>NC_091285.1:637228604-637975271 GCF_032444005.1 Ranitomeya imitator
TCGTCGCTTCATCTGCAATTTTTCTAGTATTGCTAAACCATTGACCGATTTGACCAAGAAGGGTGCTGATGTGGTCAATTGGTCTTCTGCTGCTGTGGAAGCTTTTCAAGAGTTGAAGCGTCGTTTTTCTTCTGCCCCTGTGTTGTGTCAACCAGATGTTTCTCTTCCGTTCCAGGACGAGGTTGATACTTCTGAGATTGGAGCAGGGGCTGTTTTGTCGCAGAGAGGTTCTGATTGCTCAGTGATGAAACCATGCGCTTTTTTTTTCCAGGAAGTTTTCGCCTGCTGAGCGAAATTATGATGTGGGCAACCGAGAGTTGCTGGCCATGAAGTGGGCATTCGAGGAGTGGGGTCATTGGCATGAAGGAGCTAAGCATCGCGTGGTGGTATTGACTGATCATAAAAACTTGACTTATCTCGAGTCTGCCAAGCGGTTGAATCCTAGACAGGCTCGTTGGTCACTGTTTTTTGCCCGTTTTGACTTTGTGATTTCGTACCTTCCGGGCTCTAAAAATGTGAAGGCGGATGCTCTGTCTAGGAGTTTTGTGCCCGACTCTCCGGGTTTGTCTGAGCCGGCGGGTATCCTCAAGGAAGGAGTAATTGTGTCTGCCATCTCCCCTGATTTGCGGCGGGTGCTGCAAAAATTTCAGGCTAATAAACCTGATCGTTGTCCAGCGGAGAAACTGTTTGTCCCTGATAGGTGGACAAATAAAGTTATCTCTGAGGTTCATTGTTCGGTGTTGGCTGGTCATCCTGGAATCTTTGGTACCAGAGAGTTAGTGGCTAGATCCTTTTGGTGGCCATCTCTGTCGCGGGATGTGCGTACTTTTGTGCAGTCCTGTGGGATTTGTGCTCGGGCTAAGCCCTGCTGTTCTCGTGCCAGTGGGTTGCTTTTGCCCTTGCCGGTCCCGAAGAGACCTTGGACACATATCTCTATGGATTTTATTTCAGATCTTCCCGTTTCTCAAAGGATGTCAGTCATTTGGGTGGTCTGTGATCGCTTTTCTAAGATGGTCCATCTGGTACCCTTGTCTAAATTGCCTTTCTCCTCTGATTTGGTGCCATTGTTCTTCCAGCATGTGGTTCGTTTATATGGCATTCCAGAGAATATCGTTTCTGACAGAGGTTCCCAGTTTGTTTCGAGGTTTTGAGGAGCCTTTTGTGGTAGGATGGGCATTGACTTGTCTTTTTCCTCGGCTTTCCATCCTCAGACTAATGGCCAGACCGAACGAACCAATCAGACCTTGGAAACATATCTGAGATGCTTTGTTTCTGCTGATCAGGATGACTGGGTGTCCTTTTTGCCTTTGGCTGAGTTCGCCCTTAATAATCCGGCCAGCTCGGCTACCTTGGTTTCGCCATTTTTCTGCAACTCTGGGTTCCATCCTCGTTTCTCTTCAGGACAGGTTGAGTCTTCGGACTGTCCTGGTGTGGATACTGTGGTGGACAGGTTGCAGCAGATTTGGACTCATGTAGTGGACAATTTGACCTTGTCCCAGGAGAAGGCTCAACGTTTCGCTAATCGCAGACGCTGTGTGGGTCCCCGACTTCGTGTTGGGGATCTGGTTTGGTTATCTTCTCATCATATTCCTATGAAGGTTTCCTCTCCTAAGTTTAAACCTCGTTTCATTGGTCCGTATAGGATTTCTGAGGTTCTTAATCCTGCGTCTTTTCATCTGACCCTTCCAGATTCTTTTTCCATACATAACGTATTCCATAGGTCATTGTTGCGGAGATACGTGGCACCTATGGTTCCATCTGTTGACCCTCCTGCCCCGGTTTTGGTGGAGGGGGAGTTGGAGTATATTGTGGAGAAGATTTTGGATTCTCGTGCTTCAAGACGGAAACTCCAGTATTTGGTTAAGTGGAAGGGTTATGCTCAGGAAGATAATTCCTGGGTCTTTGCCTCTGATGTCCATGCTCCCGATCTTGTTTCGTGCCTTTCATGTGGCTCATCCTGGTCGGCCTGGGGGCTCTGGTGAGGGTTCGGTGACCCCTCCTCAAGGGGGGGGTACTGTTGTGAATTCTGTGGCAGAGCTCCCTCCTGTGGTCACAAGTGGTACTTCGGCTGATTCTCTCTGTGAGCTTCCGTTGGTGGAGGAAAGTGGTACTGCGGCTTCTGAGTGTTAGGAGTCGAGTTTCCTCTGCTGCACAGGGGGAATCTCGATCCGTCTCCGCTGCGGTCTCCCATTCTCCTCCAGCCGCGGTGGAGTCTGCTCAGCAGGGACGTCGCTCCCAGTGTCTTGCTCGCTCTCAGTCTGTACAGAGAGTTACTGCTGCTTCTTCAGCTCCTGCCATTAAAGTCAGTGCTGGTCAGCGGCGAGCGGACTTCCCTGGGACTAAGTCCTTGTTTGCGCACACTGAGCATGCCCAGAGCAAGATCTCCCGTTGGAGATCGAGGGTCATGTGCTCTGGCTCTGCAGCGCATTCCATTGGTCCTCTTGGCAGGCCCTGGAAGGGCAAAGTTTCTGTGGCCACTTCCTGTCCTGCAATTATATAAACTGCGCATGACCGCACGGCCATGCGCTAGTGTACAATTGAATACGTGTGTTTGTTGTGAGTGCAAGTCGTTCATTAAATACCCCTACCCTATTGTATGACTGTTCGCGTATGGAGTATGGCTGCTATCTAGCGCCCGACAAATCACTCAACGTGTCACACACGTATCAGCGTCTATTGCTGTGACCGCCAGTGCGGCGCCACGCGCCAGTAGTGCGCTTCCTGACCCACGTCTGGGTGCTTAGTGGTGCCTGCCAGCACGGCACAGTTCGCACTTCGGTGCTCTAATTATAAGAGTTGCCTAACACACCCTGTTGCGGTGTTGTGCCAGCAAGTGGTCTAATCGGACTTCAATCCTAGTTGGGGTTAAGTTCGCTGACTGCTTGCTCGCCTTCTATGTGCGGTACAGCGATCCTGCAACAGGATCGCTTCCTTCACGTTGGGTGAAGTTTAACCCACGCGAGTATACTTATGAGTACCGCCATATAGTCCGTCATTACTCAGCAGCAGGTTCCATCTCTGCACGGTGGACACCGGGCTACGAACGCACCGTACACTATCAGTCTTATTATTTGGTGCGTTCCGCTAGCCCTAACATTACACTAGCGCCAGGGTCTGGCTAGTGATGACGGACAAACAGCAATCCCTGCGGTATATACAGCAGCTGGAGGGTAGGTTGGCGGCTCTCGAGAGTGCAACCACAGCTGTGGATGTTACCGCAGTTGCTGTACAGGCTGCCAGCGTGGCTGCAGCAACTTTGTCCATTGCCACCCCTGTTCCGACATTTTCTCGCCTCCCGCTGCCAGAAAAATTTTCTGGTAATAGCAAATTTTGTAGGGGATTCGTGAGTCAGTGCTCTATTCATCTCGAGCTTCTGGCTGCACGTTTCCCCACAGAGCGGGCTAAGGTGGGATTTATTGTGTCTCTATTGTCGGACAGGGCGTTGGAATGGGCTACGCCGCTGTGGGAGCGTGGCGATCATGTGGTGCAGAGTGCTCCTCTGTTTTTGAGCACTTTAAAACAGGTCTTTTTAGGACCTCAAGTCACCCATGACACTTTGCTCCAACTGCTGGCATTAACTCAGGGTGAGTCCTTGGTCAGTCATTTTGCCGTCCAATTCCGCACTTTAGCATCTGAGCTGGAATGGTCGGATAAAGCTCTTATCCCCATATTTTGGAGGGGCTTGGCTGACCATGTAAAGGACGCTCTGGCCACTAGGGAGATTCCTGCCACACTGGAGGAGTTAATAACAGTCTCCACTCGAATTGACCTCCGTTTTAACGAGCGGAGGTTAGAGCGAGCCCAGTGTAGGCAGAGGTTTCGGCTGGCTCCTACTTTCGCCAAACCTCTGGAATCTCCGGTCCTGGTTCCTGAGTCACATGAGGCCAGGGAAGTGTCACAAGCGGGACCTAAGTCCCGGACCGCTTGTGCACTCAGGGTCTGTCATGTTTGCCAGCAGTCTGGACATTTAGCCACCAGATGTCCTCAGCGGTCGAGGAAACGTCAGCGTCTAGTGGTCGTAGGTGGAGGTACACTAGACACGGCGACGTTTGCCTCTAAATTGTCCTTTAAGGGGACAATTACTTTAGGCTCATTCTCCCACTCGGTAGAGCTCTGCGTGGATTCTGGGGCGGAGGGCAATTTTATGTCTTCTGCCTTCGCCCAACGCCACGCAATACCTCTGGTTATGCTAGCTCAACCTGTAACGGTACGAGTGGTGAATGGGTCGACTCTGCCCTCACAGATAACGCACCAGACCATCCCTTTTACTCTGTCCATGTCGCCATCTCATCAGGAGATTATTTCTCTGCTCGTCATTCCAGAGGGAATTGATGAAGTCTTGTTGGGAATACCTTGGCTACGGTACCACTCTCCTCATATCGAGTGGTCCTCAGGCAGAATTCTGGGATGGGGTGAATCTTGTGAGGGTAGGTGTCAGAGGGAGTGCGTTCAGGTAGCTACAACTGAGGTACCCGCAGATCTTTCCTCTCTCCCCAAGCAGTATTGGTCGTATGCAGACGTATTCTCCAAAAAGGCGGCGGAGACCCTTCCGCCCCATCGCCCCTATGACTGTCCTATTGACCTCTTGCCTGGTGCTGAGCCTCCCCGGGGTCGAGTCTATCCGCTATCTCTCCCGGAGACGGAGGCAATATCACAGTACATCCAGGAAAATCTGGCAAGAGGGTTCATCAGGAAGTCAGTGTCACCTTCTGGGGCAGGGTTCTTCTTCGTGCAGAAGAAGAGTGGGGAATTGCGTCCATGCATAGACTACAGGGGTCTTAACGCCATCACCGTTAAGAATAAATACCCTTTGCCTTTGATATCTGAACTGTTTGATAGGCTTCGGGGAGCAAGGGTATTTACTAAATTAGATCTGCGGGGTGCTTACAACCTGATTCGCATCCGTGAGGGGGACGAATGGAAGACGGCTTTTAACACCAGGGATGGGCACTATGAATATCTGGTGATGCCCTTTGGGCTCTGTAATGCCCCAGCCGTTTTCCAAGACTTTGTGAACGATATCTTCCGGGATATGCTTTCCACCTCGGTCGTAGTCTATCTGGATGATATTCTCATCTACTCTCCAGATATTGACTCCCACCGGAGAGATGTTTGCAAAGTCTTCGACCTCCTACGGGCAAACTCCCTCTATGCCAAGTTGGAGAAGTGTATGTTTGAGCAGGAGTCCTTACCTTTCCTAGGCTACATCATCTCAGCCCAGGGATTGGCTATGGATCCTGCCAAACTACAGGCTGTGATGGACTGGCAGGAACCCCATTCTCTTAAAGCGGTGCAGCGCTTTATGGGGTTCATCAATTATTATCGCCAGTTCATCCCGCATTTCTCAACTTTGGTAGCTCCCTTGGTTGCCCTCACCAAGAAGGGGGCGAATCCCAAATTGTGGTCTGAGGAGGTCTCCAAGGCTTTTATCTCTATAAAGTCACACTTCGCTAGCGCTCCCATTCTTCATCGCCCCGATGTTGATAAGCCATTTATCATGGAGGTGGATGCCTCTTCTGTTGGTGCTGGAGCAGTCCTCTTCCAAAAGGATGCTCAAGGTCGGAAGCATCCTTGCTTCTTTTTCTCCAAGACCTTCGCACCAGCAGAGAGGAATTATTCCATCGGGGACAGGGAGTTGCTAGCCATGAAGTTAGCTTTCTCGGAGTGGAGACATCTCTTGGAGGGAGCACGTTTTCCCTTCCAAGTCTTCACAGATCACAAAAATTTGGTGTATCTGCAGACAGCTCAGCGGTTGAATTCTTCCCAGGCCAGATGGTCCTTGTTCTTCTCCCGGTTTCATTTCACCCTCCATTTCCTTTCTGGGGAGAAGAACATTCGGGCCGACGCTCTCTCTCGCTCCGTTGTGTCATCTGCGGAGGAGGAGCCTCGGCTTATTGTCCCCACCGAGAGTTTGAGAACCGTGGCCCCGGTTTCGCTGGAGTCTGTGCCCCCAGGCAAGACTTTTGTTCCATCTAGTTTGCGACCGGAGGTTCTCTCTTGGGCGCACTCGTCCAGGGTGGGTGGACATTTTGGTACTAAAAGGACATCAGAGTTACTGGCGAGGACATACTGGTGGCCGCATATGGCTCGTGATGTCGCAGAGTATGTTCGGGCGTGTGTCTCTTGCGCCAGGAACAAGACTCCTCGGCAACGGCCAGCTGGTTTGCTATATCCTCTGCCCGTGGCTGACAGGCCCTGGGAGATGGTCGGGATGGACTTTGTGGTTGGCTTACCCAAGTCTCGTAATTGCACCATTATCTGGGTGATCACCGATCATTTTTCCAAAATGGTGCATTTGGTGCCTCTTCCACGGCTACCATCTGCACGGGCGTTGGCTGTCTTGTTTATCAAGCATATCTTTCGCTTACACGGTATGCCAGACAAAATTGTTAGTGACCGGGGTCCCCAGTTTGCGTCTCGATTCTGGAGGGAGCTATGTCGTCTACTCAGTATTGAGTTAAATCTCTCTTCGGCATATCATCCTGAGACGAATGGGTTGGTAGAAAGGGCCAACCAGACCTTGGTCACATATCTGCGACATTTTGTTTCTGCCAGACAGGATGACTGGGCATCCTTGCTACCGTGGGCAGAGTTTGCACTTAACAATGCCGTAGCCGACTCCACCGGTCAGACTCCATTCCTCTTAAATTACGGCCAGCATCCGCGTGTTCCTGTGCCCATGCCTGTGTCTTCCGCTGATCCCAGGGTGGCAGACTGGGCTGTGGAGGCACGGGACATTTGGGATCGCACGCAGGATGCCATTCGGGCCTCCAAGGAGAGAATGAGGTCCTCCGCCGATGTTCATCGGCGCCCCGCTCCGACTTTTGCCCCTGGCGACTTGGTGTGGCTCTCCGCCCGTAACATCAGGCTGCGAGTTGAGTCCACTAAGTTTGCTCCTCGCTACTTGGGTCCCTTCAAGGTTCTCGAACAGGTTAATCCTGTGGTCTACCGCCTGGCTTTTCCTCCACGCTTGGGTATCACCGACACCTTTCATGTGTCCCTCTTGAAACCCGTATACATGTCCCGGTTTTCCGAGTCATCTGCCGGGACATCGGGTTCGTCTACGGACGA
Organism: Ranitomeya imitator; assembly: GCF_032444005.1. Taxonomy (NCBI): domain Eukaryota; kingdom Metazoa; phylum Chordata; class Amphibia; order Anura; family Dendrobatidae; genus Ranitomeya; species Ranitomeya imitator. The sequence continues at coordinate 637,235,676 of NC_091285.1, forward strand.
TTACGAGGTGAACGCTATTTTGGGGTGCAAGGTGGTACGCGGCAAAAAGTTTTATTTGGTGGATTGGAAGGGTTATGGTCCAGAGGACAGGTCTTGGGAGCCTGCTGAAAACATTCGGGTCCCACAGCTCATTGCTGCCTTCGAGCGTAGCGAGGCCCAAGGAGGGGGGGGCCCTAGGAGGGGGGGTAATGTTAGGAGTCGAGTTTCCTCTGCTGCACAGGGGGAATCTCGATCCGTCTCCGCTGCGGTCTCCCATTCTCCTCCAGCCGCGGTGGAGTCTGCTCAGCAGGGACGTCGCTCCCAGTGTCTTGCTCGCTCTCACTCTGTACAGAGAGTTACTGCTGCTTCTTCAGCTCCTGCCATTAAAGTCAGTGCTGGTCAGCGGCGAGCGGACTTCCCTGGGACTAAGTCCTTGTTTGCGCACACTGAGCATGCCCAGAGCAAGATCTCCCGTTGGAGATCGAGGGTCATGTGCTCTGGCTCTGCAGCGCATTCCATTGGTCCTCTTGGCAGGCCCTGGAAGGGCAAAGTTTCTGTGGCCACTTCCTGTCCTGCAATTATATAAACTGCGCATGACCGCACGGCCATGCGCTAGTGTACAATTGAATACGTGTGTTTGTTGTGAGTGCAAGTCGTTCATTAAATACCCCTACCCTATTGTATGACTGTTCGCGTATGGAGTATGGCTGCTATCTAGCGCCCGACAAATCACTCAACGTGTCACACACGTATCAGCGTCTATTGCTGTGACCGCCAGTGCGGCGCCACGCGCCAGTAGTGCGCTTCCTGACCCACGTCTGGGTGCTTAGTGGTGCCTGCCAGCACGGCACAGTTCGCACTTCGGTGCTCTAATTATAAGAGTTGCCTAACACACCCTGTTGCGGTGTTGTGCCAGCAAGTGGTCTAATCGGACTTCAATCCTAGTTGGGGTTAAGTTCGCTGACTGCTTGCTCGCCTTCTATGTGCGGTACCGCGATCCTGTGACGCAACAGGATCGCTTCCTTCACGTTGGGTGAAGTTTAACCCACGCGAGTATACTTATGAGTACCGCCATATAGTCCGTCATTACTCAGCAGCAGGTTCCATCTCTGCACGGTGGACCCCGGGCTACGAACGCACCGTACACTATCAGTCTTATTATTTGGTGCGTTCCGCTAGCCCTAACACTGAGTTTCCTCCCTCAGGTGATGTGGTGGGGTCGTTAGGTGTTGCTCTACTTAACTCCACCTGGTGCTTTAATCCTGGCCTCCTGTCAATGTTCTAGTATTGGACTTGTTTCCTCCTGGATCGTTCCTGTGGCCTGCTGCTCTGCATAGCTAAGTTTTCCTTTGCTATTTTGGTTTGCTGTTTTTTCTGTCCAGCTTATCTATTTGTTTGCTGGAAGCTCTGGGACGCAGAGGGTGTACCTCCGTGCCGTTAGTTCGGTACGGAGGGTCTTTTTGCCCCTTTGTGTGGTTTTTTAGGGTTTTGTGTTGACCGCAAAGTTACCTTTCCTATCCTCGCTCTGTTCAGAAAGTCGGGCCTCACTTTGCTAAATCTATTTAATCTCTACGTTTGTCATTTCATCTTAACTCACAGTCAATATATGTGGAGGGTCTGCCTTTTCCTTTGGGGTATTTCTCTGAGGCAAGGTAGGCTTATTTTCTATCTTTAGGCTAGCTAGTTTCTCAGGCTGTGCCGAGTTGCATAGGGAGCGTTAGGCGCAATCCACGGCTGCCTCTAGTGTTGTTGGAGAGGATCGGGGATTGCGGTCAACAGAGTTCCCACGTCTCAGAGCTCGTTCTATGTTTTTGGGTTATTGTCAGATCACTGTATGTGCTCTGACCGCTATGTCCATTGTGGTACTGAATTGCCTAATTATAACACTCTGTGGTGTGACGGAGGATCTTGAGGACAGGACTGATGGCTGAAGGTAGGACTGATGTGGGCTCGGTCACGGTGGCATCTGTTGTGAATTCTGTGGTCAAGCTCCCTCCTGTGGTCATAAGTGGTACTTCGGCTGGTTCTGTCTATGAGCTTCCTCTGGTGGATGTGAGTGGGGCTGCGGCTTCTGAGTTTCCTTCCTCAGGTGACGGGGTTAAGTCATTAGGTGCTGCTCTATTTAACTCCACCTAGTTTTTTGTTCCTGGCCTCCAGTCAATGTTCCAGTATTGGTCTTGCTATCTCCTGGATCGTTCCTGTGGCCTGTCTGCCTTGCATGAGCTAAGTTTTGCTTATGTTACTTTTGTTTGCTATATTTTCTGTCCAGCTTGCTATATTGGTTTTTCTTGCTTGCTGGAAGCTCTGAGACGCAGAGGGAGCACCTCCGTACCGTTAGTCGGTGCGGAGGGTCTTTTTGTCCCCTCTGCGTGGTTGTTTGTAGGTTTTTGTGCTGACCGCAAAGCTATCTTTCCTATCCTCGGTCTATTCAGTAAGTCGGGCCTCACTTTGCTAAAATCTATTTCATCTCTGTGTTTGTATTTTCATCTTACTCACAGTCATTATATGTGGGGGGCTGCCTTTTCCTTTGGGGAATTTCTCTGAGGCAAGGTAGGCTTATTTTTCTATCTTCAGGGCTAGCTAGTTTCTCAGGCTGTGACGAGGCGCCTAGGTTCTGGTCAGGAGCGCTCCACGGCTACCTTTAGTGTGGTATGATAGGATTAGGGATTGCGGTCAGCAGAGTTCCCACGTCTCAGAGCTCGTCCTATGTTAGTAACTAAACAGGTCACTTGTGTGCTCTTAACCACTAGGTCCATTGTGGTTCTGAATCACCTGTTCATAACAGGCATCCTTTAATGTGAAGGGCCTCAATTCCCCCACGAAGCGCAATCAAACCCTCTCATTGCTAAAGAAACAATCTGCACAAATAGTGTTTCTACAAGAAACACACTTTAAAATGGGTAGAGCTCCAAATGTGTCATTCTCCTCTTTCCCCACTTGGTATAATAGTTGCTCCTCCTCTGCTTCTAAAGGAGTAAGCATAGTGCTTAAAAAGGGTCTTCCCTTTACAATCGGGGATAGTTTGGCAGATTCGGAGGGCAGATATAGCTTTGTAAAGGGACTATTAGCTAACACGAAAATTACCCTAGCTAACTTATACGCCCCCAATTCCAACCAAATTCAATGGCTCATTAAAACTTTAGATACTCTCCATCTTTTCCAGGAAGGGTTATTGATCGTGGGGGGAGACCTAAACTTAACGCTACAGCCCAGTATAGACGCTTCCAGTGGCTCCTCCCCCATATCACAGAAAACGAGACAAAAATATTTAAACAAACTTAGATCTCTACAGTTAGTGGACCCCTGGCGTAACTTTTTTCCCACCACAAAAGATTACACCTTCTTTTCGCCTCCACATAATTCATACCACCGTATAGATTATTTACTTGTGCAATCCCGCACTCTACATTTAATCAAATCATCCCGAATTGGGGATATTACAATTTCGGACCATGCACCTATCTTCCTGGAGATAATAATCTCCACCTTACCCAGAGCTACCATGACTTGGCGATTAAACAAATCATTGCTTGACAACCCTTAGCATGTGAACAGTCTAAAAACCACCATCTCTAGATTCTTTGATGAAAATATTAATACTGGGCAAATTTCTCCCATCATCTGGGAAACACATAAGGCCGTCCTCAGAGGGGAACTTATTTCTTTAAGTTCGTATATTAAAAAACAGAGAGATAAAGAAATTCAGTCTCTTCTCCATCAAATTAACATTTCAGAGCGTACCCACAAAACCACTAGATCGAGTGAGTCTCTCCAAGAACTTATTTCCCTCCGCAACAAACTCAAAGATTTGTTAAACGTGAAATCAGCAAAACTGTTCATGTATTGTAGACATCGCTTCTACATGCATGGTAACAGAAGTAGCAAACTTACAACCCAGTTGCTTAAACAGCAAAAAGAAAAGAAATTCATTAAACATATTTTCACTAAGACAAACAGGAGAGTTGTGGACTCTAGGGAAATTGCAGAGACCTTTCGCCAATATTATGAATCTCTTTATAACCTGCCTCCCTCTGACGACATGAAAGACTCCTCAACAGCTATAACCAAAATTCAAAACTTCTTGGCCCCTCTCTCCCTTCCGACAATTTCCCCTACGGATTGTAATACACTTCTTGCCGAAGTCACACTAAATGAGGTGGAAGACATTTTAAAAGCTACCCCCAATGGTAAATCTCCTGGCCCTGATGGGTTCCCGGTGGGATACTATAAAAAATTATCTGATGCCCTTCTCTCCCATCTAGTAAATCTCTTCAACTCCTTTTTTGAAGGGAAGACCCCACCCCATCAGGCGCTGGAAGCCTACATTGCCATTATACCAAAGGAGGGGAAGGATGACAGCCTCTGCAGTAATTACCGCCCCATTTTGTTACTTAACACTGATCTTAAACTGTGGGCTAAGATATTGGCCTCAAGAATCAATAAAGTACTAGATCAGATTATTCGCCCCGATCAGGTGGGTTTTGTGAGAGGCCGGGAGGGCAAAGATAACTCTGTAAAAGTCTTACACGCTATTTCCTACGCGAGGACTACCAGAACGTCACTAGCTATCCTGTCAACGGACGCTGAAAAAGCGTTTGACAGGATTAGTTGGCAATATATGGTCTGTACATTACAAAAATTTGCCTTTCCACCCCCTTTCATAGAAGCCATTATGTCCCTCTATGTGGACCCATCTGCTAGAGTCGGGGTGAACGGGATCTTCTCGGAGCCCTTTAAAATACAAAATGGCACCAGACAGGGCTGTCCTCTTTCCCCCGCTCTTTTTGTCATGGTAATGGAGACTTTTTGATGGAGAGGATAAGACAAGACACGAACATTAAAGGCCTGAAAGTGGGCGGGTCAGAGGTCAAGGTAGCTGCCTTCGCTGATGATCTCCTAATTTTAACCACTAATCCAAGATCATCTTTTCCCAGACTTATGTCATTATTTGAAGAATTTGGAGAGCTTTCTAATTTCAAAATAAATATGAATAAGTCAGAAGCATTAAATATCTCGGCTAAAACGTCAGATATCTCAATATTAAAAAAGGACACCCCCTTTAACTGGCCTGCAGAAAAATTAAAATACCTCGGAATTTATTTAACGGCTGAACCTTCCTCCCTTTATAAATATAATTACATTCCCCTTCTAGATAACTTACAATTAGATTTAAAAAAGTACGACCTACCATATCTATCCTGGATGGGTAGGATAAACGTCATAAAATCTTATATCTTCCCAAAAATTTTCTACACCATGAATATGGTACCTATAAGTCTCAATAACTCTTTCTTCCTCTTGATTAACCAATTGGTCTCTCAATTTGTGTGGAAATATAAAAAAGCTAGACTCCCTCTAAAAATCCTTTCTCTACCCAGAGGCGAGGGTGGCCTCGGCTTGCCAGATTTTCGCACCTATCATAAAGCACTCCATCTTGCTAGATGGATAAACCTAGTAAAACCTAACCCAGATAACTTAAACACGCAACTCAAACTGTCCCTGTTGGGGAAGGAGGCAGATCTTTATCTCTGGACATTTACTACTCCCCCGAAACAAAAACTAGATGACATAATTCTCAACACCTTATCCACTAGACCAGTGGTCCCCAACTCCAGGCCTCGAGGGCCGCCAACAGTGCAGGTTTTCAGGATTTCCTTAGTATTGCACAGGGGTTGGAATCATCACCTGTGCAGATGATCACATTACCGCCGATGCAATACTAAGGAAATCCTGAAAACCTGCACTGTTGGCGGTCCTCGAGGCCTGGAGTTGGGGACCACTGCACTAGGCGTACCCTTATCCCAAACCGTCCTCCATTTTGCCTTTTTCTAGACAATATCCCGCTCAAAGTTGCTCCCTGGCTAACGGATCCCAACTATAAAGATGCCTTTGGACTTTGGGACTCCCTGCCTAATGTTACAATCTTCCAATTTCTGTCTAACAAAGTCCCATGCACTGACAATTGGCCGTCAAACACGTCAAAACAACCCTCCAACCTCCTTCAAAAATACCATATTCGCCATATCATGTCGAATCTTAAGTCAATCGATAGTCAACCCCCTGACTGGTTATGGCTTGAATTCCTGGTTAGGTTGAAATCGCCAATTACCAGCTTAGTTTCTAAACTATATGCAAACCTCCTTAAGGCCCCAAACCTATTTAAACCTCTTTATCTCTCTTCCTGGGAGACAGAACTAAAAATCACACTTTCCCTCGGGAAACTCAACAAGTTCTTGCTAACTCCCATGGTTTCTCTAGATGTATTTTACTTCAAGAGAATGCATTTAAAATTCTTTCTAGAGCGACTTTTTCACCTAGGGCTAATGGACTCTGCTGTGCTGGAGATGTTCCCTATCTATAGGGACTCTTCTACATATCTTTTGGCTATGCCCGGGACTATCACATTTCTGGTCCGGCATAAATAAATCTTTACAAAGTATGGGCCTAATGGCGACCTGACTCACCAAGATGTAATACTCTCTCTCCCTTCCACAACTTTTAAACCAGGGAAGCATGGGCTGCTTCCCATCCTAGTTGCTGCCTCCAAACATTTGATTTCTTCACATTGGAGGCAAGTAACTCCCCCAACGCTGAAAGACTGGACTTCAAAGGTTCAGGACCTATTTCGCTTGGAGGAACTTTCTAGTTGGGAAACTCGCTCCCACGAGAGATTCCAAAACTCTTGGCTTCCCTGGATTAAATTTTCATCCCATTCTGATGGTCTTAACCACCCCTCCACCTGAATTCCATCTCTACCTACGTAACGCTATGCTGTGTACGACTTTTGTTTTTCGCCCTCTCCTCCTTCCAAGGTTTGACGATGCGATGCCGTGACTGTGCCCACCATCTCGATTGCCTCGCCACTTCGTCTCACCTATCTTCTAAACGAGCCTTTTTGTCCTTCCTCACTCCCAGAAACGAATAAATTGCTTAAAGTTAATTCCTACCGTCACACCCTGTGGCCTTTATTCATTTTACAAGCTTATTTTTTCGTTTTTTACGGCTACTTTCTTTAGGCCTGAACCAGTTAGTTCATGTTTTATGCTCACTTGTTTCTTTTTTCAGTTGTATGTGCATTGATTTCCTGTATCCTCTAGTGCATCTCAGTCTCTCCTGAATCAATATATACTTGAGATCTACCTGTGAGCATTTATGTTCTGTTATGTGTCTTTGTTTTGTGAAAACTTAAATAAAGAATTTAAAAAAAAAAAGAATTTTTGCTTTCTTGGCCTTTTTTCAGAGAATACAAATGATAACACCAAAACTTTTTCTCCACTCATGGTTAGTGATTGGGTGAAGCCATCTATTGTCAATCTACTGCGTTTTATCTTTTAAAATCATAATGACAACCCAAAACATCCAAAGGACCCTGATCAAAAGTTCACATACCCCATTTCTTAATACCATGTATTAAAAGAAGAAATTGAACCCCAAAAGTTGTTCTACAATTTGTCCTGAGTACGCTGATACCCCATATGTGGGGGTAAACCACTGTTTGGGTGCATGGGAGAGCTCGGAAGGGAAGGAGTGCCGTTTGACTTTTCAATGCAAAATTGACAGGAATTGAGATGGGATGCCATGTTGCATTTGGAGAGCCACTGATGTGCCTAAACTTTGAAACCCCCCACAAGTGACATCATTTTGGAAAGTAGACCCACTAAGGAACTTATCTAGATGTGTTGTGAGCACTTTGACCCACCAAGGGCTTCACAGAAGTTTATAATGCAGAGCCGTAAAAATAAAACAAAAATTGTTTCCCATAAAAATTATTTTTTAGCCCCCAGTTTTGTATTTTCCCGAGGGTATCAGGAAAAATTGGACCCCAAAAGCTGTTGTCCAATTTGTCCTGAGTACGATGATACCCCATATGTGGGGGGGAACCACCGATTGGGCGCATGGGAGGGCTCGGAAGGGAAGGAGCGCCATTTGGAATGCAGACTTAGATGGAATGGCCTGCAGGCGTCATGTTGCATTTGCAGAGCCCCTAATGTACCTAAACAGTAGAAACCCCCACAAGTGACATTATTTTGGAAAGTAGACCCCCTAAGAAACTCATCCAGATGTATTGTGGGAGCTTTGAACCCCCAAGTGTTTCACTACAGTTTATAACGCAGAGCCGTGCAAACAAAAAATATTTTTTTCCATAAAAATTATTTTTTAGCCCCCAGTTTTATATTTTTCCAAGGGTAACAGGAGAAATTGAACCCTAAATGTTGTTGTCCAATTTGTCCTGAGTACGCTGATACCCGATATGTGGGGGGGAACCACCGTTTGAGCGCATGGCAGAGCTCGGAGGGGAAGGAGCGCCATTTGGAATGCAGACTTAGATGGAATGGTCTGCAGGCATCACATTATGTTTGCAGAGCCCCTAACGTACCTAAACAGTAGAAACCCCCCACAAGTGACACCATTTTGGAAAGTAGACCCCCTAAGGAACTCATCTAGATGTGTTGTGAGAGCTTTTAACCCCCAAGTGTTTCACGACAGTTTATAACGCAGAGCCGTGCAAATAAAAAATACTTATTTTTCCACAAAAATTATTTTTAGCACACAGTTTTGTATTTTCCCAAGGGTAGCAGGAGAAATTGGACCCCAAAAGTTGTTGTTCAATTTGTTCTGAGTATGCTGACACCCCATATCTGGGGGGAACCACCGTTTGGGTGCATGGGAGGGCTCAGAAGGGAAGGAGCGCCATTTGGAATGCAGACTTAGATGGAATGGTCTGCAGGCGTCACATTGTGTTTGCAGAGCCCCTAATGTACCTAAACAGTAGAAACCCCCCACAAGTGACCACATATTGGAAACTAGACCCCCCAAGGAACTTATCTATATGTGTTGTGAGAACTTTGAACCCCCAAGTGTTTCACTACAGTTTATAACGCAGAGCCGTGAAAATAAAAAATCCTTTTTTTTCCCACAAAAATTATTTTTTAGCCCCCAGTTTTGTATTTTCCCAAGGGTAACAGGAGAAATTGAACCCCACAAGTTGTTGTACAATTTGTCCTGAGTACGCTGATACCCCATATGTGGGGGGGAACCACCGTTTGGGTGCATGGGAGGGCTTGGAAGGGAAGGAGCGCCATTTGGAAGCAAACTTAGATGGAATGGTCTGCAGCTGTCACGTTGCGTTTGCAGAGCCCCTAATGTACCTAAACAGTAGAAACCCCTCACAAATGACACCATTTTGTAAAGTAGACCCCCTAAGGAACTCATTTAGATGTGTTGTGAGAGTTTTGAACCCCCAAGTGTTTCACTACAGTTTATAACGCAGAGCCGTGAAAATAAAAAAATCCTTTTTTTTCCCCACAAAAATTATTTTTTAGACCCAGTTTTGTATTTTCCCAAGGGTAACAGGAGAAAATGGACTCAAAAAGTTGTTGTCCAATTTGTCCTGAGTACGTTGGGGTAAACCCCTGTTTGGGCACACGGGAGAGCTCGGAAGGGAAGGAGCACTGTTTTACTTTTTCAACGCAGAATTGGCTGGAATTGAGATCGGACGCCATGTCGCGTTTGGAGAGACCATGATGTGCCTAAACAGTGGAAACCTCCCAATTATAACTGAAACCCTAATCCAAACACACCCCTAATCCTAATCCCAATGGTAACCCTAACCACACCACTAACCCTAATCCAAACCCTATTCCCAACCATAAATGTAATCCAAACCCTAACCCTAACTTTAGCCCCAACCCTAAACGTAGCCCCAACCCTAACTGTAGCCTTAACCCTAGCCCCAACCCTAACCGTAGCCCTAACACTAGCCCTAACCCTAGCCCTAACCCTAATCCTAGACCTAACCCTAACCCTAGCCCTAGCCCAAACCCTAGCCCTAACCCTAGCCCTAACCCTATCCCTAACCCTAGCGGGAAAATGGAAATAAATACATTTTTTTAATTTTTTCATTTTTCCCTAACTAAGGAGGTGATGAAGGGGGGTTTGATTTACTTTTATAGCGGGTTTTTTAGCGGATTTTTATGATTGGCAGCCTTTCACACTGAAAGACGCTTTTTATTGTAAAAAATATTTTTTGCGTTACCACATTTTGAGAGCTATAATTTTTCCATATTTAAGTCCACAGAGTCACATGAGGTCTTGTTTTTTGCAGGACGAGTTGACGATTTTATTGGTAACATTTTCAGGCACGTGACATTTTTTGATCGCTTTTTATTCCGATTTTTGTGAAGCAGAATTACCAAAACCAGCTATTCATGAATTTCTTTTGGGGGAGGCGTTTATATTGTTCCGCGTTTGGTAAAATTGATAAAGAAGTTTTATTCTTCGGGTCAGTACGATTACAGCGATACCTCATTTATATCTTTTTTTATGGTTTTGCGCTTTTTTTACCATAAAAACTATTTTATAGAAAAAATAATTATTTTAGCATTGCTTTATTCTGAGGACTATAACTTTTTTATTTTTTCGCTGATGATGCTGTATGGTGGCTCGTTTATTGCGGGAAAAGATGACGTTTTCAGTGGTACCATGGTTATTTATATCCGTCTTTTTGATCGCGTGTAATTCCACTTTTTGTTTGGCAGTATGAGAATAAAGCGTTGTTTTTTGCCTTGTTTTTTTTTTTACGGTGTTCACTGAAGGGGTTAACTAGTGATACAGTTTTATAGGTGGGGTCGTTATGGACGCGGCGATACTAAATATGTGTACTTTTTGTTAGGACTGGCGGAACGCACCAAGAAAGGTGATATAGATGCGTTCGCAGTCCGGGGTCCACCGTGCAGGTGAAAACCTGCTGCTAGTAAATACAGACTATATGGCGGTACACTAAAGTATATGCATGTGGGTTCAACCTCACCCAGCGTGAAGGGAGCAACCCTGTTGCGTCACAGGATCGCGGTACCGCACCTAAAGTGCGAGCGAGTAGTCAGCGTACTTAACCCCAACTGGGATTGAAGTCCGATTAGACCCTTGCTGGCACTACACCGCAACTGGGTGTGTAAGGAAACTAAATATAAATATATAAATGCACAGGAGTGCGAGCAATGCCGCACTGATGGACGCCACCAACCACTCAGGCTTGGGTATGGAAAGCGCAAGGCAAGCGCACGGCGCCGTACAGGCGGACACAGCTAGAGGACGCTGTAATGTGTGTATCATGCAGATGATTAGTCGGGAGCTAGATAGCTACCAACATCCGCGAGCAGACAACAACTCTAGGGAGGGATATTTAGGAGCTTTCATCCATCGACATACATTCATCTACACACACACATATATCTTTATGAGACAATACTAGCGCATGGCCGTGCGGTCATGCACAGTTTATATAGTTGCAGCACAGGAAGTGGTCACAGAACTTTTGCCCTTCCAAGACCTGCCAAGAGGACCAATGGAATGTGCCGCAGAGCCTGAGCACATGACCCTCGATCTCCAACGGGAGATCTTACCCTGGGCATGCTCAGTATGTGCAGACAAGGACTTAGTCCCAGAGAAGTCCGCTCGCTGCTGACCAGTACTGGCTTTAATGGCAGAAGCTGGAGAAGCAGCAGTAACTCTTAGAACAGAGTGAGATTGAGCAAGACGCTGGGACCGACGTCTTTGCTGAGCAGACTCCACTGCGGCTGGATCAGAATGGGAGACCGCAGCGGAGATGGCTCGAGATTCCCCCTGTGCAGAAGCGGGAACTCGACCTCTAACATTACCCCCCCTTCTAGGCCCCCCCCTCCGGGCCTCGCTACGTTCGAAGGCAGCAATGAGCTGCGGAGCCCGGATGTGCTCAGCAGGCTCCCAGGATCTATCCTCAGGACCGTAACCCCTCCAGTCCACCAAATAAAATTTTTTTCCACGAACCACCTTGAACCCCAAGATAGCGTTCACCTCGTAATCGTCTGTAGATGAACCCGACGTCCCAGTAGAAGACTCAGAAAACCGGGACATGTAGACGGGCTTAAGGAGGGACACATGGAAGGTGTCGGTGATACCAAGGCGTGGAGGAAGGGCCAGACGGTAAACTACAGGATTAACCTGTTCGAGGACCTTAAAAGGACCTAAGTAGCGAGGTGCAAACTTGGTAGACTCAACTCGCAGCCTGATGTTACGGGCGGAGAGCCACACCAAATCGCCAGGAGCAAAGGTAGGAGCGGGGCGCCGATGTGCATCGGCGGAGGACCTCATTCTCTCCTTGGAAGCCCGAATGGCATCCTGAGTGCGATCCCAAATGTCCCGTGCCTCCTCCGCCCAGTCTGCCACCCTGGAATCGGCGGAAGACACGGGCATGGGCACAGGTACCCGCGGATGCTGACCATAGTTAAGGAGGAATGGAGTCTGTCCAGTGGAATCAGCGACAGCATTGTTAAGAGCAAACTCCGCCAACGGTAGCAAAGATGCCCAGTCATCCTGCTTAGCAGAGACAAAATGTCGCAGATATGTGACCAAGGTCTGGTTGGCTCTCTCCACCAACCCATTCGTCTCGGGATGATAAGCCGAAGAGAGATTCAACTCAATACTGAGAAGACGACAAAGCTCTCTCCAGAACCGAGACGCAAACTGGGGACCTCGGTCACTGACAATTTTGTCTGGCATACCGTGAAGACGAAAGATGTGTTTAACAAACAACGCTGCCAAGGCCCGTGCAGAAGGTAACCGGGGAAGCGGCACCAAATGCACCATTTTAGAAAAATGGTCGGTGATCACCCAAATAATCGTACAGCCACGAGACTTGGGCAGACCCACTACAAAATCCATCTCGACCATCTCCCAAGGCCTGTCTGCCACCAGCAGAGGGTATAACAAACCAGCTGGCCGTTGGCGGGGAGACTTATTCTTGGCACAAGAGACACATGCTCGAACGTAGTCTCCGACGTCACGAACCATATGTGGCCACCAGTACGTTCTCGCCAGTAACTCAGATGTCCTCTTTGCCCCAAAGTGTCCACCCACTCTGGACGAATGAGCCCAAGAGAGAACCTCCAGTCGCAAATTGATGGGAACAAAAGTCTTGCCCGAGGGCACAGACTCCAGCGAAACCGGAGCTACGGTTCTCAGACTCTCCGAAGGGACAATGAGCCGAGGCTCGTCCTCCTCCTCCTCTGTAGACACAAAGGAGCGAGAAAGAGCGTCAGCACGAACGTTCTTCTCCCCGGCGAGATAATGTAGGGTAAAGTGGAACCGGGAGAAAAACAAGGACCATCTGGCCTGACGAGAATTCAGCCGCTGAGCAGTTTGTAAATAGACCAAATTCTTGTGGTCCGTGAAGACTTGGAATGGGAACCGAGCACCCTCCAAGAGATGTCTCCACTCCGAAAAGGCCAACTTCATTGCCAGCAACTCCCTATCCCCGATGGAGTAATTTCTCTCCGCTGGTGTGAAGGTCTTTGAGAAGAAGAAGCATGGGTGCTTCCGACCTTGAGCATCCTTTTGATAGAGGACTGCTCCAGCACCAACGGATGAGGCATCCACCTCCATGAGGAATGGCTTATCCACATCGGGACGATGTAAGATGGGAGCGCTAGCAAAATGGGACTTTATAGAAGTGAAGGCCTTGGAGACCCCTTCGGACCACAATTTGGGATTCGCTCCCCTCTTGGTGAGGGATACCAAGGGAGCTACCAAAGTTGAGAAGTGGGGGATGAACTGGCGATAGTAATTTATGAACCCCATAAAGCGCTGCACCGCTTTAAGAGAATGGGGTTCCTGCCAGTCCATCACTGCCTGTAGTTTGGCAGGATTCATCGCCAATCCCTGGGCCGAGATGATATAGCCCAGGAAAGGTAAGGACTCCTGCTCAAACACACACTTCTCCAACTTTGCATATAAGGAATTCGCCCGTAGGAGTTCGAAGACTCTGCCAACATCTCTCCGGTGGGAGTCAATATCTGGAGAGAAGATGAGAATATCATCCAGATAGACTACGACCGAGGTGGAAAGCATATCCCGGAAGATATCGTTGACAAAGTCCTGAAAAATGGCTGGGGCATTACAGAGCCCGAAGGGCATCACCAGGTACTCATAGTGCCCATCCCTGGTATTGAAAGCCGTTTTCCATTCGTCCCCCTCACGGATGCGAATCAGATTGTAGGCACCCCGCAGATCTAATTTGGTGAAAATTTTAGCTCCCCTTAATCTGTCAAAGAGCTCCGATATAAGGGGCAACGGGTATTTGTTCTGAATAGTGATAGCATTGAGACCCCTGTAATCGATGCAAGGACGTAACTCCCCGTTCTTCTTCTGCACGAAGAAGAATCCCGCCCCTGCCGGAGACACCGACTTCCTTATAAACCCTCTTGCCAAATTCTCCTGAATGTATTGAGACATAGCCTCCGTCTCTGGGAGAGAGAGGGGATATACCCTTCCCCGAGGAGGTTCGGCTCCAGGCAAGAGGTCAATAGGACAGTCGTAAGGGCGATGAGGCGGTAGGGTCTCAGCAGCCTTTTTAGAGAATACGTCTGCATAACACCAATAATACCTTGGAAGTGATGAGAGGTCTGCGGGTACCTCGGTAGTAGAAACCTGTACACACTCACTCACACACCTGCCCATGCAAGATTTACTCCAACCCAATATTCTCCCTGAGGACCACTCAATATGTGGTGAGTGGAAACGGAGCCAGGGTATTCCCAGCAAAATCTCATCCATTCCCTCGGGTAGGACAAGAAGGGAAATAATTTCCTGGTGGGAAGGGGACATGGACAGCGAGAACGGAACTGTCTGGTGTGTGATTTGCAGAGGAAGTGTCGCCCCATTCACAACTCTAACCGTTACTGGTTTGGCGAGCATGACTAGTGGTATAGCATGGCGTGAAGCAAAAGCAGAGGACATGAAGTTTCCCTCTGCTCCTGAATCCACACAAAGCTCGACTGTTAGAGTGGAGGAGCCTAACAGGATTGTCCCTTTAAAGGACAGTTTGGAGGAGAAAGCAGCTGTGTCTAGCGAACCTCCCCCAATAGTTACTAGACGCGATCGTTTCCCGACCGCCGCGGACATTTATTGGCGTAATGCCCATGTTGTTGACAGTTTTTACAAACCACGGGTACTCGAGCGGCCAGAGACTTAGGTCCCGCTCGAGAAACCTCCATGGCCTCATGGGAATCTGACGCCAAGACAGGGGATTCAAGAGGTCTGGCGAAAGTTGGAGCCAGCCGAAACCTCTGCCTACACTGGGTCCGCTCCAACCTCCGCTCGTGAAAACGGAGATCGATGCGGGTAGATACGGTAATAAGTTCCTCCAGTGTGGCAGGTATCTCTCTAGTGGCCAAGGCGTCCTTCACATGGTCTGCCAGTCCCCTCCAGAACACCGGAATAAGAACTTTGTCTGGCCACTCTAACTCAGATGCTAGAGTCCGGAACTGGATGGCAAACTGGCTGACCACCGACGAACCCTGTGTAATAGACAATAACTGGAGTGCGGTGTCGTGGGTAACACGAGGTCCTAAAAAGACCTGCTTCAGAGTGTCCAAGAAGAGAGGAGCACTCTGTACCACACGATCATCTCGCTCCCAGAGTGGCGTTACCCACTCCAACGCCCTGCCCGACAAGAGAGATAGGATAAATCCCACTCTCGCCCGTTCCGTAGGGAAACGTGACGCCAGGAGCTCAAGATGTGTGGAGCACTGGCTCACGAATCCGCGACAATGTTTACTGTCGCCAGCAAACTTGTCAGGAAGCGGGAGATGGGATAAAGTCGGAGCAGGGGTGGCAGCGGACAAACTGGCTGCGGCTACGCTAGCAGCCTGAACAGCTACAGCAGTGACATCCACAGCTGAGGTTGTACGCTCAAGAGCCGCCAACCTTCCCTCCAGCTGCTGGATGTACCTCTGTAAACGCTGGTTGTCCGCCATTTACTAGCCAGACCCGGGCGCTAGTATTATGTTAGGACTGGCGGAACGCACCAAGAAAGGTGATATAGATGCGTTCGCAGTCCGGGGTCCACCGTGCAGGTGAAAACCTGCTGCTAGTAAATACAGACTATATGGCGGTACACTAAAGTATATGCACGTGGGTTCAACCTCACCCAGCGTGAAGGGAGCAACCCTGTTGCGTCACAGGATCGCGGTACCGCACCTAAAGCACGAGCGAGTAGTCAGCGTACTTAACCCCAACTGGGATTGAAGTCCGATTAGACCCTTGCTGGCACTACACCGCAACTGGGTGTGTAAGGAAACTAAATATAAATATATAAATGCACAGGAGTGCGAGCAATGCCGCACTGATGGACGCCACCAACCACTCAGGCTTGGGTATGGAAAGCGCAAGGCAAGCGCACGGCGCCGTACAGGCGGACACAGCTAGAGGACGCTGTAATGTGTGTATCGTGCAGATGATTAGTCGGGAGCTAGATAGCTACCAACATCCGCGAGCAGACAACAACTCTAGGGAGGGATATTTAGGAGCTTTCATCCATCGACATACATTCATCTACGCACACACATATATCTTTATGAGACAATACTAGCGCATGGCCGTGCGGTCATGCACAGTTTATATAGTTGCAGCACAGGAAGTGGTCACAGAACTTTTGCCCTTCCAAGACCTGCCAAGAGGACCAATGGAATGTGCCGCAGAGCCTGAGCACATGACCCTCGATCTCCAACGGGAGATCTTACCCTGGGCATGCTCAGTATGTGCAGACAAGGACTTAGTCCCAGAGAAGTCCGCTCGCTGCTGACCAGTACTGGCTTTAATGGCAGAAGCTGGAGAAGCAGCAGTAACTCTTAGAACAGAGTGAGATTGAGCAAGACGCTGGGACCGACGTCTTTGCTGAGCAGACTCCACTGCGGCTGGATCAGAATGGGAGACCGCAGCGGAGATGGCTCGAGATTCCCCCTGTGCAGAAGCGGGAACTCGACCTCTAACACTTTTATTGTTTTTTTTTTTTAGTTAGATAAAGAAATGTATTTATAGGAACAATATATATTTTTTTTTTTGGAATTTTTTTTAAATTTTTTTTAACACATTGGAATATATATATTTGTTTTTTACACTATAACATTGCCCCGGGGATAAGGCATCATGTTATAGTGTAAGATCGCTGATCTGACACTTTGCTGTGCACTGTGTCAGATCAGCGATCTGATGTGCACTTTTCCTATGCTTCCCGGTGAAGCCACCTCCCTGCAGGACTCAGATGCCGTGGCCATCTTGGATCCGGGCCTGCAAGGAGGAGGAGGAGGTAAGAGACCCTCGCAGCAACGCGTTCACATCGCGTTGCTGTGGGGGTCTCAGGGAAGCCCGCAGGTAGCCCCATCCCTGCGCGATGCTTCCCTATACCACTGGCACACTGCGATCATGTTTGATCGCGGTGTGCCGGGGGCGGTCCGTGACCGCTCCTGGCACATAGTGCCGGATGTCAGCTGCGATAGGCAGCTGACACCCGGCCGCAATCGGCCGCGCTCCCCCCGAGAGCGCAGCCAATCGCTATGACGTACTATCCCGTCGAGGGTCAGATAGGCCCAGGTCACCTCGACGGGATAGTACGTCTAAGGTCAGAAAGGGGTTAAAACAAAAGTCCTTTTCAGGGCTACATACTTCGCTTTCTCTAGTAAAACTGCTGTTATTGGCATTAAGTATAGGGATAGCTGGTGGAGGAGGGATAGTTTTGGATTAGAGGAATATAGTTAGGGTTTATTGCCTTACAGTCCTTCCATAGGTATACTGCTGCTGTAACCGAAAAACAAAAGTCCTTTTCAAAGCTTAATATTTTCTTTTCCCTATTAATACCGGAAAATTTGCAAGCTTATATTATATACCTAATTTAAAAAAGCACAAGGCGTGGAGTGAGGGACAGAGAAGTTTACATGCTGCTGATGGTGCTTGCAGGGGCCGAGGCCATGGGCCAGGTAAAACTGT
This sequence comes from Ranitomeya imitator, assembly GCF_032444005.1. Taxonomy (NCBI): domain Eukaryota; kingdom Metazoa; phylum Chordata; class Amphibia; order Anura; family Dendrobatidae; genus Ranitomeya; species Ranitomeya imitator. The sequence goes on from NC_091285.1 coordinate 637,253,454, forward strand.
GCGTGCTGCGGGAACACAACAAACACGCTCATCCATGAGACATAACTTCCTGTCCCACTTTGCAGGGGGTTGCAGGACACCACTCTTAAAGCCCGAACAGTGCAAACAAGTGGTCGGTTAAATGGCAGATAATGCTTCCAGTATGTTTCCCAGCATTTCCCGTTTTCCACACAGTCCAGTCTCAATAGCCAGGAGTCTGGACCACAGAATCCTCACCCTGATCCTCTTTCGTCCCACCATGGTGAGTCCCAGGAGACAAGTGATTCCACACTCGGACACTCCAACAGCTTTTTACATTTCCATTTATTGATTCTGGCCTCTTGCCAGAAGGACATGAGAAAATCATGTGTAGCGATACCCAAATATTTGAGCAGCCACTGTCAGAAGAAGATGACATATGGGGAACAGCAACTAGTGTCTCAAGAGGTAGACGATGAAACACATACAGTATCTGTGAATAATGTTGTCAGACTATTGCGCTGGTTTTATGGATTTATAAGAAGACCTACCAAACCAAACATAAATTTTTTTGAGAAACATTTTTTTCCTTCATAGTTACATGTACAGTTATGCTCAAAAGTTTACATGTCCCTGCAGAATTTTGGCTTTCTTGGCCTTTTTTCAGAGAAAACAAATGATAACACCAAAACTTTTTCTCCACTCATGGTTAGTGGTTGGGTGAAGCCATTTATTGTCAATCTACTGCTTTTTTCTTTTTAAATCATAATGACAACCCAAAACATCCAAATGACCCTGATCAAAAGTTAACATACCCCATTTCTTAATACCATGAATTGCCCCCTCTAACATCAATGACAGCTTGAAGTCTTTTGTTGTAGTTGTGGATGAGGTTCTTTATTTTCTCAGATGGTAATGGTTTCTTGGCCAAAAGCCTCCAGTTCCTGTAAATTCCTGGGCTGTCTAGCATGTGTTGTAGCTGTTTGCATTCTGACCCAATGTCGGACATGCCAGATCACCAGTGAGGCCAAATTATCAAATTACGCCCTCTATTGAGAAGCGCGCTTGGAGAAAAAGGAAGATGCACACAGATTGTGAGCAAAGTCACTTTTATCTGACATAAGAAGCAGTATTTTATACCATTTACAACAAATGTAACTCATGTAGCCCCCCTTGTTACCCTGGGTCATGCTGACCTTTATTTCCCACGTACCCAAAACATGCTGTTTGCTGACTATTGAAAACATGTAAGAAAAGAAGTATAAAATCCTTGAATCGTAGACTACAAAACTACTGCATCATAAGAACAAATTTCTAAACACATTCTAGCAATTAAAGGGAAAAGGCAATTAAAGGCAAAGCATTAACCTTTCTATATCAATTTCCCCCTTTTGTAAATGGTATAACCTCTGCCACAGGGTCAGTTGATGTCCACAAATGAGCTACTGTCTCATGTGTCTGATACCCATAAGGGGGCTTTCTACCCGCTTCGCCCATCCATCCTCAGTGTGGACACTCACTTCCCTAGTCAGCAGTGGTTATCCGGGGTCTATTATACACTATGGATGACACAGCCTTAGATTCCTTCCTTAAACATACACTCTTCAATCATTTATGTAATGCATATTATTAGCGCTTTTACAGCTGCATAACGCAATAAACAAAACAAAACAATAAAAATTGCATGCAAGTCTGTAAAATACCAAAAATAATCCATCCCGCTAGGCCGCTAAGCCAATTGGCTGGATTTAAAAAGGAGTCTCTATATTGTATTAGTCTCATTAAGAACCATAAGGAACCTAGAAAATCTGAGTTCAAGTCTCATTGTGTATGCAGTGTGGTGTTAATACCTTCCTTGGCTCCAGGGGTAAGGCTAAGTACAGCACAGTCCTTGCAGATACTGGGCTGTGTGTACAGATCCAACAGTCCAACAGGTTTTGTCCTTCCACGTCTTTTATAAGAAAAGCATGATGTTGAATAAGTTTGTTGTCCCTGTCAACATTTAAAAGTTTATCCAGTGTCTCTGTAGAGTGCAAAAATCCTACCACTGCCAGCAAGGTGATTAGGAGGACAGTCATTCTGCTGGTGAAAAGATCTTTTTTGCAGGGACTGGCATGGATCCAGGTGGGCTTTTGCTCAAGTTTCACTGAGGTAAATGTGGTCAGCTGGACTTAAAAATGGGCCGTCAAATCGTGGATCTAGGCTCCTTCTCACGTGTCTGTGTATGACCACCCAATCACCTGGATTCAGCTGATGTACGTCTGCACTGGCATTAGGATCTGGAATGGATGACAACACATGTTTACACACCACATTAATTCTTTCCTGCAAGGCCTGGACATGGGCTGTCATAGCACCGTGTTGCATTTGTAGCACCTGTGTGAAGTACAGACCAGTCTTTGGGGGCACTAGCAAGCAGGACTTCAAAAGGAGATAAGCCTGTCTCTCTATTTGGAGTGTGTCTGACTGAAAAGAGTGCAAGACGCAAGCACTCTACCCAGCTCTTTTCTGTGTCTGCCATGGCCTTTGAATTTTCAGTTTAAGTGTCCTGTTTAGTCTCTCCACTTTCCCACTACTTTGTGGTCTATATGGTGTATGAAATGTTTGCTGTACTCCCAGGACCTGCATGACTTCCCTCATTATTGCTCCCGTGAAGTGTGTACCCCTATCGCTTTCTATGGTTTCTGGGACACTATACCTGCAGATCAGTTCTTTCATTAGTTTGTCTGCAGTCATTTAAGCATTTGCACATTTTACCGGCTAGGCTTCCAGCCAACCAGAGAAGAGATCTACACATACTAGCACATTTTTCATACACTCCTACCTTGGGTAGCTGTATGTAGTCAGTCTGCCGTCTCTGAAACGGGTAGAGAGGCCTGGGTGTCGCTTTCTTAGGGACTTTTATTGTTTTACCTGGGTTGTGATGTGCACAGATGAGGCATGACTGTACGAGTTTCACGGCTGCGTAACTGAAACCAGGAGCAATCCAGAAGGCATTTACCATGGTACACGTGTGACATTTTGAGGCATGAGTGGGGCCATGTGTTTCTTGCGCCATGATTTGGAACAGGGATCTTGGCATATACAATTTATCCTTATTCTCCCATACTACTTTTGAGTTCAGTCCATTCTCCCCCAGTGTTCCTTCGCTGTTTGGGCAGCTGGAGGGATTTCAGGACATCTAGGCTCAGTGTGGCTGGAATACGCTGACTCCCCGCCGCAGTCCACTGCTCCCTAGGCTGCCTTGCTGCTACTTTAGCAGCCTCATCCGCCCTTCTGTTGCCCTCTACCTCCACAGAGTCACCATTTGTGCGTGCTTTCACCTTGATTATGCCAACCTGGACTGGTAACATCAATGCCGCCATTAATTGTTTCACCAGCTCTGCATTTTTAATGGGCTTACCGGCTGATGTAAGAAATGCTCTGCTTCTCCTGATAGGGCCATAATCCTGAGATATTCCCCATGCATAATTCAAATCTGTGTAAATATTAGCGACTTTACCTGCAGCAGCTCTACACGCCTCAGTGAGTGCCTTCAACTCTGCCTCCTGCACCGACATGTGAGGAGGGAGTGGTTCAGCTCAGATTGCCTCATGAGTAGGGTTGAGCGACTTTTACTTTTATAGGATCGGGTCGGGTTTCACGAAACCCGACTTTTTCAAAAGTCGGGTCGAGTGGAATCGGCCGATCCTATAGAAAAGTCGGGGTCGGGGTCGGCCAAAACCCGAAACCCAATGCAGTGCAATGGGATACTATGGTTCCCAGGGTCTGAAGGAGAGGAAACTCTCCTTCAGGCCCTGGGATCCATATTTAAGTGTAAAATAAAGAATTAAAATAAAAAATATTGCTATACTTACCCTCTGACGCGCCCTGGTACTAACCGGCAGCCTTCCTTCCTTAGAATCAGCGCGTGAATGACCTTAGATGACGTCGCGGCTTGTGATTGGTCGCGCGACCGCCCATGTGACCGCTCACGCGACCAATCACAAGCCGCGATGTCACCGAAGGTCCTTCAAGTGCTGATTCTTAGGAAGGAAGGCTGCCGGAAAGAAGCAGGGCGCTCCTGCTACCCTTGGGAAAATACAAAACTGTGTGCTAAAAATAATTTTTGTGGAAAAATAAGTATTTTTTATTTGCACGGCTCTGCGTTATAAACTGTAGTGAAACACTTGGGGGTTAAAAGCTCTCACAACACATCTAGATGAGTTCCTTAGGGGGTCTACTTTCCAAAATGGTGTCACTTGTGGGGGGTTTCTACTGTTTAGGTACATTAGGGGCTCTGCAAACATAATGTGATGCCTGCAGACCATTCCATCTAAGTCTGCATTCCAAATGGCGCTCCTTCTCCTCCGAGCTCTGCCATGCGCTCAAACGGTGGTTCCCCCCCACATATCGGGTATCAGCGTACTCAGGACAAATTGGACAACAACATTTAGGGTTCAATTTCTCCTGTTACCCTTGGAAAAATATAAAACTGGGGGCTAAAAAATAATTTTTATGGAAAAAAATATTTTTTGTTTGCACGGCTCTGCGTTATAAACTGTAGTGAAACACTTGGGGGTTCAAAGCTCCCACAATACATCTGGATGAGTTTCTTAGGGGGTCTACTTTCCAAAATGGTGTCACTTGTGGGGGGTTTCTACTGTTTAGGTACATTAGGGGCTCTGCAGATGCAACGTGACGCCTGCAGGACATTCCATCTAAGTCTGCATTCCAAATGGCGCTCCTTCCCTTCCGAGCCCTCCCATGCGCCCAATCGGTGGTTCCCCCCACATATGGGGTATCATCGTAATCAGGACAAATTGGACAACAGCTTTTGGGGTCCAATTTTTCCTGATACCCTCGGGAAAATACAAAACTGGGGGCTAAAAAATAATTTTTATGGGAAACAATTTTTGTTTTATTTTTACAGCTCTGCATTATAAACTTCTGTGAAGCCCTTGGTGGGTCAAAGTGCTCACCACACATCTAGATAAGTTCCTTAGTGGGTCTACTTTCAAAAATGATGTCACTTGTGGGGGGTTTCAAAGTTTAGGCACATCAGTGGCTCTCCAAATGCAACATGGCATCCCATCTCAATTCCTGTCAATTTTGCATTGAAAAGTCAAACGGCACTCCTTCCCTTCCGAGCTCTCCCATGCACCCAAACAGTGGTTTACCCCCACATATGGGGTATCAGCGTACTCAGGACAAATTGTAGAACAACTTTTGGGGTTCAATTTCTTCTTTTAATACATGGTATTAAGAAATGGGGTATGTGAACTTTTGATCAGGGTCCTTTGGATGTTTTGGGTTGTCATTATGATTTTAAAAGATAAAACGCAGTAGATTGACAATAGATGGCTTCACCCAATCACGAACCATGAGTGGAGAAAAAGTTTTGGTGTTATCATTTGTATTCTCTGAAAAAAGGCCAAGAAAGCAAAAATTCTTTTTTTTTTAAATTCTTTATTTAAGTTTTCACAAAACAAAGACACATAACAGAACATAAATGCTCACAGGTAGATCTCAAGTATATATTGATTCAGGAGAGACTGAGATGCACTAGAGGATACAGGAAATCAATGCACATACAACTGAAAAAAGAAACAAGTGAGCATAAAACATGAACTAACTGGTTCAGGCCTAAAGAAAGTAGCCTAAAAACGAAAAAATAAGCTTGTAAAATGAATAAAGGCCACAGGGTGTGACGGTAGGAATTAACTTTAAGCAATTTATTCGTTTCTGGGAGTGAGGAAGGACAAAAAGGCTCGTTTAGAAGATAGGTGAGATGAAGTGGCGAGGCAATTGAGATGGTGGGCACAGTCACGGCATCGCATCGTCAAACCTTGGAAGGAGGAGAGGGCGAAAAACAAAAGTCGTACACAGCATAGCGTTACGTAGGTAGAGATGGAATTCAGGTGGAGGGGTGGTTAAGACCATCAGAATGGGATGAAAATTTAATCCAGGGAAGCCAAGAGTTTTGGAATCTCTCGTGGGAGCGAGTTTCCCAACTAGAAAGTTCCTCCAAGCGAAATAGGTCCTCAACCTTTGAAGTCCAGTCTTTCAGCGTTGGGGGAGTTATTTGCCTCCAATGTGAAGAAATCAAATGTTTGGAGGCAGCAACTAGGATGGGAAGCAGCCCATGCTTCCCTGGTTTAAAAGTTGTGGAAGGGAGAGAGAGTATTACATCTTGGGGAGTCAGGTCGCCATTAGGCCCATACTTTGTAAAGATTTATTTATGCCGGACCAGAAATGTGATAGTCCCGGGCATAGCCAAAAGATATGTAGAAGAGTCCCTATAGATAGGGAACATCTCCAGCACAGCAGAGAGTCCGTTAGCCCTAGGTGAAAAAGTCGCTCTAGAAAGAATTTTAAATGCATTCTCTTGAAGTAAAATACATCTAGAGAAACCATGGGAGTTAGCAAGAACTTGTTGAGTTTCCCGAGGGAAAGTGTGATTTTTAGTTCTGTCTCCCAGGAAGAGAGATAAAGAGGTTTAAATAGGTTTGGGGCCTTAAGGAGGTTTGCATATAGTTTAGAAACTAATCTGGTAATTGGCGATTTCAACCTAACCAGGAATTCAAGCCATAACCAGTCAGGGGGTTGACTATCGATTGACTTAAGATTCGACATGATATGGCGAATATGGTATTTTTGAAGGAGGTTGGAGGGTTGTTTTGACGTGTTTGACGGCCAATTGTCAGTGCATGGGACTTTGTTAGACAGAAATTGGGAGATTGTAACATTAGGCAGGGAGTCCCAAAGTCCAAAGGCATCTTTATAGTTGGGATCCGTTAGCCAAGGAGCACCTTTAGCGGGATATTGTCTAGAAAAAGACAAAATGGAGGACGGTTTGGGATAAGGGTACGCCTAGTGCAGTGGTCCCCAACTCCAGGCCTCGAGGGCCGCCAACAGTGCAGGTTTTCAGGATTTCCTTAGTATTGCATCGGCGGTAATGTGATCATCTGCACAGGTGATGATTCCAACCCCTGTGCAATACTAAGGAAATCCTGAAAACCTGCACTGTTGGCGGCCCTCGAGGCCTGGAGTTGGGGACCACTGGTCTAGTGGATAAGGTGTTGAGAATTATGTCATCTAGTTTTTGTTTCGGGGGAGTAGTAGATGTCCAGAGATAAAGATCTGCCTCCTTCCCCAACAGGGACAGTTCGAGTTGCGTGTTTAAGTTATCTGGGTTAGGTTTTACTAGGTTTATCCATCTAGCAAGATGGATTGCTTTATGATAGGTGCGAAAATCTGGCAAGCCGAGGCCACCCTCGCCTCTGGGTAGAGAAAGGATTTTTAGAGGGAGTCTAGCTATATTTCCACACAAATTGAGAGACCAATTGGTTAATCAAGAGGAAGAAAGAGTTAGGGAGACTTATAGGTACCATATTCATGGTGTAGAAAATTTTTGGGAAGATATAAGATTTTATGACTTTATCCTACCCATCCAGGATAGATATGGTAGGTCGTACTTTTTTAAGTCTAATTGTAAGTTATCTAGAAGGGGAATGTAATTATATTTATAAAGGGAGGAAGGTTCAGCCGCTAAATAAATTCCGAGGTATTTTAATTTTTCTGCAGGCCAGTTAAAGGGGGTGTCCTTTTTTAATATTGAGATATCTGACGTTTTAGCCGAGATATTTAATGCTTCTGACTTATTCATATTTATTTTGAAATTAGAAAGCTCTCCAAATTCTTCAAATAATGACATAAGTCTGGGAAAAGATGATCTTGGATTAGTGGTTAAAATTAGGAGATCATCAGCGAAGGCAGCTACCTTGACCTCTGACCCGCCCACTTTCAGGCCTTTAATGTTCGTGTCTTGTCTTATCCTCTCCATCAAAGTCTCCATTACCATGACAAAAAGAGCGGGGAAAAGAGGACAGCCCTGTCTGGTGCCATTTTGTATTTTAAAGGGCTCCGAGAAGATCCCATTCACCCCGACTCTAGCAGATGGGTCCACATAGAGGGACATAATGGCTTCTATGAAAGGGGGTGGAAAGGCAAATTTTTGTAATGTACAGACCATATATTGCCAACTAATCCTGTCAAACGCTTTTTCAGCGTCCGTTGACAGGATAGCTAGTGACGTTCTGGTAGTCCTCGCGTAGGAAATAGCGTGTAAGACTTTTACAGAGTTATCTTTGCCCTCCCGGCCTCTCACAAAACCCACCTGATCGGGGCGAATAATCTGATCTAGTACTTTATTGATTCTTGAGGCCAATATCTTAGCCCACAGTTTAAGATCGGTGTTAAGTAACAAAATGGGGCGGTAATTACTGCAGAGGCTGTCATCTTTCCCCTCCTTTGGTATAATGGCAATGTAGGCTTCCAGCGCCTGATGGGGTGGGGTCTTCCCTTCAAAAAAGGAGTTGAAGAGATTTACTAGATGGGAGAGAAGGGCATCAGATAATTTTTTATAGTATCCCACCGGGAACCCATCAGGGCCAGGAGATTTACCATTGGGGGTAGCTATTAAAATGTCTTCCACCTCATTTAGTGTGACTTCGGCAAGAAGTGTATTACAATCCGTAGGGGAAATTGTCGGAAGGGAGAGAGGGGCCAAGAAGTTTTGAATTTTGGTTATAGCTGTTGAGGAGTCTTTCATGTCGTCAGAGGGAGGCAGGTTATAAAGAGATTCATAATATTGGCGAAAGGTCTCTGCAATTTCCCTAGAGTCCACAACTCTCCTGTTTGTCTTAGTGAAAATATGTTTAATGAATTTCTTTTCTTTTTGCTGTTTAAGCAACTGGGTTGTAATGTAAGTTTGCTACTTCTGTTACCATGCATGTAGAAGCGATGTCTACAATACATGAACAGTTTTGCTGATTTCACGTTTAACAAATCTTTGAGTTTGTTGCGGAGGGAAAAAAGTTCTTGGAGAGACTCACTCGATCTAGTGGTTTTGTGGGTACGCTCTGAAATGTTAATTTGATGGAGAAGAGACTGAATTTCTTTATCTCTCTGTTTTTTAATATACGAACTTAAAGAAATAAGTTCCCCTCTGAGGACGGCCTTATGCGTTTCCCAGATGATGGGAGAAATTTGCCCAGTATTAATATTTTCATCAAAGAATCTAGAGATGGTGGTTTTTAGACTGTACACATGCTAAGGGTTGTCAAGCAATGATTTGTTTAATCGCCAAGTCATGGTAGCTCTGGGTAAGGTGGAGATTATTATCTCCAGGAAGATAGGTACATGGTCCGAAATTGTAATTTCCCCAATTCGGGATGATTTGATTAAATGTAGAGTGCGGGATTGCACAAGTAAATAATCTATACGGTGGTATGAATTATGTGGAGGCGAAAAGAAGGTGTAATCTTTTGTGGTGGGAAAAAAGTTACGCCAGGGGTCCACTAACTGTAGAGATCTAAGTTTGTTTAAAAATTTTTGTCTCGTTTTCTGTGATATGGGGGAGGAGCCACTGGAAGCGTCTATACTGGGCTGTAGCGTTAAGTTTAGGTCTCCCCCCACGATCAATAACCCTTCCTGGAAAAGATGGAGAGTATCTAAAGTTTTAATGAGCCATTGAATTTGGTTGGAATTGGGGGCGTATAAGTTAGCTAGGCTAATTTTCGTGTTAGCTAATAGTCCCTTTACAAAGATATATCTGCCCTCCGAATCTGCCAAACTATCCCCGATTGTAAAGGGAAGACCCTTTTTAAGCACTATGCTTACTCCTTTAGAAGCAGAGGAGGAGCAACTATTATACCACGTAGGGAAAGAGGAGAATGACACATTTGGAACGCTACCCATTTTAAAGTGTGTTTCTTGTAGAAACACTATTTGTGCAGATTGTTTCTTTAGCAATGAGAGGGTTTGATTGCGCTTCGTGGGGGAATTGAGGCCTTTCACATTAAAGGATGCCTGTTATGAACAGGTGATTCAGAACCACAATGGACCTAGTGGTTAAGAGCACACAAGTGATCTGTTTAGTTACTAACATAGGACGAGCTCTGAGACGTGGGAACTCTGCTGACCGCAATCCCTAATCCTATCATACCACACTAAAGGTAGCCGTGGAGCGCTCCTGACCAGAACCTAGGCGCCTCGTCACAGCCTGAGAAACTAGCTAGCCCTGAAGATAGAAAAATAAGCCTACCTTGCCTCAGAGAAATTCCCCAAAGGAAAAGGCAGCCCCCTACATATAATGACTGTGAGTAAGATGAAAATACAAACACAGAGATGAAATAGATTTTAGCAAAGTGAGGCCCGATTTACTGAATAGACCGAGGATAGGAAAGATAGCTTTGCGGTCAGTACAAAAACCTACAAACAACCACGCAGAGGGGACAAAAAGACCCTCTGCACCGACTAACGGTACGGAGGTGCTCCCTCTGCGTCTCAGAGCTTCCAGCAAGCAAGAAAAACCAATATTGCAAGCTGGACAGAAAATATAGCAAACAAAAGTAACATAAGCAAAACTTAGCTCATGCAAGGCAGACAGGCCACAGGAACGATCCAGGAGATAGCAAGACCAATACTGGAACATTGACTGGAGGCCAGGAACAAAGAACTAGGTGGAGTTAAATAGAGCAGCACCAAATGACTTAACCCCGTCACCTGAGGAAGGAAACTAAGAAGCCGCAGCCCCACTCACATCCACCAGAGGAAGCTCATAGACAGAACCAGCCGAAGTACCACTCATGACCACAGGAGGGAGCTTGACCACAGAATTCACAACAGCACTCACCCCTTGAGGAGGGGTCACCGAACCCTTACCAGAGCCCCCGGGCCGACCAGGACGAGCCAAATGAAAGGCACGAACCAGATCGGCAGCATGAACATCAGAGGCAAAGACCCAGGAATTATCTTCCTGACCATAACCCTTCCACTAAACCAGGTACTGGAGTTTCCGTCTCGAAACACGAGAATCCAAAATCTTCTCCACTATATACTCCAACTCCCCCTCAACCAAAACCGGAGCAGGAGGATCAACGGATGGAGCCACAGGTGCCACGTATGTCCGCAACAATGACCTATGGAACACGTTATGGATGGAAAAAGAAGCTGGAAGGGTCAAACGAAAAGACACAGGATTAAGAACCTCAGAAATCCTATACGGACCAATGAAACGAGGCTTAAACTTAGGAGAAGAAACTTTCATAGGAATATAACGAGATGACAACCAAACCAAATCCCCAACACGAAGTCGGGGACCCACACAGAGCCTGCGGTTAGCGAAACGCTGAGCCTTCTCCTGAGACAATGTCAAATTGTCCACCACATGAGTCCAAATCCGCTGCAACCTATCCACCACAGTATCCACGCCAGGACAGTCAGAAGACTCAACCTGCCCTGAAGAGAAACGAGGATGGAAGCCTGAATTGCAGAAAAACGGCGAAACCAAAGTAGCCTAGTTGGCCCGATTATTAAGGGCGAACTCAGCCAAAGGCAAAAAGGACACCTAATCATCCTGATCGGCAGAAACAAAACATCTCAGATATGTTTCCAAGGTCTGATTGGTTCGTTCAGTCTGGCCATTTGTCTGAGGATGGAAAGCCGAGGAAAAAGACAAATCAATGCCCATCCTAGCACAAAAGTCTCGCCAAAACCTCGACACAAACTGGGAACCTCTGTCAGAAACGATGTTCTCTGGAATGCCATGTAAACGAACCACATGCTGGAAGAACAATGGCACCAAATCAGAGGAGGAAGGCAATTTAGACAAGGGTACCAAATGGACCATCTTAGAGAAGCGATCACAAACAACCCAAATGACCGACATTTTTTGAGAAACGGGGAGATCCGAAATAAAATCTATAGAGATATGTGTCCAAGGTCTCTTCGGGACCGGCAAGGGCAAAAGCAACCCACTGGCACGAGAACAGCAGGGCTTAGCCCGAGCACAAATCCCACAGGACTGCACAAAAGTACGCACATCCCGCGACAGAGATGGCCACCAAAAGGATCTAGCCACTAACTCTCTGGTACCAAAGATTCCAGGATGAGCAGCCAACACCGAACAATGAACCTCAGAGATAACTTTATTTGTCCACCTATCAGGGACAAACAGTTTCTCCGCTGGACAACGATCAGGTTTATTAGCCTGAAATTTTTGCAGCACCCGCCGCAAATCAGGGGAGATGGCAGACACAATTACTCCTTCCTTGAGGATACCCGCCGGCTCAGACAAACCCGGAGAGTTGGGCACAAAACTCCTAGACAGAGCATCCGCCTTCACATTTTTAGAGCCCGGAAGGTACGAAATCACAAAGTCAAAACGGGCAAAAAACAGCGACCAACGAGCCTGTCTAGGATTCAACCGCTTGGCAGACTCGAGATAAGTCAAGTTTTTATGATCAGTCAATACCACCACGCGATGCTTAGCTCCTTCAAGCCAATTACGCCACTCTTCGAATGCCCACTTCATGGCCAGCAACTCTCGGTTGCCCACATCATAATTTCGCTCAGCAGGCGAAAACTTCCTGGAAAAAAAAAGCGCATGGTTTCATCACTGAGCAATCAGAACCTCTCTGCGATAAAACAGCCCCTGCTCCAATCTCAGAAGCATCAACCTCGACCTGGAACGGAAGAGAAACATCTGGTTGACACAACACAGGGGCAGAAGAAAAACGACGCTTCAACTCTTGAAAAGCTTCCACAGCAGCAGAAGACCAATTGACCTCATCAGCACCCTTCTTGGTCAAATCGGTCAATGGTTTAGCAATACTAGAAAAATTGCAGATGAAGCGACGATAAAAATTAGCAAAGCTCAGGAACTTTTGCAGACTTTTCAGAGATGTCGGCTGAGTCCAATCATGGATGGCTTGGACCTTAACAGGATCCATCTCGATAGTAGAAGGGGAAAAGATGAACCCCAAAAATCCCTTCTCCAGGGATTCCTTCACATAACTGCGCATAGCGGCGTGCTCAGGCACGGATAAATTAAACAGTCGACCTTTTGGGAATTTACTTCCAGGAATCAAATTGATAGCACAATCACAATCCCTATGCGGAGGTAGGGTATCGGACTTGGGCTCATCAAATACATCCCGGTAATCAGACAAGAACTCTGGAACCTCAGAAGGGGTGGATGACGAAATTGACAGAAATGGAACATCACCATGTACCCCCCGACAACCCCAGCTGGACACCGACATGGATTTCCAATCTAATACTGGATTATGGACTTGTAGCCATGGCAAGCCCAACACGACCACATCATGCAGATTATGCAACACCAGAGAACGAATAACCTCCTGATGTGCAGGAGCCATGCACATGGTCAGCTGGGTCCAGTACTGAGGCTTATTCTTGGCCAAAGGCGTAGCATCAATTCCTCTCAATGGAATAGGACACTGCAAGGGCTCCAAGAAAAACCCACAACGCTTAGCATACTCCAAGTCCATCAAATTCAGGGCAGCGCCTGAATCCACAAATGCCATGACAGAATACGATGACAAAGAGCAGATCAAGGTAACTGACAGAAGAAATTTTGACTGTACCGTACCAATGGTGGCAGACCTAGCGAACCGATTAGTGCGCTTAGGACAATCAGAGATAGCATGAGTGGAATCTCCACAATAGAAACACAGCCCATTCAGACGTCTGTGTTCTTGCCGTTCAACTCTGGTCAAAGTCCTATCACACTGCATAGGCTCAGGTTTAAGCTCAGGTAATACCGCCAAATGGTGCACAGGTTTACGTTCACGCAAGCGTCGACCGATCTGAATGGCCAAAGACATAGACTCATTCAAACCAGCAGGCATAGGAAATCCCACCATGACATCTTTAAGGGCTTCAGAGAGACCCTTTCTGAACATAGCTGCCAGCGCAGATTCATTCCATTGAGTGAGCACGGACCACTTTCTGAATTTCTGACAATATACCACTATCTCATCCTGACCCTGACAAAGAGCCAGCAAATTTTTTTCTGCCTGATCCACTGAATTAGGTTCATCATACAGCAATCCGAGCGCCAGGAAAAACGCATTGATATTACTTAATGCAGGATCTCCTGGCGCAAGAGAAAATGCCCAGTCCTGAGGGTCGCCACGCAAAAAAGAAATAATAATCAAAACCTGTTGAACTGGATCACCAGAGGTGCGAGGTTTCAAGGCCAGAAATAGTTTACAATTATTTTTGAAACTCAGAAACTTAGTTCTATCTCCAAAAAACAAATCAGGAATAGGAATTCTTGGTTCTAACATAGATTTCTGATCAATAGTGTCTTGAATCTTTTGTACACAGTGCAGAGAAAAAAAAATGGTCTCAGAACTTCTTTTTTCCCTCTATTGAGAATCATTAGTACTATTGGCCTCCTGTACTGTTATGATTAGGCAATTCAGTACCACAATGGACATAGTGGTCAGAGCACATACAGTGATCTGACAATAACCCAAAAACATAGAACGAGCTCTGAGACGTGGGAACTCTGTTGACCGCAATCCCTGATCCTCTCCAACAACACTAGAGGCAGCCGTGGATTGCGCCTAACGCTCCCTATGCAACTCGGCACAGCCTGAGAAACTAGCTAGCCTAAAGATAGAAAATAAGCCTACCTTGCCTCAGAGAAATAACCCAAAGGAAAAGGCAGACCCCCCACATATAATGACTGTGAGTTAAGATGAAAAGACAAACGTAGAGATGAAATAGATTTAGCAAAGTGAGGCCCGACTTTCTGAACAGAGCGAGGATAGGAAAGGTAACTTTGCGGTCAACACAAAACCCTAAAAAACCACACAAAGGGGCAAAAAGACCCTCCGTACCGAACTAACGGCACGGAGGTACACCCTCTGCGTCCCAGAGCTTCCAGCAAACAAATAGATAAGCTGGACAGAAAAAGCAGCAAACCAAAATAGCAAAGGAAAACTTAGCTATGCAGAGCAGCAGGCCACAGGAACGATCCAGGAGGAAACAAGTCCAATACTAGAACATTGACAGGAGGCCAGGATCAAAGCACCAGGTGGAGTTAAGTAGAGCAGCACCTAACGACCCCACCACATCACCTGAGGGAGGAAACTCAGAAGCCGCAGTACCACTTTCCTCCACCAACGGAAGCTCACAGAGAGAATCAGCCGAAGTACCACTTGTGACCACAGGAGGGAGCTCTGCCACAGAATTCACAACAACAGAGCCTGAAAAAACAATATAACAAGGTAAACAAACAACTTTGTACAGTATAAAACTCGCCCACCACAGGGGGGGGATGGAAGAACCCAAACATGAGCGAGAATTGTTCAAGTGGTGATCTTAACGGTATAGATATCTGAAAAAACAAACAGAAAAAGGGGGAATGATCCCAAGCAACCTGAAAAGCAAGAGAGACGAATAAAAAACCGTAACAGACAGTAGAAGGAGACTTCTCGAACCAGATAGGTCGGTCTCCATTCCAGGCAAAAAAGTGACCTGAGGGAAAAATAGTAATAACTTCAAAAATAAGTTTCACCTATTCAAGGCAGTTTATTAAGTATGGCCTGCCTCATTACTATAAAGAGTTCAAGTGGGATGGTTTTTTGAGACGGCTTTCTTTGATTTTGGGGAAGCATGCTTTTTCTTAAAAGTCTACTCCTGTGGTTTCGATAGTTGAGGAAGGTTCCATCCTGTGTCGACTGGCAGCCAGGAAGGAATATCTATTGAAGTAATATCGAGAGCTTTCCAGGCATCTTCCAGGTCTGCAGGGGAGCGTATTGTGATCTGGCGATTCCCTAATGTAATAGCAAGACCAAACGGGAAGAGCCACTTGTATAGTAAGTAGTGTTGAGCGATACCGTCCGATACTTGAAAGTATCGGTATCGGATAGTATCGGCCGATACCCGAAAAATATCGGATATCGCCGATACCGATATCCGATACCAATACAAGTCAATGGGACATCAAGTATCGGAAGGTATTCTCATGGTTCCCAGGGTCTGAAGGAGAGGAAACTCTCCTTCAGACCCTGGGATCCATAGGGATGTGTAAAATAAAGAATTAAAATAAAAAATATTGATATATTTACCTCTCCGGCGGCCCCTGAACTCAGCGCGGGTAACCGGCAGGCTTCTTTGTTCAAAATCAGCGCTTTTAGCACCTGAGAATCACGTCCCGGCTTCCGATTGGTCGCGGGCCGCCCATGTGACCGCCACGCGACCAATCACAAGCCGCGACGTCACCGCTAGCTATTAACGCGCTCATTTTTAAAAATGAGCGCGTTAATGACTTTCAAAGACGTAGCGGCTTGTGATTGGTCGCGGCCACGCGACCAATCACAAGCGCGACGTCACCGCAAGCTATTAACGCGCTCATTTTTAAAAATGAGCGCGTTAATGGCTTTCAAAGACGTAGCGGCTTGTGATTGGTCGCGGCCGCGACCAATCACAAGCCGCTACGTCTTTGAAAGTCATTAACGCGCTCATTTTTAAAAATGAGCGCGTTAGTAGCTTGCGGTGACGTCGCTGCTTGTGATTGGTCGCGGCCCCGCGACCAATCACAAGCCGCTACGTCTTTGAAAGTCATTAACGCGCTCATTTTTCAAAAATGAGCGCGCTAATAGCTTGCGGTGACGTCGCGGCTTGTGATTGGTCGCGTGGCGGTCACATGGGCGGCCCGCGACCAATCAGAAGCCGGGACGTGATTCTCAGGTCCTAAAAGCGCTGATTTTGAACAAGGAAGCCTGCCGGTTACCCGCGCTGAGTCCAGGGGCCGCCGGAGAGGTAAATATATCAATATTTTTTATTTTAATTCTTTATTTTACACATCTCTATGTATCCGATACCGATACCCGATACCACAAAAGTATCGGATCTCGGTATCGGAATTCCGATACCGCAAGTATCGGCCGATACCCGATACTTGCGGTATCGGAATGCTCAACACTAATAGTAAGCCTTTTGCTCTCAATTCTGTCAGAAGAGGTTTGAGAATTTGCCTCTTTGCGAGGGTGGAAGGGGCCAGATCTTGGAATGTTTGAAGCTGGGAGCCTTCATATGAGAGACTGTCTTTCTCCTTTGCATTGGCTAAAATGGCTGCAGTGTCTATGAAGCTCAGAAGGCCACATATGACATCTCTTGGAGGGTCGTTCTATTTAGGTCTGGGCTTGAGAGCATGGTGAACTCTTTCGATGACAATTATGTCGGCCCTCTCTTTGCCAAGAAGGTTAGAAAAAAATTCTCTGGAAACCTTATCCAGGATTCGCGAGCAAAGGATTCGGGAATACCTCTTATTCTGATATTCTTCCTCCTACTACGGTTTTCCTGGTCTTCCGCTGCCAACAGGGCTGTGTTTAGTTGGTGTTGTTGTTGAAGGAGTTGGTCTTGTAAGCAAATTATTGCTTCAGTCGCTTCAACGTTAGCCGCTTTTAAGGTCTCCACTCTCTGGCCCATTTGTTGTACGTCTGCTCGTAAGCCAGTTATTTCCTCCAAGAGTGGTTGCATGCTTGGAGCCATCAGCTTCTTCATGAAGGCTCTGGAGATTGGCACAGAATCGTCCACATTAGATTCGCATTTTGAATCTTCCCCGCTAGAGTCTGTGTCGCCCAAGTTGTCAGGGGAGAGAGTCCTCTTAGGTGGTTTTTTTGGAGGAGTCTGGATAGCCTCAGGATTCTTTTTCTCAGGATTCTTTTTGAGATATTTATCGAGGTCACCATGTGAGTTACGTTTCTGGCTTCCCGTTAGAGCTTTTATCGAACTTTTTTCACGCTCCTTATTTGATTTGCTCATGTTTAAACTCCTGAAAGCGTGAAGTGCAACGATCACCACTTGAACATTCAGAGAAGGATCAGTTATCCATTTATTTGTGTGAGGCTAATTTTGAGCTATTTGGAGGGTTTCACCCTGGTGTTAAGCTGTTTCAGAAGTCTATAAAAACTAAGTAGAATTATGAAAAGAAAAGGAAAATAAAAAAGAATAAAAATAAACTGAAAAGGGATGGGATCTGGAAGAGTGCTTCTGTTGTGCTACCACTAAATGGCAGTAAAGTATCACGTATTACAATATAAGGAGTATATAATGTACCAGCAGTGAATAGGGAATATAAAGTGTTTTAGATCAGTTGAGTTTAACAATACAGGATCCCTGTGAGAATTTGAAGGTATAAAGTAGTCAACACAGCAGACTATAAACACACCAAGGGAAAATATCAACGAAGTGTGTGGGTATTAACTAGAAGTATGAATTAGGCACAGCAGGCAGTCTCTTATCACATAAAAGGAAGGTGGGATGTCTACCTCTCCCGGGTATGGGACAGCAGGGGATGCAGATCAGGTCCAGTATCGTATAGTAGTTTACTGGGGGAGTTGGGTGCTGCGTAGCCCCCACAGGAGGCCTTACATCTCACAGCGAATAAAGCAGTGTGTCCACTGATGTTATTGGGTATGGGGCAGCAGTAGGCAAGCACCCGGTTCAGGAACCGAGAGGGTCAAGAGGGGAAGAGACAAGTCTCTCTCTCCTGTAGACTCGTACAAGTCTCCACGCGCTAGTAATTAAGATCCAAGATGGCGGCGTGTGGCGGGAAGGGAGAAGGGACCCCGAGTCTCTGTAAGGTCACCCACATCCAGGGCCCAGCACCAGATCCAAGGAGGCGACACTCCCCGCGGCAGGCAAACCCCAGGGCCCGTGTTCCAGTCACCTGTGA
The DNA here is from genome assembly GCF_032444005.1 of Ranitomeya imitator. Lineage (NCBI taxonomy): Eukaryota > Metazoa > Chordata > Amphibia > Anura > Dendrobatidae > Ranitomeya > Ranitomeya imitator. The sequence continues at coordinate 637,271,953 of NC_091285.1, forward strand.
GCCACAAAGACCTCCGGAGCCGTTGGCATAAAGAAACTGCGGTAAGCGGCAAGCTATGGGGGAGACCGCAAGAGAGGCAGCAGACGTACCCGTGGGTCCTTGTCCGTGATCTCGTCCAAGAGCCAGGAACCAACTCGTCTCAAGCCGGGGTGGAGGGAGCAGGGACGGCGCCTGGGCCAGCACCTGCGCGCGGCGGTCTCACACAGCGCGGCAGGTCTAAGATGGCGCCTCCTCACCACTCCTACCTCTCTCCCCAGTCGAGTCGCGGGAGAAACGGCCTTCCCCGGCACACGGCCCTCGTCCGACAGACCCTGGGGTACCAGTCCCTCTGCAGCGTCCACGGCGGTGACCAGGCGGCAGTAGTCTGGTTGAAGGGGAAGCGTCCTGGCTCCGATGCTCCCCGCGGCAGGTGAGCGGCGTAAGCAGGTGAGCGGCGTCTGGCAGAGCGTGACCCCGGGGTGGATGTCTCATGCCGCGGCGGTCTCAGCAGGAGAAGGGGTCGCCGGAAAGCGCCACCAGAGAGGCCGCAAGGTGCGCGACTCCCACGTGTCCTCTCACCACTCCCCGGCGTCGCGGCTCAGTCCTCCGGAATCCACAGGTTGTTCTGAACAGGCAGCCTGGACCCCTGATGTAAAGGTGGTGGGGAGATTCCACTATAATGTAATTAGGCAAGATCTCCAAGCTTGTCGTGGCCTGTTATCCACAACTGGCGGGAAGGGAAATCCTCCAGGAGGTTTCAGGCCCACGTGTAGGCCTCAGGCTGAAAATGTGTAAAAGCACCAAATTGTGGGCTAAAAGAGACAGGAAGGTTCTCTGGGCCAGCAGTGAGGTGAGTAAAGTCCTCTAATCTGGTGGATGGCCTATTTGCAGCCAGCAGAGGAGCTCAAGGGAGACACGTACTGCTCCTTCAGCTGCTAGCCATGCCCCCCGCAAAAATTCTTTTTGACATGTAAACTTTTGAGCATAACTGTACATATAACTATGAAGGAAAAAAAATGTTTCTTAGCAAAAAAAATGTATGTTTGGTTTGGTAGGTCTTCATATAAATCCATAAAACTGGCGCAATAGTCTGACAACATTATTCACAGATACCGTATGTGTTTCATCGTCTACCTCTTGAGACACTAGTTGCTTTTCCCCATATGTCATCTTCTTCTGACAGTGGCTGCTCAAATATTTGGGTATCACTACACATGATCTTCTCATGTCCTTCTGGCAAGAGGCCAGAATCAATAAATGGAAATGTAAAGAGCTCTTGGAGTGTCCGAGTGTGGAATCACTTGTCTCCTAGGACTCACCATGGTGGGACGAAAGAGGATCAGGGTGAGGATTCTGTGGTCCAGACTCCTGGCTATTGAGACTGGACCGTGTGGAAAACGGGAAATGCTGGGAAACATACTGGAAGCATTATCTGCCATTTAACCGACCACCTGTTTGCACTGTTCGGGCTTTAAGAGTGGTGTCCTGCAACCCCCTGCAAAGTGGGACAGGAAGTTATGTCTCATGGATGAGCGTGCTTGTTGTGTTCCCGCAGCACGCACAGTTTTACCTGGCCCATGGCCTCAGCCCCTGCAAGCACCATCAGCAGCATGTAAACTTCTCTGTCCCTTACTCCACGCCTTGTGCTTTTTTAAATTAGATATATAATATAAGCTTGCAAATTTTCCTGTATTAATAGGGAAAAGAAAATATATAGCCTTGAAAAGGACTTTTGTTTTTCAGTTACAGCAGCAGTATACCTATGGAAGGACTGTAAGGCAATAAACCCTACCTATATTCCTCTAATCCAAAACTATCCCTCCTCCACCAGCTATCCCTATACTGAATGCCGATAACAGCAGTTTTACTAGAGAAAGCGCAGTATGTAGCCCTGAAAAGGACTTTTGTTTTAATGGTGCAGCAGCCGGTATACAAGTACAGCAATAGCAATTAAACACTGCCTATATGCCTGCTCTAATCTCAGCTCTCCCTCCCAGATCCACTCTCCCTTAAATGCTTCCAGAGGACATTGTGTCGAGCATCGCATCATCAGGTCTCATATAAGACCCAATGACACGATGCGGCTGTCCAATCACAGTAATGCCAGTAGCCAACATGGCTATGGCATTACTGTGTATGGAAGGCAATTATGGCATGTTTATTAGCTGTCTAACAGTTGCAAAACATGTGGGGGGGACTTGAGAAAGGCGCTTGAGGACCCGCAATACTTGACCGAGTAACGAGTGTAGCCAAGCACCGCGATGCTTGATCAAAGTATGAAGCCGCGGCGAGCGCGCTTTCTCATCACTTCTAGATACACCTCTGGCTCATAATGTATATAGGGGGCTATGTGTGGTCTCATAATATATGCAGAGGGCTATGTGAGGGCTCATATTGAATATAGAGAAGCTATGTGGGGGCTCCTACTATATATAGAGGCTATGTGAGTTCTTACAATGTATGTAGAGGGGCTATGTGAGGACTCATACTGTATGTAGGAAGCTAGGTGTGAGCTCTTACAGTATATAGAGGTATACAGGGGAGCTGTACATGGGCTCATATGGTATGAAGGGGGTGTCAGCATGCATAATTCTGCTCAATATTAAGTTATGCAATAATTCTTAATATAAAATAATAATTGTAATTATCATGTAAATATAAATATTGAGGAGAATTAATTTCAAAATATACTTTCCCACAGCGTGGTTCCAAGAGCGGTATTTTCCTGTATACTGGCCCTTGGAATACTTCTATGTGAGGACATACGTTCTTTTTTTTAGCAGACTCGCTTTAATACTAGTGGCATAATGACTGGTGTCTGAGTGCCGTTTTGAACTTTAACTATTTTTATTCTAATTTTTACTTCTCGACAACAGGTGGTTGTCACCCAAACAGGTAGCTAAAATCCCCAAAGAACCTTGTGTCTTAGGCCAGTGGAATATATATATATATATTTCAGAATTAATTTCAGCCTATTGGTTCCCCCCTCCACATCAGTCACTGTCTGTCATGTAGCCCCTTGGGAAAATTAATTGTCCAACCCCGGAATTTATAGTAACATTGGTTATAGTGTCCTCTCCTATTCACTGGCCATTTATCCTACAGTAGTATGTCCACCTCCCCATCCAACCATCCATATAATCTAATCTTGTGTAATACTGGGATAAATGGGTTATTATTGTCGATTTATCACTGTTCAAATCAGTAGAAACTACTCCGGAATTACATTTTATAGCAATAATGACATTGTATAAAAGTTTTAAGAGGTCAAGGTGGATAATTAGAGTTCATTTCATTTATATGGTAATGAATTGCTTGTGTGGCCTGGTCCCTTTATATAACAACTGCTGCTCCTATTGATGATGTCACGGAATGTTGTGGTTTCTGGCTCCGCCCCCTTGCATTATGACATCACACACATTGTGTAAGGAGCCGCAGAGCCAACATTCCATTTGACAGTTGCAGACAGCGGAGAGAGAGGTAAGTCGTCTCTATGTCGTCTCTTGTTGTGTCCTTCATTCTCTTCTATCATCTATTTCTCATTTAATTTTTATTCATTAAGCAGTCTGTATACTATATAATACAAGCACCTCCAAAACAAAGAGTGAACCCCTCAGATTAGGTGATGTCCAATTTTTACAGCATTTCTTCCAATAGTAAAGGGAGATGTGACAGGATTTATCTTCAAGTACAGAAATGACAATGACTTCCCGATTATCCATCACATTTTATTGGTTTCTGACTTTCTTGCTCATCAGGTCCATAGATTAGTTAAAATTGAGAGAATCCCCGCAGCCATAACTGGAATATGACGACTTCTTGACTTTTAGGCCATGAATTGTTATAGAATCATGCAAATCTGGGAGATTATAGTTATATCCTGTAAAACGAACACATGTAACCTGGAGATAATTATTGGGAAATTCTTGTACAACACCGATGTATATACATATTAGCACCATAGGTACTGAAACTATTCAAATATTCCCCCATATTGGTAGGATTCATATTGTTTGATGCCTGGTATATTGGGCAATGCACTTCAGTGGAAGCCAGCAGTAACAGCCCACACTTGTAAGGTCACGGAATGTGGTGGTTGTTGGCTCGGCCCACGTTAGCTGTTGCTTGTTATGTCTTAGAGCAGGGGTGGGGAACCTCAGGCCCCAGGGCCATTTACGGCCCTCGATGGCCTTTTATCAGGCTCCAAGCTGATTCTCAGGGACCGCGTTCTTGGGCAAGGAGCTGTATTTTGATTGCCACCAGTTCATTATTTTCTTCTTGCTCTGTTAGCACACACGCAGTGTTCACCACTGAACACTGAAGGGCATGCAATGAAAGATTACGTCCTGATACCAATGCCATAGTCAGGATGTACTTTGTGGGCGGACTTTGTACGGCCCCCAAGGATGGTATAAATATCCAAATCGCCCTTCGCAGAAAAAAGATTCCCCACCCCTGTCTTAGAGTGTTGGGATTGTTGATTCTGCCCCCATTAGATGCGTCATATGATGTCAAGGATTGTGGTGGTTGTTGGCTCCACCCACATTAGCTCTTATTTGTCATTTCACCAAATGTTTTGGTTGTTGGTTTTGCCCCCATTAGCTTCTACTTCTGAAGTCACCAAATAGGGATGGTGGCCCTTCAGAAGAGAATGGTTCTTGACTACCTGTTAGCAATTGAAAGGGGCACCTTTGCTGTTATAGGTGAGGAATGCTGCTCCTAGATTGAAGATGCACATGATTCAATAGAGAAACATGGATAAAGTAAAGGAGCTGCAATAAAAAGCTAGAGATATATCCAAGGAGGGATGGAATCCCTTTTTCTGGATGGGGTTTATCAGATTTAGGTTAAACAATATATTGTCAACTTTGCTAAAGCCCATAATGGTAATGATAGGATTGATTGTATTGAGCTTGATTGCCTGGAAATTACTAATGTGATGTGATTCTCATTGCAGGAAATTAATTATACATTGGAGCTACTGGCAGACACAGACAGAAGAGGATCTATATGCAAGAACAATATATGAGCCCTTTGCAGCCCACTAACTCATCATTAAGCACAATATCATCTGCTTTGGATGTGGAAATGGGTCCCCTTACCTCATGGCCCGTGTTCAGTTGCACAAGTTGCAACAACAACATGTACGCCCCTGTCCACCCCTGAATGTAACCATAGGAAGGATGACTACAGCTACAGAGGTGACCGTCTGATAGCCTAGCTCAACTACCCACCTCTCCTGAAGACCCTTTCAGCTTTTTGAGACTTGGGTGGAGGACATCATCTCTGAAAAAAGGGTCCCACAGCTGCACCCCAACAGTTTGAGCAGCACTCTTAGTTGAGGGCCGCAAAGGGAGGGGTGTAGCCTCTTGCTTTGTATAGACCCACTGAGGATGATTTCATACTCTGGGTCTGTGATCACTCCTAGACTATATTTGGGGGCAGTGTTCTGGATCACTGCGTTGAGAAACACGTGATGGTGTCTCCGCGGTGTTGGATGTTTTGGTCTCCACGAGGTCAATCATCCGTGCCTTTATAGACTTTCTACTAGGCACTGCTCCTGATAGCCAGTTTCCTACTCCACACTGATGAGGGGCAAAAACCCCGAAACAGCTGTCTGTGGATGGATACCATGCTTGGCATAGGTGGTTTTCATTTATTGGATGTTTTCCTTTATTGGATGCTGCCCTTCCCTTGGTTGTTCCTTCCCGGTGAAAGGCCTGGCTATTCACTGCCTGCGTTGAGAAACACGTGATGGTGTCTCCGCGGTGTTGGATGTTTTGGTCTCCATGAGGTCAATCATCCATGCCTTTATACACTCCTAGACTGTTACTTGTGGTGGGATGCAGGTCTGGACAGCTGTCGTCATCCTATTAGATAGATAAGAATTACTATATGTGTGTTTATACTTTAAAGGGAATCGGTCGCAGCTGAGATGTATATGACCTATTAATATGGGCATACAGGTAATAGAAATGTTAAGCTAGTCCTAACTGTGTGCCTCATGTTAATGGTCCTGTTGTTGAAAAATATTATGGAAGCCTGGAAGAAATCTTTAACATACAGACAGTATATAGCATTTCTCCACAACACAATCTTTTTTTTGGTTGTCTTCTCTTTTGTTATTGGCACTGCAATTTTTCACATTATGTAATTGACCAAAGGATTTAAACTAAATGACTCTTATGAAAAATAGATTTAGTTAGCAAAATATTTAGTGGGAATGTGTTATGAAGCTTTTATGTTTTGGGCATTGACCACTCTCTGGTTATTGTTAAGCATTGTGTTTGTGAGATGATTAAAAGGCACTTAGTGCAGAAATTCAGCATAGCCTATATTTCTATTTCCCATATTTCATATTTGGTGCCGAAATTCAAGAAAGGCCATATTAATAAGAGCTCTACATCTCAAACACATTCCTCAACAATAACCAGAAAATTGCCAATCCTTTTAATCATAGTTTAAAGTTAAGCAAGAATTTACTTTAAAGTTTGTCACCCCTTATATCATAAAATAATAAACAGAAACTGCTTTTCTAATAAACTGACATGTCCAGAAGAGATCACTTATTAGCAGTCACCTCATTATCATAACAGGCAGGATTACAATGAGAGATAACAGAATTCACCATTCACAGTATGTAGTGTCACAGCTCACCTCTTCCCCCTTCCTCCAAAATGACATCTGCATGCCACTAAAACATAAGAACATGAATAGAAAACTCTCCCAAGGAAATAGAGTTCCCTATAATGTCTTATGATATATACAGTATATATATATATATATATATATATATATGTATATGCCCAATGTCCTTATCTCCAAACAGACAAGAGAGCAGCTTTCATAAATGTACAGGAAACAGAATTCAATAATCTGCAATCAGAAATACAGATTATAAAAAAGATTATCATAATCTGATTTCAATTTAGTTTTAAAAATGTATGTAGCACATTCCCTTAAAGAAAAATAATGAAAAATATACCTAAAAAGAGTATTGGATATTTTAAGAAATGTTTAATAGGTTAGAGTAGAGTAGAGTAGGGCCCTGCCAAAAGAGTCTACCTTGTCGTGGTGGCAGGCTTAAAAAAATCTGTTGGTCAAAACAAAAGCTGATGGTTATGTATGTGATATTGTTCCATGGGAACTGTTACAGTGTAATTGGTTTAAACGGGGGGGGCAGAAGAGTTTTTCCAAGGGTGGGCGGTGGGACTGTGGAAAGTTCGACGGGTGGAGGCGTAACTGGGGTGGAGCCTGGAGCCTCAAAGGAACCTGAAAATTTTGCCAGTATGGGGCCCTGAAATTCCTTTTGGCAGTTCTGTTCAGGAACATAGCTAGCTTACATATGTGATAATGAAACTATCAAAATGGTGAGATATTGTGAAAGAAATAAAAATTCCATTGTCTTATCCTTGATCTTAATATCTCTTGGTACATGTATCAGAGATAGAATAATTGTTATTGCTTTGCAATAGTTCCTTCTCCCATTTTCCTTAATTTTCCAGTTTCCCCATATTTTTCCTTCATGTTGTTTAACTCCATTTTGTATAATAATTAGAACATTTTCAATAAAACAATTTAAACAAGAAATAGAATATCTGCTTAGTAAAAAAAATGCTTTTGTGCTCCTTCGTGAACATCATGTGCTAAAGAAAAGCCACGTCCAGCTGTACCAAGCTGAAGGATGATAATGTACTTTATTTGGTCACTTCACAAACATTCTTGATGATGCCCTTCAGGAGGTGACCAGTTGGCATTGCAGAGATTTTTCTTTTCTTATGCCGAATTAGAATGAGAAAAAAAAATTACAGATCTGCTCTGCCCCATGGTATAACTGTAAGGAGGTGGCGAAGAACCTCATTGCTTCCCCTCTCTCTCCTATGTGATGCTCTCTTATCCCATGCCCTTGTATTATGTGTATTAATGTTTTACTGTAATGTTTGCAATGTGTCTGTGTTTGCCCTGTTTTGATGTGCTGCCAGGTATGTTAGCTTAGGGAAAGGAACTGGTTAACTTTTTGGGCTGGACTTGCAGCCTCAAGGGAGCTGGAAGCTCCTGCTTGAGTTCAGAGATCCTGGACATGTTTGCCCAGGGCAGAAGCTTAGCAACAGCCGGAGCATGGCCAGACCCCAGGAGGGAATAGAATCTGTTGCCCTGAACTTAAGGACAGTAACAAGGGCCCAGGAGTACTTAAGGGCCCCGCCAAAGGGACTAAAAGCATCCAGATTCCAGCGTAAGGACTACTGCCTCTTTCAGTCGCCGTGGCTGTTGTGGGTATGGCCGTGGACAAAGCTAGGGAGAGGGCAGAAGGAAGCCAGTGTTCGTACTTTATTCATTTCCTTTTATTAAATTGTTTCCCTGTTGGAGTGCACCTGTGTCTGGAATGCGTTTGTGCTGCCTATCTCTGTACAAGGTACGGGGGTGTATACTGACTGTGGCTTAGTTGTCTCGGCTGGGACTACCACCCCAGGCCACCTTGTTGCATAACATCGGGCCTAGTGCTATCTGATAAAACATCGGATAGTTCTCGGCCATATTATATGGTTGCGTGAGCAAACTCTTACTGTAATAAACAAATTTTCTTTTAATTTGTAACAGCTGTGATCATGTTATTATCCAAAACATGTCCCGCCTCTATTACTGACAGCTGTAGAGGGTCACCTACACGCCTGCAGTAAACACATTTCCCTTGTGTAATATGATTGTGGGAGAGCTCGAGTGCAGTGCTCACCACAATCATCTGTGTCTCAAGAACCTATGGAACGAATGGAAATTTACGCATATTCAGCCCTATCTCCCTTATATAAGCTTTCAGGACAGCCGCAAACTAGCCATTAGGCCCCTGACCATGGCACCAAATTCTAAAGCCTCCACACAAGTTCTTCTCTACAAAATCCCATGAGAGCTCTAGGCAACAGGCTTCCTGCACTTTCCCCGATATAAGCTGCCAACAGTCCAGAAATAACAGGACAGTCCAGAAAAATGGGGCACTTTTTTGCCCAGCTTGTAAAAAAAAATGAAGGCTGCAGTCCCTGAATTTTATTCATCCCATCCTACCCCAGGTACATGTGGAGAGATATCTATTCCTGGGGGAAGGAGAGTTTATTGTGGAGTGGAAGAATAACTTCTGGTCACCTGCAAAAAGCAAACAAAAAGAGATAGACAGGATGACAGATATAATTGTCACCTCAGGCCTCTGCCTATCCAGTCAAAGAACAATCTATGCCTTGTATAAATGGTCAGATAGTTAGGAGAATCACCCAACATGTTCCGTGGACACCTGAAAAAGTGAAGGGATTTCTCTCATCGATCACCAAACCACAGAGCAATCCATATGCGTTTGCAAATGAGCTGTATAACATTAGTCAGTTACAACCCCACATGGAGAGACTTGTTGCAGAAAATTAAAACAATAGCTGGACAGATTGATGCTTCTGCCATCTGCACAAAACTTATTCTGCCATCTAACCCAAATCAGCAAGAAAACTCCTCTCAAAAAGCATTGGAGTATCCAAAGCAAAATGGGAGAGGTTTTTGCTCCCCAGTCCTGGGTAAGGGTGACAAATATTCATCAAAAGGCGAAGTAAACAGTTAAGGATTACATTGAGAGATTTAGGCCGGCAGTTGAGGAGACAGTAACGAGCCTGAAGGACCAAGGAATGGGAAACATGTTGATTGCCATCTTGGTGCCTGGATTGAATAAGGAGACTCATTCATTTTTGATCATGCTGATTGGCATGAGAAGTCAGTCCCAGCACTGAGTTTGGCTAGTTCATTTCAAAGGAATGTTCAAGAAGTGGAGGAAAAGAAATTCCAGAAGGTAATAATTAAAATGCCTATAAACAAACAATGGGAAAGATCAGGCTAAAAAGGGTGTTCCCTGGAAGGGTGGACCTCGTTAAGGTGAAGTGCTACAATTGTGATGAACTGGGCCACTTCTAGAAGCAAGTGTAAGGCCCCAAAGAAAAAACTGCAGGAAAGGAGCAATTGACATGAAGGGCTTCCAGTTCTACCACTCATCTCTGAAACTAGGGGTGTGATGCCTTTGTTCACTTTACCCTCTCTGGTATGCTCTTTACCACAATAGAGTGTCTGGTGGACACCGTAGCAGCCTACAGGGTCCTGCAGAAATCTGAAGTCTCTACTCTGAAGGCCACAGGATTAATTGAAGTTGTAGGCCTAGATGGTAAACCCATTATACAAGAAAACAGAAACCCCAATAATGATAGAACTCATCATCACTTCACTCTCTTTCATCCTATGACGCTAGTCACTACTCATGGACTAGCCGTGAGGCAGAGTGGTCAAGAGGTTCAAGGTTAAAAGCCAGGAAGGTATGTCAAAGACCGATGGATAAGACAAACACATAGTCAGGGGCAAAGTCCAAGGTCTGGTAATTAAAGTCAGAATACGTCAAAGGCAAAGGGATTATACAAGCGGGTAATCGAAGGCAAATCCTAGGTCTGGCAATGATAGATCAGAATAACAAAATACCGAGCTCAGCATCAACACACCACTGAGCTTGAAGCTACAATTGTCAATGATCTGACATTGTCAGTCAGCTAAATAGCCTGGCAATTATCCAGGATGGAAAACACCTGTAGGAATCTAAAACTCAGAACAGCCCGATACACCCCTGCTATCCATAGGGCGGCTGAGTGTCACTCACAGCCAGGGCCGGGACAAGGTACTTTATTTTGGTGCCATAGGCAAATTAAGCTAACCGCACCCCCATCATCACCCTGATGAACTCTCAGCTCTCAAGTAAAGGAATGAGTTAGAGACTGAGGTAAAAGGATTCCTTAAGTACCCCCTCTTTTTCACTAAAAACATACTGACAAAAGTAAAAAAAAAGTGATGAACTTTAGGGGTGAGGCTCAATAGAGAGTGCGTTTTCAAAGTTAGATATGAAACCAGTGTCGGACTGGGTTGCCAAGGGCCCACCAGTAACATTGACTTGGGGGGGCCCATTTTTCACCTCCTACAATTATTACACTTCCCTCGTTCACAAATTTACCTGTATCTCTATATAGTAATAAACTGGGTAGTTTGGTTAATGAATGATAAAATGCTGCTTTTTTTCTGTACAGAGTGAATCAAGTGAATTATGCCAAGCACTGCCCATACAGTGGGGTTGGGGGCCCAGATCTACACAAGGGCCCACCGGGGGATTCCCCTGTTACCCTATTGGCCAGTCCGAGCCTGTATAAAACAGTCATTGTTTGTGGACCATTTACACAATACAAGGGATAAATAGCGATATTCATCCCTGACGTCCAATATTTTGCATGTCAGGTCCAAGGACAGTCATGTAAAATAATATGAATTAACTATAATGGGAGCTGTTTAATTTCAATTAAAGTTTCCATCATTTGGCAGATGTCCTAATGGAATCTAAACAGAGGGATACAGATATGTATGATTGTTTTATAAAGAAGTACTCCCATCAAATTGTTTATCCTTTTAAGGCCAAGTTCACACTTTCAGTATTTGATCAACATTTTACATCAGTATTTGTCAGCCATAACCAGGAGTGGGTGATAAATACAGAAGTGGTGATGTGTTTCTATTATACTTTTGCTCTGATTGTTCCACTTCTGGTTTTGGCTTACAAATACTGAATGTGTGAACATGGCCTAAAGGGGACATCCGAGACTTTCTGAAAAGCAAAGTCTAAGCACTATAACAGGCAGGTAGTTGTTACTTACTTGCTTGCTATGCCATTACGCCGTTCTTCCCCAACACAGAGCAGTCATAGACAACTCCTGCCGGAGATTTAGCTGCCTCTTACGCAGTATTATGTATTATATATTACGTTCATGTGCATATCTATGCTCATTAACCAGCTTTTTCCTTCCCCAGGCAGCATTTGCTTACTGGCTGGTATCATTATGTGGCCTCTTATAATGACCAGCCTGGACACAGTTCGGGTACGTTCTCTACCATCCCTGTGGATGTCCATCCTTTCCTCCCTTTACATCGTCACATCCTTCCCCTCCTCCCTCCTGGCTGGTACCGGCCCCTTTGCCTTTCCTTTCTCCACTCTTTACACCATATACCTCCCTTTCTCCCTCTTATCGGTCCTGCTTGTTGGTATTGCGCACGCGCAACGTGACCCTATCTGGTATCGCGGTGTGCGCATGTGCATTTCACCTTAGGGACGCTGTTTTGACTCCGGTCACCATGCTGCTGCTATGGCGTGGATCGCGCCTTCCGGCTCCCTCTCCTATTCCCCACATGACGCCCCACACACAGCGGTATGTAATTATTCTTACTTAGCATGCTATTTAATCCGATCATGCGCCTATTATCACTTCTCCTGACGAAGCTGCTGCGGCAGCTATACGCGTGGGGCCTGCTCCCGCCATACCCCTCCTTATCTTTGGGCTATTTTGCTCCTCCTCCTCCCTGCTTCACGGGGATCTAATCCCTGCTGTGGAACTCTGTGCCATTTATCCCTGCTGTATGCTGCCAGTTTGATTTTACCGATGACAGGTTGTATCCTCTGTGATTACTAAATATATTAGGGCATTTGACCTGGGGACTGCATGCTTTATGGACACCAATTCCTGGTGCTTGAGTCCTTAAGTGATTTTTGACAGTGCAGATACACATGGGTTATGTGTCTTCAGCCCTCATGGGCATCGTATGCAGGGTTATTCATTGTGTGCACAAAAGACTATAAATGTGTCTATATGACACTGTTGGCCTAATTATGGGGCTGTAATTCATTGTGGGGTATGGTGTGTGTGTACAGGTTTGGATACTATGTTTTAAATGTTTTTAAATGTGTTTTTTTTTAGGTGTTAATAAAGGTGCTTTTGATACATCTATATATATAATTGTCTAAGGGTTTTTCTGTCTGTCTGTCTGTTTGTCTGTCCTGGAAATCCTGCGTCTCTGATTGGTCGAGGCCGCTAGGCCTCGACCAATCAGCAACGGGCACAGCATGGCGACGATGATGTCATAAAGGTTGCCTCGACCAATCAGCGACGGGCACAGTCTGCCGCGAATTCTGGAATCATCATTGTCCATATACTACGGGGACATGCATATTCTAGAACACCCGATGCGTTAGAATCGGGCCACAATCTAGTACATATATATTGTCTTAATATTTGTGGTAGTGCATAGCATATTAGTCTGTCTTTTCTTGTTTGATAGTTTTCCATATATAGACTAGGTATTGCACCCCTGTATGGGTATTTATATATGACATTGTTGCGCCCCTTCTTTTTCAAACTCTTCTGCCTCTGCTGACGTCACATTGACAGAGCGGTGGATTCTTCCTCACTCCGCCCTGTTAACGATGCGGGACAGTTAAGCAGCAGAAATCCTGCTATCAATCAGAATTATGTCGAAAGTCCCACCCAGTGAATAGAGCAGAGTGGAAAAGAATCCACTGATTTGTCAATGTGACGTCAGCAGTGGCCACTGATTTGCTGGCAAGAGCGGTCTGCCATTATCAGCTAGAACCGCCACACCATCTGCCCTTATGAACAATGGCCTATATCATGGAGGGGATCTGCTGCTGACACTGTTATAGGGGAAATGTCTCCCAATTCTGTACTTATGTCCCCCGCTATTGGCCCCTTCTAGGTAAGTCCCCCATGCTGGTATATATGACCCCCCATCCTGGTATACAGTTGTGTGAGAAAGTGTTTGCCCCTTTCCTGATTTCCTATTCTTTTGCATGTTTGTCACACTTAAATATTTCAGATCACCAAATAAATTTAAATATTAGACAAAGATAACACAAGTAAACACAAATGTAGCTTTTATATGAGGGTCTATATTATTGAGGGAAAAAAGTAATCCAAACCTACAGGGCCCTGTGTGAAAAAGAGATTGCCTCTTCCCTTTAAAACATTAATTGTGGCTTATCACATCTTTGGGAAGCGGAGTTCAAATTCCCTTGCCACATCTAGGCCTGATTACTGCCACAAATGTTCTAAATCAAGAAATTGCTTAAACAGGACTTGCCTGACAAAGTGAAGTAGACCAAAAGACCCTCAAAAGACCCTCTATACATCATGCCGCGATTAAAATAAATTTTGGAACACATGAAAAACAAAGTAATTGAGATCTATCAGTCTGAAAAAGGTTTTAACCCCTTAGTGACAGAGCCAAATTTTTTAAATCTGACCAGTGTCACTTTATGTGATAATAACTCTGGAACGCTTCAATAAATCCTAAAAATAATTAAATAAATGTGACTCGCTACTTCCAACAGGTGGCGCTATAGAGTTAAGTCCTCTTTTTCTCAGAAGAGGCAATTTGCATATCAATAAATCCCAGTGAATTTGAGATTGTTTTTTCATGACACATTATACTTTATGATAATGGTAAATTTAGGTCAATATGTTTAGTGTTTATTTATAAAAAATATCTAAAATTTGAGAAAAATGTAAAAAAACCTTGCAATTTTCTAAATTTGAATAATTATCCCTTTAATCCAGATGGTCATACCACAGCAGACCATGAATAAATAACAGAGAGAGAGAGAGAGAGAGAAAAAAAAACCCGAATCGACCCTAAAAAAGTAAAGGTCGCTCAACCCTAGTAGTCACTATTTACAGCAGCATCTAAGGGGTTGCAGCAAGTTGTCAGCTATAGTGTACAGCTGACAGCTGCTGGATTGTCATCTGTATGGGGAGGCTATCTAATATATAAAGCTGAATGTGTGTGTATGTGTGTATGTCCGGGATTGGCATCTGCACCGTCGCAGCTACAGCCACAAAATTTTGCACAGTCACACGTCTGGACCCCGAGAGCGTCATAGGCTATGTTGTGAGGCGAAATTTTAACCCCGCGCGTTCCAATTCACCAAACAATTTTGCCCCTATCTACATAATGGGGAAAAAAGTGAAAGGAAAAGTGTTGGAGGCGTCGCAGCTACAGACACAAAATTTTGCACAGTCACACGTCTGGACCCCGAGGGCGTCATAGCCTATGTTGTGAGGTGAAATTTTAACCCCACGCTTAACAATTCACCGAACAATTTTGGCCCTATCTACATAATGGGGAAAAGTGAAAGGAAAAGTGTTGGAGGCAAATTGACAGCTGCCAGATGTGAACAAGGGGGACTTAAAGAATGAGAGCGATGGCGCCAAAGAGTATATACCGTACAGTTGCTAAGGTGGGGCCCCGACATGGGATATTCACCACACACGGGGATATGAACACACACAAAATGCGCCACACACTACCACGTGCATGAACACATATTACCCTCAGCACACATTTCACCACACATACACCAACCTCGCCACATAAAAGTTCAAACACAAAAGTCGCCGCTCAAAACTCGCCACGCGCAGAACTCGCCACATGCAAAAACTAGGCTCACGCAAAACTCGCCACAAGTGCAAAACTCACCTAATGGAAAACTCGCCACACGCAAAACTTGCACACGCGGAAAAATTGCCACATGCACAAAAGTTGCAACACATGCAAAAGTTGTCTCACACAAAACTTGCACATACTCAAAAGGCACCACACATAAAACTCGCCACGCGCAAAACTCGCCATGCGCAAAACTTGCTGCACACAACTTGCTACACTAACCTGTCACATGCAACTCGACACACAAAAAGTTGCTACACGCATGTTGCCACATGCAACTCAACACACACAACTTGACAAACGAAACTCACCCTAAAACACACACAAGTCTGGTATCCTTCAAAAATAAAAATCTGATTAATAAGCAGACAAACTATAAGAGCAACAAATGTACCATATAGGAAATACGGCAGCTGTCAGTCATATGACCTGTCTATTATGTGTATGTGTGAGCTAATATATACTGCCAGGGGTAGGGCTTCCTGTTGGCTGGGGATTTATCAGGCTGCCAATTTAGCTTACAAATACTGAGGTAAAAATACTGAGCAAATAACGAGTGAACGAGGTCTAATACAGGAGGAGATGACACACAGGTATATACTATATACAGGGGAGATGACACACAGATATATACTATATACAGGAGAGATGACACACAGGTATATACTATATAGAGGAGGAGATGACATACAGGCACATATATATACAGGAGGAGATGACATACAGGTATATACTATATACAAGAGGAGATGACACACAGGTATATACTATATACAGGAGCAGATGACCTACAGGTATATACTATAGACAGGAGGAGATGACATACAGGTATATGCTATATATAGAAGATGACATACAGGTATATACAGGAGGAGATGACACACAGATATATACTATATACAGGAGGAGATGACATACAGGTATATACTATATATAGAAGGAGATGACCTACAGGTATATACTATATATGAGGAGATGACATACAGGTATATACTATATACAGGGGAGATGACACACAGCAGGTATATACTATATACAGGGGAGATGACATACAGGTATATACTATATACAGGAGATGTCATACAGGTGTATAATATATATAAGGGAGATGACAAACATGTATATACTGAGGTGAAAATGAGAGGTGTGAGGTGAAAATGAAAAGGTGTGAGTGCAAAATGAGAGGAGTGAGGGAAAATAGTGGAGTGATCAGAAAATGACAGATGTGAGGTCGAAATGACAAGTGTTAGGGGGGAATGAGAGGAGTGAGGGAGAAAATGAGAGGTGTGAGGGAGAAAATGAGAGATGTGAGGGGGAAAATGAAAGATGCGATTGGGAAAATGAGAGGCGTGATGGGAAAATAAGAGACGTGAGGTGCTATAACTAACCACAGATATTTACTATGCCCAGGCAACGCCGGGCTCTTCAGCTAGTTCTCTTATATATCAGGTCAGTTAAAAGAC
The DNA here is from genome assembly GCF_032444005.1 of Ranitomeya imitator. Lineage (NCBI taxonomy): Eukaryota > Metazoa > Chordata > Amphibia > Anura > Dendrobatidae > Ranitomeya > Ranitomeya imitator. Next base: position 637,288,740 of record NC_091285.1, read on the forward strand.
GTATTGGCTGTCATTAAGGGGTTCTCAATCTTTGGGACTCCAGCAAACCACAGTGAGAGCCATTATCCACAAATGGCGAAAACATGGAACAGTGGTGAACCTTCTCAAGAGTGGCATGCCGACAAAAATTACCCCAAGAGCACAGCGACGACTCATCCAAGAGGTCACAAAAGACCCCACAACAACATCCAAAGAACTGCACGCCCTACCTAAGTTAAATTCAGTGTTCATAAGAACGAGACTGGGTAAAAATGGCCTACATGGTAGAGTTCCAAGACGAAAACCACTGCCGAGCAATAAGAACATAAAGGTTTGTTTCAGTTTTGTCAGAAAACATCTTGATGATCTCCAAGACTTTTGGGATAATACTCTTTGAATTGATGAGACAGAAGTTGAACTTTTTGGAAGGTGTATGTCTCATTACATCTGGTGTAAAAGTAACACATCATTTAAAAAAGGAATATCACACCAAGAGTAAAATATGGTGGTGGTAATGTGATGGTCTGGTGCTGTTTTGCTACTTCAGGACCTGGAAGACTTGCTCTGGTAAATGGAACCATGAATTCTGCTGTCTACCAAAAAATCTTGAAGGAGAACGTCCGGCCATCTGTTCGTGACTTCAAGCTGAAGCACACTTGTTTTATGCAGCAGGACAATGATCCAAAACACAACAGCAAGTCCACTTCTGAATGGCTTAAGAAAAACAATATTAAAGGGAACCTGTCACCCCCCCTCAGGCGTTTGTAACTAAAAGAGCCACTTTGTGCAGCACTAATGCTGCATTCTGACAAGGTGGCTCTTTTAGTTATGCTCCCTGCACACGCTGAAATAAACGCTTATAAAATTTGCCCCCTCATACCGTGAAATTGTCCCGGGGGCGGGTCTTTCCCCCCAATCAGACACAGCACATCCATCACTCCGGGCCTGTGCACACCGTGCGCCGCCTCCTGTTGCTTCATTATCGTCCCTGGCGCCTGTGCTGTAAGTTCGATGGGCAGCGCAACTGCGCATGCGCAGAAAAAAAATACTTATAGCGCAGGCGCCAAAAAACGCTAATGAAGCAAGAGGAGACAGTGCCCGGCGCTCACAGGCCTGGAGTGACGGCTGTGCTGCGTCTGATTAGAGGGGAAAGATCCACCCCGGGACGATTTCACGGTATGAGGGGGAACATTTTATTAGCGCTTATTTCAGCGTGTGCAGGGAACATAACTAAAAGAGCCACCTTGTCAGAATGCAGCATTAGTGCTGCACAAGGTGGCTCTTTTAGTTACAAACACCTGTAGGGGGTGACAAGTTCTCTTTAAGACTTTGGAGTGGCCTAGTCAAAGTCCTGACCTTAATCCGATTGAGTTGCTGTGGCATGAACTTAAAAAGGTGGTTCATACTTCAAAACCCTCCAATGTGTAATAATTATAGGGGATAATTCAGGAAACTCTTTGCGTGGAACAAGACAACAGGACACAGTTTTATAAGTGGTAAAGTTTATATTATCACACGGGTCTAAGGGGTATCGTTTCTTCTTATGGAGAGTGACATACCATCTCTGGCTTGTCATGGTAAGGAGGCTTATTTGCCGTACAATGCTCCTCTGGGAAATTAAATATGCAAATTGCCTCTTCTGAGAAAAAGAGGACTTAACTCTATAGCGCCACCGTGTCTGCGAATTGAGATACTGATTTGGCTTTTTTCCTAAGTCATATTGCACGACTCGTTAGAGGGTTGATTGTGACTTGTAGGATCGCTACGTCCAACAGGTGGCGCTATAGAGTTAAGTCCTCTTTTTCTCAGAAGAGGCAATTTGCATATTATCATACGGTGATTCAAGCAGGTGCAGAGAGAAACTCAAGTCCACAACACTTGGTGCAAATAATAAGCGCAGCTTAGCAGTCAATAGGAAACTTCAGAGGTAGATGCAAACAAACAGAAAGTCTATGAAGCACAGTTATACTTGAGGAAACTTGACAGGAATAGATCCTTGACTTAGTCCAGACACAGATAATTATGCTATTAGGCAGTTCAAATCATATCTTAGCTCAACCAGAGAGGCCTGGTTAATAGTCTCAGGTTTTGCAGAGCAGAAACAGCTTACATGTCCAGCAAATGCAGATGGAAGTAACACGAGCAGCAGATGAAGGAGGATTACTGAACACTGGTGTATGCAGCAGGAACTCAGAGCAGAGTGGAAGGATCTCCAACACAGGTTCACAGGAGCAGGTGCAGGTGCAAGGCCAGGGAGTAATCAGGAGCTGGATGCAAAGCAGAATAATCTAGCACAGACTGAAGGCTGGGGTGGAGTTTTATAGCAGGAAGACAAGTGCACATGAGACCAAGAACGCCATGTTGGAAAAGGGCAGTAATGCACAAAAAGTAAAAAATGTTCAGAGTCCTGACACAATGGGGCTGAATTGCAACAAATCTGCAAAGAGGAGTGGGCCCTCCAGTGAAAATCATTCTTGGGGGCCACCATGCTTAAGGGGTACTAGCTGCAGAGTCTTCCCTTAGCTTCCATCTAGTTAAGCTGATAATGAGGGAATTTTTTTCCAGCTATATACCTGTCCAAACAATCACCTAACAAATCAGCAAAACGCTCATTTGTTGGTGCAACGATTTTTCTACTTGATTTAACCCCTTCGTGACATGCGCCGTACTAGTACGGTGCTGCGGCAACTGCAATTGTGCCAGCCGCAGTACTAGTACGGCGCACCTATCACCGCGGTCTTCCACTGTAGTGAAACACTTGGGGGTTTAAAGTTCTCACAACACATCTAGATAAGTTCCTTGGGGCGTCTAGTTTCCAATATAGGGTCACTTGTGAGGGGTTTCTACTGTTTAGGTACATCAGGGGCTCTGCAAATGCAACGTGACGCCTGCAGGCCAATCCATCTAAGTCTGCATTCCAAACGGCACTCCTTCCCTTCCGAGCTCTGCCATGCGCCCAAACAGAGGTTCCCCCCACATATTGGGTATCAGCGTACTCAGGACAAATTGGACAACAACTTTTGGGGTCCAATTTCTCCTGTTACCCTTGGGAAAATAAAAATTTTGATGCTAAAATATCATTTTTGTGGAAAAAAAAATATTTTTTTATTTTCACGGCTCTGCGTTATAAACTGTAGTGAAACACTTGGGGGTTCAAAGTTCTCATAACACATCTAGTTCCTTGTGGGGTCTAGTTTCCAATATGGGGTTACTTGTGGGGGGTTTCCACTGTTTTGGCACATCGGGGCTCTCCATACGCGACATGGTGTCCGATCTCAATTCCAGCAAATTTTGCATTGAAAAGTCAAATGGCGCTCCTTCCCTTCCGAGCTCTGCCATGTGCCGAAACAATGGTTTACCATAACATATGGGGTATCGGCGTACTCAGGACAAATTGTACAACGACTTTTGTGGTCCAATTTCTCCTGTTACCCTTGTTAAAATAAAACAAATTGGATCTGAAGTAAAAATTTTGTGAAAAAAAGTCAAATGTTCAATTTTTTTTAAACAGTCCAAATATTCCTGAGAAGCACCTGTAGGGTTAATAATCTTTTTGAATGTGGTTTAGAGTACCTTGAGGGGTGCAATTTTTAGAATGGTGTCACTTTTGGGCATTTTCTGTCATATAGACCCCTCAAAGTCACTTCAAGTGTGAGGTGGTCCCTAAAAAAATGGTTTGGAAAATGTTGTTGTAAAAATGAGAAATCGCTGGTCAAAATTTAACCCTAACAAAAAAAATGATGTTTCCAAAATTGTGCTGATGTAAAGCAGACATGTGGGAAATGTTGTTTATTAACTATATTATGTGATATAACTCTCTAATTTAAGGGCATAAAAACTAAAAGTTTGAAAATTGCTAAATTGTCTCAATTTTCACCAAATTTCCATTTTTTTCACAAATGAATGCAAGTCATATCGAAGAAATTTTACCACCATCATAAAGTACAATATATCACGAGAAAACAATCTCAGAATCACCAGGATCCGTTGAAGCGTTTCAGAGTTATGACCTCATAAAGTGACAGTGGTCAGAATTGTAAAAATTGGCCCTGTCACTTAGGTGAAAACAGGCTTCGGTGTGAAGGGGTTAAAAGCATCCTTATCGGCAGCAGATAATTTTCTGTAAACAAGACAAGTGCTGCCGAGAACAATGATATTCTATAAGCACAGGAAGATTGTATTAATTAGACATGTGCCATATACAAACCAAACACAGGACACATACACACCAGTCACACACTAGACACAGGACACATACACACCAGTCACACACTAGACACAGGACACATACACACCAGTCACACACTAGACAGGACACATACACACCAGTCACACACTAGACACAGGACACATACACACCAGTCACACACTAGACACAGGACACATACACACCAGTTACACACTAGACACAGGACACATACACACCAGTCACACACTAGACACAGGACACATACACACCAGTCACACACTAGACACAGGACACATACACACCAGTCACACACTAGACACAGGACACATACACACCAGTCACACACTAGACACAGGATACATACACACCAGTCACACACTAGACACAGGATACATACACACCAGTCACACACTAGACACAGGACACATTCACACCAGTCACACACTAGACACAGGACACATACACACCAGTCACACACTAGACACAGGACACATACACACCATTCACACACTAGACACAGGACACATACACACCAGTCACACACTAGACACAGGACACATTCACACCAGTCACACACTAGACACAGGACACATACACACCAGTCACACACTAGACACAGGATACATACACACCAGTCACACGATAAATACACACCAGTCACACACTAGACACAGGACACATACACACCAGTTACACACTAGACACAGGACACATACACACCAGTGACACACTAGACACAGGACACATACACACCAGTCACACACTAGACACAGGACACATACACACCAGTCACACACTAGACACAGGACACATACACACCAGTCACACACTAGACACAGGAAACATTCACACCAGTCACACACTAGACACAGGACACATACACACCAGTCACACACTAGACACAGGACACATACACACCAGTCACACACTAGACACAGGATACATACACACCAGTCACACACTAGACACAGGACACATTCACACCAGTCACACACTAGACACAGGACACATACACACCAGTCACACACTAGACACAGGACACATACACACCAGTCACACACTAGACACAGGATACATACACACCAGTCACACACTAGACACAGGATACATACACACCAGTCATACACTAGACACAGGACACATACACACCAGTCACACACTAGACACAGGACACATACACACCAGTCATACACTAGACACAGGACACATACACACCAGTCACACACTAGACACAGGACACATACACACCAGTCACACGATAAATACACACCAGTCACACACTAGACACAGGACACATTCACACCAGTCACACACTAGACACAGGACACATACACACCAGTCACACGATAAATACACACCAGTCACACACTAGACACAGGACACATTCACACCAGTCACATGCTAGACACAGGACACATACACACCAGTCACACACTAGACACAGGACACATACACACCAGTCACACGATAAATACACACCAGTCACACACTAGACACAGGACACATACACACCAGTCACATGCTAGACACAGGACACATACACACCAGTCACACACTAGACACAGGACACATACACACCAGTCACACACTGCATTATTTCACAGTGAATAATGAGTTCAGGAGGCAAGGGTGGAGGCGCAGTGGAAATGAGTGCAGAAGTATTATTTCTATAAAAATATGTTGCAGTGTTTGTGTTTGTATGTGTATGTGTGAGCCAATATGTACAGTTATTTAATCTGAGCTCTGATTGGTTAATATAGGCAACAAAGGACATTCTCAGTATAACAAAGCTTGTGTGAGGTGATAGCATGTCAGTTAGGGTGTGTTGGTGGAAAGGCTGATGTCAGTCACATTACCCCTATGTGAGAGGATATAGAAACTGCCAGTTACAGACTATTTTTACCACAATAATGCCTCATAAGAAAAGGAATTCCATGGCACGAATGTTTCTGCTGGACTGTTTTCGAGCCAGCTGTTGAGTATTGGAGATGGCAAGGCACCAGTAAACTCAACCACTGGGCAGATCACCTTCCCAAGCAACTTTTGTTGCATTGTGACTTCCATTGAGGAGTGGAAAGCAAAGGTTTTTCCAAACATTTAACTCCACTTCAAAAATTCTGGCTGGCTGTGTGATAGGGCTATTCTAGCTCCCAAAATGACAACGTCAACAAGATCAATCTTCAAATTCTAAACCTCCTTCCAGGTGTGTGCACAACCTACAAGTCAGTGGATACAGTAATAGACCCTGCTCAAGCATTATTTTATCCAACTGAGTTCCTCAATTCCTTGGAGCCACAAGGACTTCCTCCTCACAACATCTTTCTAAAACCTGGAGCACCTATTCTGCTATTGAGAAATTTGGATCCACCAAAGCTGTGTAATGGAACAAGACTCTTGATTAAGAACCTGTTTCCACATGTAATTGAGGCAACCATTTTGACAGGATGTGCCACAGAAGAAGATGTTTTCATTCCAACAATTCCTCTCATTCCATCTGATTTGCCTTTTGATTTTAAACACCTCCAGTTTCCTGTTCGACTGGCATTTGCTATGTCCATCAACAAGGCTCAGGGACAGTCCTTGAAAGTAGTTGGAATCGATTTACAATCTCCATGCTTTTCTCATGGTCAACTTTATGTGACCTGTTCAAGAGTTGGAACAGCCAAAAATCTGTTCGTCTTTGCATCTGAAGGAAAAACTAAGAATGTCGTTTATCAAAAGGCTCTCGAATAAGTAGTAGAAGATTACTTCACATTACTTGGCCAATTTAGTTAAATCTGTGTGGAATATCTCTGGTGTTGAAATATATGTTGTGAAATGCTTCTATTAGCTTAGTTTTTGCCTTTTAATAATTACATTTCTATCTATTTGTTTTGTGGTTTTAGTGTGCAGAATACATTTTTGTTAACACATTCTATTTTGCTAACAGCAGTTATTAACCCTGGCGAAGCCGGGTACTACAACTAGTTAAGAATAAACGCTGTGTCGCCACACCCATCAAGTTATTTCATTTTATATTTCAATAGACCAAACTTTTTCAGATGTAGCGAAAACCAAATATTTTTAAAAATATTTCTTTATTTTTAATATTTTTATTGGGGGAAAAGATGGTGATATATATTTTTATATTTTTTCTTGTATTTTTTAAAACTTTTTTTTTTTACTTTATTTTTTAGTCCTCTCAGGGAACTTCAACCTGTAATTGTCTGGTCACCTATACTATACATTGCAATACCATACTATTGCAGTATATAGTGTAAATCGTGGTCTCTTTAAAGCTCAGCATATAGAAGAGCTTTAGAGAAGGGCAAAAATGGTAGCAATGGTGTCTTTCAACCCCCAGCTGTCATAATAGCTTATCACTACCTCGCTATCGCATCTCCGAGGCCAACAGTAGCCCGTGAGCGAGCCCGGCGTGTGACTTTGAGTTAAAGGGGTTAAAGGGGTTAAAGGCATTTTTAGGAAAGTTGGGTCCCCATGCAGTTTGTTGTTAAAGAGCAACAACAAAACAACATGTGCTTTACCCACCCTCCAGACCTGAGTCTCTGTCGCTCCTCCCAGTGTCTGTTACTATCTGCAGCACTAATTTCACGTCACAGTTCTGCAGCTCTGCAGCCAGTAACGAATTCAGTGGCTCCTACCATCTAAATGGGCAGTCACTGAACTCACTGATTTGCATGGCACCACAGTGTATAATGAAGGGGCTAGGGACTGCTAAGGGGTTAAAGTAAAGTCTGGGATGATTGTAATGTTTTCAATTTGAGTATGATGGCACAAAGGTGGTCCCTCTACTACCCCCCATCCCTTATGTGTTTTGGTTTGTGTTAAACATGTCTCCACTAGTGGTAATTTTCGGCCCAGGTAATTAAATGCTCACTGCTAGTGTTGAGCATTCCGATACCGCAAGTATCGGGTATCGGCCGATACTTGCGGTATCGGAATTCCGATACCGAGATCCGATATTTTTGTGGTATCGGGTATCGGTATCGGAGGTGTAAAATAAAGAATTAAAATAAAAAATATTGTTATATTCACCTCTCCGGCGGCCCCTGGAACATCACCGCGAGTCACCGGCGTCCGGCAGGCTTCTTTGTTTAAAATGAGCGCCTTTAGGACCAGAGGAATGACGTCGCGGCTTCTGATTGGTCGCGTGGCGGTCACATGGGCGGCACGCGACCAATCAGAAGCCGCGATGTCATTCCGCAGGTCCTAAAGGCGCTCATTTTTAAAAATGAGCGCGGTAATAGCTTTCGATGACGTAGCGGCTTGTGATTGGTCGCGTGGCGGTCACATGAGAGGCACGCGACCAATCAGAAGCCGCGACGTCATTCGCAGGTCCTGAATCTGGCCGGTTAGCCGCGTGATGTCCAGGGGCCGCCGGAGAGGTGAGCATATCAATATTTTTTATTTTAATTCTTTATTTTACACCTCCCTATGGATCCCAGGGCCTGAAGGAGAGTTTCCTCTCCTTCAGACCCTGGGAACCATCAGGATACATTCCGATACTTGATGTCCCATTGACTTGTATTGGTATCGGATATCGGTATCGGCGATATCCGATATTTTTCGGGTATCGGCCGATACTATCCGATACCGATACTTTCAAGTATCGGACGGTATCGCTCATCCCTACTCACTGCCTTTCTCAGTGACTCAGCATGGGGGAACGTTTTTAGTAGAAAAGGAAAAAAGGGCTATGAAATGGTTGTACGTGATTGATTGTATTGATTCAGTGCTGGACACATGGAGGGTGAATAAAGGAAACTTTGTTGTTGTTTTTTTTTTTTTTTACTACAAACTTCGCCTGAAGACACAGCTTTGCTGAAAACCCTTTTAAAAGGGTTGTCTGGCCTTGAGGTACAAGTCTACAGTCACTGTCACATAAAGGGCATGCAAACTTGTACCCAAGGCCGGACAACCCCTTTAAGGAGAAAAAAATCAGTCAAGTACCGTATATACTCGAGTATAAGCTGAGATTTTCAGCTCGCTTTTTTGGGCTGAAAGTCCCCCTCTCGGCTTATACTCGAGTCACACCCGGGGGTCGGCAGGGGAGGGGGAGCGGTCTAAAAATACTCACCTAGTCCCCGGCGCCGGCAGCAGCAGCTTCAGCTTCTTCCTGTACTGAGCGGTCACATGGTACCGCTCATTACAGTAAATGTATTTATGCGGCTCCACCTCCCATAGGGGTGGAGCCGCATATTCATTACTGTATTGAGCGGTACCATGTGACCGCTCAGTACAGGATGAAGCGCTGCGTCGGGGAAGCAGGGACTACACAGTGCCAGGACCAGGTGAGTATACGGGGAGGGGAGCGCTGCGCGATAGTCACCTTTCCTCGTTCCGGGCGCTGCTCTGTCTCCAGCAGTGACGCTCAATTCAGAGGACGCGGTGACGTAGTTAGTGTGCGCCCTCTGCTGAACGTCGGTGCTGAACATGGAGTGGCGCCGGAACGAGGTGCAGGTGACTATTGAAAGTGCCGGGGGCCTGAGCGACGGAGAGGTGAGTATGTGATTTATTATTTTTTTATCGCAGCAAATGGGGAAAGTGTCTGTATGGAGCATCTATGGGGCCATAATGTTTGAGCAGCACTATATGGGGCCATAACGTTTATGCAGTACTATATCGGGCCAAAACGTTTGAGCAGCACTATATGGGGCCATAACGTTTATGCAGCACTATATGGGGCCATAACGTTTATGCAGCACTTTATGGGGGCCATAACTTTTATGCAGCACTATATGGGGGCCATAACGTTTATGCAGCACTATATGGGGCCATAACGTTTATGCAGCACTATATGGGGCCATAATGTTTGAGCAGCACTATATGGGGCCATAATGTTTGAGCAGCACTATATGGGGCCATAATGTTTGTGCAGCACTATATGGGGGCCATAACGTTTATGCAGCACTATATGGGGCCATAACGTTTGTGCAGCACTATATGGGGCAAGTGTCTGTATGGAGCATCTTATAGGGCCATAATCAAGGTTTGTGCAGTATTATAAGGGGCAAATATCTTTATAGAGCATCTTATGGGGCCATAATCAGCATTTGTGCAGCATTATATTGGGCAAATGTGTCTATGGAGCATCTTATGGGGCCTTTATTAACCTTTATGCAGGATTATATGGGGCATATTTTAATATGGAACATCTTATGGGGCCATCATAAACTGCATGGAGCATTATATGGGGCTCCTGATTCAATATATTCAATATGGATATTCAAAAACACTTAACCTACTGATGTCTCAATTAATTTTACTTTTATTGGTATCTATTTTTACTTTTGACATTTACCGGTAGCTGCTGCATTTTCCACCCTAGGCTTATACTCGAGTCATTAAGTTTTCACACTTTTTTGTGGCAAAATTAGGGGGGTCGGCTTATAGTTTACAGGTTACAAAAACATTATTATGAATTGGACAAGGTCGCCACCTAGTGGTAAAATAATAAACTAATCACAGTGCAAAAGAGCAGCTTGTACATGACATCTTGGTCATTTTAAATTATAACAATGACTAAATGTAAAGGAAATTAATTTTTATCAGGACATAAATTCCTAGGAAAATTTTATGTAGATTTTTTTTGCGATCTAATGATCGTTCGTGATCAAACTATGATTACGGCAAGAATAATGATGATAGAATTGGAGATCAGATTAGCATATAAATTCTTATCATTTTCAATATTTCTGTTTGCTGTCAGTGAATGGATGCATCCTTGTTTAAAAATCCAAAAAAAACACCCCAGACCTAATGCATCTCACGGCTGAAAGGTGAACGCAGTTGTAACCTGTTGGAGTAACGGCCATATTACAGATTGTCCAGGACTAAGGATAGGTCATCAATATCAGATCAGTGATGATGCAACACCAGGCACCCCCTCGAATTAGCAGTCACCAGGTCCCACAGCCGCCATAAATATCTATAATACAGAAGACTACAGCACCACACCCCTGAGAGAGTTGGAGCTGAAGTTTCCTTAGGCAGAGATTTATAAGGCCGAAAAATCTCCACAACTCTGGCAATTTGATTACTTTTTCATCAAGGCATTTAACAAGTGGGTTAATTTATTTGGATAGATCAGACTTTTACGGACACAATACTATATATTTTTTTGAAGGAAGGTGGTAAAGATTTAGATGGGAGGTATGTGTCACCGAGGTGGCTGGCCTCAGTAATGTAGATCCCGGAATGAAGGCTTCAGTAACAACAGGTTACAGAGAATTTTTTTTTTGTTGGACCGGATTTTGTGTTAGGGATTTAGGAGCGACCAAACAGCTTGAGTGGGAATGGCCGCTCCCATACGCCAATCCATCTTTTTCAGCTTCCATAAAAGACCGCTAAACTGGCTCATGTGTGTGTGCGGGTAAGAGACCATGTTTGTAAGCTTGTGTGTATGTATCGTGTCTAGTGTGTGACTTGTGGGTATGTGTCATGTGACTGGTGTGTGTATCCTGTGTCTAGTGTGCATGTATCCTGTGTCTAGTGTGTGACTGGTGTGTATGTATCCTGTGTCTAGTGTGTGACTGGTGTGTATGTATCCTGTGTCTAGTCTGTGACTGGTGTGTATGTATCCTGTGTCTAGTGTGTGACTGGTGTGTATGTATCCTGTGTCTAGTGTGTGACTGGTGTGTATGTATCCTGTGTCTAGTGTGTGACTGGTGTGTATGTATCCTGTGTCTAGTGTGTGACTGGTGTGTATGTGTCCTGTGTCTAGTGTGTGACTGGTGTGTATGTTTCCTGTGTCTAGTGTGTGACTGGTGTGTATGTATCCTGTGTCTAGTGTGTATGTTTCCCGTGTCTAGTGTGTGACTGGTGTGTATGTATCCTGTGTCTAGTGTGTGACTGGTGTGTATGTTTCCTGTGTCTAGTGTGTGACTGGTGTGTATGTATCCTGTGTCTAGTGTGTATGTTTCCCGTGTCTAGTGTGTGACTGGTGTGTATGTATCCTGTGTCTAGTGTGTGACTGGTGTGCATGTATCCTGTGTCTAGTGTGTGACTGGTGTGTATGTATCCTGTGTCTAGTGTGTGACTGGTGTGCATGTATCTTGTGTCTAGTGTGTGACTGGTGTGAATGTGTCCTGTGTCTAGTGTGTGACTGGTGTGCATGTATCCTGTGTCTAGTGTGTGACTGGTGTGTATGTATCCTGTGTCTAGTGTGTGACTGGTGTGTATGTGTCCTGTGTCTAGTGTGTGACTGGTGTGTATGTTTCCTGTGTCTAGTGTGTGACTGGTGTGTATGTGTCCTGTGTCTAGTGTGTGACTGGTGTGTATGTGTCCTGTGTCTAGTGTGTGACTGGTGTGTATGTATCCTGTGTCTAGTGTGTATGTTTCCTGTGTCTAGTGTGTGACTGGTGTGTATGTGTACTGTGTCTAGTGTGTGACTGGTGTGCATGTATCCTGTGTCTAGTGTGTGACTGGTGTGTATGTATCCTGTGTCTAGTGTGTGACTGGTGTGTATGTGTCCTGTGTCTAGTGTGTGACTGGTGTGTATGTATCCTGTGTCTAGTGTGTGACTGGTGTGTATGTGTCCTGTGTCTAGTGTGTGACTGGTGTGTATGTATCCTGTGTCTAGTGTGTGACTGGTGTGTATGTATCCTGTGTCTAGCGTGTGACTGGTGTGCATGTGTAAGAGGGTGAACTGTAGTCCCACTGAGAGGGCACTAGGACCCTGTGGTTTTTGCCTGTTGCAGCAGAGGACAGACCTCCCAGAGACAATGTGTGCTGCGGGGTGGGGTCTAGTGTCTCGAGTGTAAAGTGAAAGTAGGAAGTGAGAGCTGAGAGAGAAAAGGCGGGAAAAAAAGGAGAAGCTGCTGTGAGATCTTAAAAAGAGACTGTGTGGATTTACTGCAAGTGTTTTTGGAGGAAAAGAATCTTTTGAGAGACTTTTTGTTGCTAACGTTCCCCTGGAGAAGAGCTAACCTTTTGTTTAACTCTGTGAGAGACTTGTGTTGCTAACGTTTCCTGGAGAGGAGCTAACCCTTTATATAAGAAAAGACGGAGACTTTGCTAAGAACCCAGTACGAATTTGGAAGTGTGTGGATTCCCTGTGCATTGAGTAGAGGACAAGTCTGGACAGACTGCTGATACAGAGACGGACGGATTGTCGTGGAACCATTCCTAGGAGCTACAGAAGCAGAGACAACATCGTGAGACCACTAACTAAGTCCCCGGCGTTTGGGCTCGGCATCGGCCGACAAGACAAGAGGAGCTTGCTGTAACTTATTGGCGCTGAAGATATGAACTGGCTACAGCCTCTGCGGATTCCTGCCTGAGAGGAAATCCATCTCAGGATACGGTACCATAGTTATAGATACCCGGGTATCTCTGCTCAGAGTGTTAAATTGTTACTTTAGAGGTGTATCTTATATTAGAGTTGTGTAAGTTATACTCAATGTGCCATTCCAGGGCAGGGGCTCCCTTAATAACACTACATTCAATTTACACTTGTTCCTGTTTTTAGTTGCCTGTTAGGTAAATTTCTTACTAGTCTGTTGTAGTACATAGTTCTCAGGAGACCTTTGAGTGGCACAGTGATTTCAGCTGCTGCTGAATTAGTGTATCTTTGGGGTGCATCTGCCTTAATATTCTCCATATTACCTTGATTAATTTGCCTTTGAGTAAATACCGTTGGAGATTTCTGCCTTGGTCTCGGTTTGTGACTCACTGGATCTTATTCGGACCTCTGGTCATTACACATGTATCCTGTGTCTAGCGTGTGACTGGTGTGAATGTGTCCTGTGTCTAGTGTGTGACTGGTGTGCATGTAGCCTGTGTCTAGCGTGTGACTGGTGTGTATGTTTCCTGTGTCTAGCGTGTGACTGGTGTGTATGTGTCCTGTGTCTAGTGTGTGACTGGTGTGTATGTGTCCTGTGTCTAGTGTGTGACTGGTGTGTATGTATCTTCTGTCTAGTGTGTGACTGGTGTGTATGTATCCTGTGTCTAGCGTGTGACTGGTGTGTATGTATCCTGTGTCTAGCGTGTGACTGGTGTGTATGCATCCTGTGTCGGGACGGACTAAACTGCATATTGGGATGATGGGATGATGGGATGATGGGCTGCAATACTAGACTCCACCACTAGATGACAGCACATTTTACAAATGCAGCCCAGGAAATGACTTCTTGTAATATAGCAAGAAGGGAATATGGGTATAACTATTGTTTTGTATGGGGATTATGGGTGAAATATCACAAATACACATGCCCAGGAACATACTTCATCTACTTCTGATAGGAATATGGGTATAACTATTGTTCTGTATGGGGATTATGGGTGAAATATCACAAATACACATGCTCAGGAACATACTTCATCTACTTCTGATAGGAATATGGGTATATCTATTGATCTGTATGGGGATTATGGGTGAAATATCACAAATACACATGCCCAGGAACATACTTCATCTACTTCTGATAGGAATATGGGTATAACTATTGTTCTGTATGGGGATTATGGGTGAAATATCACAAATACACATGCCCAGGAACATACTTCATCTACTTCTGATAGGAATATGGGTATATCTATTGTTCTGTATGGGGATTATGGGTGAAATATCACAAATACACATGCTCAGGAACATACTTCATCTACTTCTGATAGGAATATGGGTATATCTATTGTTCTGTGTGGGGATTATGGGTGAAATATCACAAATACACATGCCCAGGAACATACTTCATCTACTTCTGATAGGAATATGGGTATATCTATTGATCTGTATGGGGATAATGGGTGAAATATCACAAATACACATGCCCAGGAACATACTTCATCTACTTCTGATAGGAATATGGGTATATCTATTGATCTGTATGGGGATTATGGGTGAAATATCACAAATACACATGCCCAGGAACATACTTCATCTACTTCTGATAGGAATATGGGTATATCTATTGTTCTGTATGGGGATTATGGGTGAAATATCACAAATACACATGCCCAGGAACATACTTCATCTACTTCTGATAGGAATATGGGTATATCTATTGTTCTGTATGGGGATTATGGGTGAAATATCACAAATACACATGCTCAGGAACATACTTCATCTACTTCTGATAGGAATATGGGTATATCTATTGATCTGTATGGGGATTATGGGTGAAATATCACAAATACACATGCCCAGGAACATACTTCATCTACTTCTGATAGGAATATGGGTATATCTATTGATCTGTATGGGGATTATGGGTGAAATATCACAAATACACATGCCCAGGAACATAGTTCATCTACTTCTGATAGGAATATGGGTATATCTATTGATCTGTATGGGGATTATGGGTGAAATATCACAAATACACATGCTCAGGAACATATTTCATCTACTTCTGATAGGAATATGGGTATATCTATTGTTCTGTATGGGGATTATGGGTGAAATATCACAAATACACATGCCCAGGAACATACTTCATCTACTTCTGATAGGAATATGGGTATATCTATTGTTCTGTATGGGGATTATGGGTGAAATATCACAAATACACATGCCCAGGAACATACTTCATCTACTTCTGATAGGAATATGGGTATATCTATTGATCTGTATGGGGATTATGGGTGAAATATCACAAATACACATGCCCAGGAACATATTTCATCTACTTCTGATAGGAATATGGGTATATCTATTGATCTGTATGGGGATTATGGGTGAAATATCACAAATACACATGCTCAGGAACATACTTCATCTACTTCTGATAGGAATATGGGTATATCTATTGTTCTGTTGGGGGATTATGGGTGAAATATCACAAATACACATGCCCAGGAACATACTTCATCTACTTCTGATAGGAATATGGGTATAATCATTGTTCTGTATGGGGATTATGGGTGAAATATCACAAATACACATGCCCAGGAACATACTTCATCTACTTCTGATAGGAATATGGGTATATCTATTGTTCTGTTGGGGGATTATGGGTGAAATATCACAAATACACATGCCCAGGAACATACTTCATCTACTTCTGATAGGAATATGGGTATATCTATTGTTCTGTATGGGGATTATGGGTGAAATATCACAAATACACATGCTCCGGAACATATTTCATCTACTTCTGATAGGAATATGGGTATAATTATTGTTCTGTATGGGGATTATGGGTGAAATATCACAAATACACATGCTCAGGAACATACTTCATCTACTTCTGATAGGAATATGGGTATAAAACCTATTATTTTATTAAAAGTTATTTTAAAAAAATTCTATATATCTCCATTAAAAGTTATTGATGTCAACAAACCTAAGTAACCAATAAAATCCTGCAAAACATCCAACATCCTATAAAGAACAATGTATTGAGAATAATATAGGTATATAAGGAAGAAGTATGGTGCAAGACTGCTCATCTCTATGACATGGCCGGCCTAATAAGGAGGTGGGAACACTGGGTCACAGACCTATGATGCCAGGGCTCACATCTCCCAGGGGTGGGAGAAGTCAATGGACATGTAATCCTGTCAGATGCAAATAGGTTACAGGATCTGTATATCCATAGCATTCTGACCATAACCCCATATAGAATAACTAGATTGTGGCCCGATTCTAACGCATCGGGTATTCTAGAATATGCATGTCCCCGTAGTATATGGACAATGATGATTCCAGACTTCGCGGCAGACTGTGCCCGTCGCTGATTGGTCGAGGCAACCTTTATGACATAATCGTCGCCATGGCAACCATTATGACATCTACGTCGATACTGTGCCCGTCGCTGAATCAGAAACGTGGGATTTCTACGTCCTTTATGACATCATCGTCGCTGTGCCCGTTGCTGATTGGTCGAGGCCTGGCGGCCTCGACTAATCAGAGATGCGGGATTTCCAGGACAGACAGACAGACAGACAGAAAGTCAGACAGACAGACAGAAAGACAGACAGACGGAAAAACCCTTAGACAATCTATATATATAATTGTCTAAGGGTTTTTCCGTCTGACTGTCTGTCTGTCCTGGAAATGACGATGATGTCATAAAGGACGTAGACATCCCGCGTTTCTGATTCAGCGACGGGCACAGTATCGACGTAGATGTCATGGTTGCGATGGCGACGATGTCATAAAGGTTGCCTCGACCAATCAGCGACGGGCACAGTCTGCCGCGAATTCTGGAATCATCATTGTCCATATACTACGGGGACATGCATATTCTAGAATACCCAATGCGTTAGAATCGGGCCACAATCTAGTTATATATATAGATAAATATACCCATATTCTTACCGGAAGTTAATGAAATGTTTCATCATATTTTAGCAATAATCAACATATAAAACAATAATTGTACACATACGTGTTCTTACCAGGAATTGATTGAATATGACACTGGGCATGTGTATTCATGATATATCACCTATAATACCCACAAAGAACCATTATACCCATATTCCTATCAGAAGTAGATGAAATATGTTCCTGGGCATGTGTATTTGTGATATTTAACCCATAATCCCCATACAGAACAATAGATATACCCATATTCCTATCAGAAGTAGATGAAGTATGTTCCTGGGCATGTGTATTTGTGATATTTAACCCATAATCCCCATACAGATCAATAGATATACCCATATTCCTATCAGAAGTAGATGAAGTATGTTCCTGGGCATGTGTATTTGTGATATTTCACCCATAATCCCCATACAGATCAATAGATATACCCATATTCCTATCAGAAGTAGATGAAGTATGTTCCTGGGCATGTGTATTTGTGATATTTAACCCATAATCCCCATACAGAACAATATATATACCCATATTCCTATCAGAAGTAGATGAAATATGTTCCTGGGCATGTGTATTTGTGATATTTCACCCATAATCCCCATACAGAACAATAGATATACCCATATTCCTATCAGAAGTAGTTGAAATATGTTCCTGGGCATGTGTATTTGTGATATTTCACCCATAATCCCCATACAGAACAATGATTATACCCATATTCCTATCAGAAGTAGATGAAGTATGTTCCTGGGTATGTGTATTTGTGATATTTCATCCATAATCCCCATACAGAACAATAGATATACCCATATTCCTATCAGAAGTAGATGAAGTATGTTCCTGGGCATGTGTATTTGTGATATTTCACCCATAATCCCCATACAGATCAATAGATATACCCATATTCCTATCAGAAGTAGATGAAGTATGTTCCTGGGCATGTGTATTTGTGATATTTCACCCATAATCCCCATACAGAACAATAATTATACCCATATTCCTATCAGAAGTAGATGAAGTATGTTCCTGGGCATGTGTATTTGTGATATTTCACCCATAATCCCCATACAGATCAATAGATATACCCATATTCCTATCAGAAGTAGATGAAGTATGTTCCTGGGCATGTGTATTTGTGATATTTCACCCATAGTCCCCATACAGAACAATAGATATACCCATATTCCTATCAGAAGTAGATGAAGTATGTTCCTGGGCATGTGTATTTGTGATATTTCACCCATAATCCCCATACAGAACAATAGATATACCCATATTCCTATCAGAAGTAGATGAAATATGTTCCTGGGCATGTGTATTTGTGATATTTAACCCATAATCCCCATACAGAACAATAGATATACCCATATTCCTATCAGAAGTAGATGAAATATGTTCCTGGGCATGTGTATTTGTGATATTTCACCCATAATCCCCATACAGAACAATAGATATACCCATATTCCTATCAGAAGTAGATGAAGTATGTTCCTGGGCATGTGTATTTGTGATATTTCACCCATAATCCCCATACAGATCAATAGATATACCCATATTCCTATCAGAAGTAGATGAAGTATGTTCCTGGGCATGTGTATTTGTGATATTTCACCCATAATCCCCATACAGAACAATAGATATACCCATATTCCTATCAGAAGTAGATGAAGTATGTTCCTGGGCATGTGTATTTGTGATATTTCACCCATAATCCCCATACAGAACAATAGATATACCCATATTCCTATCAGAAGTAGATGAAATATGTTCCTGGGCATGTGTATTTGTGATATTTAACCCATAATCCCCATACAGATCAATAGATATACCCATATTCCTATCAGAAGTAGATGAAGTATGTTCCTGGGCATGTGTATTTGTGATATTTCACCCATAATCCCCATACAGAACAATAGATATACCCATATTCCTATCAGAAGTAGATGAAGTATGTTCCTGAGCATGTGTATTTTTGATATTTCACCCATAATCCCCATACAGATCAATAGATATACCCATATTCCTATCAGAAGTAGATGAAGTATGTTCCTGGGCATGTGTATTTGTGATATTTCACCCATAATCCCCATACAGAACAATAGATATACCCATATTCCTATCAGAAGTAGATGAAGTATGTTCCTGGGCATGTGTATTTGTGATATTTCACCCATAATCCCCATACAGATCAATAGATATACCCATATTTCTATCAGAAGTAGATGAAGTATGTTCCGGAGCAAGAAAGGCCGTACTGGGGGCCCACGGCACGTAAAGGGAGGCCGCCATGACGGGGTTACGTGGGACCTGGGGAGCTGGAGCAGTTAGAAGGGATACGGTGGTAAGGGGTTAACTGAGAACTTGAGGGGTGGCTTTAGGGGCATTTTTTGAAAATAAGGGGTGGAACTAGGGGACTGTGGGGAGGGGGCACATAAAAAGGGGCACGCTCCTCACGCAGGCATCCATTTTAGGTGCCTGCGTGACAAGTGAGGAATCTCTGTCACACTTACCAGAATGGACGTTGAAGCGATCCTCCAGCGTCTCCGGACGGCAGCCAGCTCCCAGGGGACAGATTGGCTGAATGCATCCGTTAACAGCCTTCTCCAGGGGACATCGGGAGCACCATCGCAGGCACCGCAGGACGGGCGCCGGCCGCGGAGGACTAGGCCTCCGGCGCGCCTAAGCCCGGCCATCATCCCCAGGGCCCGGCGCCGAAATAGGAGCCCCTCTGCGGACCCTCCGGTAAGCAGCGCTGTTCCCTCCACCTCACAGCGCGGCGCCGGGAGGAATCCTCCAGTGCGGCGGGGCCTACAACGGGGGGTGGATCCTTCCTCCCCTCCTTCAGTGTCCGGGCGACGTGGGGCGGCAGGAGCAGGAGCCGGTACGGCGGCCGTCAGCATGCCCGCTGGCGCCGCTCAGCGTGGGAGGCAGCGACAGCCGAGGAGACGGGGGTCAGGTGCGGTGGCCCCTCAGCGCCGAGGATTATGCGGGCGGCAGTCGGCTGGCCCTGGCATCAGCGTGCGGCCTTCTGCAGTGCACAGCTCTGGAGTCTTCAACGCAGCAGCGCCCTCTGCTGGTGGTGGCCTGGATATTGCAAGTTCTGCGCCCTCTGCTGGTGTTGGCCGGGATTTTCCTGCAGCTGCGCCCTCTGCTGGTGATGGCCGGGATTTTCCTGGATCTGCGCCCTCTGCTGGTGATGGCCGGAACTTTCCTGGATCTGCGTCCTCTGCTGGTGGTGGCGGAAATTTTCCGGATTCCGGCAGGTGACATTCCGTCGCTTCGGTACGCAGTGCCGGGGACGTATCCGTGGCAAGGAGCCGCACATCTTCCATCGGGCGGCAGGATGCTGGCTCGGCCTTTTCCCTTTCCGCAGCACCAGGGCAGTCGACGGCATCACCGAGTCGCCAGGACACGGATACGGCCGCCAGGAGTTCGGCGGGCAACATCGCGGATCAAGCCGGTCGGGATGCAGGACCCCTTCGGCTGGGAGCTGGATCTTCGGCTGCTGGGCTCACAGCACCCAGGCAGCTAGGTGAGAACATTTTCCCTATCTTTAATTTGCCAGGCATAGTTTCCCCTGAAGCTAGGAATAGTGACATTACTTCGGGAGTTGCTAGCGGGGGTATGGGTTTAATCCTTAGAGGTTTAGGGGAGCTAGCGGGCTTGTGGGGGTCCGGTCTTAGCAGGGGGTCTTTGCCGTCAGCTGCTTGGTTGGGAAATACGGGGTCGTTTGAGGGTCTAGACAGTTGTCTGAAGTTACGGGTACATCCAGCAGTGCGGGTCCTGCGGCAGACACGGGGAGCTCATCAAGGGAGAAGGACGGAACAGCACCAGGGCCTGGGTCAGGAATTGATGCACCAGGTGAGGGAGCTTTGCAGGATAAGGAAAAGGAGGATGTACCGCAACTAGACGATGCGGCTAGGGGGGAGGTCTATGTCTGCTTCGAGGGCCCGTTAGGGGCACATTTAAAACAAGAGGTTAGGGAAAAAATCTGGAAAGGGGAGTACATAGAAATATTTTCTCTTTTACCCCTAGAGAGATTTAATTTGGATAGACCTAGAAGGGAGGACTCTAAAAAAGAAGATGAGGAGAAACGGAGATATAGGCTGATTCCCAGATCATTTTCAAATTGGCTGCAAGCTTTCGCTATTATGGCTAGCGTAATCGGGGAGAAGGCCCCGGAAAATTGCTCGGCATTATTTTGTTACTTAGATGCCATAGGGGAGGCTTACAGGACCTATGGGGGACAGGGTTGGTTACGCTATGACGAACAGTTTCGTCAGCGTAAGGCTTTTAGGCCAAGTATCAGGTGGGATCACAAGGACATAGCGTTGTGGATGAGAGTTATGGTCCCGTCCCGTTTAGGTCAGACTAGCCAGCCTTTTCACGGGGGCGCCGGGAGTTCAGGGCAGTCAGGACACTCGGCGGCTTTGCAGAAGGGACTGTGTTTCGCCTTCAATGATGGCATATGCAGATTCGGGAGCAAGTGTAAATATAGGCACGAGTGTTCAACCTGCGGGGGGGTGCATAGCGCTTCAAAATGTTTCAGGGGTAACAGGCAAAAAGTTGGAGATTCAGCTGACAAAAGGGGTGACTCCGGTGCAGTGGGTCGTGATGGAGGCCTTTCTAAGTAGATACCCTGATAGGTCAGCTGCAGTTTTATTGCGCGACGGTTTTAAGGAGGGTTTCAAAATCCCTTATGTTGAGCAGGATGTTAGTTTAAAAAGAAAAAATTTGAAATCGGCGTTACAATTCCCGGAGGTCGTGTCGGAGAAGTTGAATAAGGAAGTTGCTCTGGGAAGAATGGCAGGCCCGTTTGTCGCCCCTCCGATTGCAAATCTGAGGGTGTCACCTCTTGGCGTGGTCCCTAAGAAAGAACCTAATAAATTTAGGTTAATCCATCACCTGTCATTTCCTAAGGGATCTTCGGTTAATGATGGTATTGATCCCGAGTTGAGTTCGGTGTCGTACTTATCATTCGATTCAACGATGGAGTGGGTTAGAGCATGTGGAAAGGGGGCTAAGCTGGCTAAGACCGACATCGAAGCGGCCTTTCGTTTGTTGCCAGTTCATCCTGACAGTTTGCATTTATTGGGTTGTTTTTGGGATGGCGGCTTCTTTGTTGATCGTTGTCTTCCCATGGGTTGCTCGATTTCATGTGCTTACTTTGAGGCCTTCAGCACGTTCCTAGAATGGGTGGTGAAAGATGTGTCTGGGATACGCTCATGTTCGCACTATCTGGATGACTTTCTGTTTATAGGGCCAGCGGAATCAGCAGATTGTTCGATTTTGTTGCATACAATGGAGAGTGTGACAAAAAACTTCGGGGTGCCTTTGGCGGAGGATAAAACAGTTGGTCCGGTGACAGTGTTGAGCTTCCTAGGCATTGAAATCGACACGGTAGCAATGGAATGTAGGCTACCTGCAGACAAGGTTACCGCGTTGCGCCAAGATGTGGTTAATACGATTGGTTTGAAGAAGATAAATTTGCGCAGTTTGCAATCGTTGTTAGGGAAACTGAACTTTGCATGTAGGATCATGCCGATGGGTCGAGCGTTCTGCCGCCGCCTATCCTTGGCAACAGTAGGGGTAAAGTCCCCTTTGCATTTCATCAGGATAAAGAAAGAGTTTCGGGACGATTTGAAGATGTGGGCGGATTTTCTGGACGAGTACAATGGCAGATCTCTGTGGATTCAGCCGGTGGCAGATGCTACCTCCTTGGGCATTTTGGTGCATGTCGTTGAAATGAGTGGCTTTGGTCTTTTCTTTCATGGTAGCTGGTCAGCAGCGGCTTGGCCGGAAGAATGGAAGGAGGAGGGGTTAACAAACAACCGGCTACTGTTGCATTTGTTCCCCAGGGTAGTTGCGTTGGCCCTGTGGGGTGACAAATTGAGGAATTTGAAGATTTCTTTTCATTGTGAGCATGTTGGAACGGTGACGGCGGTAAACTCGTTGTCAGCGGCTACGCCTGCAGTAGTGAAGGTCTTGCAGCACTTGGTTTTCCTGGGTCTTAAGTTTAACTTATGGATTGTATCTGAAGTTAGCTTGTCAGCGCCTGATCCAATAGTTGTTGCTCTTTCTCAATTTCAGTGGCAGCTTTTCCGGGATTTGGCACCACAGGCGGAGAGCGCGGGCCGGGATTGTCCAGTGGAGTTGTGGAACCTGCCGCGAGGGCCGTAACAGAGTTATTTACCAAATCGCTCGCGGATTCATCTTGGTCTCATTATAATCAGGCTTGGAGCTTGTGGGAATCCTGGATGTCAAGTATGGACCAGGATATGGAGGAGGAGTATGGTTTGTTGTTGTTCTTAGGTCATCATTGGGAGGCAGGTTGGTCTGTGACACGTTTGAATAAGTTTCTGGCGGGGCTAGCCTTCAACCTTAAATGGAGGGGGGGTAAGGATATAACGAAATCCTTCTTGGTTCGGCAAGTTGTTCGGGGTTGGAAGAAAGGCTGGAAGGCTTCGGACGGTCGCCGACCCGTATCTTATGAGGTGCTCTCAGCCATTGAGCGGAAGTTGCAAGAGGTGTGTTTTTCCGAATGGGAAGTGGTTCTGTTCTGTGCAGCCTTTTCTTTGGCCTTCTTTGGGGCATTTCGGTTAGGTGAGTTGGTTAGCCCGTCCGTTAGTAAAAAAGGTATTTTGTTAAGAGAAAACGTGGATGTCGAAGGGAATAAGGTGGTAGTGTTTATTAAGGCTTCCAAAACGGACGTGTATGGGAAAGGGTGCAAAGTGGTGTTGTTCAATGTTGAAGGATCCCCGGTGTGCCCGGTGGCATCCGTGAAGAAGTACATGGCAAAGGGCGGGGTGTTAGACGAGCCATTCTTGGTGCACGAAAATGGGTCTTTCTTGTCCCGTTTTCAGTTTATTTCTGTTTTTAGGAAATGTTTGGCGGCAGCGGGCTTACCTGCAACACAATATAGTGGTCACTCCTTCAGGATCGGGGCAGCGACTGAGGCCGCTAGGTGGGGCCTTGGTGAGGATGTGGTTCGGAGAATTGGGAGGTGGGAATCTTCAAGATTCCAGTCGTATGTTCGCCCAAACATATTGTGAGTTAGAAGCTGTGATAAGTTAATTGTTTGTTGCCTTTCTTTCTGTGTTGCAGGGCCTGATCCGATGCTCGTCTGGATCATGGGGCATTCGTATGTTGTATGGGCTGCGTTGCGTGCTGCGGTTCGTCCGGACGGTCGTCAGTTGGGTCTTTCTCAAGAGACAGTGACTTTACGATGGATCGGTAAAAGGGGGATGGTGTGGAAGGAATGGTTACCTGAATTTCATCGTTTTGTTAGACTGGATAGAGTGCCGGAGATCGTGGTGATACATTTAGGGGGGAATGATTTGGCTAAACGGTCTTGTAGGGAGCTGATTAAGGATATCAAATTCGATATCCTGAGGTTCTGGGTCATGTTTCCAAAAGTGTTGTTGGTGTCGTCCGACATCATTCCCCGTAAAAGATGGAGAGGTGCTAGATCACACGAGGGGGTGAACAGGGCCCGGATTAAAATAAACAGGGCCATATCTCGGTTTATGGTGAGGAATGGCGCGTTGGCCGTGAGACATGTGGACTTGGAATCGGGTCAAGGAGCTTACTGGAGAGCTGATGGCGTGCACCTGAACGCGGTGGGTAATGATATGTGGTGTTTGGCTATCCGTAGTGGCATTGAATTAAGCTTGAAGGTGTGGAGGGACATGAATGGCTAAGGTGTCAGGCCATTCGTGTTCGTGGCGGGGGTGGAGGTCCTCGAAGTCGGTGGAAATGGTAAATCGTGGTTCAATGGGGGTGGGGATCTTGAGAGGTCCTGGACACCCCATGAGAGAATTTAACAAGGCGCGGTACGGTTATTCCGCGTGAGGTGGATTTATGGACCCCTGGCATGGGGGTGGGTTCGGTGGACCAGGATTGGTTGTTATCTATCCCTGAGCTGGTGCTTTACGGCTGGGGGTAAGACTCATCCTGGGCTGAACATTGTGGAGTTTTTGGGATACTGAGTTTTTTATAACTTTGGGGCTTCGAGGACCGCCCCTCCTATTTTGGGTTGTCATAAAAGTTCTGTTATCTTTTATTTAATAAAATGGCTGCTGTGGCCAATTAAATCCAACATATGTCTCCGTCTGCTGTTTTGAGTACGTTAGAAGTTTATTCTTTAGATTGTTAAGAGATCTGTTTAAGGGGGTTGGGGTAATTTTTTCCAGGTCACGGAACTCACGTATACCCTATGTCAAGAAAGGCCGTACTGGGGGCCCACGGCACGTAAAGGGAGGCCGCCATGACGGGGTTACGTGGGACCTGGGGAGCTGGAGCAGTTAGAAGGGATACGGTGGTAAGGGGTTAACTGGGAACTTGAGGGGTGGCTTTAGGGGCATTTTTTGAAAATAAGGGGTGGAACTAGGGGACTGTGGGGAGGGGGCACATAAAAAGGGGCACGCTCCTCACGCAGGCATCCATTTTAGGTGCCTGCGTGACAAGTGAGGAATCTCCCGCCCACCCTCCCTTTTTTGGTTAGGGTAATGGGGGGGGTGAAGTCGGCATATGTGGGCTTTTGGAGTATTGTTTTAAGAGGCGTCTAAATGTATTTATTTTGTTATGTGAATGCTGTCAGGGTATTGTCACGGCAGTTGGCGGGGGTGGAGGTCCTCGAAGTCGGTGGAAATGGTAAATCGTGGTTCAATGGGGTGGGGATCTTGAGAGGTCCTGGACACCCCATGAGAGAATTTAACAAGGCGCGGTACGGTTATTCCGCGTGAGGTGGATTTATGGACCCCTGGCATGGGGGTGGGTTCGGTGGACCAGGATTGGTTGTTATCTATCCCTGAGCTGGTGCTTTACGGCTGGGGGTAAGACTCATCCTGGGCTGAACATTGTGGAGTTTTTGGGATACTGAGTTTTTTATAACTTTGGGGCTTCGAGGACCGCCCCTCCTATTCTGGGTTGTCATAAAAGTTCTGTTATCTTTTATTTAATAAAATGGCTGCTGTGGCCAATTAAATCCAACATATGTCTCCGTCTGCTGTTTTGAGTACGTTAGAAGTTTATTCTTTAGATTGTTAAGAGATCTGTTTAAGGGGGTTGGGGTAATTTTTTCCAGGTCACGGAACTCACGTATACCCTATGTCATGTGTATTTGTGATATTTCACCCATAATCCCCATATAGATCAATAGATATACCCATATTCCTATCAGAAGTAGATGAAATATGTTCCTGGGCATGTGTATTTGTGATATTTCACCCATAATCCCCATACAGAACAATAGTTATACCCATATTCCTATGAGATGTTGATGAGATATATCACCAGGCGTGTGTAACCTGATATTCTACACATAATCCCATATAGTTAGAATCTTTTTTCCCTGGTTCTATTATTAAACTTTAATCCAGCCCTGTGGATGTTCTGATTCATTTAAGTATTTCCATTGAATTCCCTTCTTGCTATATTACAAGAAGTCATTTCCTGGGCTGCATTTGTAAAATGTGCTGCCATCTAGTGGTGGAGTCTAGTATTGCAGCCCATCATCCCATCATCCCATAATCCCAATATGCAGTTTAGTCCGTCCCCCTGTGTCTAGTGTGTGACTGGTGTGTATGTATCCTGTGTCTAGTGTGTGACTGGTGTGTATGTATCCTGTGTCTAGTGTGTGACTGGTGTGTATATATCCTGTGTCTAGTGTGTGACTGGTGTGTATGTATCCTGTGTCTAGTGTGTGACTGGTGTGTATATATCCTGTGTCTAGTGTGTGACTGGTGTGTATGTGTCCTGTGTCTAGTGTGTGACTGGTGTGTATGTGTCCTGTGTCTAGTGTGTGACTGGTGTGTATGTATCCTGTGTCTAGCATGTGACTGGTGTGTATGTATCCTGTGTCTAGCGTGTGACTGGTGTGTATGTGTCCTGTGTCTAGTGTGTGACTGGTGTGAATGTGTCCTGTGTCTAGTGTGTGACTGGTGTGTATGTGTCCTGTGTCTAGTGTGTGACTGGTGTGTATGTGTCCTGTGTCTAGTGTGTGACTGGTGTGTATGTGTCCTGTGTCTAGTGTGTGACTAGTGTGTATGTGTCCTGTGTCTAGTGTGTGACTGGTGTGTATGTGTCCTGTGTCTAGTGTGTGACTGGTGTGTATGTATCCTGTGTCTAGTGTGTGACAGGTGTGAATGTATCCTGTGTCTAGTGTGTGACTGGTGTGTATGTATCCTGTGTCTAGTGTGTGACTGGTGTGTATGTATCCTGTGTCTAGTGTGTGACTGGTGTGTATGTGTCCTGTGTCTAGCATGTGACTGGTGTGTATGTGTCCTGTGTCTAGCATGTGACAGGTGTGAATGTGTCCTGTGTCTAGTGTGTGACTGGTGTGTATGTGTCCTGTGTCTAGTGTGTGACTGGTGTGTATGTGTCCTGTGTCTAGTGTGTGACTGGTGTGTATGTGTCCTGTGTCTAGTGTGTGACTGGTGTGTATGTGTCCTGTGTCTAGTGTGTGACTGGTGTGTATGTATCCTGTGTCTAGTGTGTGACAGGTGTGAATGTATCCTGTGTCTAGTGTGTGACTGGTGTGTATGTATCCTGTGTCTAGTGTGTGACTGGTGTGTATATGTCCTGTGTCTAGTGTGTGACTGGTGTGTATGTATCCTGTGTCTAGCATGTGACTGGTGTGTATGTATCCTGTGTCTAGCATGTGACAGGTGTGAATGTGTCCTGTGTCTAGTGTGTGACTGGTGTGTATGTGTCCTGTGTCTAGTGTGTGACTGGTGTGAATGTGTCCTGTGTCTAGTGTGTGACTGGTGTGTATGTATCCTGTGTCTAGCATGTGACAGGTGTGAATGTGTCCTGTGTCTAGTGTGTGACTGGTGTGTATGTGTCCTGTGTCTAGTGTGTGACTGGTGTGAATGTGTCCTGTGTCTAGTGTGTGACTGGTGTGTATGTATCCTGTGTCTAGTGTGTGACTGGTGTGTATGTGTCCTGTGTCTAGTGTGTGACTGGTGTGTATGTATCCTGTGTCTAGCGTGTGACTGGTGTGTATGTGTCCTGTGTCTAGTGTGTGACTGGTGTGTATGTATCTTCTATCTAGTGTGTGACTGGTGTGTATGTGTCCTGTGTCTAGCATGTGATTGGTGTGTATATATCCTGTGTCTAGTGTGTGACTGGTGTGTATGTGTCCTGTGTCTAGCATGTGACTGGTGTGTATGTGTCCTGTGTCTAGTGTGTGACTGGTGTGTATGTATCCTGTGTCTAGCATGTGACTGGTGTGAATGTGTCCTGTGTCTAGTGTGTGACTGGTGTGTATGTATCCTGTGTCTAGCATGTGACTGGTGTGTATGTATCGTGTGACTGGTGTGTATGTGTCCTGTGTCTAGTGTGTGACTGGTGTGTATGTATCCTGTGTCTAGCGTGTGACTGGTGTGTATGTATCCTGTGTCTAGCGTGTGACTGGTGTGTATGTGTCCTGTGTCTAGCATGTGACTGGTGTGTATGTATCCTGTGTCTAGTGTGTATGTTTCCTGTGTCTAGTGTGTGACTGGTGTGTATGTGTCCTGTGTCTAGTGTGTGACTGGTGGGTATGTGTCCTGTGTCTAGCATGTGACTGGTGTGTATATGTCCTGTGTCTAGTGTGTGACTGGTGTGTATGTGTCCTGTGTCTAGTGTGTGACTGGTGTGTATGTGTCCTGTGTCTAGCATGTGACTGGTGTGTATGTGTCCTGTGTCTAGTGTGTGACTGGTGTGTATGTGTCCTGTGTCTAGTGTGTGACTGGTGTGCATGTATCCTGTGTCTAGCGTGTGACTGGTGTGTATGTATCCTGTGTCTAGCATGTGACTGGTGTGTATATGTCCTGTGTCTAGTGTGTGACTGGTGTGTATGTGTCCTGTGTCTAGCATGTGACTGGTGTGTATATGTCCTGTGTCTAGTGTGTGACTGGTGTGTATGTGTCCTGTGTCTAGTGTGTGACTGGTGTGTATGTGTCCTGTGTCTAGCATGTGACTGGTGTGTATGTGTCCTGTGTCTAGTGTGTGACTGGTGTGTATGTGTCCTGTGTCTAGTGTGTGACTGGTGTGCATGTATCCTGTGTCTAGCGTGTGACTGGTGTGTATGTATCCTGTGTCTAGCATGTGACTGGTGTGTATATGTCCTGTGTCTAGTGTGTGACTGGTGTGTATGTGTCCTGTGTCTAGCATGTGACTGGTGTGTATGTGTCCTGTGTCTAGCATGTGACTGGTGTGTATATGTCCTGTGTCTAGTGTGTGACTGGTGTGTATGTGTCCTGTGTCTAGTGTGTGACTGGTGTGTATGTGTCCTGTGTCTAGTGTGTGACTGGTGTGTATGTGTCCTGTGTCTAGCATGTGACTGGTGTGTATGTGTCCTGTGTCTAGTGTGTGACTGGTGTGTATGTGTCCTGTGTCTAGTGTGTGACTGGTGTGTATGTATCCTGTGTCTAGCATGTGACAGGTGTGAATGTGTCCTGTGTCTAGTGTGTGACTGGTGTGTATGTGTCCTGTGTCTAGTGTGTGACTGGTGTGAATGTGTCCTGTGTCTAGTGTGTGACTGGTGTGCATGTATCCTGTGTCTAGCGTGTGACTGGTGTGTATGTGTCCTGTGTCTAGTGTGTGACTGGTGTGTATGTATCCTGTGTCTAGCATGTGACAGGTGTGAATGTCTCCTGTGTCTAGTGTGTGACTGGTGTGTATGTGTCCTGTGTCTAGTGTGTGACTGGTGTGAATGTGTCCTGTTTCTAGTGTGTGACTGGTGTGCATGTATCCTGTGTCTAGCGTGTGACTGGTGTGTATGTGTCCTGTGTCTAGTGTGTGACTGGTGTGTATGTATCCTGTGTCTAGCATGTGACAGGTGTGAATGTGTCCTGTGTCTAGTGTGTGACTGGTGTGTATGTGTCCTGTGTCTAGTGTGTGACTGGTGTGAATGTGTCCTGTGTCTAGTGTGTGACTGGTGTGCATGTATCCTGTGTCTAGCGTGTGACTGGTGTGTATGTGTCCTGTGTCTAGTGTGTGACTGGTGTGTATGTATCCTGTGTCTAGCATGTGACTGGTGTGAATGTGTCCTGTGTCTAGTGTGTGACTGGTGTGCATGTATCCTGTGTCTAGCGTGTGACTGGTGTGTATGTGTCCTTTGTCTAGTGTGTGACTGGTGTGTATGTATCCTGTGTCTAGCATGTGACAGGTGTGCATGTTTCCTGTGTCTAGTGTGTGACTGGTGTGTATATATCTTCTGTCTAGTGTGTGACTGGTGTGTATGTGTCCTGTGTCTAGCATGTGACTGGTGTGTATGTATCCTGTGTCTAGCGTGTGACTGGTGTGTATGCATCCTGTGTCTAGTGTGTGACTGGTGTGTATGTATCCTGTGTCTAGTGTGTGACTGGTGTGTATGTGTCCTGTGTCTAGCATGTGACTGGTGTGTATGTGTCCTGTGTCTAGTGTGTGACTGGTGTGTATGTATCGTGTGACTGGTGTGTATGTGTCCTGTGTCTAGTGTGTGACTGGTGTGTATGTATCCTGTGTCTAGCATGTGACTGGTGTGAATGTGTCCTGTGTCTAGTGTGTGACTGGTGTGTATGTATCGTGTGACTGGTGTGTATGTGTCCTGTGTCTAGTGTGTGACTGGTGTGTATGTATCCTGTGTCTAGCATGTGACTGGTGTGTATGTATCGTGTGACTGGTGTGTATGTGTCCTGTGTCTAGTGTGTGACTGGTGTGTATGTATCCTGTGTCTAGCGTGTGACTGGTGTGTATGTATCCTGTGTCTAGCGTGTGACTGGTGTGTATGTGTCCTGTGTCTAGCATGTGACTGGTGTGTATGTATCCTGTGTCTAGTGTGTATGTTTCCTGTGTCTAGTGTGTGACCGGTGTGTATGTGTCCTGTGTCTAGTGTGTGACTGGTGTGCATGTATCCTGTGTCTAGTGTGTGACTGGTGTGTATGTGTCCTGTGTCTAGTGTGTGACTGGTGTGTACGTGTCCTGTGTCTAGTGTGTGACTGGTGTGTATGTGTCCTGTGTCTAGCATGTGACTGGTGTGTATGTGTCCTGTGTCTAGTGTGTGACTGGTGTGTATGTATCCTGTGTCTAGCGTGTGACTGGTGTGTATGTATCCTGTGTCTAGCGTGTGACTGGTATGTATGTGTCCTGTGTCTAGTGTGTATGTTTCCTGTGTCTAGTGTGTGACCGGTGTGCATGTATCCTTTGTCTAGTGTGTGACTGGTGTGTATGTGTCCTGTGTCTAGTGTGTGACTGGTGTGTATGTATCCTGTTTCTAGTGTGTGACTGGTGTGTATGTGTCCTGTGTCTAGTGTGTGACTGGTGTGCATGTATCCTGTGTCTAGCGTGTGACTGGTGTGTATGTGTCCTGTGTCTAGTGTGTGACTGGTGTGTATGTGTCCTGTGTCTAGTGTGTGACTGGTGTGTATGTGTCCTTTGTCTAGTGTGTGACTGGTGTGTATGTATCCTGTGTCTAGTGTGTGACTGGTGTGTATGTGTCCTGTGTCTAGTCTGTGACTGGTGTGTATGTGTCCTTTGTCTTTTGTGTGACTGGTGTGTATGTATCCTGTGTCTAGTGTGTGACTGGTGTGTATGTGTCCTGTGTCTAGTCTGTGACTGGTGTGTATGTGTCCTGTGTCTAGTCTGTGACTGGTGTGTATGTGTCCTGTGTCTAGTGTGTGACTGGTGTGTATGTGTCCTGTGTCTAGTGTGTGACTGGTGTGTATGTGTCCTTTGTCTAGTGTGTGACTGGTGTGTATGTATCCTGTGTCTAGTGTGTGACTGGTGTGTATGTGTCCTGTGTCTAGTCTGTGACTGGTGTGTATGTGTCCTGTGTCTAGTGTGTGACTGGTGTGTATGTGTCCTGTGTCTAGTGTGTGACTGGTGTGTATGTGTCCTGTGTCTAGTCTGTGACTGGTGTGTATGTGTCCTGTGTCTAGTGTGTGACTGGTGTGTATGTGTCCTGTGTCTAGTGTGTGACTGGTGTCAATGTGTCCTGTGTCTAGTCTGTGACTGGTGTGTATGTATCCTGTGTCTAGTCTGTGACTGGTGTGTATGTGTCCTGTGTCTAGTGTGTGACTGGTGTGTATGTGTCCTGTGTCTAGTCTGTGACTGGTGTGTATGTGTCCTGTGTCTAGTCTGTGACTGGTGTGTATGTGTCCTGTGTCTAGTGTGTGACTGGTGTGTATGTGTCCTGTGTCTAGTGTGTGACTGGTGTGTATGTGTCCTTTGTCTAGTGTGTGACTGGTGTGTATGTGTCCTGTGTCTAGTCTGTGACTGGTGTGTATGTATCCTGTGTTTGGTTTGTATATGGCACATGTCTAATTAATACAATCTTCCTGTGCTTATAGAATACTAGATGGCAGCCCGATTCTAAAGAATCGGGAGTCTAGAATCCATATATACTTTATTTATTCAAATGTAAGAATATAATACAATTAATAAATAATAGTAAGAAAGAACAAAAATAATAGGCAGTATATGGAGAAAACACCAAACAAAAGTTCAAAATTGGTGTGAAAATGTCACTGAACCACTTCACAACTAAATATATATAGTTTTGGTAAATGGTATTATCATTTTTTTGACGAAATTCGGCAGGAGCTTGAAGAGCAACGTCACTGGGCCCGCCTCCACGCAGTAGAAACTTGCTGTGAGGTAAAAATTCAAAAATCACATCAAAATGGCGGGCGGAGTGTGTCACAGTATGGCACGTTTCTGATTGGTCGCTCGCAGCAGGCGGCAACCAATCAGACACTGGACACTGTTGACGTCACTTATCTCCGAACATTAGCTCCGGACATTAGCTCCGGACATTAGCTCCGGACATTATCTCCGGACATTAGCTCCGCACATTAGCTCCGGACATTAGCTCCGGACAAAGCCACGGAAGTTGGCACAAATTGCAGGAAGTAGTATTCTAGGCAATTATATATTAGATAATATAGTTAATAAACAACATTTCCCACATGTCTGCTTTACATCAGCACAATTTTGGAAACATCATTTTTTTTTGTTAGGGAGTTATAAGGGTTAAAATTTGACCAGCGATTTCTCATTTTTACAACAAAATTTTCCAAACCATTTTTTTAGGGACCACCTCACACTTGAAGTGACTTTGAGGGGTCTATATGACAGAAAATGCCCAAAAGTGACACCATTCTAAAAATTGCACCCCTCAAGGTACTCAAAACCACATTCAAAAAGTTTATTAACCCTTCAGGTGCTTCACAGGAATATTTGGAATGTTTAAAAAAAATTGAACATTTGACTTTTTTTCACAAAATTTTTACTTCAGATCCAATTTGTTTTATTTTAACAAGGGTAACAGGAGAAATTGGACCACAAAAGTCGTTGTACAATTTGTCCTGAGTACGCCGATACCCCATATGTTAGGGTAAACCATTGTTTCGGCACATGGCAGAGCTCAGAAGGGAAGGAGCGCCATTTGACTTTTCAATGCAAAATTTGCTGGAATTGAGATCGGACACCATGTCGCGTATGGAGAGCCCCGATGTGCCAAAACAGTGGAAACCCCCCACAAGTAACCCCATATTGGAAACTAGACCCCACAAGGAACTAGATGTGTTGTGAGAACTTTGAACCCCCAAGTGTTTCACTACAGTTTATAACGCAGAGCCGTGAAAATATAAAAATATATTTTTTTCCACAAAAATGATATTTTAGCATCAAAATTTTTATTTTCTCAAGGGTAACAGGAGAAATTGGACCCCAAAAGTTGTTGTCCAATTTGTCCTGAGTACGCTGATACCCAATATGTGGGGGGAACCTCTGTTTGGGCGCATGGCAGAGCTCGGAAGGGAAGGAGTGCCGTTTGGAATGCAGACTTAGATGGATTGGCCTGCAGGCGTCACGTTGCATTTGCAGAGCCCCTGATGTACCTAAACAGTAGAAACCCCTCACAAGTGACCCTATATTGGAAACTAGACGCCCCAAGGAACTTATCTAGATGTGTTGTGAGAACTTTAAACCCCCAAGTGTTTCACTACAGTGAAAGACCGCGGTGATAGGTGCGCCGTACTAGTACTGCGGCTGGCACAATTGCAGTTGCCGCAGCGCCGTACTAGTACGGCGCATGTCACGAAGGGGTTAAATCAAGTAGAAAAATCATTGCACCCAACAAATGAGTGCTTTGCTGATTTGTTAGATGATTGTTTGGACAGGTATATAGCTGGAAAAAAATTCCCTCATTATCAGCTTAACTAGATGGAAGCTAAGGGAAGACTCTGCAGCTAGTACCCCTTAAGCATGGTGGCCACCAAGAATGATTTTCACTGGAGGGCCCACTCCTCTTTGCAGATTTGTTGCAATTCAGCCCCATTGTGTCAGGACTCTGAACATTTTTTACTTTTTGTGCATTACTGCCCTTTTCCAACATGGCGTCCTTGGTCTCATGTGCACTTGTCTTCCTGCTATAAAACTTCACCCCAGCCTTCAGTCTGTGCTAGATTATTCTGCTTTGCATCCAGCTCCTGATTACTCCCTGGCCTTGCACCTGCACCTGCTCCTGTGAACCTGTGTTGGAGATCCTTCCACTCTGCTCTGAGTTCCTGCTGCATACACCAGTGTTCAGTAATCCTCCTTCATCTGCTGCTCGTGTTACTTCCATCTGCATTTGCTGGACATGTAAGCTGTTTCTGCTCTGCAAAACCTGAGACTATTAACCAGGCCTCTCTGGTTGAGCTAAGATATGATTTGAACTGCCTAATAGCATAATTATCTGTGTCTGGACTAAGTCAAGGATCTATTCGTGTCAAGTTTCCTCAAGTATAACTGTGCTTCATAGACTTTCTGTTTGTTTGCATCTACCTCTGAAGTTTCCTATTGACTGCTAAGCTGCGCTTATTATTTGCACCAAGTGTTGTGGACTTGAGTTTCTCTCTGCACCTGCTTGAATCACCGTATGATAATATGCAAATTGCCTCTTCTGAGAAAAAGAGGACTTAACTCTATAGCGCCACCTGTTGGACGTAGCGATCCTACAAGTCACAATCAACCCTCTAACGAGTCGTGCAATATGACTTAGGATAAAAGCCAAATCAGTATCTCAATTCGCAGACACGGTGGCGCTATAGAGTTAAGTCCTCTTTTTCTCAGAAGAGGCAATTTGCATATTTAATTTCCCAGAGGAGCATTGTACGGCAAATAAGCCTCCTTACCTTGACAAGCCAGAGATGGTATGTCAGTCTCCATAAGGAGAAACGATACCCCTTAGACCCCAGTCCAGAGCCTCTCACCTAGACAAATCAGTTCTCATGCTTCGCACTGACGAGGGCCAACAGCCAGAAACACTGTGTCTGCGAATTGAGATACTGATTTGGCTTTTATCCTAAGTCATATTGCACGACTCCTTAGAGGGTTGATTGTGACTTGTAGGATCGCTACTTTCAACAGGTGGTGCTATAGAGTTAAGTCCTCTTTTTCTCAGAAGAGGCAATTTGCATATTTAATTTCCCAGAGGAGAATTGTACGGCAAATAAGCCTCCTTACCTTGACAAGCCAGAGATGGTATGTCACTCTCCATAAGAAGAAACGATACCCCTTAGACCCGTGTGATAATATAAACTTCACCACTTATAAAACTGTGTCCTGTTGTCTTGTTCCACGCAGAGTCTCCTGAATTATCCCCTATAATTATTACACATTGGAGGGTTTCCAAGTATGAACCACCTTTTTAAGTTCATGCCACAGCAACTCAATCGGATTAAGGTCAGGACTTTGACTAGGCCACTCCAAAGTCTTAAAGAGAACTTGTCACCCCCTACAGGCGTTTGTAACTAAAAGAGCCACCTTGTGCAGCACTAATGCTGCATTTTGACAAGGTGGCTCTTTTAGTTATGCTCCCTGCACACGCTGAAATAAGCGCTAATAAAATGTTCCCCCTCATACCGTGAAATCGTCCCGGGGTGGATCTTTCCCCTCTAATCAGACGCAGCACAGCCGTCACTCCAGGCCTGTGAGCGCCGGGCACCGCCTCCTCTTGCTTCATTAGCGTTCCCGGCGCCTGCGCTATAAGTATTTTTTTCTGCGCATGCGCAGTTGCGCTGCCCATCGAACTTACAGCACAGGCGCCAGGGACGATAATGAAGCAACAGGAGGCGGCACACAGTGTGCACAGGCCCGGAGTGATGGCTGTGCTGCATCTGATTGGGGGGAAAGACCCGCCCCCGGGACAATTTCACGGTATGAGGGGGCACATTTTATAAGCGTTTATTTCAGCGTGTGCAGGGAGCATAACTAAAAGAGCCACCTTGTCAGAATGCAGCATTAGTGCTGCACAAAGTGGCTCTTTTAGTTACAAACGCCTGAGGGGGGGGTGACAGGTTCCCTTTAATATTGTTTTTCTTAAGCCATTCAGAAGTGGACTTGCTGTTGTGTTTTGGATCATTGTCCTGCTGCATAAAACAAGTGTGCTTCAGCTTGAGGTCACAAACAGATGGCCGGACGTTCTCCTTCAAGATTTTTTGGTAGACAGCAGAATTCATGGTTCCATTTACCAGAGCAAGTCTTCCAGGTCCTGAAGTAGCAAAACAGCACCAGACCATCACATTACCACCACCATATTTTACTCTTGGTGTGATATTCCTTTTTTAAATGATGTGTTACTTTTACACCAGATGTAATGAGACATACACCTTCCAAAAAGTTCAACTTCTGTCTCATCAATTCAAAGAGTATTATCCCAAAAGTCTTGGAGATCATCAAGATGTTTTCTGACAAAACTGAAACAAACCTTTATGTTCTTATTGCTCGGCAGTGGTTTTCGTCTTGGAACTCTACCATGTAGGCCATTTTTGCCCAGTCTCGTTCTTATGAACACTGACTTTAACTTAGGTAGGGCGTGCAGTGCTTTGGATGTTGTTGTGGGGTCTTTTGTGACCTCTTGGATGAGTCCTCGCTGTGCTCTTGGGGTAATTTTCGTCGGCATGCCACTCTTGAGAAGGCGCCACCTGTTGGAAGTAGCGAGTCACATTTATATATTTATTTTTAGGATTTATTGAAGCGTTCCAGAGTTATTACCACATAAAATGACACTGGTCAGATTTAAAAAATTTGGCTCCGTCACTAAGGGGTTAAAACCTTTTTCAGACTGATAGATCTCAATTACTTTGTTTTTCATGTGTTCCAAAATTTATTTTAATCGCGGCATGATGTATAGAGGGTCTTTTGAGGGTCTTTTGGTCTACTTCACTTTGTCAGGCAAGTCCTGTTTAAGCAATTTCTTGATTTAGAACATTTGTGGCAGTAATCAGGCCTAGATGTGGCAAGGGAATTTGAACTCCGCTTCCCAAAGATGTGATAAGCCACAATTAATGTTTTAAAGGGAAGAGGCAATCTCTTTTTCACACAGGGCCCTGTAGGTTTGGATTACTTTTTTCCCTCAATAATATAGACCCTCATATAAAAGCTACATTTGTGTTTACTTGTGTTATCTTTGTCTAATAATTAAATTTATTTGGTGATCTGAAATATTTAAGTGTGACAAACATGCAAAAGAATAGGAAATCAGGAAAGGGGCAAACACTTTTTCACACAACTGTATACCAGGATGGGGGGTCATATATACCAGCATGGGGGACTTACCTAGAAGGGGCCAATAGCGGGGGACATAAGTACAGAATTGGGAGACATTTCCCCTATAACAGTGTCAGCAGCAGATCCCCTCCATGATATAGGCCATTGTTCATAAGGGCAGATGGTGTGGCGGTTCTAGCTGATAATGGCAGACCGCTCTTGCCAGCAAATCAGCGGCCTCTGCTGACGTCACATTGACAAATCAGTGGATTCTTTTCCACTCTGCTCTATTCACTGGGTGGGACTTTCGACATAATTCTGATTGATAGCAGGATTTCTGCTGCTTAACTGTCCCGCCTCGTTAACAGGGCGGAGTGAGGAAGAATCCACCGCTCTGTCAATGTGACGTCAGCAGAGGCAGAAGAGTTTGAAAAAGAAGGGGCGCAACAATGTCATATATAAATACCCATACAGGGGTGCAATACCTAGTCTATATATGGAAAACTATCAAACAAGAAAAGACAGACTAATATGCTATGCACTACCACAAATATTAAGACAATATATATGTACTAGATTGTGGCCCGATTCTAACGCATCGGGTGTTCTAGAATATGCATGTCCCCGTAGTATATGGACAATGATGATTCCAGAATTCGCGGCAGACTGTGCCCGTCGCTGATTGGTTGAGGCAACCTTTATGACATCATTGTCGCCATGGCAACCATTATGACATCTACGTCGATACTGTGCCCGTCGCTGATAGGTCGAGGCCGCCTGGGCCATCAGAGACGCGGGATTTCCAGGACAGACAGAAAAACACTTAGACAATTATATATATAGATGTATCAAAAGCACCTTTATTAACACCTAAAAAAAAAACACATTTAAAAACATTTAAAACATAGTATCCAAATCTGTACACACACACCATACCCCACAATGAATTACAGCCCCATAATTAGGCCAACAGTGTCATATAGACACATTTATAGTCTTTTGTGCACACAATGAATAACCCTGCATACGATGCCCATGAGGGCTGAAGACACATAACCCATGTGTATCTGCACTGTCAAAAATCACTTAAGGACTCAAGCACCAGGAATTGGTGTCCATAAAGCATGCAGTCCCCAGGTCAAATGCCCTAATATATTTAGTAATCACAGAGGATACAACCTGTCATCGGTAAAATCAAACTGGCAGCATACAGCAGGGATAAATGGCACAGAGTTCTACAGCAGGGATTAGATCCTCGTGAAGCAGGGAGGAGGAGGAGCAAAATAGCCCAAAGATAAGGAGGGGTATGGCGGGAGCAGGCCCCACGCGTATCGCTGCCACAGCAGCTTCGTCAGGAGAAGTGATAATAGGCGCATGATCGGATTAAATAGCATGCTAAGTAAAGGCCCCTTCACATTTAGCGACGCTGCAGCGATACCGACAACGATCCGGATCGCTGCAGCGTCGCTGTTTGGTCGCTGGAGAGCTGTCACACAGACCGCTCTCCAGCGACCAACGATGCCGGTAACCAGGGTAAACATCGGGTAACTAAGCGCAGGGCCGCGCTTAGTAACCCGATGTTTACCCTGGTTACCATGCTAAAAGTAAAAAAAAACAAACACTACATACTTACCTACAGCCGTCTGTCCTCCAGCGCTGCGCTCTGCTTCTCTGCTCTCCTCCTGTACTGTCTGGGAGCCGGAAAGCAGAGCGGTGACGTCACCGCTCTGCTTTCCGGCTCCCAGACAGTACAGGAGGAGTGCAGAGCGCAGCGCTGGAGGACAGACGGCTGTAGGTAAGTATGTACTGTTTGTTTTTTTTTACATTTAGCATGGTAACCAGGGTAAACATCGGGTTACTAAGCACGGCCCTGTGCTTAGTTACCCGATGTTTACCCTGGTTACCAGTGAAGACATCGCTGGATCGGTGTCACACACGCCGATCCAGTGATGTCTCCAGGGAGTCCAGCGACGAAATAAAGTTCTGGACTTTATTCAGCGACCAACGATCTCCCAGCAGGGGCCTGATCGTTGGTCGCTGTCACACATAACGATTTCATTAACGATATCGTTGCTACGTCACAAATAGCAACGATATCGTTAACAATATCGTTATGTGTGAAGGTACCTTTAGAATAATTACATACCGCTCTGTGTAGGGAATAGGAGAGGGAGCCGGAAGGCGCGATCCACGTCATAGCAGCAGCATGGTGACCGGAGTCAAAACAGCGTCCCTAAGGTGAAATGCACATGCGCACACCGCGATACCAGATAGGGTCACGTTGCGCGTGCGCAATACCAACAAGCAGGACCGATAAGAGGGAGAAAGGGAGGTATATGGTGTAAAGAGTGGAGAAAGGAAAGGCAAAGGGGCCGGTACCAGCCAGGAGGGAGGAGGGGAAGGATGTGACGATGTAAAGGGAGGAAAGGATGGACATCCACAGGGATGGTACAGAACGTACCCGAACTGTGTCCAGGCTGGTCATTATAAGAGGCCACATAATGATACCAGCCAGTAAGCAAATGCTGCCTGGGGAAGGAAAAAAACGGTTAATGAGCATAGATATGCACATGACAGTAATATATAATACATAATACTGCGTAAGAGGCAGCTAAATCTCCGGCAGGAGTTGTCTATGACTGCTCTGTGTTGGGGAAGAACGGCGTAAAGGCATAGCAAGCAAGTAAGTAACAACTACCTGCCTGTTATAGTGCTTAGACTTTGCTTTTCAGAAAGTCTCGGATGTCCCCTTTAGGCCATGTTCACACATTCAGTATTTGTAAGCCAAAACCAGAAGTGGAACAATCAGAGCAAAAGTATAATAGAAACACATCACCACTTCTGTATTTATCACCCACTCCTGGTTATGGCTGACAAATACTGATGTAAAATGTTGATCAAATACTGAAAGTGTGAACTTGGCCTTAAAAGGATAAACAATTTGATGGGAGTACTTCTTTATAAAACAATCATACATATCTGTATCCCTCTGTTTAGATTCCATTAGGACATCTGCCAAATGATGGAAACTTTAATTGAAATTAAACAGCTCCCATTATAGTTAATTCATATTATTTTCCATGACTGTCCTTGGACCTGACATGCAAAATATTGGACGTCAGGGATGAATATCGCTATTTATCCCTTGTATTGTGTAAATGGTCCACAAACAATGACTGTTTTATACAGGCTCGGACTGGCCAATAGAGTAACAGGGGAATCCCCCGGTGGGCCCTTGTGTAGATCTGGGCCCCCAACCCCACTGTATGGGCAGTGCTTGGCATAATTCATTTGATTCACTCTGTACAGAAAAAAAGCAGCATTTTATCATTCATTAACCAAACTACCCAGTTTATTACTATATAGAGATACAGGTAAATTTGTGAACGAGGGAAGTGTAATAATTGTAGGAGGTGAAAAATGGGCCCCCCCAAGTCAATGTTACTGGTGGGCCCTTGGCAACCCAGTCCGACACTGGTTTCATATCTAACTTTGAAAACGCACTCTCTATTGAGCCTCACCCCTAAAGTTCATCACTTTTTTTACTTTTGTCAGTATGTTTTTAGTGAAAAAGAGGGGGTACTTAAGGAATCCTTTTACCTCAGTCTCTAACTCATTCCTTTACTTGAGAGCTGAGAGTTCATCAGGGTGATGATGGGGGTGCGGTTAGCTTAATTTGCCTATGGCACCAAAATAAAGTACCTTGTCCCGGCCCTGGCTGTGAGTGACACTCAGCCGCCCTATGGATAGCAGGGGTGTATCGGGCTGTTCTGAGTTTTAGATTCCTACAGGTGTTTTCCATCCTGGATAATTGCCAGGCTATTTAGCTGACTGACAATGTCAGATCATTGACAATTGTAGCTTCAAGCTCAGTGGTGTGTTGATGCTGAGCTCGGTATTTTGTTATTCTGATCTATCATTTTCAGACCTAGTATTTGCCTTCGACTACCCGCTTGTATAATCCCTTTGCCTTTGACGTATTCTGACTTTAATTACCAGACCTTGGACTTTGCCCCTATGTGTTTGTCTTATCCCTCGGTCTTTGACATACCTTCCTGGCTTTTGACCTTGAACCTCTTGACCACTCTGCCTCACGGCTAGTCCATGAGTAGTGACTAGCGTCATAGGATGAAAGAGAGTGAAGTGATGATGAGTTCTATCATTATTGGGGCTTCTGTTTTCTTGTATAATGGGTTTACCATCTAGGCCTACAACTTCAATTAATCCTGTGGCCTTCAGAGTAGAGACTTCAGATTTCTGCAGGACCCTGTAGGCTGCTACGGTGTCCACCAGACACTCTATTGTGGTAAAGAGCATACCAGAGAGGGTAAAGTGAACAAAGGCATCACACCCCTAGTTTCAGAGATGAGTGGTAGAACTGGAAGCCCTTCATGTCAATTGCTCCTTTCCTGCAGTTTTTTCTTTGGGGCTTTACACTTGCTTCTAGAAGTGGCCCAGTTCATCACAATTGTAGCACTTCACCTTAACGAGGTCCACCCTTCCAGGGAACACCCTTTTTAGCCTGATCTTTCCCATTGTTTGTTTATAGGCATTTTAATTATTACCTTCTGGAATTTCTTTTCCTCCACTTCTTGAACATTCCTTTGAAATGAACTAGCCAAACTCAGTGCTGGGACTGACTTCTCATGCCATTCAGCATGATCAAAAATGAATGAGTCTCCTTATTCAATCCAGGCACCAAGATGGCAATCAACATGTTTCCCATTCCTTGGTCCTTCAGGCTCGTTACTGTCTCCTCAACTGCCGGCCTAAATCTCTCAATGTAATCCTTAACTGTTTACTTCGCCTTTTGATGAATATTTGTCACCCTTACCCAGGACTGGGGAGCAAAAACCTCTCCCATTTTGCTTTGGATACTCCAATGCTTTTTGAGAGGAGTTTTCTTGCTGATTTGGGTTAGATGGCAGAATAAGTTTTGTGCAGATGGCAGAAGCATCAATCTGTCCAGCTATTGTTTTAATTTTCTGCAACAAGTCTCTCCATGTGGGGTTGTAACTGACTAATGTTATACAGCTCATTTGCAAACGCATATGGATTGCTCTGTGGTTTGGTGATCGATAAGAGAAATCCCTTCACTTTTTCAGGTGTCCACGGAACATGTTGGGTGATTCTCCTAACTATCTGACCATTTATACAAGGCATAGATTGTTCTTTGACTGGATAGGCAGAGGCCTGAGGTGACAATTATATCTGTCATCCTGTCTATCTCTTTTTGTTTGCTTTTTGCAGGTGACCAGAAGTTATTCTTCCACTCCACAATAAACTCTCCTTCCCCCAGGAATAGATATCTCTCCACATGTACCTGGGGTAGGATGGGATGAATAAAATTCAGGGACTGCAGCCTTCATTTTTTTTTTACAAGCTGGGCAAAAAAGTGTCCCATTTTTCTGGACTGTCCTGTTATTTCTGGACTGTTGGCAGCTTATATCGGGGAAAGTGCAGGAAGCATGTTGCCTAGAGCTCTCATGGGATTTTGTAGAGAAGAACTTGTGTGGAGGCTTTAGAATTTGGTGCCATGGTCAGGGGCCTAATGGCTAGTTTGCGGCTGTCCTGAAAGCTTATATAAGGGAGATAGGGCTGAATATGCGTAAATTTCCATTCGTTCCATAGGTTCTTGAGACACAGATGATTGTGGTGAGCACTGCACTCGAGCTCTCCGAACAATCATATTACACAAGGGAAATGTGTTTACTGCAGGCGTGTAAGTGACCCTCTACAGCTGTCAGTAATAGAGGCGGGACATGTTTTGGATAATAACATGAACACAGCTGTTACAAATTAAAAGAAAATTAGTTTATTACAGTAAGAGTTTGCTCACGCAACCATATAATATGGCCGAGAACTATCCGATGTTTTATCAGATAGCACTAGGCCCGATGTTATGCAACAAGGTGGCCTGGGGTGGTAGTCTCACCCGAGACAACTAAGCCACAGTCAGTATACACCCCCGTACCTTGTACAGAGATAGGCAGCACAAACGCATTCCAGACACAGGTGCACTCCAACAGGGAAACAATTTAATAAAAGGAAATGAATAAAGTACGAACACTAGCTTCCTTCTGCCCTCTTCCTAGCTTTGTCCACGGCCATACCCACAACAGCCACGGCGACTGAAAGAGGCAGTAGTCCTTACGCTGGAATCTGGATGCTTTTAGTCCCTTTGGCGGAGCCCTTAAGTACTCCTGGGCCCTTGTTACTGTCCTTAAGTTCAGGGCAACAGATTCTATTCCCTCCTGGGGTCTGGCCATGCT
This sequence comes from Ranitomeya imitator, assembly GCF_032444005.1. NCBI lineage: Eukaryota > Metazoa > Chordata > Amphibia > Anura > Dendrobatidae > Ranitomeya > Ranitomeya imitator. The sequence continues at coordinate 637,332,943 of NC_091285.1, forward strand.
CCGGCTGTTGCTAAGCTTCTGCCCTGGGCAAACATGTCCAGGATCTCTGAACTCAAGCAGGAGCTTCCAGCTCCCTTGAGGCTGCAAGTCCAGCCCAAAAAGTTAACCAGTTCCTTTCCCTAAGCTAACATACCTGGCAGCACATCAAAACAGGGCAAACACAGACACATTGCAAACATTACAGTAAAACATTAATACACATAATACAAGGGCATGGGATAAGAGAGCATCACATAGGAGAAGAGGGGAAGCAATGAGGTTCTTCGCAACCTCCTTAAAGTTATACCATGGGGCAGAGCAGATCTGTAATTTTTTTTTCTCATTCTAATTCGGCATGAGAAAAGAAAAATCTCTGCAATGCCAACTGGTCACCTCCTGAAGGGCATCATCAAGAATGTTTGTGAAGTGACCAAATAAAGTACATTATCATCCTTCTGCTTGGTACAGCTGGACGTGGCTCTTCTTTAGCACGTGATGTTCACGAAGGAACACAAAAGCATTTCTTTACTAAGCAGATATTCTATTTCTTGTTTAAATTGTTTTATTGAAAATGTTCTAATTATTATACAAAATGGAGTTAAACAACATGAAGGAAAAATATGGGGAAACTGGAAAATTAAGGAAAATGGGAGAAGGAACTATTGCAAAGCAATAACAATTATTCTATCTCTGATACATGTACCAAGAGATATTAAGATCAAGGATAAGACAATGGAATTTTCATTTCTTTCACAATATCTCACCATTTTGATAGTTTCATTATCACATATGTAAGCTAGCTATGTTCCTGATCAGAACTGCCAAAAGGAATTTCAGGGCCCCATACTGGCAAAATTTTTAGGTTCCTTTGAGGTTCCAGGCTCCACCCCAGTTGCGCCTCCACCCGTCGAACTTTCCACAGTCCCACCGCCCACCCTTGGAAAAACTCTTCTGCCCCCCCGTTCAAACCAATTACACTGTAACAGTTCCCATGGAACAATATCACATACATAACCATCAGCTTTTGTTTTGACCAACAGATTTTTTTAAGCCTGCCACCACGACAAGGTAGACTCTTTTGGCAGGGCCCTACTCTACTCTGCTCTAACCTATTAAACATTTCTTAAAATATCCAATACTCTTTTTAGATATATATTTTTCATTATTTTTCTTTAAGGGAATGTGCTACATACATTTTTAAAACTAAATTGAAATCAGATTATGATAATCTTTTTTATAATCTGTATTTCTGATTGCAGATTATTGAATTCTGTTTCCTGTACATTTATGAAAGCTGCTCTCTTGTCTGTTTGGAGATAAGGACATTGGGCACATACATATATATATATATACTGTATATATCATAAGACATTATAGGGGACTCTATTTCCTTGGGAGAGTTTTCTATTCATGTTCTTATGTTTTAGTGGCATGCAGATGTCATTTTGGAGGAAGGGGGAAGAGGTGAGCTGTGACACTACATACTGTGAATGGTGAATTCTGTTATCTCTCATTGTAATCCTGCCTGTTATGATAATGAGGTGACTGCTAATAAGTGATCTCTTCTGGACATGTCAGTTTATTAGAAAAGCAGTTTCTGTTTATTATTTTATGATATAAGGGGTGACAAACTTTAAAGTAAATTCTTGCTTAACTTTAAACTATGATTAAAAGGATTGGCAATTTTCTGGTTATTGTTGAGGAATGTGTTTGAGATGTAGAGCTCTTATTAATATGGCCTTTCTTGAATTTCGGCACCAAATATGAAATATGGGAAATAGAAATATAGGCTATGCTGAATTTCTGCACTAAGTGCCTTTTAATCATCTCACAAACACAATGCTTAACAATAACCAGAGAGTGGTCAATGCCCAAAACATAAAAGCTTCATAACACATTCCCACTAAATATTTTGCTAACTAAATCTATTTTTCATAAGAGTCATTTAGTTTAAATCCTTTGGTCAATTACATAATGTGAAAAATTGCAGTGCCAATAACAAAAGAGAAGACAACCAAAAAAAAGATTGTGTTGTGGAGAAATGCTATATACTGTCTGTATGTTAAAGATTTCTTCCAGGCTTCCATAATATTTTTCAACAACAGGACCATTAACATGAGGCACACAGTTAGGACTAGCTTAACATTTCTATTACCTGTATGCCCATATTAATAGGTCATATACATCTCAGCTGCGACCGATTCCCTTTAAAGCATAAACACACATATAGTAATTCTTATCTATCTAATAGGATGACGACAGCTGTCCAGACCTGCATCCCACCACAAGTAACAGTCCAGGAGTCATCCCTGGCCCAGAGTATGAAATCATCCTCAGTGGGTGTACACAAAGCAAGAGGCTACGCCCCTCCTTTTGCGGCCCTCGAGGAATGCAGTTTGACACCCCTGCTCTAGGGGCATTTACTCAACTAAGAGTGCTGCTCAAACTGTTGGGGTGCAGCTGTGGGACCCTATTTACAGAGATGATGTCCTCCACCCAAGTCTCAAAAAGCTGAAAGGGTCTTCAGGAGAGGTGGGTAGTTGAGCTAGGCTATCAGACGGTCACCTCTGTAGCTGTAGTCATCCTTCCTATGGTTACATTCAGGGGTGGACAGGGGCGTACATGTTATTGTTGCAACTTCTGCAACTGAACACGGGCCATGAGGTAAGGGGACCCATTTCCACATCCAAAGCAGATGATATTGTGCTTAATGATGAGTTAGTGGGCTGCAAAGGGCTCATATATTGTTCTTGCATATAGATCCTCTTCTATCTGTGTCTGCCAGTAGCTCCAATGTATAATTAATTTCCTGCAATGAGAATCACATCACATTAGTAATTTCCAGGCAATCAAGCTCAATACAATCAATCCTATCATTACCATTATGGGCTTTAGCAAAGTTGACAATATATTGTTTAACCTAACTCTGATAAACCCCATCCAGAAAAAGGGATTCCATCCCTCCTTGGATATATCTCTAGCTCTTTTATTGCAGCTCCTTTACTTTATCCATGTTTCTCTATTGAATCATGTGCATCTTCAATCTAGGAGCAGCATTCCTCACCTATAACAGCAAAGGTGCCCCTTTCAATTGCTAACAGGTAGTCAAGAACCATTCTCTTCTGTAGGGCCACCATCCCTATTTGGTGACTTCAGAAGTAGAAGCTAATGGGGGCAAAACCAACAACCAAAACATTTGGTGAAATGACAAATAAGAGCTAATGTGGGTGGAGCCAACAACCACCACAATCCTTGACATCATATGACGCATCTAATGGGGGCAGAATCAACAATCCCAACACTCTAAGACAGGGGTGGGGAATCTTTTTTCTGCGAAGGGCGATTTGGATATTTATACCATCCTTGGGGGCCGTACAAAGTCCGCCCACAAAGTACATCCTGACTATGGCATTGGTATCAGGACGTAATCTTTCATTGCATGCCCTTCAGTGTTCAGTGGTAAACACTGCGTGTGTGCTAACAGAGCAAGAAGAAAATAATGAGCTTGTGGCAATTAAAATACAGCTCCTTGCCCAAGAACGCGGTCCCTGAGAATCAGCTTGGAGCCTGATAAAAGGCCATCGAGGGCCATAAATGGCCCTGGGGCCTGAGGTTCCCCACCCCTGCTCTAAGACATAACAAGCAACAGCTAATGTGGGCCGAGCCAACAACCACCACATTCCGTGACCTTACAAGTGTGGGCTGTTACTGCTGGCTTCCACTGAAGTGCATTGCCCAATATACCAGGCATCAAACAATATGAATCCTACCAATATGGGGGAATATTTGAATAGTTTCAGTACCTATGGTGCTAATATGTATAGTATATACATCGGTGTTGTACAAGAATTTCCCAATAATTATCTCCAGGTTACATGTGTTCGTTTTACAGGATATACAGTTAGGTCCATATATATTTGGACAGAGGCAACATTTTTCTAATTTTGGTTATAGACATTACCACAATGAATTTTAAACAAAACAATTCAGATGCAGTTGAAGTTCAGACTTTCAGCTTTCATGTGAGGGTATCCACATTAAAATTGGATGAAGGGTTTAGGAGTTTCAGCTCCTTAACATGTGCCACCCCGTTTTAAAAAGGGACCAAAAGTAATTGGACAATTGAATCCAAAGCTATTTCATGGAAAGGTGTGGGCAATCCCTTCGTTATGTCATTCTCAATTAAGCAAATAAAAGGCCTGGAGTTGATTTGAGGTGTGGTACTTGCATTTGGAAGATTTTGCTGTGAAGTAAACATGCGGTCAAAGGAGCTCTCCATGCAGGTGAAACAAGCCATCCTTAAGCTGCGAAAACAGAAAAAATCCATCCGAGAAATTGCTACAATATTAGGAGTGGCAAAATCTACAATTTGGTACATCCTGAGAAAGAAAGAAAGATAGCACTGGTGAACTCATCAATGCAAAAAGACCTGGGCGCCCACGGAAGACAACAGTGGTGGATGATCGCAGAATAATCTCCATGGTCAAGAGAAACCCCTTCACAACAGCCAACCAAGTGAACAACACTCTCCAGGAGGTAGGCGTATCAATATTCTAATCTACCATAAAGAGAAGACTGCATGAAAGTAAATACAGAGGGTTCACTGCACGGTGCAAGCCACTCACAAGATTCAAGAATAAAAAGGCTAGACTGGACTATGCTAAAAAACATCTAAAAAGTCAGAAAAGTTCTGGAAGAACTTTCTTTGGACAGATGAAACCAAGATCAACCTCTACCAGAATGATGGAAAGAGAAAAGTATGGCAAAGGCGTGGTACAGCTCATGATCCAAAGCATACCACATCATCTGTAAAACACGGCGGAGGCAGTGTGATGGCTTGGGCATGCATGGCTGCCAGTGGCACTGGGTCACTAGTGTTTATTGATGATGTGACACAGGACAGAAGCAGCCGAATGAATTCTGAGGTATTCAGAGCCATACTGTGTGCTCAGATCCAGCCAAATGCAGCCAAACTGATTGGTCCTCGTTTCATACTACAGATGGACAATGACCCAAAACATAAAGCCAAAGCAACCCAGGAGTTTATTAAAGCAAAGAAGTGGAATATTCTTGAATGGCCAAGTCAGTCACTTGATCTCAACCCAATTGAGCATGCATTTCACTTGTTAAAGACTAAACTTCAGACAGAAAGGCCCACAAACAAACAGCAACTGAAAACCACTGCAGTGAAGGCCTGGCAGAGCATCAAAAAGGAGGAAACACAGCGTCTGGTGATGTCCATGAGTTCAAGACTTCAGGCAGTCATTGCCAACAAACGGTTTTCAACCAAGTACTAAAAATGAACATTTTATTTAAAATTATTTAATCTGTCCAATTACTTTTGGTCCCTTTAAAAACAGGGTGGCATGTGTTAAGGAGCTGAAACTCCTAAACCTTTCATCCAATTTTAATATGGATACCCTCAAATGAAAGCTGAAAGTCTGAACTTCAACTGCATCTGAATTGTTTTGTTTAAAATTCATTGTGGTAATGTCTATAAATAAAATTAGAAAAATGTTGTCTCTGTCCAAATATATATGGACCTAACTGTAACTATAATCTCCCAGATTTGCATGATTCTATAACAATTCATGGCCTAAAAGTCAAGAAGTCGTCATGTTCCAGTTATGGCTGCGGGGATTCTCTCAATTTTAACTAATCTATGGACCTGATGAGCAAGAAAGTCAGAAACCAATAAAATGTGATGGATAATCGGGAAGTCATTGTCATTTCTGTACTTGAAGATAAATCCTGTCACATCTCCCTTTACTATTGGAAGAAATGCTGTAAAACTTGGACATCACCTAATCTGAGGGGTTCACTCTTTGTTTTGGAGGTGCTTGTATTATATAGTATACAGACTGCTTAATGAATAAAAATTAAATGAGAAATAGATGATAGAAGAGAATGAAGGACACAACAAGAGACGACATAGACACGACTTACCTCTCTCTCCGCTGTCTGCAACTGTCAAATGGAATGTTGGCTCTGCGGCTCCTTACACAATGTGTGTGATGTCATAATGCAAGGGGGCGGAGCCAGAAACCACAACATTCCGTGACATCATCAACCGGAGCAGCAGTTGTTATATAAAGGGACCAGGCCACACAAGCAATTCATTACCATATAAATGAAATGAACTCTAATTATCCACCTTGACCTCTTAAAACTTTTATACAATGTCATTATTGCTATAAAATGTAATTCCGGAGTAGTTTCTACTGATTTGAACAGTGATAAATCGACAATAATAACCCATTTATCCCAGTCTTACACAAGATTAGATTATATGGATGGTTGGATGGGGAGGTGGACATACTACTGTAGGATAAATGGCCAGTGAATAGGAGAGGACACTATAACCAATGTTACTATAAATTCCGGGGTTGGACAATTAATTTTCCCAAGGGGCTACATGACAGACAGTGACTGATGTGGAGGGGGGAACCAATAGGCTGAAATTAATTCTGAAATATATATATATATTCCACTGGCCTAAGACACAAGGTTCTTTGGGGATTCTAGCTGCCTGTTTGGGTGACAACAACCACCTGTTGTCGAGAAGTAAAAATTAGAATAAAAATAGTTAAAGTTCAAAACGGCACTCAGACACCAGTCATTATGCCACTAGTATTAAAGCGAGTCCGCAAGAAAAAAATCACGTATGTCCTCACATAGAAGTGTTCCAAGGGCCAGTATACAGGAAAATACCGCTCTTGGAACCACGCTTTGGGAAAGTATATTTTGAAATTAATTCTCCTCAATATTAATATTTACATGATAATTACAATTATTATTTTATATTAAGAATTATTGCATAACTTAATATTGAGCAGAATTATGCATGCTGACACCCCCTTCATACCATATGAGCCCATGTACAGCTCCCCTGTATACCTCTATATACTGTAAGAGCTCACACCTAGCTTCCTACATACAGTATGAGTCCTCACATAGCCCCTCTACATACATTGTAAGAACTCACATAGCCTCTATATATAGTAGGAGCCCCCACATAGCTTCTCTATATTCAATATGAGCCCTCACATAGCCCTCTGCATATATTATGAGACCACACATAGCCCCCTATATACATTATGAGCCAGAGGTGTATCTAGAAGTGATGAGAAAGCGCGCTCGCCGCGGCTTCATACTTTGATCAAGCATCGCGGTGCTTGGCTACACTCGTTACTCGGTCAAGTATCGCGGGTCCTCAAGCGCCTTTCTCAAGTCCCCCCCACATGTTTTGCAACTGTTAGACAGCTAATAAACATGCCATAATTGCCTTCCATACACAGTAATGCCATAGCCATGTTGGCTACTGGCATTACTGTGATTGGACAGCCGCATCGTGTCATTGGGTCTTATATGAGACCTGATGATGCGATGCTCGACACAATGTCCTCTGGAAGCATTTAAGGGAGAGTGGATCTGGGAGGGAGAGCTGAGATTAGAGCAGGCATATAGGCAGTGTTTAATTGCTATTGCTGTACTTGTATACCGGATGCTGCACCATTAAAACAAAAGTCCTTTTCAGGGCTACATACTGCGCTTTCTCTAGTAAAACTGCTGTTATCGGCATTCAGTATAGGGATAGCTGGTGGAGGAGGGATAGTTTTGGATTAGAGGAATATAGGTAGGGTTTATTGCCTTTCAGTCCTTCCATAGGTATACTGCTGCTGTAACCGAAAAACAAAAGTCCTTTTCAAGGCTATATATTTTCTTTTCCCTATTAATACAGGAAAATTTACAAGCTTATATTATATATCTAATTTAAAAAAGCACAAGGCGTGGAGTAAGGGACAGAGAAGTTTACATGCTGCTGATGGTGCTTGCAGGGGCCGAGGCCATGGGCCAGGTAAAACTTTGCGTGCTGCGGGAACACAACAAACACGCTCATCCATGAGACATAACTTCCTGTCCCACTTTGCAGGGGGTTGCAGGACACCACTCTTAAAGCCCGAACAGTGCAAACAGGTGGTCGGTTAAATGGCAGATAATGCTTCCAGTATGTTTCCCAGCATTTCCCGTTTTCCACACGGTCCAGTCTCAATAGCCAGGAGTCTGGACCACAGAATCCTCACCCTGATCCTCTTTCGTCCCACCATGGTGAGTCCTAGGAGACAAGTGATTCCACACTCGGACACTCCAAGAGCTCTTTACATTTCCATTTATTGATTCTGGCCTCTTGCCAGAAGGACATGAGAAGATCATGTGTAGTGATACCCAAATATTTGAGCAGCCACTGTCAGAAGAAGATGACATATGGGGAACAGCAACTAGTGTCTCAAGAGGTAGACGATGAAACACATACAGTATCTGTGAATAATGTTGTCAGACTATTGCGCCGGTTTTATGGATTTATAAGAAGACCTACCAAACCAAACATAAATTTTTTTTGCTAAGAAACATTTTTTTTCCTTCATAGTTATATGTACAGTTATGCTCAAAAGTTTACATGTCAAAAAGAATTTTTGTGGGGGGCGTGGCTAGCAGCTGAAGGAGCAGTACGTGTCTCCATTGAGCTCTTCTGCTGGCTGCAAATAGGCCATCCACCAGATTAGAGGACTTTACTCACCTCACTGCTGGCCCAGAGAACCTTCCTGTCTCTTTTAGCCCACAATTTGGTGCTTTTACACATTTTCAGCCTGAGGCCTTCACGTGGGCCTGAAACCTCCTGGAGGATTTCCCTTCCCGCCAGTTGTGGATAGCAGGCCACGACAAGCTTGGAGATCTTGCATAATTACATTATAGCGGAATCCTACCACCACCTTTACATCAGGGGTCCAGGCTGCCTGTTCAGAACAACCTGTGGATTCCGGAGGACTGAGCCGCGATGCCGGGGAGTGGTGAGAGGACACGTGGGAGTCGCGCACCTTGCGGCCTCTCTGGCAGCGCTTTCCGGCGACCCCTTCTCCTGCTGAGACCGCCGCGGCGTGAGACATCCACCCCGGGGTCGCGCTCTGCCAGACGCCGCTCACCTGCTTACGCCGCTCACCTGCTTACGCCGCTCACCTGCCGCGGGGAGCATCGGAGCCAGGACGCTTCCCCTTCAACCAGACTACTGCCGCCTGGTCACCGCCGTGGACGCTGCAGAGGGACTGGTGCCCCAGGGTCTGTCGGACAAGGGCCGCGTGCCGGGGAAGGCCGTTTCTCCCGCGACTCGACTGGGGAGAGAGGTAGGAGTGGTGAGGAGGTGCCATCTTAGACCTGCAGCGCTGTGTGAGACCGCCGCGCGCAGGTGCTGGCCCAGGCGCCGTCCCTGCTCCCTCCACCCCGGCTTGAGATGAGTTGGTTCCTGGCTCTTGGACGAGATCACGGACAAGGACCCACGGGTACGTCTGCTGCCTCTCTTGCGGTCTCCCCCATCGCTTGCCGCTTACCGCAGTTTCTTTATGCCGACGGCTCCGGAGGTCTTGGTGGCTCACAGGTGACTGGAATACGGGCCCTGGGGTTTGCCTGCCGAGGGCAGTGTCACCTCCTTGGATCCGGTGCTGGGCACTGGCTGTGGGTGACCTTACAGAGACTCGGGGTCCCTTCTCCCTTCCCGCCACATGCCGCCATCTTGGATCTTAATTACTAGCGCGTGGAGACTTGTACGAGTCTACAGGAGAGAGAGACTTGTCTCTTCCCCACTTGACCCTCTCGGTTCCTGAACCGGGTGCTTGCCTACTGCTGCCCCATACCCAATAACATCAGTGGACACACTGCTTTATTCGCTGTGAGATGTAAGACCTCCTGTGGGGGCTACGCAGCACCCAACTCCCCCAGTAAACTACTATACGATACTGGACCTGATCTGCATCCCCTGCTGTCCCATACCCGGGAGAGGTAGACATCCCACCTTCCTTTTATGTGATAAGAGACTGCCTGCTGTGCCTAATTCATACTTCTAGTTAATACCCACACACTTCGTTGATATTTTCCCTTGGTGTGTTTATAGTCTGCTGTGGTGACTACTTTATACCTTCAAATTCTCACAGGGATCCTGTATTGTTTTACTCAACTGAACTAAAACACTTTATATTCCCTATTCACTGCTGGTACATTATATACTCCTTATATTGTAATACGTGATACTTTACTGCCATTTAGTGGTAGCACAACAGAAGCACTCTTCCAGATCCCATCCCTTTTCAGTATATTTTTATTCTTTTTTATTTTCCTTTTCTTTTCATAATTCTACTTAGTTTTTATAGACTTCTGAAACAGCTTAACACCAGGGTGAAACCCTCCAAAAAGCTCAAAATTAGCCTCACACAAATAAATGGATAACTGATCCTTCTCTGAATGTTCAAGTGGTGATCGTTGCACTTCACGCTTTCAGGAGTTTAAACATGGGCAAATCAAATAAGGAGCGTGAAAAAAGTTCTATAAAAGCTCTAACGGGAAGCCAGAAACGTAACACAGATGGTGACCTTGATAAATATCTCAAAAAGAATCCTGAGAAAAAGAATCCTGAGGCTATCCAGACTCCTTCAAAAAAACCACCTAAGAGGACTCTCTCCCCTGACAACTTGGGCGACACAGACTCTAGCGGGGAAGATTCAAAATGCGAATCTAACGTGGACGATTCTGTGCCAATCTCCAGAGCCTTCAAGAAGAAGCTGATGGCTCCAAGCATGCAACCACTCTTGGAGGAAATAACTGGCTTACGAGCAGACGTACAACAAATGGGCCAGAGAGTGGAGACCTTAGAAGCAGCTAACGTTGAAGCGACTGAAGAAATAATTTGCTTACAAGACCAACTCCTTCAACAACAACACCCACTAAACACAGCCCTGCTGGCAGCGGAAGACCAGGAAAACCGTAGTAGGAGGAAGAATATCAGAGGTATTCCCGAATCCTTTGCTCGCGAATCCCTGGATAAGGTTTCCAGATAAATTTTTTCTAACCTTCTTGGCAAAGAGAGGGCCGACATAATCGAAAGAGTTCACCGTGCTCTGAAGCCCAGACCTAAACAGAACGACCCTCCAAGAGATGTCATATGTGGCCTTCTGAGCTTCATAGACACTGCAGCCATTTTAGCCAATGCAAAGGAGAAAGACAGTCTCTCATATGAAGGCTCCCAGCTTCAAATATTCCAAGATCTGGCCCCTTCCACCCTCGCAAAGAGGCGAATTCTCAAAGCTCTTCTGACAGAATTGAGAGCAAAAGGCTTACTATACAAGTGGCTCTTCCCGTTTGGTCTTGCTATTACATTAGGGAATCGCCAGATCACAATACGCTCCCCTGCAGACCTGGAAGATGCCTGGAAAGCTCTCGATATTACTTCAATAGATATTCCTTCCTGGCTGCCAGTCGACACAGGATGGAACCTTCCTCAACTATCGAAACCACAGGAGTGGACTTTTAAGAAAAAGCATGCTTCCCCAAAATCAAAGAAAGCCGTCTCAAAAAACCATCCCACTTGAACTCTTTATAGTAATGAGGCAGGCCATACTTAATAAACTGCCTTGAATAGGTGAAACTTATTTTTGAAGTTATTACTATTTTTCCCTCAGGTCACTTTTTTGCCTGGAATGGAGACCGACCTATCTGGTTCGAGAAGTCTCCTTCTACTGTCTGTTACGGTTTTTTATTCATCTCTCTTGCTTTTCAGGTTGCTTGGTATCATTCCCCCTTTTTCTGTTTGTTTTTTCAGATATCTATACCCTTAAGATCACCACTTGAACAATTCTCGCTCATGTTTGGGTTCTTCCATCCCCCCCCTGCGGTGGGCGAGTTTTATACTGTACAAAGTTGTTTGTTTACCTTGTTATATTGTTTTTTCAGGCTCTGTGGTGTGACGGAGGATCTTGAGGACAGGACTGATGGCTGAAGGTAGGACTGATGTGGGCTCGGTCACGGTGGCATCCTTTAATGTGAAGGGCCTCAATTCCCCCACGAAGCGCAATCAAACCCTCTCATTGCTAAAGAAACAATCTGCACAAATAGTGTTTCTACAAGAAACACACTTTAAAATGGGTAGAGATCCGAATGTGTCATTCTCCTCTTTCCCCACTTGGTATAATAGTTGCTCCTCCTCTGCTTCTAAAGGAGTAAGCATAGTGCTTAAAAAGGGTCTTCCCTTTACAATCGGGGATAGTTTGGCAGATTCGGAGGGCAGATATATCTTTGTAAAGGGACTATTAGCTAACACGAAAATTACCCTAGCTAACTTATACGCCCCCAATTCCAACCAAATTCAATGGCTCATTAAAACTTTAGATACTCTCCATCTTTTCCAGGAAGGGTTATTGATCGTGGGGGGAGACCTAAACTTAACGCTACAGCCCAGTATAGACGCTTCCAGTGGCTCCTCCCCCATATCACAGAAAACGAGACAAAATTTTTTAAACAAACTTAGATCTCTACAGTTAGTGGACCCCTGGCGTAACTTTTTTCCCACCACAAAAGATTACACCTTCTTTTCGCCTCCACATAATTCATACCACCGTATAGATTATTTACTTGTGCAATCCCGCACTCTACATTTAATCAAATCATCCCGAATTGACGAAATTACAATTTCGGACCATGCACCTATCTTCCTGGAGATAATAATCTCCACCTTACCCAGAGCTACCATGACTTGGCGATTAAACAAATCATTGCTTGACAACCCTAAGCATGTGAACAGTCTAAAAACCACCATCTCTAGATTCTTTGATGAAAATATTAATGCTGGGCAAATTTCTCCCATCATCTGGGAAACACATAAGGCCGTCCTCAGAGGGGAACTTATTTCTTTAAGTTCGTATATTAAAAAACAGAGAGATAAAGAAATTCTGTCTCTTCTCCATCAAATTAACATTTCAGAGCGTACCCACAAAACCACTAGATCGAGTGAGTCTCTCCAAGAACTTATTTCCCTTCGCAACAAACTCAAAGATTTGTTAAACGTGAAATCAGCAAAACTGTTCATGTATTGTAGACATCGCTTCTACATGCATGGTAACAGAAGTAGCAAACTTACAACCCAGTTGCTTAAACAGCAAAAAGAAAAGAAATTCATTAAACATATTTTCACTAAGACAAACAGGAGAGTTGTGGACTCTAGGGAAATTGCAGAGACCTTTCGCCAATATTATGAATCTCTTTATAACCTGCCTCCCTCTGACGACATGAAAGACTCCTCAACAGCTATAACCAAAATTCAAAACTTCTTGGCCCCTCTCTCCCTTCCAACAATTTCCCCTACGGATTGTAATACACTTCTTGCCGAAGTCACACTAAATGAGGTGGAAGACATTTTAAAAGCTACCCCCAATGGTAAATCTCCTGGCCCTGATGGGTTCCCGGTGGGATTCTCTGATGCCCTTCTCCCCCATCTAGTAAATCTCTTCAACTCCTTTTTTGAAGGGAAGACCCCACCCCGTCAGGCGCTGGAAGCCTACATTGCCATTATACCAAAGGAGGAGAAGGATGACAGCCTCTGCACTAATTACCGCCCCATTTTGTTACTTAACACCGATCTTAAACTGTGGGCTAAGATATTGGCCTCAAGAATCAATAAAGTACTAGATCAGATTATTCGCCCCGGTCAGGTGGGTTTTGTGAGAGGCCGGGAGGGCAAAGATAACTCTGTAAAAGTCTTACATGCTATTTCCTACGCGAGGACTAAACGCACAGAGAAAAAAGCAGAGATGTTTATCTGCAGAAGCTTCCAACCAAATGCACCAGCAGGGCGCAGCGGACCCGATAAATAATGGCAAACACACAGGTGCAAAAAATACCGATGAAACAACCACTTTCAATCCAGTGTTGGCTGTTTGGCATTAGTGCACAAAAAGATAAGAGATACTAGGCTGTATATGGCATAATTCACACAAGCAATGCAGAGCATCTGGTTTACAGCCTATTAGTAACGCACATACAGGCGGGCTGCCCAGTGCTACAAAATATATGCTGTGTGAGCCAAGATGGCTCTGTAAACTAATGGCCTCTGTTCACACAGCATGCATTTTGTAGCACTGGGCAGCCCGCCTGTATGTGCGTTACTAATAGGCTGTAAACCAGATGCTCTGCATTGCTTGTGTGAATTATGCCATATACAGCCTAGTATCTCTTATCTTTTTGTGCACTAATGCCAAACAGCCAACACTGGATTGAAAGTGGTTGTTTCATCGGTATTTTTTGCACCTGTGTGTTTGCCATCATTTATCGGGTCCGCTGCGCCCTGCTGGTGCATTTGGTTGGAGGCTTCTCCAGGTAAACATCTCTGCTTTTTTCTCAGCTACGCGAGGACTACTAGAACGTCACTAGCTATCCTGTCAACGGACGCTGAAAAAGCGTTTGACAGGATTAGTTGGCAATATAAGGTCTGTACATTACAAAAATTTGCCTTTCCACCCCCTTTCATAGAAGCCATTATGTCCCTCTATGTGGACCCATCTGCTAGAGTCGGGGTGAACGGGATCTTCTCGGAGCCCTTTAAAATACGAAATGGCACCAGACAGGGCTGTCCTCTTTCCCCTGCTCTTTTTGTCATGGTAATGGAGACTTTGATGGAGAGGATAAGACAAGACACGAACATTAAAGGCCTTAAAGTGGGCGGGTCAGAGGTCAAGGTAGCTGCCTTCCCTGATGATCTCCTAATTTTAACCACTAATCCAAGATCATCTTTTCCCAGACTTATGTCATTATTTGAAGAATTTGGAGAGCTTTCTAATTTCAAAATAAATATGAATAAGTCAGAAGCATTAAATATCTCGGCTAAAACGTCAGATATCTCAATATTAAAAAAGGACACCCCCTTTAACTGGCCTGCAGAAAAATTAAAATACCTCGGAATTTATTTAGCGGCTGACCCTTCCTCCCTTTATAAATATAATTACATTCCCCTTCTAGATAACTTACAATTAGACTTAAAAAAGTACGACCTACCATATCTATCCTGGATGGGTAGGATAAACGTCATAAAATCTTATATCTTCCCAAAAATTTTCTACACCATGAATATGGTACCTATAAGTCTCCCTAACTCTTTCTTCCTCTTGATTAACCAATTGGTGTCTCAATTTGTGTGGAAATATAAAAAAGCTAGACTCCCTCTAAAAATCCTTTCTCTACCCAGAGGCGAGGGTGGCCTCGGCTTGTCAGATTTTCGCACCTATCATAAAGCAATCCATCTTGCTAGATGGATAAACCTAGTAAAACCTAACCCAGATAACTTAAACACGCAACTCGAACTGTCCCTGTTGGGGAAGGAGGCAGATCTTTATCTCTGGACATCTACTACTCCCCCGAAACAAAAACTAGATGACATAATCCTCAACACCTTATCCACTAGACCAGTGGTCCCCAACTCCAGGCCTCGAGGGCCGCCAACAGTGCAGGTTTTCAGGATTTCCTTAGTATTGCACAGGGGTTGGAATCATCACCTGTGCAGATGATCACATTACCGCCGATGCAATACTAAGGAAATCCTGAAAACCTGCACTGTTGGCGGCCCTCGAGGCCTGGAGTTGGGGACCACTGCACTAGACGTACCCTTATCCAAAACCGTCCTCCATTTTGCCTTTTTCTAGACAATATCCCGCTCAAAGTTGCTCCCTGGCTAACGGATCCCAACTATAAAGATGCCTTCGGACTTTGGGACTCCCTGCCTAATGTTACAATCTCCCAATTTCTGTCTAACAAAGTCCCATGCACTGACATTTGGCCGTCAAACACGTCAAAACAACCCTCCAACCTCCTTCAAAAATACCATATTCGCCATATCATGTCGAATCTTAAGTCAATCGATAGTCAACCCCCTGACTGGTTATGGCTTGAATTCCTGGTTAGGTTGAAATCGCCAATTACCAGATTAGTTTCTAAACTATATGCAAACCTCCTTAAGGCCCCAAACCTATTTAAACCTCTTTATCTCTCTTCCTGGGAGACAGAACTAAAAATCACACTTTCCCTCGGGAAACTCAACAAGTTCTTGCTAACTCCCATGGTTTCTCTAGATGTATTTTACTTCAAGAGAATGCGTTTAAAATTCTTTCTAGGTGGTACAGAACCCTAGAGCGACTTTTTCACCTAGGGCTAACGGACTCTCTGCTGTGCTGGAGATGTTCCCTATCTATAGGGACTCTTCTACATATCTTTTGGCTATGCCCGGGACTATCACATTTCTGGTCCGGCATAAATAAATCTTTACAAAGTATGGGCCTAATGGCGACCTGACTCCCCAAGATGTAATACTCTCTCTCCCTTCCACAACTTTTAAACCAGGGAAGCATGGGCTGCTTCCCATCCTAGTTGCTGCCTCCAAACATTTGATTTCTTCACATTGGAGGCAAGTAACTCCCCCAACGCTGAAAGACTGGACTTCAAAGGTTCAGGACCTATTTCGCTTGGAGGAACTTTCTAGTTGGGAAACTCGCTCCCACGAGAGATTCCAAAACTCTTGGTTTCCCTGGATTAAATTTTCATCCCATTCTGATGGTCTTAACCGCCCCTCCACCTGAATTCCATCTCTACCTACGTAACACTATGCTGTGTACGACTTTTGTTTTTCGCCCTCTCCTCCTTCCAAGGTTTGACGATGCGATGCCGTGACCGTGCCCACCATCTCGATTGCCTCGCCACTTCGTCTCGCCTATCTTCTAAACGAGCCTTTTTGTCCTTCCTCACTCCCAGAAATGAATAAATTGCTTAAAGTTAATTCCTACCGTCACACCCTGTGGCCTTTATTCATTTTACAAGCTTATTTTTTCGTTTTTAGGCTACTTTCTTTAGGCCTTAACCAGTTCATGTTTTATGCTCACTTGTTTCTTTTTTCAGTTGTATGTGCATTGATTTCCTGTATCCTCTAGTGCACCTCAGTCTCTCCTGAATCAATATATACTTGAGATCTACCTGTGAGCATTTATGTTCTGTTATGTGTCTTTGTTTTGTGAAAACTTAAATAAAGAATTTAAAAAAAATAATAATAATTTTTGCTTTCTTGGCCTTTTTTCAGAGAATACAAATGATAACACCAAAACTTTTTCTCCACTCATGGTTAGTGATTGGGTGAAGCCATCTATTGTCAATCTACTGCGTTTTATCTTTTAAAATCATAATGACAACCCAAAACATCCAAAGGACTCTGATCAAAAGTTCACATACCCCATTTCTTAATACCATGTATTAAAAGAAGAAATTGAACCCCAAAAGTTGTTCTACAATTTGTCCTGAGTACGCTGATACCCCATATGTGGGGGTAAACCACTGTTTGGGTGCATGGGAGGGCTCGGAAGGGAAGGAGTGCCGTTTGACTTTTCAATGCAAAATTGACAGGAATTGAGATGGGATGCCATGTTGCATTTGGAGAGCCACTGATGTGCCTAAACTTTGAAAACCCCCACAAGTGACATCATTTTGGAAAGTAGACCCACTAAGGAACTTATCTAGATGTGTGGTGAGCACTTTGACCCACCAAGGGCTTCACAGAAGTTTATAATGCAGAGCCGTAAAAATTAAACAAAAATTGTTTCCCACAAAAATTATATTTTAGCCCCCAGTTTTGTATTTTCCCGAGGGTATCAGGAAAAATGGGACCCCAAAAGCTGTTGTCCAATTTGTTCTGAGTACGATGATACCCCATATGTGGGGGGGAACCACCGATTGGGCGCATGGGAGGGCTCGGAAGGGAAGGAGCGCTGTTATGAAAGGCAATTCAGTTCCATAATGGACATAGCGGTCAGAGCACATACAGTGATCTGACAATAACCCAAAATCATAGAACGAGCTCTGAGACGTGGGAACTCTTCAGACCGCAATCCCTAATCCTCTCCAAACAACACTAGAGGCAGCCGTGGATTGTGCCTAACTCTGCCTATGCAACTCGGCACAGCCTGAGAAACTAACTAGCCTGAAGATAGAAAATAAGCCTACCTTGCCTCAGAGAAATACCCCAAAGGAAAAGGCAGCCCCCCACATATAATGACTGTGAGTTAAGATGAAAAGACAAACGTAGAGATGAAATAGATTCAGCAAAGTGAGGCCCGACTTTCTTAACAGAGCGAGGATAGGAAAGGTAACTTTGCGGTCTACACAAAACCCTAAAGAAAACCACGCAAAGGGGGCAAAAAGACCCTCCGTACCGAACTAACGGCACAGAAGTACACCCTTTGCGTCCCAGAGCTTCCAGCAAAACAATTAGACAAGCTGGACAGAAAAAATAGCAAACAAATAGCAAAGAAGAACTTAGCTATGCAGAGCAGCAGGCCACAGGAATGATCCAGGGAAAAACAAGTCCAACACTGGAACATTGACAGGAAGCCAGGATCAAAGCATTAGGTGGAGTTAAGTAGAGAAGCACCTAACGACCTCACCACATCACCTGAGGGAGGAAACTCAGAAGCCGCAGTACCACTTTCCTCCACCAACGGAAGCTCACAGAGAGAATCAGCCGAAGTACCACTTGTGACCACAGGAGGGAGCTCTGCCACAGAATTCACAACAGAGCGCCATTTGGAATGCAGACTTAGATGGAATGGCCTGCATGTGTCACGTTGCATTTGCAGAGCCCCTAATGTACCTAAACAGTAGAAACCCCACACAAGTGACACCATTTTGGAAAGTAGACCCCCTAAGGAACTCATCCAGATGTATTGTGGGAGCTTTGAACCCCCAAGTGTTTCACTACAGTTTATAACGCAGAGCGTGCAAACAAAAAATATTTTTTTCCATAAAAATTATTTTTTAGCCCCCAGTTTTGTATTTTTCCAAGGGTAACAGGAGAAATTGAACCCTAAATGTTGTTGTTCAATTTGTCCTGAGTACGCTGATACCCGATATGTGGGGGGGAACCACCGTTTGAGCGCATGGCAGAGCTCGGAGGGGAAGGAGCGCCATTTGGAATGCAAACTTAGATGGAATGGTCTGCAGGCATCACATTATGTTTGCAGAGCCCCTAATGTACCTAAACAGTAGAAACCCCCCACAAGTGACACCATTTTGGAAAGTAGACCCGCTAAGGAACTCATCTAGATGTGTTGTGAGAGCTTTTAACCCCCAAGTGTTTCACTACAGTTTATAACGCAGAGCCGTGCAAATAAAAAATACTTATTTTTCCACAAAAATTATTTTTAGCACGCAGTTTTGTATTTTCCCAAGGGTAGCAGGAGAAATTGGACCCCAAAAGTTGTTGTCCAATTTGTTCTGAGTATGCTGACACCCCTTATCTGGGGGGAACGACCGTTTGGGTGCATGGGAGGGCTCAGAAGGGAAGGAGTGCCATTTGGAATGCAGACTTAGATGGAATGGTCTGCAGGCGTCACATTGTTTTTGCAGAGCCCCTAATGTACCTAAACAGTAGAAACCCCCCACAAGTGACCACATATTGGAAACTAGACCCCCCAAGGAACTTATCTATATGTGTTGTGAGAACTTTGAACCCCCAAGTGTTTCACTACAGTTTATAACGCAGAGCCGTGAAAACAAAAAATACTTTTTTTTCCCACAAAAATTATTTTTTAGCCCCCAGTTTTGTATTTTCCCAAGGGTAACAGGAGAAAATGGACCCAAAAATTGTTGTCCAATTTGTCCTGAGTACGTTGGGGTAAACCCCTGTTTGGGCACACGGGAGAGCTCGGAAGGGAAGGAGCACTGTTTTACTTTTTCAACGCAGAATTGGCTGGAATTGAGATCGGATGCCATGTCGCATTTGGAGAGACCCTGATTTGCCTAAACAGTGGAAACCTCCCAATTATAACTGAAACCCTAATCCAAACGCACCCCTAATCCTAATCCCAATGGTAACCCTAACCACACCCCTAACCCTAATCCAAACCCTATTCCCAACCGTAAATGTAATCCAAACCCTAACCCTAACTTTAGCCCCAACCCTAAACGTAGCCCCAACCCTAACTGTAGCCTTAACCCTAGCCCCAACCCTAACCCTAGCCCCAACCCTAACCCTAACCCTAGCCCTAACCCTAATCCTAGAGCTAACCCTAGCCCTAAACCTGTCCCTAACCCTAACCCTATCCCTAATCCTATCCCTAACCCTAATGAGAAAATGGAAATAAATACATTTTTTTAATTTTTTAATTTTTCCCTATCTTAGGAGGTGATGAAGGGGGGTTTGATTTACTTTTATAGCGGGTTTTTTAGCGGATTTTTATGATTGGCAGCCATCACACTGAAAGACGCTTTTTATTGCAAAAAATATTTTTTGCGTTACCACATTTTGAGAGCTATAATTTTTCCATATTTAAGTCCACAGAGTCACATGAGGTCTTGTTTTTTGCGGGACGAGTTGACATTTTTATTGGTAACATTTTCAGGCCCGTGACATTTTTTGATCGCTTTTTATTCCGATTTTTGTGAAGCAAAATGACCAAAACCAGATATTCATGAATTTCTTTTGGGGGAGGCGTTTATATTGTTCCGCGTTTGGTAAAATTGATAAAGAAGTTTAATTCTTCGGGTCAGTACGATTACAGCGATACCTCATTTATGTCTTTTTTTATGTTTTGGCGCTTTTATACGATAAAAACTATTTTATAGAAAAAATAATTATTTTTGCATTGCTTTATTCTGAGGACTATAACTTTTTTATTTTTTCGCTGATGATGCTGTATGGTGGCTCGTTTTTTGCGGGAAAAGATGACGATTTCAGTGGTACCATGGTTATTTATATCCGTCTTTTTGATCGCGTGTAATTCCACTTTTTGTTTGGCAGTATGAGAATAAAGCATTGTTTTTTGCCTCTTTTTTTTTTTTTACGGTGTTCACTGAAGGGGTTAACTAGTGATACAGTTTTATAGGTGGGGTCGTTATGGACGCGGCGATACTAAATATGTGTACTTTTATTGTTTTTTTTTTTAGTTAGATAAAGAAATGTATTTATAGGAACAATATATATATTATTTTTTTGGAATTTTTTTTTAAAATTTTTTAACACATTGGAATATTTTTTTTTTTTTTTTTACACTATAACATTGCCCCGGGGGGAAGGCATCATGTTATAGTGTAAGATCGCTGATCTGACACTTTGCTGTGCACTGTGTCAGATCAGCGATCTGATGTGCACTTTTCCTATGCTTCCCGGTGAAGCCACCTCCCTGCAGGACTCAGATGCCGCGGCCATCTTGGATCCAGGCCTGCAAGGAGGAGGAGGAGGTAAGAGACCCTCGCAGCAACGCTATCACATCACATTGCTGCGGGGGGTCTCAGGGAAGCCCGCAGGTAGCCCCATCCCTGCGCGATGCTTCCCTATACTGCTGGCACACTGCGATCATGTTTGATCGCGGTGTGCCGGGGGTTAATGAGCCGGGGGCGGTCCGTGACCGCTCCTGGCACATAGTGCCGGATGTCAGCTGCGATAGACAGCTGACACCCGGCCGCGCTCCCCCCGAGAGCACGGCCAATCGCTATGACGTACTATCCCGTCGAGGGTCAGATAGGCCCAGGTCACCTCGACGGGATAGTACGTCTAAGGTCAGAAAGGGGTTAAAAAAAGTCCTTTTCAGTGCTACATACTTCGCTTTCTCTAGTAAAACTGCTGTTATCGGCATTAAGTATAGGGATAGCTGGTGGAGGAGGGATAGTTTTTGATTAGAGGAATATAGGTAGGGTTTATTGCCTTACAGTCCTTCCATAGGTATACTGCTGCTGTAACCGAAAAACAAAAGTCCTTTTCAAAGCTTAATATTTTCTTTTCCCTATTAATACCGGAAAATTTGCAAGCTTATATTATATACCTAATTTAAAAAAGCACAAGGCATGGAGTAAGGGACAGAGAACTTTACGTGCTGCTGATGGTGCTTGCAGGGGCCGAGGCCTTGGGCCAGGTAAAACTGTGCGTGCTGCGGGAACACAACAAACACGCTCATCCATGAGACATAACTTCCTGTCCCACTTTGCAGGGGGTTGCAGGACACCACTCTTAAAGCCCGAACAGTGCAAACAGGTGGTCGGTTAAATGGCAGATAATGCTTTCAGTATGTTTCCCAGCATTTCCCGCTTTCCACACGGTCCAGTCTCAATAGCCAGGAGTCTGGACCACAGAATCCTCACCCTGATCCTCTTTCGTCCCACCATGGTGAGTCCCAGGAGACAAGTGATTCCACACTCGGACACTCCAAGAGCTCTTTACATTTCCATTTATTGATTCTGGCCTCTTGCCAGAAGGACATGAGAAGATCATGTGTAGTGATACCCAAATATTTGAGCAGCCACTGTCAGAAGAAGATGACATATGGGGAACAGCAACTAGTGTCTCAAGAGGTAGACGATGAAACACATACGGTATCTGTGAATAATGTTGTCAGACTATTGCGCCGGTTTTATGGATTTATAAGAAGACCTACCAAACCAAACATAAATTTTTTTTGCTAAGAAACATTTTTTTTCCTTCATAGTTATATGTACAGTTATGCTCAAAAGTTTACATGTCAAAAATAATTTTTGCGGGGGGCGTGGCTAGCAGCTGAAGGAGCAGTACGTGTCTCCATTGAGCTCCTCTGCTGGCTGCAAATAGGCCATCCACCAGATTAGAGGACTTTACTCACCTCCCTGCTGGCCCAGTGAACCTTCCTGTCTCTTTTAGCCCACAATTTGGTGCTTTTACACATTTTCAGCCTGAGGCCTACACGTGGGCCTGAAACCTCCTGGAGGATTTCTCTTCCCGCCAGTTGTGGATAGCAAGCCACGACAAGCTTGGAGATCTTGCATAATTACATTATAGCGGAATCCCACCACCACCTTTACATCAGGGGTCCAGGCTGCCTGTTCAGAACAACCTGTGGATTCCGGAGGACTGAGCCGCGACGCCGGGGAGTGGTGAGAGGACACGTGGGAGTCGCGCACCTTGCGGCCTCTCTGGCAGCGCTTTCCGGCGACCCCTTCTCCTGCTGAGACCGCCGCGGCGTGAGACATCCACCCCAGGGTCGCGCTCTGCCAGACGCCGCTCACCTGCTTACGCCGCTCACCTGCTTACGCCGCTCACCTGCCGCGGGGAGCATCGGAGCCAGGACGCTTCTCCTTCAACCAGACTACTGCCGCCTGGTCACCGCCGTGGATGCTGCAGAGAGACTGGTGCCCCAGGGTCTGTCGGACATGGGCCGCGTGCCGGGGAAGGCCGTTTCTCCCGCGACTCGACTGGGGAGAGAGGTAGGAGTGGCGAGGAGGTGCCATCTTAGACCTGCCGCGCTGTGTGAGACCGCCGCGCGCAGGTGCTGGCCCAGGCGCCGTCCCTGCTCCCTCCACCCCGGCTTGAGACGAGTTGGTTCCTGGCTCTTGGACGAGATCACGGACAAGGACCCACGGGTACGTCTGCTGCCTCTCTTGCGGTCTCCCCCATCGCTTGCCGCTTACCGCAGTTTCTTTATGCCGACGGCTCCGGAGGTCTTGGTGGCTCACAGGTGACTGGAACACGGGCCCTGGGGTTTGCCTGCCGCGGGGAGTGTCGCCTCCTTGGATCCGATGCTGGGCCCTGGCTGTGGGTGACCTTACAGAGACTCGGGGTCCCTTCTCCCTTCCCGCCACACGCCGCCATCTTGGATCTTAATTACTAGCGCGTGGAGACTTGTACGAGTCTACAGGAGAGAGAGACTTGTCTCTTCCCCACTTGACCCTCTCGGTTCCTGAACCGAGTGCTTGCCTACTGCTGCCCCATACCCAATAACATCAGTGGACACACTGCTTTATTCGCTGTGAGATGTAAGGCCTCCTGTGGGGGCTACGCAGCACCCAACTCCCCCAGTAAACTACTATACGATACTGGACCTGATCTGCATCCCCTGCTGTCCCATACCCGGGAGAGGTAGACATCCTACCTTCCTTTTATGTGATAAGAGACTGCCTGCTGTGCCTAATTC
This sequence comes from Ranitomeya imitator, assembly GCF_032444005.1. Taxonomy (NCBI): domain Eukaryota; kingdom Metazoa; phylum Chordata; class Amphibia; order Anura; family Dendrobatidae; genus Ranitomeya; species Ranitomeya imitator. The sequence goes on from NC_091285.1 coordinate 637,356,708, forward strand.
ATACTTCTAGTTAATACCCACACACTTCGTTGATATTTTCCCTTGGTGTGTTTATAGTCTGCTGTGGTGACTACTTTATACCTTCAAATTCTCACAGGGATCCTGTATTGTTTTACTCAACTGATCTAAAACACTTTATATTCCCTATTCACTGCTGGTACATTATATACTCCTTATATTGTAATACGTGATACTTTACTGCCATTTAGTGGTAGCACAACAGAAGCACTCTTCCAGATCCCATCCCTTTTCAGTTTATTTTTATTCTTTTTTATTTTCCTTTTCTTTTCATAATTCTACTTAGTTTTTATAGACTTCTGAAACAGCTTAACACCGGGGTGAAACCCTCCAAAAAGCTCAAAATTAGCCTCACACAAATAAATGGATAACTGATCCTTCTCTGAATGTTCAAGTGGTGATCGTTGCACTTCACGCTTTCAGGAGTTTAAACATGGGCAAATCAAATAAGGAGCGTGAAAAAAGTTCGATAAAAGCTCTAACGGGAAGCCAGAAACGTAACACAGATGGTGACCTTGATAAATATCTCAAAAAGAATCCTGAGAAAAAGAATCCTGAGGCTATCCAGACTCCTTCAAAAAAACCACCTAAGAGGACTCTCTCCCCTGACAACTTGGGCGACACAGACTCTAGCGGGGAAGATTCAAAATGCGAATCTAACGTGGACGATTCTGTGCCAATCTCCAGAGCCTTCAAGAAGAAGCTGATGGCTCCAAGCATGCAACCACTCTTGGAGGAAATAACTGGCTTACGAGCAGACGTACAACAAATGGGCCAGAGAGTGGAGACCTTAGAAGCGGCTAACGTTGAAGCGACTGAAGAAATAATTTGCTTACAAGACCAACTCCTTCAACAACAACACCAACTAAACACAGCCCTGTTGGCAGCGGAAGACCAGGAAAACCGTAGTAGGAGGAAGAATATCAGAATAAGAGGTATTCCCGAATCCTTTGCTCGCGAATCCCTGGATAAGGTTTCCAGATAAATTTTTTCTAACCTTCTTGGCAAAGAGAGGGCCGACATAATTGTCATCGAAAGAGTTCACCGTGCTCTGAAGCCCAGACCTAAACAGAACGACCCTCCAAGAGATGTCATATGTGGCCTTCTGAGCTTCATAGACACTGCAGCCATTTTAGCCAATGCAAAGGAGAAAGACAGTCTCTCATATGAAGGCTCCCAGCTTCAAATATTCCAAGATCTGGCCCCTTCCACCCTCGCAAAGAGGCGAATTCTCAAAGCTCTTCTGACAGAATTGAGAGCAAAAGGCTTACTATACAAGTGGCTCTTCCCGTTTGGTCTTGCTATTACATTAGGGAATCGCCAGATCACAATACGCTCCCCTGCAGACCTGGAAGATGCCTGGAAAGCTCTCGATATTACTTCAATAGATATTCCTTCTTGGCTGCCAGTCGACACAGGATGGAACCTTCCTCAACTATCGAAACCACAGGAGTGGACTGTTAAGAAAAAGCATGCTTCCCCAAAATCAAAGAAAGCCGTCTCAAAAAACCATCCCACTTGAACTCTTTATAGTAATGAGGCAGGCCATACTTAATAAACTGCCTTGAATAGGTGAAACTTATTTTTGAAGTTATTACTATTTTTCCCTCAGGTCACTTTTTTGCCTGGAATGGAGACCGACCTATCTGATTCGAGAAGTCTCCTTCTACTGTCTGTTACGGTTTTTTATTCATCTCTCTTGCTTTTCAGGTTGCTTGGGATCATTCCCCCTTTTTCTGTTTGTTTTTTCAGATATCTATACCCTTAAGATCACCACTTGAACAATTCTCGCTCATGTTTGGGTTCTTCCCTGCGGTGGGCGAGTTTTATACTGTACAAAGTTGTTTGTTTACCTTGTTATATTGTTTTTTCAGGCTCTGTGGTGTGACGGAGGATCTTGAGGACAGGACTGATGGCTGAAGGTAGGACTGATGTGGGCTCGGTCACGGTGGCATCCTTTAATGTGAAGAGCCTCAATTCCCCCACGAAGCGCAATCAAACCCTCTCATTGCTAAAGAAACAATCTAATCTGCACAAATAGTGTTTCTACAAGAAACACACTTTAAAATGGGTAGAGATCCGAATGTGTCATTCTCCTCTTTCCCCACTTGGTATAATAGTTGCTCCTCCTCTGCTTCTAAAGGAGTAAGCATAGTGCTTAAAAAGGGTCTTCCCTTTACAATCGGGGATAGTTTGGCAGATTCGGAGGGCAGATATATCTTTGTAAAGGGACTATTAGCTAACACGAAAATTACCCTAGCTAACTTATACGCCCCCAATTCCAACCAAATTCAATGGCTCATTAAAACTTTAGATACTCTCCATCTTTTCCAGGAAGGGTTATTGATCGTGGGGGGAGACCTAAACTTAACGCTACAACCCAGTATAGACGCTTCCAGTGGCTCCTCCCCCATATCACAGAAAACGAGACAAAATTTTTTAAACAAACTTAGATCTCTACAGTTAGTGGACCCCTGGCGTAACTTTTTTCCCACCACAAAAGATTACACCTTCTTTTCGCCTCCACATAATTCATACCACCGTATAGATTATTTACTTGTGCAATCCCGCACTCTACATTTAATCAAATCATCCCGAATTGGGGAAATTACAATTTCGGACCATGCACCTATCTTCCTGGAGATAATAATCTCCACCTTACCCAGAGCTACCATGACTTGGCGATTAAACAAATCATTGCTTGACAACCCTAAGCATGTGAACAGTCTAAAAACCACCATCTCTAGATTCTTTGATGAAAATATTAATACTGGGCAAATTTCTCCCATCATCTGGGAAACACATAAGGCCGTCCTCAGAGGGGAACTTATTTCTTTAAGTTCGTATATTAAAAAACAGAGAGATAAAGAAATTCTGTTTCTTCTCCATCAAATTAACATTTCAGAGCGTACCCACAAAACCACTAGATCGAGTGAGTCTCTCCAAGAACTTATTTCCCTCCGCAACAAACTCAAAGATTTGTTAAACGTGAAATCAGCAAAACTGTTCATGTATTGTAGACATCGCTTCTACATGCATGGTAACAGAAGTAGCAAACTTACAACCCAGTTGCTTAAACAGCAAAAAGAAAGGAAATTCATTAAACATATTTTCACTAAGACAAACAGGAGAGTTGTGGACTCTAGGGAAATTGCAGAGACCTTTCGCCAATATTATGAATCTCTTTATAACCTGCCTCCCTCTGACGACATGAAAGACTCCTCAACAGCTATAACCAAAATTCAAAACTTCTTGGCCCCTCTCTCCCTTCCAACAATTTCCCCTACGGATTGTAATACACTTCTTGCCGAAGTCACACTAAATGAGGTGGAAGACATTTTAAAAGCTATCCCCAATGGTAAATCTCCTGGCCCTGATGGGTTCCTGGTGGGATACTATAAAAAATTCTCTGATGCCCTTCTCCCCTATCTAGTAAATCTCTTCAACTCCTTTTTTGAAGGGAAGACCCCACCCCATCAGGCGCTGGAAGCCTACATTGCCATTATACCAAAGGAGGGGAAGGATGACAGCCTCTGCAGTAATTACCGCCCCATTTTGTTACTTAACACCAATCTTAAACTGTGGGCTAAGATATTGGCCTCAAGAATCAATAAAGTACTAGATCAGATTATTCACCCCGATCAGGTGGGTTTTGTGAGAGGCCGGGAGGGCAAAGATAACTCTGTAAAAGTCTTAAGGTACCTTCACATTAAGCGACGCTGCAGCGATACCGACAACGATCCGGATCGCTGCAGCATCGCTGTTTGGTCGCTGGAGAGCTGTCACACAGACCGCTCTCCAGCGACCAACGATGCCGGTAACCAGGGTAAACAACGGGTAACTAAGCGCAGGGCCGCGCTTAGTAACCCGATGTTTACCCTGGTTACCATCCTAAAAGTAAAAAAAAACAAACAGTACATACTTACCTACAGCCGGCTGTCCTCCAGCGCTGTGCTCTGCACTCCTCCTGTACTGTCTGTGTAAGCACAGCGGCCGGAAAGCAGAGCGGTGACGTCACCGCTCTGCTTTCCGGCTGACCGACGCTCACAGCCAGTACAGGAGGAGTGCAGAGCACAGCGCTGGAGGACAGACGGCTGTAGGTAAGTATGTACTGTTTGTTTTTTTTTACTTTTAGGATGGTAACTAGGGTAAACATCGGGTTACTAAGCGCGGCCCTGCGCTTAGTTACCCGATGTTTACCCTGGTTACCAGTGAAGACATCGCTGGATCGGTGTCACACACGCCGATCCAGCGATGTCAGCAGGAGTCCAGTGACGAAATAAAGTTCTGGACTTTATTCAGCGACCAACGATCTCCCAGCAGGGGCCTGATCGTTGGTCGCTGTCACACATAACGATTTCATTAACGATATCATTGCTACGTCACAAAAAGCAACGATATCGTTAACAATATCGTTATGTGTGAAGGTACCTTTACATGCTATTTCCTACGCGAGGACTACCAGAACGTCACTAGCTATCCTGTCAACGGACACTGAAAAAGCGTTTGACAGGATTAGTTGGCAATATATGGTCTGTACATTACATTAATTTGCCTTTCCACCCCCTTTCATAGAAGCCATTATGTCCCTCTATGTGGACCCATCTGCTAGAGTCGGGGTGAACGGGATCTTCTCGGAGCCCTTTAAAATACGAAATGGCACCAGACAGGGCTGTCCTCTTTCCCCCGCTCTTTTTGTCATGGTAATGGAGACTTTGATGGAGAGGATAAGACAAGACACGAACATTAAAGGCCTTAAAGTGGGCGGGTCAGAGGTCAAGGTAGCTGCCTTCGCTGATGATCTCCTAATTTTAACCACTAATCCAAGATCATCTTTTCCCAGACTTATGTCATTATTTGAAGAATTTGGAGAGATTTCTAATTTCAAAATAAATATGAATAAGTCAGAAGCATTAAATATCTCGGCTAAAACGTCAGATATCTCAATATTAAAAAAGGACACCCCCTTTAACTGGCCTGCAGAAAAATTAAAATACCTCGGAATTTATTTAACGGCTGACCCTTCCTCCCTTTATAAATATAATTACATTCCCCTTCTAGATAACTTACAATTAGACTTAAAAAAGTACGACCTACCATATCTATCCTGGATGGGTAGGATAAACGTCATAAAATCTTATATCTTCCCAAAAATTTTCTACACCTTGAATATGGTACCTATAAGTCTCCCTAACTCTTTCTTCCTCTTGATTAACCAATTGGTGTCTCAATTTGTGTGGAAATATAAAAAAGCTAGACTCCCTCTAAAAATCCTTTCTCTACCCAGAGGCGAGGGTGGCCTCGGCTTGCCAGATTTTCGCACCTATCATAAAGCAATCCATCTTGCTAGATGGATAAACCTAGTAAAACCTAACCCAGATAACTTAAACACGCAACTCGAACTGTCCCTGTTGGGGAAGGAGGCAGATCTTTATCTCTGGACATCTACTACTCCCCCGAAACAAAAACTAGATGACATAATCCTCAACACCTTATCCACTAGACTAGTGGTCCCCAACTCCAGGCCTCGAGGGCCGCCAACAGTGCAGGTTTTCAGGATTTCCTTAGTATTGCACAGGGGTTGGAATCATCACCTGTGCAGATGATCACATTACCGCCGATGCAATACTAAGAAAATCCTGAAAACCTGCACTGTTGGCGGCCCTCGAGGCCTGGAGTTGGGGACCACTGCACTAGACGTACCCTTATCCAAAACCGTCCTCCATTTTGCCTTTTTCTAGACAATATCCCGCTCAAAGTTGCTCCCTGGCTAACGGATCCCAACTATAAAGATGCCTTCGGACTTTGGGACTCCCTGCCTAATGTTACAATCTCCCAATTTCTGTCTAACAAAGTCCCATGCACTGACAATTGGCCGTCAAACACATCAAAACAACCCTCCAACCTCCTTCAAAAATACCATATTCGCCATATCATGTCGAATCTTAAGTCAATCGATAGTCAACCCCCTGACTGGTTATGGCTTGAATTCCTGGTTAGGTTGAAATCGCCAATTACCAGATTAGTTTCTAAACTATATGCAAACCTCCTTAAGGCCCCAAACCTATTTAAACCTCTTTATCTCTCTTCCTGGGAGACAGAACTAAAAATCACACTTTCCCTCGGGAAACTCAACAAGTTCTTGCTAACTCCAATGGTTTCTCTAGATGTATTTTACTTCAAGTAAATGCGTTTAAAATTCTTTCTAGGTGGTACAGAACCCCAGAGCGACTTTTTCACCTAGGGCTAATGGACTCTCTGCTGTGCTGGAGATGTTCCCTATCTATAGGGACTCTTCTACATATCTTTTGGCTATGCCCGGGACTATCACATTTCTGGTCCGGCATAAATAAATCTTTACAAAGTATGGGCCTAATGGCGACCTGACTCCCCAAGATGTAATACTCTCTCTCCCTTCCACAACTTTTAAACCAGGGAAGCATGGGCTGCTTCCCATCCTAGTTGCTGCCTCCAAACATTTGATTTCTTCACATTGGAGGCAAGTAACTCCCCCAACGCTGAAAGACTGGACTTCAAAGGTTCAGGACCTATTTCGCTTGGAGGAACTTTCTAGTTGGGAAACTCGCTCCCACGAGAGATTCCAAAACTCTTGGTTTCCCTGGATTAAATTTTCATCCCATTCTGATGGTCTTAACCGCCCCTCCACCTGAATTCCATCTCTACCTACGTAACACTATGCTGTGTACGACTTTTGTTTTTCGCCCTCTCCTCCTTCCAAGGTTTGACGATGCGATGCCGTGACCGTGCCCACCATCTCGATTGCCTCGCCACTTCGTCTCACCTATCTTCTAAACGAGCCTTTTTGTCCTTCCTCACTCCCAGAAACGAATAAATTGCTTAAAGTTAATTCCTACCGTCACACCCTGTGGCCTTTATTCATTTTACAAGCTTATTTTTTCGTTTTTAGGCTGCTTTCTTTAGGCCTGAACCAGTTAGTTCATGTTTTATGCTCACTTGTTTCTTTTTTCAGTTGTATGTGCATTGATTTCCTGTATCCTCTAGTGCACCTCAGTCTCTCCTGAATCAATATATACTTGAGATCTACCTGTGAGCATTTATGTTCTGTTATGTGTGTTTGTTTTGTGAAAACTTAAATAAAGAATTTAAAAAAAAATAATAATTTTTGCTTTCTTGGCCTTTTTTCAGAGAATACAAATGATAACACCAAAACTTTTTCTCCACTCATGGTTAGTGATTGGGTGAAGCCATCTATTGTCAACCTACTGCGTTTTATCTTTTAAAATCATACTGACAACCCAAAACATCCAAAGGACTCTGATCAAAAGTTCACATACCCCATTTCTTAATACCATGTATTAAAAGAAGAAATTGAACCCCAAAAGTTGTTCTACAATTTGTCCTGAGTACGCTGATACCGCATATGTGGGGGTAAACCACTGTTTGGGTGCATGGGAGGGCTCGGAAGGGAAGGAGTGCCGTTTGACTTTTCAATGCAAAATTGACAGGAATTGAGATGGGATGCCATGTTGCATTTGGAGAGCCACTGATGTGCCTAAACTTTGAAACCCCCCACAAGTGACATCATTTTGGAAAGTAGACCCACTAAGGAACTTATCTAGATGTGTGGTGAGCACTTTGACCCACCAAGGGCTTCACAGAAGTTTATAATGCAGAGCCGTAAAAATTAAACAAAAATTGTTTCCCACAAAAATTATATTTTAGCCCCCAGTTTTGTATTTTCCCGAGGGTATCAGGAAAAATGGGACCCCAAAAGCTGTTGCCCAATTTGTTCTGAGTACGATGATACCCCATATGTGGGGGGGAACCACCGATTGGGCGCATGGGAGGGCTCAGAAGGGAAGGAGCGCCATTTGGATTGCAGACTTAGATGGAATGGCCTGCAGGTGTCACGTTGCATTTGCAGAGCCCCTAATGTACCTAAACAGTAGAAACCCCCCACAAGTGACACCATTTTGGAAAGTAGACCCCCTAAGGAACTCATCCAGATGTATTGTGGGAGCTTTGAACCCCCAAGTGTTTCACTACAGTTTATAACGCAGAGCCGTGCAAACAAAAAATATTTTTTTACATAAAAATTATTTTTTAGCCCCCAGTTTTGTATTTTTCCAAGGGTAACAGGAGAAATTGAACCCTAAATGTTGTTGTCCAATTTGTCCTGAGTACGCTGATACCCGATATGTGGGGGGGAACCACCGTTTGAGCGCATGGTAGAGCTCGGAGGGGAAGGAGCGCCATTTGGAATGCAGACTTAGATGGAATGGTCTGCAGGCATCACATTATGTTTGCAGAGCCCCTAATGTACCTAAACAGTAGAAACCCCCCCACAAGTGACACCATATTGGAAACTAGACCCCCCAATGAGCTTATCTATATGTGTTTTAAGAACTTTGAACCCCCAAGTGTTTCACTACAGTTTATAACGCAGAGCCGTGAAAATAAAAAATCCTTTTTTTCCCACAAAAATTATATTTTAGCCCCCAGTTTTGTATTTTCCCAAGGGTAACAGGAGAAATTGAACCCCAAAAGTTGTTGTAAAATTTGTCCTGAGTATGCTGATACCCCATATGTTGGGGTAAACCCCTGTTTGGGCACATGGGAGAGCTCGAAAGGGAAGGAGCACTGTTTTACTTTTTCAACGCAGAATTGGCTGGAATTGAGATCTGACGCCATGTCGCGTTTGGAGAGACCCTGATTTGCCTAAACAGTGGAAACCTCCTAATTATAACTGAAACCCTAATCCAAACACACCCCTAATCCTAATCCCAATGGTAACCCTAACCACACCCCTAACCCTAATCCAAACCCTATTCCCAACAGTAAATGTAATCCAAACCCTAACCCTAACTTTAGCCCCAACCCTAAACGTAGCCCCAACCCTAACTGTAGCCTTAACCCTAGCCCCAACCCTAACCCTAACCCTAACCCTAGCCCTAACCCTAATCCTAGACCTAACCCTAGCCCTAACCCTGTCCCTAACCCTAATCCTATCCCTAACCCTATCCCTAACCCTAATGGGAAAATGGAAATAAATACATTTTTTTAATTTTTTAATTTTTCCCTATCTAAGGAGGTGATGAAGGGGGGTTTGATTTACTTTTATAGCGGGTTTTTTAGCGGATTTTTATGATTGGCAGCCGTCACACTGAAAGACGCTTTTTATTGCAAAAAATATTTTTTGCGTTACCACATTTTGAGAGCTATAATTTTTCCATATTTAAGTCCACAGAGTCACATGAGGTCTTGTTTTTTGCGGGACGAGTTGACATTTTTATTGGTAACATTTTCAGGCACGTGACATTTTTTTATCGCTTTTTATTCCGATTTTTGTGAAGCGGAATGACCAAAACCAGCTATTCATGAATTTCTTTTGGAGGAGGCGTTTATATTGTTCCGCGTTTGGTAAAATTGATAAAGAAGTTTTATTCTTCGGGTCAGTACGATTACAGCGATACCTCATTTATGTCTTTTTTTATGTTTTGGCGCTTTTATACGATAAAAACTATTTTATAGAAAAAATAATTATTTTTGCATTGCTTTATTCTGAGGACTATAACTTTTTTATTTTTTCGCTGATGATGCTGTATGGTGGCTCGTTATTTGCGGGAAAAGATGACGTTTTCAGTGGTACTATGGTTATTTATATCCGTCTTTTTGATCGCGTGTAATTCCACTTTTTGTTTGGCAGTATGAGAATAAAGCATTGTTTTTTGCCTCTTTTTTTTTTTTTACGGTGTTCACTGAAGGGGTTAACTAGTGATACAGTTTTATAGGTGGGGTCGTTATGGACGCGGCGATACTAAATATGTGTACTTTTATTGTTTTTTTTAGTTAGATAAAGAAATGTATTTATTGGAACTATATATATTTTTTTTGGGGAATTTTTTTTTAAATTTTTTTAACACATTGGAATATTTTTATTTTTTTACACTATAACATTGCCCCGGGGGAAAGGCATCATGTTATAGTGTAAGATCGCTGATCTGACACTTTGCTGTGCACTGTGTCAGATCAGCGATCTGATGTGCACTTTTCCTATGCTTCCCGGTGAAGCCACTTCCCTGCAGGACTCAGATGCCGTGGCCATCTTGGATCCGGGCCTGCAAGGAGGAGGAGGAGGTAAGAGACCCTCGCAGCAACGCGTTCACATCGCGTTGCTGTGGGGGTCTCAGGGAATCCCACAGTAGCCCCATCCCTGCGCGATGCTTCCCTATACCACTGGCACACTGCGATCATGTTTGATCGTGGTGTGCCGGGGGTTAATGTGCCGGGGGCAGTCCGTGACCGCTCCTGGCACATAGTGCCGGATGTCAGCTGCGATAGGCAGCTGACACCGGGCCGCAATCGGCCGCGCTCCCCCCGAGAGCGCGGCCAATCGCTATGATGTACTATCCCGTAGAGGGTCAGATAGGCCTAGGTCACCTCGACGGGATAGTACGTCTAAGGTCAGAAAGGGGTTAAAAAAAAAGTCCTTTTCAGGGCTACATACTTCGCTTTCTCTAGTAAAACTGCTGTTATCGGCATTAAGTATAGGGATAGCTGGTGGAGGGATAGTTTTTGATTAGAGGAATATAGGTAGGGTTTATTGCCTTACAGTCCTTCCATAGGTATACTGCTGCTGTAACCGAAAAACAAAAGTCCTTTTCAAAGCTTAATATTTTCTTTTCCCTATTAATACCGGAAAATTTGCAAGCTTATATTATATACCTAATTTAAAAAAGCACAAGGCGTGGAGTAAGGGACAGAGAAGTTTACGTGCTGCTGATGGTGCTTGCAGGGGCCGAGGCCATGGGCCAGGTAAAACTGTGCGTGCTGCGGGAACACAACAAACACGCTCATCCATGAGACATAACTTCCTGTCCCACTTTGCAGGGGGTTGCAGGACACCACTCTTAAAGCCCGAACAGTGCAAACAGGTGGTCGGTTAAATGGCAGATAATGCTTCCAGTATGTTTCCCAGCATTTCCCGTTTTCCACACGGTCCAGTCTCAATAGCCAGGAGTCTGGACCACAGAATCCTCACCCTGATCCTCTTTCGTCCCACCATGGTGAGTCCCAGGAGAAAAGTGATTCCACACTCGGACACTCCAAGAGCTCTTTACATTTCCATTTATTGATTCTGGCCTCTTGCCAGAAGGACATGAGAAGATCATGTGTAGTGATACCCAAATATTTGAGCAGCCACTGTCAGAAGAAGATGACATATGGGGAACAGCAACTAGTGTCTCAAGAGGTAGACGATGAAACACATACGGTATCCGTGAAAAATGTTGTCAGACTATTGCGCCGGTTTTATGGATTTATAAGAAGACCTACCAAACCAAACATACATTTTTTTGAGAAACATATTTTTCCTTCATAGTTACATGTACAGTTATGCTCAAAAGTTTACATGTTCCTGCAGAATTTTTGCTTTCTTGGCCTTTTTTCAGAGAAAACAAATGATAACACCAAAACTTTTTCTCCACTCATGGTTAGTGGTTGGGTGAAGCCATTTATTGTCAATCTACTGCTTTTTTCTTTTTAAATCATAATGACAACCCAAAACATCCAAATGACCCTGATCAAAAGTTCACATACCCCATTTCTTAATACCATGAATTGCCCCCTCTAACATCAATGACAGCTTGAAGTCTTTTGTTGTAGTTGTGGATGAGGTTCTTTATTTTCTCAGATGGTAATGGTTTCTTGGCCAAAAGCCTCCAGTTCCTGTAAATTCCTGGGCTGTCTAGCATGTGTTGTAGCTGTTTGCGTTCTGACCCAATGTCGGACATGCCAGATCACCAGTGAGGCCAAATTATGGAATTACGCCCTCTATTGAGAAGCGCGCTTGGAGAAAAAGGAAGATGCACACAGATTGTGAGCAAAGTCACTTTTATCTGACATAAGAAGCAGTATTTTATACCATTTACAACAAATGTAACTCATGTAGCCCCCCTTGTTACCCCGGGTCATGCTGACCTTTATTTCCCACGTACCCAAAACATGCTGTTTGCTGACTATTGAAAACATGTAAGAAAAGAAGTATAAAATCCTTGAATCGTAGACTACAAAACTACTGCATCATAAGAACAAATTCTAAACACATTCTAGCAATTAAAGGGAAAAGGCAATTAAAGGCAAAGCATTAACCTTTCTATATCAATTCCCCCCTTTTGTAAATGGTATAACCTCTGCCACAGGGTCAGTTGATGTCCACAAAGGAGCTACTGTCTCATGTGTCTAGTACCCATAAGGGGGCTTTCTACCCGCTTCGCCCATCCATCCTCAGTGTGGACACTCACTTCCCTAGTCAGCAGTGGTTATCCGGGGTCTATTATACACTATGGATGACACAGCCTTAGATTCCTTCCTTAAACATACACTCTTCAATCATTTATGTAATGCATATTATTAGCGCTTTTACAGCTGCATAACGCAATAAACAAAACAAAACAATAAAAATTGCATGCAAGTCTGTAAAATACCAAAAATAATCCATCCCGCTAGGCCGCTAAGCCAATTGGCTGGATTTAAAAAGGAGTCTCTATATTGTATTAGTCTCATTAAGAACCTTAAGGAACCTAGAAAATCTGAGTTCAAGTCTCATTGTGTATGCAGTGTGGTGTTAATCCCTTCCTTGGCTCCAGGGGTAAGGCTAAGTACAGCATAGTCCTTGCAGATACTGGGCTGTGTGTACAGATCCAACAGTCCAACAGGTTTTGTCCTTCCGCGTCTTTTATAAGAAAAGCATGATGTTGAATAAGTTTGTTGTCCCTGTCAACATTTAAAAGTTTATCCAGTGTCTCTGTAGAGTGCAAAAATCCTACCACTGCCAGCAAGGTGATTAGGAGGACAGTCATTCTGCTGGTGAAAAGATCTTTTTGCAGGGACTGGCATGGATCCAGGTGGGCTTTCCCTCAAGTTTCACTGAGGTAAATGTGGTCAGCTGGACTTAAAAATGGGCCGTCAAATCGTGGATCTAGGCTCCTTCTCACGTGTCTGTGTATGACCACCCAATCACCTGGATTCAGCTGATGTACGTCTGCACTGGCATTAGGATCTGGAATGGATGACAACACATGTTTACACACCACATTGTCTTTCCTGCAAGGCCTGGACATGGGCTGTCATAGCACCGTGTTGCATTTGTAGCACCTGTGGGAAGTACAGACCAGTCTTTGGGGGCACTAGCAAGCAGGACTTCAAAAGGAGATAAGCCTGTCTCTCTATTTGGAGTGTGTCTGACTGAAAAGAGTGCAAGACGCAAGCACTCTACCCAGCTCTTTTCTGTGTCTGCCATGGCCTTTGAATTTTCAGTTTAAGTGTCCTGTTTAGTCTCTCCACTTTCCCACTACTTTGTGGTCTATATGGTGTATGAAATGTTTGCTGTACTCCCAGGGCCTGCATGACTTCCCTCATTATTGCTCCCGTGAAGTGTGTACCCCTATCGCTTTCTATGGTTTCTGGGACACTATACCTGCAGATCAGTTCTTTCATTAGTTTGTCTGCAGTCATTTAAGCATTTGCACATTTTACCGGCTAGGCTTCCAGCCAACCAGAGAAGAGATCTACACATACTAGCACATTTTTCATACACTCCTACCTTGGGTAGCTGTATGTAGTCAGTCTGCCGTCTCTGAAACGGGTAGAGAGGCCTGGGTGTCGCTTTCTTAGGGACTTTTATTGTTTTACCTGGGTTGTGATGTGCACAGATGAGGCATGACTGTACGAGTTTCACGGCTGCGTAACTGAAACCAGGAGCAATCCAGAAGGCATTTACCATGGTACACGTGTGACATTTTGAGGCATGAGTGGGGCCATGTGTTTCTTGCGCCATGATTTGGAACAGGGATCTTGGCATATACAATTTATCCTTAGGCTTGGTTCCCATTGCGTTAATGGGAACGCGCTAACGGACAGCGTTGCACGGTGAAATTAACGCCGTGCAACGCGTCCGTTAGCGCGCCCATTCACGGCAATGGGAATGCGCAGCACTAGCGCGTGCCATGTTCGGCGTTAATTTTCCTGTTCCTGTTTCCTGGCGCGCCGCGGACGCTGCTTGCAGCGTCCGAGGCGCGCCCGCGGTCCGTTCCCTGCTCTCGCAGATCGGGGATCTGCGAGAGCGGGGACGTTACCGCGACCCCGAACCGCGGCCCCATAGAAAACATTGCGTTAGCGCAATCCGCTAGCACTAGCGCTAAACGGATTGCACTAACGCAATGTGACCATAGCCTTATTCTCCCATACTACTTTTGAGTTCAGTCCATTCTCCCCCAGTGTTCCTTCGCTGTTTGGGCAGCTGGAGGGATTTCAGGACATCTAGGCTCAGTGTGGCTGGAATACGCCGACTCCCCGCCGCAGTCCATTGTTCCCAAGGCTGCCTTGCTGCTACTTTAGCAGCCTCGTCCGCCCTTCTGTTGCCCTCTACCTCCACAGAGTCACCGTTTGTGCGTGCTTTCACCTTGATTATGCCAACCTGGACTGGTAACATCAATGCCGCCATTAATTGTTTCACCAGCTCTGCATTTTTAATGGGCTTACCGGCTGATGTAAGAAATGCTCTGCTTCTCCTGATAGGGCCATAATCATGGGATATTCCCCATGCATAATTCGAATCTGTGTAAATATTAGCGACTTTACCTGCAGCAGCTTTACACGCCTTAGTGAGTGCCTTCAACTCTGCCTCCTGCACCGACATGTGAGGAGGGAGTGGTTCAGCTCAGATTGCCTCATGACGATACTACTGTACGGTGTTCATTTTAGGACATGGTCACAAATCAAAGTCAAACATCAGAAATACTCTGTCTGATACCTCATTCTGATACTTGACTCTTATACCTGACTTTCACACATGGTCACAAATCAAAGTCAAACATCAGAAATACTCTGTCTGATATCTGATTCTGATACTTGACTCTGATACCTAACTCTGATACTTGACTCTGATACCTAACTCTGATACCTGACTCTGATACCTGACTCTGATACTTGACTCTGATACCTAACTCTGATACTTGACTCTGATACCTAACTCTGATACCTAACTTTGAAACTTGACTCTGATACCTTACTCTGATACTTGAATCTGATACCTTACTCTGATACTTGACTCTGATACCTAACTCTGATACCTAACTCTGATACTTGACTCTGATACCTGACTCTGATACCTAACTCTGATACTTGACTCTGATACCTAACTCTGATACCTGAGTCTGATACCTTACTCTGATACCTGAGTCTGATACCTTACTCTGATACTTGACTCTGATACCTAACTCTGATACCTGACTCTGATACCTAACTCTGATACTTGACTCTGATACCTAACTCTGATACCTAACTTTAAAACTTGACTCTGATACCTTACTCTGATACTTGACTCTGATACCTTACTCTGATACTTGACTCTGATACCTAACTCTGATACTTGACTCTCATGTATCAGAGTTAGGTATCAGAGTCAAGTATCAGAGTTAGGTATCAGAGTCAAGTATCAGAGTTAGGTATCAGAGTCAGGTATCAGAGTTAGGTATCAGAGTCAAGTATCAGAGTTAGGTATCAGAGTCAGGTATCAGAGTTAGGTATCAGAGTCAAGTATCAGAGTAAAGGTACCTTCACACTAAACGATATCGCTAGCGATCCGTGACGTTGCAGTGTCCTGGCTAGCGATATCGTTTAGTTTGACACACAGCAGCGATCAGAATCCTGCTGTGATGTCGCTGGTCGGGGCTAGAGGGCCAGACCTTTCTTTGGTCGCTGGCTCTCCCGCTGACATCGCTGAGTCGGCGTGTGTGACACCGATTCAGCGATGTCTTCGCTGGTAACCAGGGTAAACATCGGGTTACTAAGCGCAGGGCCGCGCTTAGTAACCCGATGTTTACCCTGGTTACCATCCTAAAAGTAAAAAAAACAAACGCTACATACTTACCTACCGCTGTCTGTCCCCTGCGCTGAGCTTCTCTGCTCTGGCTGTGAGCACAGCGGCCGGAAAGCAGAGCGGTGACGTCACCGCTCTGCTTTCCGGCTGCCCGGCGCTCACAGCCAGAGCAGAGAAGCACAGCTCCGAGGACAGACAGCGGTAGGTAAGTATGTACTGTTTGTTTTTTTTACTTTTAGGATGGTAACCAGGGTAAACATCGGGTTACTAAGCGCGGCCCTGCGCTTAGTAACCCGATGTTTACCCTGGTTACCGGCATCGTTGGTCGCTGGAGAGCGGTCTGTGTGACAGCTCTCCAGCGACCAAACAGCGACGCTGCAGCGATCCGGATCGTTGTCTGGATCGCTGCAGCGTCGTTTAGTGTGAAGGTACCTTAAGGTATCAGACTCAGGTATCAGAGTAAGGTATCAGACTCAGGTATCAGATTTAGGTATCAGAGTCAAGTATCAGAGTTAGGTATCAGAGTCAAGTATCAGAGTTAGGTATCAGAGTCAAGTATCAGAGTTAGGTATCAGAGTCAAGTATCAGAGTAAGGTATCAGAGTCAAGTATCAGAGTTAGGTATCAGAGTCAAGTATCAGAGTTAGGTATCAGAGTCAAGTATCAGAGTAAGGTATCAGAGTCAAGTAACAGAGTTAGGTATCAGAATCAAGTATCAGAGTAAGGTATGAGAGTCAAGTATCAGAGTTAGGTATCAGAGTCAAGTATCAGAGTAAGGTATCAGAGTCAAGTATCAGAGTTAGGTATCAGAGTTAGTTATCAGACTCAGGTATCAGAGTTAGGTATAAGAGTCAGGTATCAAAGTAAGGTATCAGAGTCAAGTATCAGAGTAAGGTATCAGAGTCAAGTATCAGAGTAAGGTATCAGAGTCAAGTATCAGAGTTAGGTATCAGAGTCAAGTATCAGAGTAAGGTATGAGAGTCAAGTATCAGAGTTAGGTATCAGAGTCAAGTATCAGAGTAAGGTATCAGAGTCAAGTATCAGAGTTAGTTATCAGACTCAGGTATCAGAGTTAGGTATCAGAGTCAGGTATCAAAGTAAGGTATCAGAGTCAAGTATCAGAGTAAGGTATCAGAGTCAAGTATCAGAGTTAGGTATCAGAGTCAAGTATCAGAGTTAGGTATCAGAGTCAAGTTTCAGAGTTAGGTATCCGAGTCAAGTATCAGAGTAAGGTATCAGACTCAGGTATCAGATTAAGGTATCAGAGTAAGGTATCAGACTCAGGTATCAGATTTAGGTATCAGAGTCAAGTATCAGAGTTAGGTATCAGAGTCAAGTATCAGAGTTAGGTATCAGAGTCAAGTATCAGAGTTAGGTATCAGAGTCAAGTATCAGAGTAAGGTATCAGAGTCAAGTATCAGAGTTAGGTATCAGAGTCAAGTATCAGAGTTAGGTATCCGAGTCAAGTATCAGAGTTAGGTATCCGAGTCAGGTATCAGAGTAAGGTATCAGACTCAGGTATCAGAGTAAGGTATCAGACTCAGGTATCAGATTTAGGTATCAGAGTCAAGTATCAGAGTTAGGTATCAGAGTCAAGTATCAGAGTTAGGTATCAGAGTCAAGTATCAGAGTTAGGTATCAGAGTCAAGTATCAGAGTAAGGTATCAGAGTCAAGTATCAGAGTAAGGTATCAGAGTCAAGTATCAGAGTTAGGTATCAGAGTCAAGTATCAGAGTTAGGTATCAGAGTCAAGTATCAGAGTAAGGTATGAGAGTCAAGTATCAGAGTTAGGTATCAGAGTCAAGTATCAGAGTAAGGTATCAGAGTCAAGTATCAGAGTTAGTTATCAGACTCAGGTATCAGAGTTAGGTATCAGAGTCAGGTATCAAAGTAAGGTATCAGAGTCAAGTATCAGAGTAAGGTATCAGAGTCAATTATCAGAGTTAGGTATCCGAGTCAAGTATCAGAGTTAGGTATCAGAGTCAAGTATCAGAGTTAGGTATCTGAGTCAAGTATCAGAGTAAGGTATCAGACTCAGGTATCAGAGTAAGGTATCAGACTCAGGTATCAGAGTAAGGTATCAGACTCAGGTATCAGATTTAGGTATCTGTTATGGCCGGCAATCAGACAACACAGCGTGCAGTAATCAGCGCACATACAGAGATCTGGCAATAACCAAAAACAATAGGACGAGCTCTGAGACGTGGAATCTCTGTAGACCGCAGTACCTAATCTATCCTCACACAACTATAAGCAGCAGTGGATTGCGCCTAACAACTACCTATGCAACTCGGCACTGCCTGAGGAGCTGACTAGCCTGAAGATAGAAATACAAGCCTGACTTACCTCAGAGAAATACCCCAAAGGAATAGGCAGCCCCCCACATATAATGACTGTTAGCAAGATGAAAAGACAAACGTAGGAATGAAATAGATTCAGCAAAGTGAGGCCCGATATTCTAGACAGAGCGAGGATAGCAAAGAGAACTATGCAGTCTACAAAAAACCCTAAAACGAAAACCACGCAAAGGGGCAAAAAGACCCACCGTGCCGAACTAACAGCACGGCGGTGCACCCCTCTGCTTCTCAGAGCTTCCAGCAAAAGACAATAGGAAGCTGGACAGAAAAAAACAGAAAACAAACTAGAAGCACTTATCTAGCAGAGCAGCAGGCCCAAGGAAAGATGCAGTAGCTCAGATCCAACACTGGAACATTGACAAGGAGCAAGGAAGACAGACTCAGGTGGAGCTAAATAGCAAGGCAGCCAACGAGCTCACCAAAACACCTGAGGGAGGAAGCCCAGAGACTGCAATACCACTTGTGACCACAGAAGTGAACTCAGCCACAGAATTCACAACAGTACCCCCCCCCTTGAGGAGGGGTCACCGAACCCTCACCAGAACCCCCAGGCCGACCAGGATGAGCCACATGAAAGGCACGAACAAGATCTGGGGCATGGACATCAGAGGCAAAAACCCAGGAATTATCTTCCTGAGCATAACCCTTCCATTTGACCAGATACTGGAGTTTCCGTCTAGAGACACGAGAATCCAAAATCTTCTCCACAATATACTCCAATTCCCCCTCCACCAAAACAGGGGCAGGAGGCTCCACAGATGGAACCATAGGTGCCACGTATCTCCTCAACAACGACCTATGGAATACATTATGTATGGAAAAGGAGTCTGGGAGGGTCAGACGAAAAGACACCGGATTGAGAATCTCAGAAATCCTATATGGACCAATAAAACGAGGTTTAAATTTAGGAGAGGAAACCTTCATAGGAATATGACGAGAAGATAACCAAACCAAATCCCCAACACGAAGTCGGGGTCCCACACGGCGTCTGCGATTAGCGAAAAGCTGAGCCTTCTCCTGGGACAAGGTCAAATTGTCCACTACCTGAGTCCAGATCTGCTGCAACCTGTCCACCACAGAATCCACACCAGGACAGTCCGAAGACTCAACCTGTCCTGAAGAGAAACGAGGATGGAACCCAGAATTGCAGAAAAATGGAGAGACCAAGGTAGCCGAGCTGGCCCGATTATTAAGGGCGAACTCAGCCAACGGCAAAAATGACACCCAATCATCCTGGTCAGCGGAAACAAAACATCTCAGATATGTTTCCAAGGTCTGATTGGTTCGTTCGGTCTGGCCATTAGTCTGAGGATGGAAGGCCGAGGAGAAATTTGTAGCACCTGTGGGAAGTACAGACCAGTCTTTGGGGGCACTAGCAAGCAGGACTTCAAAAGGAGATAAGCCTGTCTCTCTATTTGGAGTGTGTCTGACTGAAAAGAGTGCAAGACGCAAGCACTCTACCCAGCTCTTTTCTGTGTCTGCCATGGCCTTTGAATTTTCAGTTTAAGTGTCCTGTTTAGTCTCTCCACTTTCCCACTACTTTGTGGTCTATATGGTGTATGAAATGTTTGCTGTACTCCCAGGGCCTGCATGACTTCCCTCATTATTGCTCCCGTGAAGTGTGTACCCCTATCGCTTTCTATGGTTTCTGGGACACTATACCTGCAGATCAGTTCTTTCATTAGTTTGTCTGCAGTCATTTAAGCATTTGCACATTTTACCGGCTAGGCTTCCAGCCAACCAGAGAAGAGATCTACACATACTAGCACATTTTTCATACACTCCTACCTTGGGTAGCTGTATGTAGTCAGTCTGCCGTCTCTGAAACGGGTAGAGAGGCCTGGGTGTCGCTTTCTTAGGGACTTTTATTGTTTTACCTGGGTTGTGATGTGCACAGATGAGGCATGACTGTACGAGTTTCACGGCTGCGTAACTGAAACCAGGAGCAATCCAGAAGGCATTTACCATGGTACACGTGTGACATTTTGAGGCATGAGTGGGGCCATGTGTTTCTTGCGCCATGATTTGGAACAGGGATCTTGGCATATACAATTTATCCTTAGGCTTGGTTCCCATTGCGTTAATGGGAACGCGCTAACGGACAGCGTTGCACGGTGAAATTAACGCCGTGCAACGCGTCCGTTAGCGCGCCCATTCACGGCAATGGGAATGCGCAGCACTAGCGCGTGCCATGTTCGGCGTTAATTTTCCTGTTCCTGTTTCCTGGCGCGCCGCGGACGCTGCTTGCAGCGTCCGAGGCGCGCCCGCGGTCCGTTCCCTGCTCTCGCAGATCGGGGATCTGCGAGAGCGGGGACGTTACCGCGACCCCGAACCGCGGCCCCATAGAAAACATTGCGTTAGCGCAATCCGCTAGCACTAGCGCTAAACGGATTGCACTAACGCAATGTGACCATAGCCTTATTCTCCCATACTACTTTTGAGTTCAGTCCATTCTCCCCCAGTGTTCCTTCGCTGTTTGGGCAGCTGGAGGGATTTCAGGACATCTAGGCTCAGTGTGGCTGGAATACGCCGACTCCCCGCCGCAGTCCATTGTTCCCAAGGCTGCCTTGCTGCTACTTTAGCAGCCTCGTCCGCCCTTCTGTTGCCCTCTACCTCCACAGAGTCACCGTTTGTGCGTGCTTTCACCTTGATTATGCCAACCTGGACTGGTAACATCAATGCCGCCATTAATTGTTTCACCAGCTCTGCATTTTTAATGGGCTTACCGGCTGATGTAAGAAATGCTCTGCTTCTCCTGATAGGGCCATAATCATGGGATATTCCCCATGCATAATTCGAATCTGTGTAAATATTAGCGACTTTACCTGCAGCAGCTTTACACGCCTTAGTGAGTGCCTTCAACTCTGCCTCCTGCACCGACATGTGAGGAGGGAGTGGTTCAGCTCAGATTGCCTCATGACGATACTACTGTACGGTGTTCATTTTAGGACATGGTCACAAATCAAAGTCAAACATCAGAAATACTCTGTCTGATACCTCATTCTGATACTTGACTCTTATACCTGACTTTCACACATGGTCACAAATCAAAGTCAAACATCAGAAATACTCTGTCTGATATCTGATTCTGATACTTGACTCTGATACCTAACTCTGATACTTGACTCTGATACCTAACTCTGATACCTGACTCTGATACCTGACTCTGATACTTGACTCTGATACCTAACTCTGATACTTGACTCTGATACCTAACTCTGATACCTAACTTTGAAACTTGACTCTGATACCTTACTCTGATACTTGAATCTGATACCTTACTCTGATACTTGACTCTGATACCTAACTCTGATACCTAACTCTGATACTTGACTCTGATACCTGACTCTGATACCTAACTCTGATACTTGACTCTGATACCTAACTCTGATACCTGAGTCTGATACCTTACTCTGATACCTGAGTCTGATACCTTACTCTGATACTTGACTCTGATACCTAACTCTGATACCTGACTCTGATACCTAACTCTGATACTTGACTCTGATACCTAACTCTGATACCTAACTTTAAAACTTGACTCTGATACCTTACTCTGATACTTGACTCTGATACCTTACTCTGATACTTGACTCTGATACCTAACTCTGATACTTGACTCTCATGTATCAGAGTTAGGTATCAGAGTCAAGTATCAGAGTTAGGTATCAGAGTCAAGTATCAGAGTTAGGTATCAGAGTCAGGTATCAGAGTTAGGTATCAGAGTCAAGTATCAGAGTTAGGTATCAGAGTCAGGTATCAGAGTTAGGTATCAGAGTCAAGTATCAGAGTAAAGGTACCTTCACACTAAACGATATCGCTAGCGATCCGTGACGTTGCAGTGTCCTGGCTAGCGATATCGTTTAGTTTGACACACAGCAGCGATCAGAATCCTGCTGTGATGTCGCTGGTCGGGGCTAGAGGGCCAGACCTTTCTTTGGTCGCTGGCTCTCCCGCTGACATCGCTGAGTCGGCGTGTGTGACACCGATTCAGCGATGTCTTCGCTGGTAACCAGGGTAAACATCGGGTTACTAAGCGCAGGGCCGCGCTTAGTAACCCGATGTTTACCCTGGTTACCATCCTAAAAGTAAAAAAAACAAACGCTACATACTTACCTACCGCTGTCTGTCCCCTGCGCTGAGCTTCTCTGCTCTGGCTGTGAGCACAGCGGCCGGAAAGCAGAGCGGTGACGTCACCGCTCTGCTTTCCGGCTGCCCGGCGCTCACAGCCAGAGCAGAGAAGCACAGCTCCGAGGACAGACAGCGGTAGGTAAGTATGTACTGTTTGTTTTTTTTACTTTTAGGATGGTAACCAGGGTAAACATCGGGTTACTAAGCGCGGCCCTGCGCTTAGTAACCCGATGTTTACCCTGGTTACCGGCATCGTTGGTCGCTGGAGAGCGGTCTGTGTGACAGCTCTCCAGCGACCAAACAGCGACGCTGCAGCGATCCGGATCGTTGTCTGGATCGCTGCAGCGTCGTTTAGTGTGAAGGTACCTTAAGGTATCAGACTCAGGTATCAGAGTAAGGTATCAGACTCAGGTATCAGATTTAGGTATCAGAGTCAAGTATCAGAGTTAGGTATCAGAGTCAAGTATCAGAGTTAGGTATCAGAGTCAAGTATCAGAGTTAGGTATCAGAGTCAAGTATCAGAGTAAGGTATCAGAGTCAAGTATCAGAGTTAGGTATCAGAGTCAAGTATCAGAGTTAGGTATCAGAGTCAAGTATCAGAGTAAGGTATCAGAGTCAAGTAACAGAGTTAGGTATCAGAATCAAGTATCAGAGTAAGGTATGAGAGTCAAGTATCAGAGTTAGGTATCAGAGTCAAGTATCAGAGTAAGGTATCAGAGTCAAGTATCAGAGTTAGGTATCAGAGTTAGTTATCAGACTCAGGTATCAGAGTTAGGTATAAGAGTCAGGTATCAAAGTAAGGTATCAGAGTCAAGTATCAGAGTAAGGTATCAGAGTCAAGTATCAGAGTAAGGTATCAGAGTCAAGTATCAGAGTTAGGTATCAGAGTCAAGTATCAGAGTAAGGTATGAGAGTCAAGTATCAGAGTTAGGTATCAGAGTCAAGTATCAGAGTAAGGTATCAGAGTCAAGTATCAGAGTTAGTTATCAGACTCAGGTATCAGAGTTAGGTATCAGAGTCAGGTATCAAAGTAAGGTATCAGAGTCAAGTATCAGAGTAAGGTATCAGAGTCAAGTATCAGAGTTAGGTATCAGAGTCAAGTATCAGAGTTAGGTATCAGAGTCAAGTTTCAGAGTTAGGTATCCGAGTCAAGTATCAGAGTAAGGTATCAGACTCAGGTATCAGATTAAGGTATCAGAGTAAGGTATCAGACTCAGGTATCAGATTTAGGTATCAGAGTCAAGTATCAGAGTTAGGTATCAGAGTCAAGTATCAGAGTTAGGTATCAGAGTCAAGTATCAGAGTTAGGTATCAGAGTCAAGTATCAGAGTAAGGTATCAGAGTCAAGTATCAGAGTTAGGTATCAGAGTCAAGTATCAGAGTTAGGTATCCGAGTCAAGTATCAGAGTTAGGTATCCGAGTCAGGTATCAGAGTAAGGTATCAGACTCAGGTATCAGAGTAAGGTATCAGACTCAGGTATCAGATTTAGGTATCAGAGTCAAGTATCAGAGTTAGGTATCAGAGTCAAGTATCAGAGTTAGGTATCAGAGTCAAGTATCAGAGTTAGGTATCAGAGTCAAGTATCAGAGTAAGGTATCAGAGTCAAGTATCAGAGTAAGGTATCAGAGTCAAGTATCAGAGTTGGGTATCAGAGTCAAGTATCAGAGTTAGGTATCAGAGTCAAGTATCAGAGTAAGGTATGAGAGTCAAGTATCAGAGTTAGGTATCAGAGTCAAGTATCAGAGTAAGGTATCAGAGTCAAGTATCAGAGTTAGTTATCAGACTCAGGTATCAGAGTTAGGTATCAGAGTCAGGTATCAAAGTAAGGTATCAGAGTCAAGTATCAGAGTAAGGTATCAGAGTCAATTATCAGAGTTAGGTATCCGAGTCAAGTATCAGAGTTAGGTATCAGAGTCAAGTATCAGAGTTAGGTATCTGAGTCAAGTATCAGAGTAAGGTATCAGACTCAGGTATCAGAGTAAGGTATCAGACTCAGGTATCAGAGTAAGGTATCAGACTCAGGTATCAGATTTAGGTATCTGTTATGGCCGGCAATCAGACAACACAGCGTGCAGTAATCAGCGCACATACAGAGATCTGGCAATAACCAAAAACAATAGGACGAGCTCTGAGACGTGGAATCTCTGTAGACCGCAGTACCTAATCTATCCTCACACAACTATAAGCAGCAGTGGATTGCGCCTAACAACTACCTATGCAACTCGGCACTGCCTGAGGAGCTGACTAGCCTGAAGATAGAAATACAAGCCTGACTTACCTCAGAGAAATACCCCAAAGGAATAGGCAGCCCCCCACATATAATGACTGTTAGCAAGATGAAAAGACAAACGTAGGAATGAAATAGATTCAGCAAAGTGAGGCCCGATATTCTAGACAGAGCGAGGATAGCAAAGAGAACTATGCAGTCTACAAAAAACCCTAAAACGAAAACCACGCAAAGGGGCAAAAAGACCCACCGTGCCGAACTAACAGCACGGCGGTGCACCCCTCTGCTTCTCAGAGCTTCCAGCAAAAGACAATAGGAAGCTGGACAGAAAAAAACAGAAAACAAACTAGAAGCACTTATCTAGCAGAGCAGCAGGCCCAAGGAAAGATGCAGTAGCTCAGATCCAACACTGGAACATTGACAAGGAGCAAGGAAGACAGACTCAGGTGGAGCTAAATAGCAAGGCAGCCAACGAGCTCACCAAAACACCTGAGGGAGGAAGCCCAGAGACTGCAATACCACTTGTGACCACAGAAGTGAACTCAGCCACAGAATTCACAACAGTACCCCCCCCCTTGAGGAGGGGTCACCGAACCCTCACCAGAACCCCCAGGCCGACCAGGATGAGCCACATGAAAGGCACGAACAAGATCTGGGGCATGGACATCAGAGGCAAAAACCCAGGAATTATCTTCCTGAGCATAACCCTTCCATTTGACCAGATACTGGAGTTTCCGTCTAGAGACACGAGAATCCAAAATCTTCTCCACAATATACTCCAATTCCCCCTCCACCAAAACAGGGGCAGGAGGCTCCACAGATGGAACCATAGGTGCCACGTATCTCCTCAACAACGACCTATGGAATACATTATGTATGGAAAAGGAGTCTGGGAGGGTCAGACGAAAAGACACCGGATTGAGAATCTCAGAAATCCTATATGGACCAATAAAACGAGGTTTAAATTTAGGAGAGGAAACCTTCATAGGAATATGACGAGAAGATAACCAAACCAAATCCCCAACACGAAGTCGGGGTCCCACACGGCGTCTGCGATTAGCGAAAAGCTGAGCCTTCTCCTGGGACAAGGTCAAATTGTCCACTACCTGAGTCCAGATCTGCTGCAACCTGTCCACCACAGAATCCACACCAGGACAGTCCGAAGACTCAACCTGTCCTGAAGAGAAACGAGGATGGAACCCAGAATTGCAGAAAAATGGAGAGACCAAGGTAGCCGAGCTGGCCCGATTATTAAGGGCGAACTCAGCCAACGGCAAAAATGACACCCAATCATCCTGGTCAGCGGAAACAAAACATCTCAGATATGTTTCCAAGGTCTGATTGGTTCGTTCGGTCTGGCCATTAGTCTGAGGATGGAAGGCCGAGGAGAAAGATAGGTCAATGCCCATCCTACCACAAAAGGCTCGCCAGAACCTCGAGACAAACTGGGAACCTCTGTCAGAAACAATATTCTCAGGAATGCCATGTAAACGAACCACATGCTGGAAGAACAAAGGCACCAAATCAGAGGAGGAAGGCAATTTAACCAAGGGCACCAGATGGACCATTTTAGAAAAGCGATCACAGACCACCCAAATGACCGACATTTTTTGAGAAACGGGAAGGTCAGAAATGAAATCCATCGAAATATGTGTCCAAGGCCTCTTCGGGACCGGCAAGGGCAAAAGCAACCCACTGGCACGTGAACAGCAGGGCTTAGCCCTAGCACAAATTCCACAGGACTGCACAAAAGCACGCACATCCCGTGACAGAGATGGCCACCAGAAGGATCTAGCAACCAACTCCCTGGTACCAAAGATTCCTGGATGACCGGCCAGCACCGAACAATGAAGTTCAGAGATAACTTTACTAGTCCACCTATCAGGGACGAACAGTTTCTCGGCCGGACAACGATCAGGTTTATTAGCCTGAAATTTCTGCAACACTCTCCGCAAATCAGGGGAGATGGCAGACACAATGACTCCTTCCTTGAGGATACTCGCCGGCTCAGATAACCCCGGAGAGTCGGGCACAAAACTCCTAGACAGAGCATCCGCCTTCACATTTTTAGAGCCCGGAAGGTATGAAATCACAAAATCAAAACGAGCAAAAAATAACGACCAACGGGCCTGTCTAGGATTCAAGCGCTTGGCAGACTCGAGATAAGTCAAGTTCTTATGATCAGTCAATACCACCACGCGATGCTTAGCACCCTCAAGCCAATGACGCCACTCCTCGAATGCCCACTTCATGGCCAGCAACTCTCGGTTGCCCACATCATAATTACGCTCAGCAGCAGAAAATTTCCTGGAAAAGAAAGCACATGGTTTGAACACTGAGCAACCAGAACCTCTCTGTGACAAAACCGCCCCTGCACCAATCTCAGAAGCATCAACCTCGACCTGGAACGGAAGAGAAACATCAGGTTGACACAACACAGGGGCACAGCAAAAACGACGCTTCAACTCCTGAAAAGCTTCCACGGCAGCAGAAGACCAATTAACCAAATCAGCACCCTTCTTGGTCAAATCGGTCAATGGTCTGGCAATGCTAGAAAAATTACAGATGAAGCGACGATAAAAATTAGCAAAGCCCAGGAATTTCTGCAGACTTTTTAGAGATGTCGGCTGAGTCCAATCCTGGATGGCCTGAACCTTAACCGGATCCATCTCGATAGTAGAAGGGGAAAAGATGAACCCCAAAAATGAAACTTTCTGCACACCGAAGAGACACTTTGATCCCTTCACGAACAAGGAATTAGCACGCAGTACCTGGAAAACCATTCTGACTTGCTTCACATGAGACTCCCAATCATCTGAGAAGATCAAAATGTCATCCAAGTAAACAATCAAGAATTTATCCAGATACTCACGGAAAATGTCATGCATAAAAGACTGAAAAACAGATGGAGCATTGGCAAGTCCGAACGGCATCACCAGATACTCAAAATGACCCTCGGGCGTATTAAATGCCGTTTTCCATTCATCTCCCTGCCTGATTCTCACCAGATTATACGCACCACGAAGATCAATCTTAGTAAACCAACTAGCCCCCTTAATCCGAGCAAACAAGTCAGAAATCAATGGCAAGGGATACTGAAACTTAACAGTGATCTTATTAAGAAGGCGGTAATCAATACACGGTCTTAGCGAACCATCCTTCTTGGCTACAAAAAAGAACCCTGCTCCCAATGGTGACGACGATGGGCGAATATGTCCCTTCTCCAGGGACTCCTTCACATAACTGCGCATAGCGGTGTGTTCAGGTACGGACAAATTAAATAAACGACCCTTAGGGAATTTACTACCAGGAATCAAATCGATAGCACAATCACAATTCCTATGCGGAGGTAGGGCATCAGACTTGGACTCTTCAAATACATCCTGAAAGTCCGACAAGAACTCTGGAATGTCAGAAGGAATGGATGACGAAATAGACAAAAATGGAACATCACCATGTACTCCCTGACAACCCCAGCTGGTTACTGACATAGAGTTCCAATCCAATACTGGATTATGGGTTTGTAGCCATGGCAACCCCAACACGACCACATCATGCAAATTATGCAGTACCAGAAAGCGAATAACTTCCTGATGTGCAGGAGCCATGCACATGGTCAGCTGGGCCCAGTACTGAGGCTTATTCTTGGCCAAAGGTGTAGCATCAATTCCTCTCAACGGAATAGGACACCGCAAAGGCTCCAAGAAAAATCCACAACGTTTAGCATAATCCAAATCCATCAGATTCAGGGCAGCGCCTGAATCCACAAACGCCATGACAGAATACGATGACAAAGAGCACATTAAGGTAATGGACAAAAGGAATTTGGACTGTACAGTACCAATAACGGCAGAGCTATCGAACCGCCTAGTGCGTTTAGGACAATTAGAAATAGCATGAGTAGAATCACCACAATAGAAACACAGTCTGTTCAGACGTCTGTGTTCTTGCCGTTCTACTTTAGTCATAGTCCTGTCGCACTGCATAGGCTCAGGTTTACTCTCAGGCAGTACCGCCAGATGGTGCACAGATTTACGCTCGCGCAAGCGACGACCGATCTGAATGGCCAAGGACATAGACTCATTCAAACCAGCAGGCATAGGAAATCCCACCATTACATCCTTAAGAGCTTCAGAGAGACCCTTTCTGAACAAAGCCGCTAGTGCAGATTCATTCCACAGAGTGAGTACTGACCATTTCCTAAATTTCTGACAATATACTTCTACATCATCCTGACCCTGGCATAAAGCCAGCAGATTTTTCTCAGCCTGATCCACTGAATTAGGCTCATCGTAAAGCAATCCGAGCGCCAGGAAAAATGCATCAACATTACTCAATGCAGAATCTCCTGGTGCAAGAGAAAACGCCCAGTCCTGTGGGTCGCCGCGCAAAAAAGAAATAATAATCAAAACCTGTTGAATAGGATTACCAGAAGAATGAGGTTTCAAGGCCAAAAATAGCTTACAATTATTTCTGAAGCTCAGGAACTTAGTTCTGTCACCAAAAAACAAATCAGGAATCGGAATTCTTGGTTCTAGCATCGATTTCTGATCAATAGTATCTTGAATCTTTTGTACATTTACAACGAGATTATCCATTGAGGAGCACAGAGCCTGAATATCCATGTCCACAGCTGTGTCCTGAAGCACTCTAATGTCTAGGGGAAAAAAAAGACTGAAGACAGAGCTAAGAAAAAAAAATGCTGTCAGGATTTCTTTTTTCCCTCTATTGGGAATCATTGGTGGGCTCCTTGTACTGTTATGGCCGGCAATCAGACAACACAGCGTGCAGTAATCAGCGCACATACAGAGATCTGGCAATAACCAAAAACAATAGGACGAGCTCTGAGACGTGGAATCTCTGTAGACCGCAGTACCTAATCTATCCTCACACAACTATAAGCAGCAGTGGATTGCGCCTAACAACTACCTATGCAACTCGGCACTGCCTGAGGAGCTGACTAGCCTGAAGATAGAAATACAAGCCTGACTTACCTCAGAGAAATACCCCAAAGGAATAGGCAGCCCCCCACATATAATGACTGTTAGCAAGATGAAAAGACAAACGTAGGAATGAAATAGATTCAGCAAAGTGAGGCCCGATATTCTAGACAGAGCGAGGATAGCAAAGAGAACTATGCAGTCTACAAAAAACCCTAAAACGAAAACCACGCAAAGGGGCAAAAAGACCCACCGTGCCGAACTAACAGCACGGCGGTGCACCCCTCTGCTTCTCAGAGCTTCCAGCAAAAGACAATAGCAAGCTGGACAGAAAAAAACAGAAAACAAACTAGAAGCACTTATCTAGCAGAGCAGCAGGCCCAAGGAAAGATGCAGTAGCTCAGATCCAACACTGGAACATTGACAAGGAGCAAGGAAGACAGACTCAGGTGGAGCTAAATAGCAAGGCAGCCAACGAGCTCACCAAAACACCTGAGGGAGGAAGCCCAGAGACTGCAATACCACTTGTGACCACAGAAGTGAACTCAGCCACAGAATTCACAACAGGTATCAGAGTCAAGTATCAGAGTTAGGTATCAGAGTCAGGTATCAGAGTCAAGTATCAGAGTTAGGTATCAGACTCAGGTATCAGAGTTAGGTATCAGAGTCAAGTATCAGAGTAAGGTATCAGAGTCAAGTATCAGAGTTAGGTATCAGAGTTAGGTATCAGAGTCAAGTATCAGAGTTAGGTATCAGAGTCAAGTAACAGAGTCAGGTATCAGAGTCAGGTATCAGAGTTAGGTATCAGAGTCAAGTATCAGAGTTAGGTATCAGAGTCAAGTATCAGAATCAGATATCAGACAGAGTATTTCTGATGTTTGACTTTGATTTGTGACCATGTGTGAAAGTCAGGTATAAGAGTCAAGTATCAGAGTTAGGTATCAGAATCAAGTATCAGAGTAAGGTATGAGAGTCAAGTATCAGAGTTAGGTATCAGAGTCAAGTATCAGAGTTAGGTATCAGAGTTAGTTATCAGACTCAGGTATCAGAGTTAGGTATCAGAGTCAGGTATCAAAGTAAGGTATCAGAGTCAAGTATCAGAGTAAGGTATCAGAGTCAAGTATCAGAGTAAGGTATCAGAGTCAAGTATCAGAGTTAGGTATCAGAGTCAAGTATCAGAGTAAGGTATGAGAGTCAAGTATCAGAGTTAGGTATCAGAGTCAAGTATCAGAGTTAGGTATCAGAGTCAAGTATCAGAGTAAGGTATCAGAGTCAAGTATCAGAGTTAGTTATCAGACTCAGGTATCAGAGTTAGGTATCAGAGTCAGGTATCAAAGTAAGGTATCAGAGTCAAGTATCAGAGTAAGGTATCAGAGTCAAGTATCAGAGCTGGGTATCCGAGTCAAGTATCAGAGTTAGGTATCAGAGTCAAGTATCAGAGTTAGGTATCCGAGTCAAGTATCAGAGTAAGGTATCAGACTCAGGTATCAGAGTAAGGTATCAGACTCAGGTATCAGAGTAAGGTATCAGACTAAGGTATCAGACTAAGGTATCAGACTAAGGTATCAGATTTAGGTATCAGAGTCAAGTATCAGAGTTAGGTATCAGAGTCAGGTATCAGAGTCAAGTATCAGAGTTAGGTATCAGACTCAGGTATCAGAGTTAGGTATCAGAGTCAAGTATCAGAGTAAGGTATCAGAGTCAAGTATCAGAGTTAGGTATCAGAGTTAGGTATCAGAGTCAAGTATCAGAGTTAGGTATCAGAGTCAAGTAACAGAGTCAGGTATCAGAGTTAGGTATCAGAGTCAAGTATCAGAGTTAGGTATCAGAGTCAAGTATCAGAATCAGATATCAGACAGAGTATTTCTGATGTTTGACTTTGATTTGTGACCATGTGTGAAAGTCAGGTATAAGAGTCAAGTATCAGAATGAGGTATCAGACAGAGTATTTCTGATGTTTGACTTTGATTTGTGACCATGTCCTAAAATGAACACCGTACACCTGTGTGCGGACGACACCCAGATCTACCTCTCTGGCCCAGATGTCACCTCTCTGCTGTCCAGAATCCCGAAGTGTCTGTCAGCCATATCCTCCTTCTTCACCTCTCGCTTCCTAAACCTCGATGTAGACAAAACCGAACTCATCATCTTTCCTGTTGTGAATTCCGTTCTCGGGCTCCCTCCTGTGGTCATGAATGGTACTTTGGTGAGTTCTGTCCTTGGACACCCTCTGGTGGCTTTGAGTGGAACTGCTGATCTTTGAGGTTGGCTTTCTCAGCTGCCCTCGTTTATTGCTTCTGTTTGCTTCCTTGTTATGACCTGGTGGTTAGGAGCACCCGGTACGACCTGATAGTTAAACTCACACAGGACAAGCTCTGGGATGTGGGAGCTCTGCTGACCGCAGGCCCTAATCCTATCACAACAACTAGAAATAGCCGTGGAGCGTTCCTGACTCTCCCTAGACGCCTCTTCACAGCCTAAGGACTAGCTAGCCCTAGAGATAGAAAATAAAGCCTACCTTGCCTCAGAGAAATTTCCCCAAAGGAAAAGGCAGCCCTCCACAAATATTAACTGTGAGCAAAGATGAAAATCACAAACACAGAAATGAAACAGGTTTTAGCAAAGGGAGGCCAGACTAACTAAATAGACAGAGGATAGGAAAGGTATCTTTGCGGTCAGCACAAAAAACTACAAAAGACCACGCAGAGTGTGCAAAAAGACCCCCGCACCGACTCACGGTGCGGAGGCGCCACCCTGCATCCCAGAGCTTCCAGCTAGCAAGACAAAATCATGAAAGCAAGCTGGACTAGAAAACCAAGAACAGAAAATAACAATCGGGGACTTAGCTTCTTGCAGGAAGAGACAGGTCTCCAGAAGATCCAAGAGCAAACTGAACCAGCACAGGAACATTGACAGCTGGCCTGGAGTAACGATCTGAGTGGAGTTAAATAGAGCAGCCAACCAAAGGATAAACCACGTCACCTGTGTAAGGAACCTCAGAAGCAGCAGCTTCACTCACAGCCACCAGAGGGAGTCCATGGACAGAACTCGCCGAAGTACCATTCACGACCACAGGAGGGCGTCCGACAACAAAATTCACAACAGTACCCCTCCCTTGAGGAGGGGTCACCGAACCCTCACCAGAGCCCCCAGGCCGATCAGGATGAGCCAAATGAAAGGCCCGAACTAGATCAGCAGCATGAACATCAGAGGCAAAAACCCAGGAATTATCCTCCTGACCATAGCCCTTCCACTTGACCAGGTACTGGAGTTTCCGTCTCGAAACACGAGAATCCAAAATCTTCTCCACCACATACTCCAACTCCCCCTCGACCAACAGCGGGGCAGGAGGATCAACGGAGAGAACCATAGGCGCCACGTATCTCCGCAACAACGACCTATGGAACACATTATGGATGGCAAAAGAAGCTGGAAGGTCCAAACGAAATGACACAGGATTAAGAACTTCAGAAATCTTATATGGCCCAATGAAACGAGGCTTAAACTTAGGAGAGGAAACCTTCATAGGAACATGACGAGATGACAACCAAACCAAATCGCCAACACGAAGTCGGGGACCAACACAGCGCCGGCGGTTAGCGAAACGTTGAGCCTTCTCCTGGGACAATGTCAAATTGTCCACCACATAAGTCCAAATCTGCTGCAATCTGTCCACCACCGTATCCACACCAGGACAGTCCGAAGGCTCAACCTGCCCTGAAGAGAAACGAGGATGGAAACCAGAATTACAGAAAAAAGGAGAAACTAAAGTAGCCGAGCTGGCCCGATTATTAAGGGCGAACTCAGCCAAAGGCAAGAAGGACACCCAATCATCCTGATCAGCAGAAACAAAGCATCTCAGATATGTTTCCAAAGTCTGAATAGTTCGTTCGGTTTGGCCATTACTCTGAGGATGGAAAGCCAAAGAAAAAGACAAATCAATGCCCATCTTAGCACAAAAGGACCGCCAAAACCTCGAAACAAACTGGGAACCTCTGTCCGAGACGATGTTCTCTGGAATGCCATGCAAACGAACCACATGCTGGAAAAACAATGGCACCAAATCAGAGGAGGAAGGCAATTTAGACAAGGGTACCAAATGGACCATCTTAGAGAAGCGATCACAAACCACCCAAATGACCGACATTCTTTGAGAAACAGGGAGATCCGAAATAAAATCCATGGAAATATGCGTCCAGGGCCTCTTCGGGACCGGCAAGGGCAAAAGCAACCCACTGGCACGAGAACAGCAGGGCTTAGCCCGAGCACAAGTCCCACAGGACTGCACAAAAGAACGCACATCCCGTGACAAAGAAGGCCACCAAAAGGATCTAGCCACCAAATCTCTGGTACCAAAGATTCCAGGATGACCAGCCAACACCGAACAATGAACCTCAGAGATAACTCTACTAGTCCATCTATCAGGGACAAACAGTCTCTCCGCTGGACAACGGTCAGGTCTATCAGCCTGAAACTTCTGCAGCACGCGCCGCAAATCAGGGGAGATGGCAGACAAAATTACCCCCTCTTTAAGAATACCCGCCGGCTCCGGAACACCCGGAGAGTCAGGCACAAAACTCCTTGACAGGGCATCAGCCTTAACATTCTTAGATCCCGGAAGGTATGAAACCACAAAATCAAAACGGGAGAAAAAGAGCGACCATCGAGCCTGTCTAGGATTCAACCGTTTGGCAGACTCGAGATAAGTCAAATTCTTGTGATCCGTCAAGACCACCACGCGATGTTTAGCTCCTTCAAGCCAATGTCGCCACTCCTCGAATGCCCACTTCATGGCCAACAACTCTCGATTGCCAACATCATAATTGCGCTCAGCAGGCGAGAATTTTCTAGAAAAGAAGGCACATGGTTTCATCACCGAGCCATCAGAACTTCTTTGTGACAAAACAGCCCCTGCTCCAATCTCAGAAGCATCAACCTCGACCTGAAACGGGAGCGAAACATCTGGCTGGCATAACACAGGGGCAGAAGAAAAACGACGCTTCAACTCCTGAAAAGCCTCTACAGCCGCAGAGGACCAATTGACCACATCAGCACCTTTCTTGGTCAAATCAGTCAACGGTTTAGCAATACTAGAAAAATTAGCGATGAAGCGACGGTAAAAATTAGCAAAACCCAGGAACTTCTGCAGGCTCTTCACAGATGTCGGCTGAGTCCAATCATAAATGGCCTGAACTTTAACAGGGTCCATCTCGATAGTAGAAGGGGAAAAAATGAAACCCAAAAATGAAACCTTCTGAACTCCAAAGAGACACTTTGACCCCTTCATAAACAAGGAATTCGCACGAAGGACCTGGAACACCATTCTGACCTGCTTCACATGAGACTCCCAATCATCCGAAAAGACCAAAATGTCATCCAAATATACAATCATGAATCTATCCAGGTACTCTCGAAAGATGTCATGCATAAAGGACTGAAACACAGATGGAGCATTAGAAAGCCCGAATGGCATAACCAGGTACTCAAAATGGCCCTCGGGCGTATTAAATGCTGTTTTCCATTCATCGCCCTGTTTAATTCGCACAAGATTATACGCCCCATGAAGATCTATCTTGGTGAACCAACTAGCCCCCTTAATCCGAGCAAACAAATCAGACAGCAGCGGCAAAGGATACTGAAATTTGACTGTGATCTTATTAAGAAGGCGATAATCAATACAAGGTCTCAAAGAGCCATCCTTCTTGGCCACAAAAAAGAATCCTGCTCCCAATGGTGACGACGATGGGCGAATATGACCCTTCTCCAAGGATTCCTTTATATAACTCCGCATAGCGGCGTGCTCTGGCACAGATAAATTAAACAGACGGCCCTTAGGAAACTTACTACCAGGAATCAAATTAATAGCACAATCGCAATCCCTATGAGGAGGTAGGGCACCGGATTTGGGCTCTTCAAATACATCCCGGTAATCTGATAAAAACTCAGGGACTTCAGAAGGAGTGGAAGGCGAAATTGACAACAATTGAACATCACCATGTACCCCCTGGCAACCCCAGCTGGACACAGACATAGAGTTCCAATCTAACACTGGATTATGGACCTGTAGCTATGGCAACCCCAAAACGACCACATCATGCAGATTATGCAACACCAAAAAGCGAATATCCTCCTGATGTGCAGGAGCCATGCACATGGTCAATTGAGTCCAGTACTGAGACTTATTCTTGGCCAAAGGCGTAGCATCAATTCCTCTCAATGGAATAGGATACTGCAAGGGCTCCAAGAAAAAACCACAGCGCCTGGCAAACTCCAAGTCCATCAAATTCAGGGCAGCGCCTGAATCCACAAATGCCATAACAGAATAGGACGACAGAGAGAAAATCAGAGTAACGGACAAAAGAAATTTAGACTGTACAGTACCAATGGTGGCAGACCTAGCGAACCGCTTAGTGCGCTTAGGACAATCGGAGATAGCATGAGTGGATTCACCACAGTAAAAACACAGCCCATTCCGACGTCTGTGTTCTTGCCGTTCAGCTCTGGTCAAAGTCCTATCACACTGCATAGGCTCAGGCCTATGCTCAGAGAATACCGCCAGATGGTGCACAGCTTTGCGCTCACGCAAGCGCCGATCGATCTGAATGGCTAAGGACATAGACTCATTCAGACCAGCAGTAGTGGGAAATCCCACCATGATATCCTTAAGGGCTCAGAAAGACCCTTTCTGAAAATTGCCGCCAGGGCACACTCATTCCACTGAGTAAGCACAGACCACTTTCTAAACTTCTGACAATATACCTCCGCTTCATCCTGACCCTGACACAAAGCCAGCAAGATTTTCTCTGCCTGATCCACTGAATTTGGTTCATCATAAAGCAATCCAAGCGCCAGAAAAAACGCATCAACATCACGCAATGCAGGATCTCCTGGCGCAAGGGAAAATGCCCAGTCTTGAGGGTCACCACGCAACAGAGAAATAATGATTTTTACTTGTTGAACGGGGTCACCAGAGGAGCGGGGTTTCAAAGCTAGAAACAGTTTACAATTATTTTTGAAATTCAGAAACTTAGATCTATCCCCAGAAAATAAATCAGGAATAGGAATTCTAGGCTCTAACATAGGATTCTGAACCACAAAATCTTGAATGTTTTGTACCCTTGCAGTGAGATGATCCACACAAGAGGACAGACCTTGAATGTCCATCTCTACACCTGTGTCCTGAACCACCCAAAGGTCTAGGGGAAAAGAAAGACAAAACACAGTGCAAAGAAAAAAAAATGGTCTCAGAGCTTCTCTTATCCCTCTATTGAGATGCATTAATTCTTTGGGCCAGCTGTACTGTTATGACCTGGTGGTTAGGAGCACTCGGCACGACCTGATAGTTAAACTCACACAGGACAAGCTCTGGGATGTGGGAGCTCTGCTGACCGCAGGCCCTAATCCTATCACAACAACTAGAAATAGCCGTGGAGCGTTCCTGACTCTCCCTAGATGCTTCTTCACAGCCTAAGGACTAGCTAGCCCTAGAGATAGAAAATAAAGCCTACCTTGCCTCAGAGAAATTTCCCCAAAGGAAAAGGCAGCCCTCCACAAATATTAACTGTGAGCAGAGATGAAAATCACAAACACAGAAATGAAACAGGTTTTAGCAAAGGGAGGCCAGACTAACTAAATAGACAGAGGATAGGAAAGGTATCTTTGCGGTCAGCACAAAAAACTACAAAAGACCACGCAGAGTGTGCAAAAAGACCCCCGCACCGACTCACGGTGCGGAGGCGCCACCCTGCATCCCAGAGCTTCCAGCTAGCAAGACAAAATCATGAAAGCAAGCTGGACTAGAAAACCAAGAACAGAAAATAACAATCGGGGACTTAGCTTCTTGCAGGAAGAGACAGGTCTCCAGAAGATCCAAGAGCAAACTGAACCAGCACAGGAACATTGACAGCTGGCCTGGAGTAACGATCTGAGTGGAGTTAAATAGAGCAGCCAACCAAAGGATAAACCACGTCACCTGTGTAAGGAACCTCAGAAGCAGCAGCTTCACTCACAGCCACCAGAGGGAGTCCATGGACAGAACTCGCCGAAGTACCATTCACGACCACAGGAGGGAGTCCGACAACAGAATTCACAACACTTCCCTATTTAACTCTGCCCAGGCCGTTAGTCCATGCCAGCTGTCAATGTCTCAGTATTGGTTCAGATCTCTCTTGGATTTCTCAGATGACCTGTCTACTCCAGCAGAAGCTAAGTCCTTGCTAGTTCATTTGCTGTTCATTGGTTTTTGAATTTATTTCTCAGTACTTGTTATGTTTCAGTCCAGCTTGCTATTATGATATTTCCTTGCTAGCTGGAAGCTCTGGGGGGCACAGAGCTGCACCTCCACACCGTGTGTCGGTGTGGAGGCCTTTTTGCACACTCTGCGTGGTTTTTTGTAGTTTTTGGTACTGACCGCACAGTTCCCTTTCCTATCCTCTGTCTATTTAGAGAAGATTGGCCTCCTTTGCTAAAGTCTGTTTCATTCCTGTGTTTGTTACTTTCCTCTTAACTCACAGTCAATATTTGTGGGGGGCTACCTTTACTTTGGGGAATTTCTCTGAGGCAAGTTAGGCTGCTATTTCTATCTTTAGGGGTAGTTAGCTCTTAGGCTGTGAAGAGGCGTCTAGGTAGAGTTAGGAACGCTCCACGGCTATTTCTAGTGTGTGTGATAGGATTAGGTGTTGCGGTCAGTAGAGTTACCACCTCCTCAGAGCTTGTCCCAGGTTTTCTGTTTTAGCCATCAGGTCATTTCAGGTGCTCCTAACCACCAGGTCCATAACAGTACAGCTGGCCCACAAAGTGTTAATGCATCTCAAAAGAGGGATAAGAGAGGTTCTGAGTCATTTTTTTTTCTTTGCAGTTTGTGTTGTCTTTCTTATCCCCTTAACCTCTGGGTGGTTCTGGACTCAGGTGTAGATATGGATATTCAGGGTTTGTCCTCTAGTTTGGATCAACTCACTGCAAGAGTGCAAAGAATTCAAGATTATGTCGTTCAGAATCCGATGTTAGAGCCTAGGATTCCAATTCCTGATTTGTTTTCTGGGGATAGATCTAAATTCTTGAATTTCAAAAATAATTGCAGATTGTTTCTTGCTCTAAAAAAACCCCGCTCCTCTGGTGATCCCATTCAGCAAGTAAAGATTGTTATTTCTTTGTTACGTGGCGACCCGCAAGACTGGGCTTTCTCCCTTGAGCCAGGAGATCCTGCATTGCTTAATGTAGATGCATTTTTCCTAGCGCTTGGATTGCTGTATGACGAACCAAATTCTGTGGATCAGGCAGAAAAGATCTTGCTGACCCTATGTCAGGGTCGGGATGAAGCAAAAGTATATTGCCAGAAGTTTAGAAAGTGGTCTGTGCTTACACAATGGAATCAGTGTGCCCTGGCAGCAATTTTCAGAAAGGGTCTTTCTGAAGCCCTTAAGGATGTTATGGTGGGGTTCCCCGCGCCTGCTGGTCTGAATGAATCAATGTCTTTGGCTATTCAGATTGATCGGCGTTTGCGTGAGCGCAAAGCTGTACACCATTTGGCGGTATTCTCTGAGCATAGGTCTGAGCCTATGCAATGTGATAGGACTTTGACCAGAGCTGAACGGCAAGAACACAGGCGTCAGAATGGGCTTTTTTTTTTTACTGTGGTGACTCCTCTCATGCTATCTCTGATTGTCCTAAGCGCACTAAGAGGTTCGCTAGGTCTGTCACCATTAGTACTGTGCAGCCTAAATTTCTCTTGTCTGTTACTCTGATTTGCTCATTGTCGTCCTACTCTGTTATGGCATTTGTGGATTCGGGCACTGCCCTGAATTTGATGGACTTG
The DNA here is from genome assembly GCF_032444005.1 of Ranitomeya imitator. Classification (NCBI taxonomy): domain Eukaryota; kingdom Metazoa; phylum Chordata; class Amphibia; order Anura; family Dendrobatidae; genus Ranitomeya; species Ranitomeya imitator. Next base: position 637,396,057 of record NC_091285.1, read on the forward strand.
GAGTTTGCCAGACGCTGTGGTTTTTCATTGGAGCCTTTGCAGAGTCCGATTCCCATAAGGGGATTGATGCTACGCCATTGGCCAAGAATAAACCTCAGTACTGGACTCAGCTGACCATGTACATGGCTCCCGCACATCAGGAATATATTCGCTTTTTAGTGTTGCATAAACTGCATGATGTTGTTGTGTTGGGTTTGCCATGGTTACAGGTTCATAATCCAGTACTGGATTGGAAATCAATGTCTGTGTCTAGTTGGGGTTGTCAAGGAATACATAGTGATGTTCCTTTGATGTCAATTTCTTCTTCCACTCCTTTTGAAGTTCCTGAGTTTTTGTCGGATTACCAGGATGTATTTGATGAGCCCAAGTCCAGTGCCCTACCTCCTTATAGGGACTGTGATTGCGCTATTAATCTGATTCCTGGTAGTAGGTTCCCTAAGGGCCGACTGTTCAATTTATCTGTGCCAGAACATGCCGCTATGCGGAGTTATGTAAAGGAGTCCTTGGAGAAAGGGCATATTCGCCCGTCGTCGTCACCGTTGGGAGCAGGGTTCTTTTTTGTGGCCAAGAAGGATGGCTCTCTGAGACCCTGTATAGATTACCGCCTTCTCAATAAAATCACGGTCAAATTTCAGTATCCTTTGCCTCTGTTGTCTGATTTGTTTGCTCGGATTAAAGGGGCTAGTTGGTTTACCAAGATTGACCTTCGAGGGGCGTATAATCTTGTGCGTATTAAACAGGGCGATGAATGGAAAACAGCATTTAATACGCCCGAGGGCCATTTTGAGTACCTGGTGATGCCATTCGGGCTTTCTAATGCTCCATCTGTGTTTCAGTCCTTTATGCACGACATCTTCCGGAAGTATCTGGATAGGTTCATGATTGTATATTTGGATGATATTTTGGTCTTTTCAGATGATTGGGAGTCTCATGTGAGGCAGGTCAGGATGGTGTTCCAGGTCCTTCGTGATAATGCGTTGTTTGTGAAGGGGTCTAAATGCCTCTTTGGAGTTCAGAAGGTTTCCTTTTTGGGCTTCATTTTTTCCCCTTCTACTATCGAGATGGACGCTGTTAAAGTTCAGGTCATTTATGATTGGACTCAACCTACATCTGTGAAGAGTCTTCAGAAGTTCCTGGGCTTTGCTAATTTTTACCGTCGCTTCATCGCTAATTTTTCTAGTGTGGTTAAGCCTTTGACTGATTTGACGAAGAAAGGCGCGGATGTGATGAATTGGTCCCCTGCGGCCGTTGAGGCTTTTCAGGAGCTTAAACGTCGTTTTACTTCGGCCCCTGTGTTGCGTCAGCCAGATGTTTTGCTCCCTTTTCAGGTCGAGGTTGATGCTTCTGAGATTGGGGCAGGGGCTGTTTTGTCTCAGAGAAGTTCTGATGGCTCTTTGATGAAGCCATGTGCTTTCTTTTCTAGAAAGTTTTCGCCTGCTGAGCGTAATTATGATGTCGGCAATCGGGAGTTGTTGGCTATGAAGTGGGCATTCGAGGAGTGGCGACATTGGCTTGAGGGAGCCAAACATCGCGTGGTGGTCCTGACTGATCACAAGAATCTGACTTACCTCTAGTCCGCTAAGCCGTTGAATCCTAGACAGGCTCGATGGTCACTGTTTTTCGCCTGTTTCAATTTTGTGGTCTCATACCTTCCGGGATCTAAGAATGTGAAGGCTGATGCCCTTTCTAGGAGTTTTTTGCCTGATTCTCCGGGAGTCCCTGGGCCGGCTGGTATTCTCAAAGAGGGGGTGATTCTGTCTGCTATCTCCCCTGATTTGCGGCGGGTGCTGCAGGAGTTTCAGGCTGATAGACCTGACCGCTGTCCAGTGGAGAAACTGTTTGTCCCTGATAGATGGACTAGTAGGGTTATTTCTGAGGTTCATTGTTCAGTATTGGCTGGTCATCCTGGGATTTTTGGTACCAGAGACTTGGTTGCTAGGTCCTTTTGGTGGCCTTCCTTGTCACGGGATGTGCGTTCTTTTGTGCAGTCCTGTGGGACTTGTGCTCGGGCCAAGCCTTGCTGTTCTCGTGCCAGTGGGTTGCTTTTGCCTTTACCTGTCCCGAAGAGGCCCTGGACGCATATTTCCATGGATTTTATTTCCGATCTTCCTGTCTCTCAAAGGATGTCTGTCATCTGGGTGGTTTGTGATCGGTTTTCGAAGATGGTTCATTTGGTACCCTTGCCTAAATTGCCTTCCTCCTCTGATTTGGTTCCATTATTTTTTCAGCATGTTGTTCGTTTGCATGGCATTCCGGAGAACATTTTGTCAGACAGAGGTTCCCAGTTTGTTTCTAGGTTTTGGCGGTCATTTTGTGCTAAGATGGGCATTGATTTGTCTTTTTCTTCAGCGTTCCATCCTCAGACAAATGGCCAAACCGAACGAACCAATCAGACCTTGGAAACCTATCTGAGATGCTTTGTTTCTGCTGATCAGGATGATTGGGTGACCTTTTTGCCATTGGCCGAGTTCGCCCTTAATAATCGGGCTAGTTCTGCTACTCTGGTTTCGCCTTTTTTCTGTAATTCTGGTTTTCATCCTCGTTTTTCTTCAGGGCAGGTTGAACCTTCTGACTGTCCTGGTGTGGATTCTGTGGTGGACAGGTTACAGCAAATTTGGACTCACGTGGTGAACAATTTGACGTTGTCTCAGGAGAAGGCACAACGTTTTGCTAACCGCCGTCGCTGTGTTGGTCCCCGACTTCGTCTTGGGGATTTGGTTTGGTTGTCTTCTCGTTTTGTTCCTATGAAGGTTTCTTCTCCTAAGATCAAGCCTCGTTTCATTGGTCCTTATAAGATTTCTGAAATTATCAATCCTGTGTCGTTTCATTTGGCCCTTCCAGCTTCTTTTGCCATCCATAATGTGTTCCATAGGTCGTTGTTGCGGAGATACGTGGCGCCTATGGTTCCTTCCGTTGATCCTCCTGCTTCGGTGTTGGTTGAGGGGGAGTTGGAGTATGTGGTGGAGAAGATTTTAGATTCTCGTATTTCGAGACGGAAGCTTCAGTACCTGGTTAAATGGAAGGGCTATGGTCAGGAGGATAATTCCTGGGTTGTTGCCTCCGATGTCCATGCTGCCGATTTGGTTCGTGCCTTTCATTTGGCTCGTCCTGATCGGCCGGGGGGCTCTGGTGAGGGTTCGGTGACCCCTCCTCAAGGGGGGGGTACTGTTGTGAATTCCGTTCTCGGGCTCCCTCCTGTGGTCATGAATGGTACTTTGGTGAGTTCTGTCCTTGGACACCCTCTGGTGGCTTTGAGTGGAACTGCTGATCTTTGAGGTTGGCTTTCTCAGCTGCCCTCGTTTATTGCTTCTGTTTGCTTCCCTATTTAACTCTGCCCAGGCCGTTAGTCCATGCCAGCTGTCAATGTCTCAGTATTGGTTCAGATCTCTCTTGGATTTCTCAGATGACCTGTCTACTCCAGCAGAAGCTAAGTCCTTGCTAGTTCATTTGCTGTTCATTGGTTTTTGAATTTATTTCTCAGTACTTGTTATGTTTCAGTCCAGCTTGCTATTATGATATTTCCTTGCTAGCTGGAAGCTCTGGGGGAGCAGAGCTGCACCTCCACACCGTGAGTCGGTGTGGAGGCCTTTTTGCACACTCTGCGTGGTTTTTTGTAGTTTTTGGTACTGACCGCACAGTTCCCTTTCCTATCCTCTGTCTATTTAGAGAAGATTGGCCTCCTTTGCTAAAGTCTGTTTCATTCCTGTGTTTGTTACTTTCCTCTTAACTCACAGTCAATATTTGTGGGGGGCTACCTTTACTTTGGGGAATTTCTCTGAGGCAAGTTAGGCTGCTATTTCTATCTTTAGGGGTAGTTAGCTCTTAGGCTGTGAAGAGGCGTCTAGGTAGAGTTAGGAACGCTCCAAGGCTATTTCTAGTGTGTGTGATAGGATTAGGTGCTGCGGTCAGTAGAGTTACCACCTCCTCAGAGCTTGTCCCAGGTTTTCTGTTTTAGCCATCAGGTCATTTCAGGTGCTCCTAACCACCAGGTCCATAACACTTTCCCCCATCTCACGTATGCCCTCTACCTGACCTATCTATTATAGTAAACGGCATCACGCTCTCTCCCGCACCTGAAATCCGCTGCCTCGGGGTAACTCTTGACTCTGCCCTGTCCTTCAAACCGCACGTTCAAACTCTTGCCACCTCCTGTCGCTTCCAACTCAAAAATATTGCCAGAATATGTTCTTTCCTCAGCCCACAATCTACCAAAACTTTTGTGCATGCCCTCATCATCTCCCGCCTCGACTACTGAAACACCCTCCTCTGTGGCCTCCCCGCTAACTCTCTTGCACCACTCCAGTCTGTCCTAAACTCTGCTGCCCGGCTAATCTACCTCTCTCCTCGCTACTCCCCTGCTTCTCCCCTCTGCAAATCCCTCCACTGGCTTCCAATTCCCCAACGAATCCAGTTCAAACTACTAACACTGATCTACAAAGCCATCCACAACCTGTCCCCTCCCTATATCTCTGAACTAATCTCCCAATATCTTCCCTCACGTAATCTCCGATCCTCCCATGACCTCCTACTCTCCTCCACACTTATTCGTTCCTCACACAACCGCCTCCAAGATTTCTCCCGAATATCCCCCATCCTCTGGAATTCCATGCCTCAACACGTCCGACTATCCACCACCCTCGGATCCTTCAGTCGGAACCTGAAAACCCATCTCTTCAAGAAAGCCTGCAATAACCATTCTGCCGTCTCGCCATCGCCAGAGCCGCCGCCTCGCCATCGCCGCCACCTTGCCATCGCCGCTGCCTCGCCCCTATCTTCTGTCTCTTCCCCACTATCCCATAGAATGTGAGTCCGCAAGGACAGGGTCCTCTCCCCTCTGTACCAGTCTGTCACTGTAAACTTGTTTACTGTAAACAATATCTATAAGTCTGTATTTAACCCCTTTCTCATGTACAGCACCATGGAATTAATGGTGCTATATAAATAAATAATTATAATAATTTGGTGAACTCAATTATACCTTATGAACATACGTTATACCAGAATAGGGGCCAGGGCCGGACTGGGACTAAAATTCAGCTCTGGCATTTGAAGTTACACAGGCCCACTTGTCACCTGGTGACTGTATAATATCTTTGTACACTTGTAGGCAGGGCCGGTTTTAGGCAACGTGGGGCCCTAGGCAAAGTTTAAAATGGGGCCCCAAATGCTAACATATTGCACATCACACAAAAGCATTTCGGTTGTATTTACAAGCGCTGATCTCAGGCCGCTAAATTAGTTTGATCAACAATACTGAAGTTGTTCAACACTTGTTTCCCGGCCTCTTTCCACCAGCTGAGGAATAATGATGGGACAGAACGATCACTAATAAATCACTAACAGATCCCCATACAGTATCATGTTATCAGCAGCACATCTACAGTTTACACCGGCGATGTGCTGCTGAGAACAATGATTTTTGTTCCAGCAAAAACAATCTGAATATGCAGCATTTTACTTGTTTAGTAAAATACACCCCATAGTCCTCTATATATTATAATGTGCACCACAGTCCTCCATATAGTATAATACACTCCCTATAGTCCTCCATATAGTATAATACACTCCCTATAGTCCTCCATATATTAAAATACACTGCTCAGTCCTCCATATAGTATAATACACTCCTCATGGTCCTCCATATAGCATAATACACTCCTCATAGTGCTCCATATAGTATAATGCACCCCCATAGTCATCCATGTAGTACAATTCACTTCCCATAGTATAATGCACCCCATAGATCTTCATATAGTATAACGTATTCCCCATAATCCTCGATACAGTATAATGCAGCCCACATACAGTATAATGCAGCCACCACCCTACAGAATATAATGCAGCCACCCCAGAGTATAATGCAGCCACCCAAGAGTATAATGCAACCACGCCATAGAATATAATATAGCCCACCTTCGCATAATATATAATGTAGCCCCCATAGAATATAGTGCAGCCCCCCATAGTATAACACAGCCTCCCCCATAGAATATAATATACCCCCACAATAGTATATAACAGCCACATAGTATATAACACGGCCTCTCCATAGAATATAATATACCCTCCATAGTATATAGCACAACCCGCATAGCAGATAACACAGCTCATGTGGCAGTATACAGCACAGCCCACATAGTAGTATACAGTACAGCCCACGTAGTAGTATACAGCAGAGCCCACACAGTAGTATACAGCAGAGCCCACACAGTAGTATACAGCAGAGCCCACACAGTAATATATAGCACAGCCCACATAGTAGTATACAGCAGAGCCCACACAGTAGTATATAGCACAGCCCACACCACAGTAGTATACAGCACAGCCCACACAGTAGTATACAGCAGAGCCCACACAGTAGTATATAGCACAGCCCACATAGTAGTATACAGCACAGCCTACATAGTAGTATACAACACAGTCCACATAGTAGTATATAGCACAGCCCACATAGTAGTATACAACACAGCCCACATAGTAGTATACAGCAGAGCCCACATAATAGTGCATAGCACTGCCCACATAGTAGTATATAGCACTGCCCACATAGTAGTATGTAGCACTGCCCACATAGTAGTATACAGCACTGCCCACATAGTAGTATATAGCACTGTCCACATAGTAGTATATAGCACTGCCCACATAGTAGTATACAGCACTGCCCACATAGTAGTACAGTGGGGCAAAAAAGTATTTGATCAGTCAGCAATAGTGCAAGTTCCACCACTTAAAAAGATGAGAGGCGTCTGTAATTTACATCATAGGTAGACCTCAACTATGGGAGACAAACTGAGAAAAAAAAATCCAGAAAATCACATTGTCTGTTTTTTTAACATTTTATTTGCATATTATGGTGGAAAATAAGTATTTGGTCAGAAACAAAATTTCATCTCAATACTTTGTAATATATCCTTTGTTGGCAATGACAGAGGTCAAACGTTTTCTGTAAGTCTTCACAAGGTTGCCACACACTGTTGTTGGTATGTTGGCCCATTCCTTCATGCAGATCTCCTCTAGAGCAGTGATGTTTTTGGCTTTTCGCTTGGCAACACGTACTTTCAACTCCCTCCAAAGGTTTTCTATAGGGTTGAGATCTGGAGACTGGCTAGGCCACTCCAGGACCTTGAAATGCTTCTTACGAAGCCACTCCTTCGTTGCCCTGGCGGTGTGCTTTGGATCATTGTCATGTTGAAAGACCCAGCCACGTTTCATCTTCAATGCCCTTGCTGATGGAAGGAGGTTTGCACTCAAAATCTCACGATACATGGCCCCATTCATTCTTTCATGTACCCGGATCAGTCGTCCTGGCCCCTTTGCTGAGAAACAGCCCCAAAGCATGATGTTTCCACCACCATGCTTTACAGTAGGTATGGTGTTTGATGGATGCAACTCAGTATTCTTTTTCCTCCAAACACGACAAGTTGTGTTTCTACCAAACAGTTCAAGTTTGGTTTCATCAGGCCATAGGACATTCTCCCAAAACTCCTCTGGATCATCCAAATGCTCTCTAGCAAACTTCAGACGGGCCCGGACATGGACTGGCTTAAGCAGTGGGACACGTCTGGCACTGCAGGATCTGAGTCCATGGTGGCGTAGTGTGTTACTTATGGTAGGCCTTGTTACATTGGTCCCAGCTCTCTGCAGTTCATTCACTAGGTCCCCCTGCGTGGTTCTGGGATTTTTGCTCACCGTTCTTGTGATCATTCTGACCCCACGGGGTGGGATTTTGCGTGGAGCCCCAGATCGAGGGAGATTATCAGTGGTCTTGTATGTCTTCCATTTTCTAATTATTGCTCCCACTGTTGATTTCTTCACTCCAAGCTGGTTGGCTATTGCAGATTCAGTCTTCCCAGCCTGGTGCAGGGCTACAATTTTGTTTCTGGTGTCCTTTGACAGCTCTTTGGTCTTCACCATAGTGGAGTTTGGAGTCAGACTGTTTGAGGGTGTGCACAGGTGTCTTTTTATACTGATAACAAGTTTAAACAGGTGCCATTACTACAGGTAATGAGTGGAGGAAAGAGGAGACTCTTAAAGAAGAAGTTACAGGTCTGTGAGAGCCAGAAATCTTGATTCTTTGTTTCTGACCAAATACTTATTTTCCACCATAATATGCAAATAAAATGTTAAAAAAACAGACAATGTGATTTTCTGGATTTTTTTTCTCAGTTTGTCTCCCATAGTTGAGGTCTACCTATGATGTAAATTACAGACGCCTCTCATCTTTTTAAGTGGTGGAACTTGCACTATTGCTGACTGACTAAATACTTTTTTGCCCCACTGTATATAGCACTGTCCACATAGTAGTATACAGCACAGCCCACATAGTAGTATACAGCAGAGCCCACATAGTAGTGTATAGTGTTGTGAATTCTGCTTTTGGGCTCCCTCCGGTGGTTGTAAGTGGTAATGCAGTTGTCCCAGAAGTGCAGTCTTGGTCAGGTGTTTGTATTGATTGCAGTTCTGACTGGGGTATCTAGGTGTGCAGGATTCATTAGTACTTGCCAGTTGTCCATGGTTCAGGGATGTTTTGGATCTTGGTCTGGTTCCTCCTGCCTTGCTGCCAATTCAGCAAAGATAAGTGTTTGGTTTTTTTTTCTGTGGCACACTTGCTGTGTGCTGGATGATTTTGTGCTATTCATTTGTTTTCCCTTGTCCAGCTTAGATTGGGTCAGTGTTTTCTCAGTCTTGTTGGATTCTCAGGAGTTGCAAATATACGCTCCACATCTTTAGTTAGATGGTGGAAGTTTTTGTATCATCTGCTGTGGATATTTTTGGAAGGGTTTTAATACTGACCGCTTAGTATTCTGTCCTATCCTTTCCTATTTAGCTAGAAGTGGCCTCTTTTGCTAAATCCTGTTTCCTGCCTGCGTGTGTCTTTCCTCTGTTACTCACAGTCAATATTCGTGGGGGGCTGTCTATCCTTTGGGGTTCTGCTCTGAGGCAAGATAGAATTCCTACTTCCATCTATAGGGGTATTTAGTCCTCCGGCTGTGTCGAGGTGTCTAGGTTTTGTTAGGCACACCCCACGGCTACTTCTAGTTGCGGTGTTAAGTTCAGGATTTGCGGTCAGTATAGTTTCCACCAACTCCAGAGAAAGTTCCATGCGGCTCCAAGGCCACCAGATCATAACAGTACAACTGGCCAATAATGAGTTAAATGCATCTCAGAAGAAGGGAAGAAAGGTGTTGCCCCATTTTTTTTTCTATAGTCTGCTTTTTCTTCTCTTCCCTCTCAATCTCTGGGTGGCTGAGGAGTCTTGTGCTAGCATGAATGTTCAGGAATTAGCTTCTCGTGTAGACCAGCTTGCTGCTAGGGTACAGGGTATTTGTGACTATATTGTTCAGACTCCTGCTTTAGAGCCGAAGATTCCTACTCCTGATTTGTTTTTTGGTTTTTTGGAGTTTTAAAAACAACTGTAAACTGTTTTTTGCTCTGAGACCTCGATCCTCTGGTGATTCCATTCAGCAGGTTAAAATCATCATATCCCTGCTGCGTGGCGATCCACAGGATTGGGCATTTTCCCTGGAATCTGGGAATCCAGCTTTGCTTAATGTAGACTCCTTTTTTCAGGCTTTAGGATTATTATATGATGAACCTAATTCTGTGGATCAAGCGGAGAAGACCTTGTTGGCCCTGCCTCAGGGTCAGGAGGCGGCAGAATTGTATTGTCAGAAATTTAGAAAATGGTCTGTGTTGACTAAATAGAATGATGATGCTTTGGCGGCAATTTTCAGAAAGGGTCTTTCTGAATCCGTTAAAGATGTTAACAGTCTGAGTGATTCTATGTCTCTGGCCATTCAGATTGACCGGCGCTTGCGGGAGCGCAGAACTGTGCGCGCTGTGGCGTTGTCCTCAGAGCAAATTCCTGAGCCTATGCAGTGTGATAGGATTCTGTCTAGAATGGAACGACAAGGATTCAGACATCAGAATAGGTTGTGTTATTATTGTGGCGACGCTTCTCATGTCATTTCAGTCTGCCCTAAGCGTACAAAGAGGATCGCTAGTTCATTTACCATCAGTACTGTACAACCTAAATTTCTGTTATCTGTGTCCTTGATCTGCTCATTGTCATCATTTTCTGTCATGGCGTTTGTGGATTCAGGCGCCGCCTTGAACTTAATGGACTTTGAGTTTGCCAGGCGTTGTGGTTTTCCCTTGCAGCCTTTGCAGAACCCTATTCCTTTAAGGGGCATTGATGCTACACCTTTGGCTAAAAATAAGCCCCAGTTTTGGACACAGGTGACCATGCGCATGGCGCCAGCCCATAAGGAAGATTGTCGATTTCTGGTGTTGCATAATTTGCATGATGCTATCGTGCTGGGTTTTCCGTGGTTCTGAAATTCCAGAGTTTTTGTCTGATTTTCAGGATGTATTTGATGAGCCCAAGTCCAGTTCCCTTCCACCGCACAGGCACTGTGATTTTGCTATTGACTTGATTCCAGGCTGTAAGTTTCCTAAGGGCCGACTTTTCAATCTGTCTGTGCCTGAACATACCGCCATGCGGAGTTATATTAAGGAGTCTTTGGAGAAAGGGCATATTCGGCCATCTTCTTCACCGCTAGGAGCGGGTTTTTTTTTTGTTGCTAAGAAGGATGGCTCCTTGAGACCCTGTATTGATTATCGCCTCTTGAATAAGATCACTGTCAAGTTTCAATACCCTTTACCTTTGCTTTCTGATTTGTTTGCTAGGATTAAGGGGGCTAGTTGGTTTACGAAGATTGACCTTCGGGGGGCGTATAATCTTGTTCGTATTAAGCAGGGTGATGAATGGAAAACTGCGTTTAATACGCCAGAAGGCCATTTTGAATACCTTGTGATGCCATTCGGGCTCTCTAATGCTCCATCTGTTTTTCAGTCCTTCATGCATGATATCTTCCGGAATTATCTTGATAAATTCTTGATTGTATATTTGGATGATATTTTGATTTTTTCCGATGATTGGGAGTCTCATATGGAACAGGTCAGGATGGTATTTCAGATCCTTCGTGACAATGCTTTGTTTGTGAAGGGGTCTAAGTGTCTCTTTGGGGTGCAGAAGGTTTCTTTTTTGGGCTTCATTTTTTCTCCCTCATCCATGGAGATGGATCCGATAAAGGTTCAGGCCATTCATGATTGGATTCAACCCACATCCGTGAAGAGCCTTCAGAAATTTTTGGGTTTTGCAAATTTTTATCGCCGTTTCATTGCTAACTTCTCCAGCGTGGTTAAAGACTTGACCGATTTGACTAAGAAAGGCGCTGATGTGGCAAATTGGTCCTCTGCGGCTGTCTCTGCCTTTCAGGAGCTTAAACGCCGATTTACTTCTGCTCCAGTGTTGCGCCAACCGGATGTTTCGCTTCCGTTTCAAGTTGAGATTGACGCTTCTGAGATTGGGGCAGGGGCCGTTTTGTCTCAGAGGGATCCTGTTGGTTCCGTGTTGAAGCCGTGTGCCTTCTTTTCCCGTAAGTTGTCACCTGCTTAACGCAATTATGATGTCGGCTGTTGTGAATTCTGTTGTAGAACTCCCTCCTGTGGTCGTGAATGGTACTTCGGCGAGTTCTGTCCATGGACTCCCTCTGGTGGCTGTGAGTGAAGCTGCTGCTTCTGAGGTTCCTTACACAGGTGATGTGGTTTATCCTTTGGTTGGCTGCTCTATTTAACTCCACTCAGATCGTTACTCCAGGCCAGCTGTCAATGTTCCTGTGCTGGTTCAGTCGCTCTTGGATTTTTCTGGAGACCTGTCTCTTCCTGCAAGAAGCTAAGTCCCCGTTTGTTATGTTCTGTTCATGGTTTTCTAGTCCAGCTTGCTTTCATGATTTTGTCTTGCTAGCTGGAAGCTCTGGGATGCAGGGTGGCGCCTCCGCACCGTGAGTCGGTGCGAGGGTCTTTTTGCACACTCTGCGTGGTCTTTTGTAGTTTTGTGCTGACCGCAAAGATACCTTTCCTATCCTCTGTCTATTTAGTTAGTCTGGCCTCCCCTTTGCTAAAACCTGTTTCATTTCTGTGTTTGTGACTTTCATCTTTACTCACAGTTAATATTTGTGGGGGGCTGCCTTTTCCTTTGGGGAAATTTCTCTGAGGCAAGGTAGGCTTTATTTTCTATCTCTAGGGCTAGCTAGTTCTTAGGCTGTGTCCGAGGCGTCTAGGCCTGTTAGGTACGCCCCACGGCTATTTCTAGTGTGTGTGATAGGATTAGGGATTGCGGTCAGCAAAGTTCCCACTTCCCAGAGCTTGTCTTGTGAGTTTAACCATCAGGTCATTCCGGGTGCTCCTAACCACCAGGTCATAACAGTACAGCTGGCCAAAAGTATTAATGCATCTCAATAGAGGGATAAGAGAAGCTCTGAGACCATTTTTTTCCCTTTGCACTGTGTTTTGTCTTTCTTATCCCCTAGACCTTTGGGTGGTTCAGGACACAGGTGTAGTGATGGACATTCAAGGTCTGTCCTCTTGTGTAGATCATCTCACTGCAAGGGTACAAAACATTCAAGATTTTGTGGTTCAGAATCCTATGTTAGAGCCTAGAATTCCTATTCCTGATTTATTTTATGGAGATAGAGCTAAGTTTCTGAATTTCAAAAATAATTGTAAACTGTTTCTAGCTTTGAAACCCCGCTCTTCTGGTGACCCCGTTCAACAAGTAAAAATCATTATTTCCTTGTTGCGTGGTGACCCTCAAGACTGGGCATTTTCCCTTGCGCCAGGAGATCCTGCATTGCGTGATGTTGATGCGTTTTTTCTGGCGCTTGGATTGCTTTATGATGAACCAAATTCAGTGGATCAGGCAGAGAAAATCTTGCTGGCTTTGTGTCAGGGTCAGAATGAAGCGGAGGTGTACTGTCAGAAGTTTAGAAAGTGGTCTGTGCTTACTCAGTGGAATGAGTGTGCTCTGGCGGCAATTTTCAGAAAGGGTCTTTCTGAAGCCCTTAAGGATGTCATGGTGGGATTTCCCACGCCTGCTGGTCTGAATGAGTCTATGTCCTTGGCCATTCAGATCGATCTGCGCTTGCGTGAGCGCAAAGCTGTGCACCATCTGGCGGTCTTCTCTGAGCATAGGCCTGAGCCTATGCAGTGTGATAGGACTTTGACCAGAGCTGAGCGGCAAGAACACAGACGTCGGAATGGGCTGTGTTTTTACTGTGGTGAATCCACTCATGCTATCTCCGATTGTCCTAAGCGCACTAAGCGGTTCGCTAGGTCTGCCACCATTGGTACTGTACAGTCTAAATTTCTTTTGTCCGTTACTCTGATTTGCTCTCTGTCGTCCTATTCTGTTATGGCATTTGTGGATTCAGGCGCTGCCCTGAATTTGATGGACTTGGAGTTTGCCAGGCGCTGTGGTTTTTTCTTGGAGCCCTTGCAGTATCCTATTCCATTGAGAGGAATTGATGCTACGCCTTTGGCCAAGAATAAGCCTCAGTACTGGACTCAATTGACCATGTGCATGGCTCCTGCACATCAGGAGGATATTCGCTTTTTGGTGTTGCATAATCTGCATGATGTGGTCGTTTTGGGGTTGCCATGGCTACAGGTCCATAATCCAGTGTTAGATTGGAAATCAATGTCTGTGTCCAGCTGGGGTTGTCAGGGGGTACATGGTGATGTTCCATTGTTGTCTATTTCGCCTTCCACTCCTTCTGAAGTCCCTGAGTTTTTATCAGATTACCGGGATGTATTTGAAGAGCCCAAATCCGGTGCCCTACCTCCTCATAGGGATTGCGATTGTGCTATTAATTTGATTCCTGGTAGTAAGTTTCCTAAGGGCCGTCTGTTTAATTTATCTGTGGCAGAGCATGCCGCTATGCGGAGTTATATAAAGGAATCCTTGGAGAAGGGTCATATTCGCCCGTCGTCGTCACCATTGGGAGCAGGGTTCTTTTTTGTGGCCAAGAAGGATGGCTCTTTGAGACCTTGTATTGATTACCGCCTTCTTAATAAGATCACAGTCAAATTTCAGTATCCTTTGCCGCTGCTGTCTGATTTGTTTGCTTGGATTAAGGGGGCTAGTTGGTTCACCAAGATAGATCTTCGAGGGGCGTATAATCTTGTGCGAATTAAACAAGGCGATGAATGGAAAACAGCATTTAATACGCCCGAGGGCCATTTTGAGTACCTGGTTATGCCATTCGGGCTTTCTAATGCTCCATCTGTGTTTCAGTCCTTTATGCATGACATCTTTCGAGAGTACCTGGATAGATTCATGATTGTATATTTGGATGACATTTTGGTCTTTTCGGATGATTGGGAGTCTCATGTGAAGCAGGTCAGAATGGTGTTCCAGGTCCTTCGTGCGAATTCCTTGTTTGTGAAGGGGTCAAAGTGTCTCTTTGGAGTTCAGAAGGTTTCATTTTTGGGTTTCATTTTTTCCCCTTCTACTATCGAGATGGACCCTGTTAAAGTTCAGGCCATTTATGATTGGACTCAGCCGACATTTGTGAAGAGCCTGCAGAAGTTCCTGGGCTTTGCTAATTTTTACCGTCACTTGATCGCTAATTTTTCTAGTATTGCTAAACCGTTGACTGATTTGACCAAGAAAGGTGCTGATGTGGTCAATTGGTCCTCTGCGGCTGTAGAGGCTTTTCAGGAGTTGAAGCGTCATTTTTCTTCTGCCCCTGTGTTATGCCAGCCAGATGTTTCGCTCCCGTTTCAGGTCGAGGTTGATGCTTTTGAGATTGGAGCAGGGGCTGTTTTGTCGCAAAGAAGTTCTGATGGCTCGGTGATGAAACCATGTGCCTTCTTTTCTAGAAAATTCTCGCCTGCTGAGCGTAATTATGATGTTGGCAATCGAGAGTTGTTGGCCATGAAGTGGGCATTCGAGGAGTGGCGACATTGGCTTGAAGGAGCTAAACATCGCGTGGTGGTCTTGACGGATCACAAGAATTTGACTTATCTCGAGTCTGCCTAACGGTTGAATCCTAGACAGGCTCGATGGTCGCTCTTTTTCTCCCATTTTGATTTTGTGGTTTCATACCTTCCGGGATCTAAGAATGTGAAGGCTGATGCCCTGTCAAGGAGTTTTGTGCCTAACTCTCCGGGTGTTCAGGAGCCGACAGGTATTCTTAAAGAGGGGGTAATTTTGTCTGCCATCTCCCCTGATTTGCGGCGCGTGCTGCAGAAGTTTCAGGCTGATAGACCTGACTGTTGTCCAGCGGAGAAACTGTTTGTCCCTGATAGATGGACTAGTAGAGTTATCTCTGAGGTTCATTGTTCGGTGTTGGCTGGTCATCCTGGAATCTTTGGTACCAGAGACTTGGTGGCTAGATCCTTTTGGTGGCCTTCTTTGTCACGGGATGTGCATTCTTTTGTGCAGTCCTGTGGGACTTGTGCTCGGGCTAAGCCCTGCTGTTCTCGTGCCAGTGGGTTGCTTTTGCCCTTGCCGGTCCCGAAGAGGCCCTGGACGCATATTTCCATGGATTTTATTTCGGATCTCCCTGTTTCTCAAAGAATGTCGGTCATTTGGGTGGTTTGTGATCGCTTCTCTAAGATGGTCCATTTGGTACCCTTGTCTAAATTGCCTTCCTCCTCTGATTTGGTGCCATTGTTTTTCCAGCATGTGGTTCGTTTGCATGGCATTCCAGAGAACATCGTCTCGGACAGAGGTTCCCAGTTTGTTTCAAGGTTTTGGCGGTCCTTTTGTGCTAAGATGGGCATTGATTTGTCTTTTTCTTCGGCTTTCCATCCTCAGACTAATGGCCAAACCGAACGAACTAATCAGACTTTGGAAACATATCTGAGATGCTTTGTTTCTGCTGATCAGGATGATTGGGTGTCCTTCTTGCCTTTGGCTGAGTTCGCCCTTAATAATCGGGCCAGCTCGGCTACTTTAGTTTCTCCTTTTTTCTGTAATTCTGGTTTCCATCCTCGTTTCTCTTCAGGGCAGGTTGAGCCTTCGGACTGTCCTGGTGTGGATACGGTGGTGGACAGATTGCAGCAGATTTGGACTCATGTGGTGGACAATTTGACATTGTCCCAGGAGAAGGCTCAACGTTTCGCTAACCGCCGGCGCTGTGTTGGTCCCCGACTTCATGTTGGGGATTTGGTTTGGTTGTCATCTCGTCATGTTCCTATGAAGGTTTCCTCTCCTAAGTTTAAGCCTCGTTTCATTGGGCCATATAAGATTTCTGAAGTTCTTAATCCTGTGTCATTTCGTTTGGACCTTCCAGCTTCTTTTGCCATCCATAATGTGTTCCATAAGTCGTTGTTGCGGAGATACGTGGCGCCTATGGTTCCCTCCGTTGATCCTCCTGCCCCGGTGTTGGTCGAGGGGGAGTTGGAGTATGTGGTGGAGAAGATTTTGGATTCTCGTCTTTCGAGACGGAAACTCCAGTACCTGGTCAAGTGGAAGGGTTATGGTCAGGAAGATAATTCCTGGGTTTTTGCCTCTGATGTTCATGCTGCTGATCTAGTTCGGGCCTTTCATTTGGCTCATCCTGATCGGCCTGGGGGCTCTGGTGAGGGTTCGGTGACCCCTCCTCAAGGGGGGGTACTGTTGTGAATTCTGTTGTCGAACTCCCTCCTGTGGTCGTGAATGGTACTTCGGTGAGTTCTGTCCATGGACTCCCTCTGGTGGCTGTGAGTGAAGCTGCTGCTTCTGAGGTTCCTTACACAGGTGACGTGGTTTATCCTTTGGTTGGCTGCTCTATTTAACTCCACTCAGATCGTTACTCCAGGCCAGCTGTCAATGTTCCTGTGCTGGTTCAGTCGCTCTTGGATTTTTCTGGAGACCTGTCTCTTCCTGCAAGAAGCTAAGTCCCCGTTTGTTATGTTCTGTTCATGGTTTTCTAGTCCAGCTTGCTTTCATGATTTTGTCTTGCTAGCTGGAAGCTCTGAGATGCAGGGTGGCGCCTCCGCACCGTGAGTCGGTGCGAGGGTCTTTTTGCACACTCTGTGTGGTCTTTTGTAGTTTTGTGCTGACCGCAAAGATACCTTTCCTATCCTCTGTCTATTTAGTTAGTCTGGCCTCCCCTTTGCTAAAACCTGTTTCATTTCTGTGTTTGTGACTTTCATCTTTACTCACAGTTAATATTTGTGGGGGGCTGCCTTTTCCTTTGGGGAAATTTCTCTGAGGCAAGGTAGGCTTTATTTTCTATCTCTAGGGCTAGCTAGTTCTTAGGCTGTGTCCGAGGCGTCTAGGCCTGTTAGGTACGCCCCACGGCTATTTCTAGTGTGTGTGATAGGATTAGGGATTGCGGTCAGGAAAGTTCCCACTTCCCAGAGCTTGTCTTGTGAGTTTAACCATCAGGTCATTCCGGGTGCTCCTAACCACCAGGTCATAACAGTCGGCAATTGGGAGTTGTTGGCTATGAAATGGGCGTTTGAGGAGTGGCGAAATTGGCTTGAGGGAGCTAAGCACCGTATTATGGTCTTGACCGATCATAAGAATCTGATTTACCTCGAGTCTGCCAAATGGCTGGACCCTAGACAGGCTCGATGGTCCTTTTTTTTTTCCCGTTTTGATTTCGTGGTCTCGTATCTTCCGGGTTCTAAGAATATTAAGGCTGATGCCCTCTCTAGGAGTTTTTTGACTGATTCTCCTGAGGTCCTTAAACCGGTCGGCATTCTGAAAGAAGGGGTGGTCCTTTCTGCCATTTCCCCTGATTTACGACGGGTCCTTCAGGAATTTCAGGCTGACAGACCTGACCGCTGTCCAGTGGGGAAACTGTTTGTTCCTGACAGATGGACTAGTAGAGTGATTTCTGAGGTTCACTGTTCTGTGTTGGCTGGTCATCCTGGTATTTTTGGTACCAGAGATTTGGTTGCTAGGTCTTTTTGGTGGCCTTCTTTGTCACGTGATGTGCGTTCTTTTGTGCAATTCTGTGGGACTTGTGCGCGGGCCAAGCCTTGTTCCCGGGCTAGTGGGTTGCTTTTGCCATTGCCGGTCCCTGAGAGGCCCTGGACGCATATTTCTATGGATTTTATTTCTGATCTTCCGGTTTCCCAGAAGATGTCTGTTATCTGGGTTGTTTGTGACCGGTTCTCTAAGATGGTTCATTTGGTGCCTTTGCCTAAATTGCTTTCCTCTTCAGATTTGGTTCCGTTGTTTTTTCAGCATGTGGTTCGTTTGCATGGTATTCCGGAGAATATTGTGTCCGACAGAGGTTCCCAGTTTGTTTCTAGGTTTTGGCGAGCCTTTTGTGCTAGGCTGGGCATTGATTTGTCTTTTTCTTCTGCATTTCATCCTCAGACAAATGGCCAGACCGAACGAACTAATCAGACTTTGAAGACTTATTTGAGATGCTTTGTGTCTGCTGATCAGGATGATTGGGTGGCCTTCTTGCCATTGGTCGAGTTTGCCCTTAATAATCGGGCTAGTTCTGCTACTTTGGTTTCGCCTTTCTTTTGTAATTTTGGTTTTCATCCTCGTTTTTCTTCTGGGCAGGTTGAGCCTCCTGACTGTCCTGGTGTGGATTCTGTGGTTGACAGGTTGCAGCAGTTTTGGGCTCATGTGGTGGACAATTTGGTGTTGTCTCAGGAGGAGGCTCAACGTTTTGCTAACCGTCGTCGGTGTGTTGGTTCCCGGCTTCGGGTTGGGGATCTGGTCTGGTTGTCTTCCCGTCATGTTCCTATGAAGGTTTCTTCCCCTAAGTTTAAGCCTCGGTTTATTGGTCCTTATAGGATTTCTGAGATTATTAATCCGGTGTCTTTTCGATTGGCGCTTCCGGCCTCTTTTGCTATCCATAATGTCTTCCATAGATCTTTATTGCGGAAATATGTGGTGCCCGTTGTTCCCTCTGTTGATCCTCCGGCCCCTGTGTTGGTTGATGGAGAGTTGGAGTATGTGGTTGAGAAGATTTTGGATTTTCGTTTTTCGAGGCGGAGGCTTCAGTACCTTGTTAAGTGGAAGGGTTATGGCCAGGAGGATAATTCTTGGGTTTTTGCCTCTGATGTCCATGCTGCTGATTTGGTCCGTGTCTTTCATCTAGCTCGTCCTGATCGTCCTGGGGGCTCTGGTGAGGGTTCGGTGACCCCTCCTCAAGGGGGGGGTACTGTTGTGAATTCAGCTTTTGGGCTCCCTCCGGTGGTTGTAAGTGGTAATGCAGTTGTCCCAGAAGTGCAGTCTTGGTCAGGTGTTTCTATTGATTGCAGTTCTGACTGGCGTATTTAGGTGTGCAGGATTCATTAGTCCTTGCCAGTTGTCCATGGTTCAGGGATGTTTTGGATCTTGGTCTGGTTCCTCCTGCCTTGCTGCCAATTCAGCAAAGATAAGTGTTTGGGTTTTTTTTCTGTGGCACACTTGCTGTGTGCTGGATGATTTTGTGCTATTCATTTGTTTTCCCTTGTCCAGCTTAGATTGGGTCAGTGTTTTCTCAGTCTTGTTGGATTCTCAGGAGTTGCAGATATACGCTCCACATCTTTAGTTAGATGGTGGAAGTTTTTGTATCATCTGCTGTGGATATTTCTGTTCTATCCTTTCCTATTTAGCTAGAAGTGGCCTCTTTTGCTAAATCCTGTTTCCTGCCTGCGTGTGTCTTTCCTGTTACTCACAGTCAATATTCGTGGGGGGCTGCCTATCCTTTGGGGTTCTGCTCTGAGGCAAGATAGAATTCCTACTTCCATCTATAGGGGTATTTAGTCCTCCGGCTGTGTCGAGGTGTCTAGGTTTTGTTAGACACACCCCACGGCTACTTCTAGTTGCGGTGTTAAGTTCAGGATTTGCAGTCAGTATAGTTTCCACCAACTCCAGAGAAAGTTCCATGCGGCTCCAAGGCCACCAGATCATAACAGTATAGCACAGCCCACGTAGTAGTATACAGCACTGCCCATGTAGTAGTATACAGCACTGCCCACATAGTAGTATACAGCACAGCCCACACAGTAGTATACAGCACAGCCCACACGGTAGCATACAGCACTGCCCACATAGTAGTATACAGCACTGCCCACATAGTAGTATACAGCAGAGCCCACCTCCCCTCGTGCCTGCGGTGCTCCCTGCTCCTGTCTCGGCAGCTGCTGCTGCACCGCTTGGGACACAGTGAGTGTGCGCGCACCCGCAGTGTCAGAGGCAGAGCGGGGAATGATGGGAGAGGGAGCATCATGTGACGCTGTGTCCTCCATCATTGCATTCAACTGTACCGGCGTCATAGACGCCGGTATAGTTGAATGCGGCAGCTGCGGCGCTGGGGTGGGGAGTCGGCGTGCAGCGGCCCACTACTGGCACCGGCCCTTCTGGCATTTGCCAGAACTGCCCGATGGCCAGTCCGGCCCTGATAGGGGCTGTATGGGGAAGTTTGGTAAGATCTGGGATATATGGAACTCATCGTACCTCACCATGTGGTCACGTGACAGATAGCCTAGCTTCACTATAATAAATGGCAGAATTTTACATTGGTTCACGCCTCATTTCAATATTTAAATATTATCAAAATGGAATTGGTTTTGGCAGTAAACAGTTTTAGAGTTTTATTACAGGTCCTATAGATATACTGTATTATTTTAAGTTTTCTGAGACCAGGTCTATGTACCAAGTTATGTACTGATAAGCAGGGCTGCCACTAGAAATTTCGGGGCCCCATACTGGCAATTTTTTTGGGGCCCCCTTGAGACTCCGCCCAGGCTCCACCCGAGCCCCGCCTCCACGCTCCACCCTTCGAACTGTCCACAGTCCCACCGCTCTCTCTTGGAAAAACTCCACTTCTCACCTATCACGCATTAACAGTTCCCATCACCAGATCACACATATAGCCGGCAGCTTTTGTTTTGGCCAAAAGATTTTTTTAAGCCGCCACCATAACACGGTAGACACTTTTGGCTGGGCCCTATTCTGCTGTAACCTATTAAATATTTTTTTTTTAAATATGCAATACAATTTAGGTATATTTAAATTTATTTTTCAATTTTTAAAATGAACAATAATATCACATACCAGTAACAAATACCGCTATACCAAGTCAAATATTTAATAGGTTACAGCAGAGTAGGGCCCAGCGAAAAGGGAATGTCAGCCACCACCTTTGAGGTATTGGAGGAACTGATAATGAAAGACCAATTTCTTTATCTTTGCCCTGTGAAGGTGCAACAGTTCATGATGGATCAGTTGCCAAAGGAGACTGCCAACGCTGTACAGATAGCAGAAACCTATGAGGCTAACTATACACCTGAGGTGCAGAAGTGAGCTGGAAAGGGGGTAAGCCGAAACCAATGCCCCTACCAGCTGGCCCTCAGTGGGTGGTCTCACCCATCTTCTAGCATGCAGCCTGCCCCTAACTTTCGCAGGTGCTATACCTGCAACCGTCCTGGACGTATTTGCATCACCTGCCTGGAGAGTCAAACGGGGAGCCTCATATTTGAGGCCAAGGGGCCTAACATGGCAGCCCACAAATGTTTTATTGGGGACTGATCTAGGACGGTTTATCGCACTATACGTTCCTGACAACCATCACAGATCTGGTACTTCCATGTGTTTCAAATGTCGATAATGTGGATTTCAATGTTATGCATGATGATGTGTTTTGTTGTACAGGAGAACTCAGCCATGTCACACTGCAGGTTGATGCTGTTGAGGATCCCCTAAAAGGAGTGAGCACCAGTGCCAAGAGCGATAGGAACAGAAACGGGGATCATAAAGAGGGTGGACGTGTGCAGCTGACCAGTGACACTACGTTGGGTGATATGGCCGGTAGTAGCTGTCCCATGATTAGAACTGCTCTGGAGATGTCAGGGGAGGATGGGGATAGTCAAGGAGATCATAGAGAAGACGGTTGCGTGCAGCTGACCAGTGTCACGATGGACTATGACATGGTTGGTGGCAGCTGCCCCATGATTAGCTCTGCTCCTGAGGTATCAGGGGAGATAGACAAAGTTTTAGTGAAAGCCTATCAGGATGTTTGGAAAGTATGTCCCACAGCCTGTCAGGGTGATGGAAAAGTGGTACCCACAGCCTGTTAGGGTGATGGAAAAGTGTTGTTATCTCCCAGGGAGACAGCCTACATAACCACTGTCTCCCACAGTCAGAGTGCACAGAAGGCAGGTAACGCACTGCCTTCTGGGTCCTCATCATTCAGCGGGATAACAGAACCAGTTACTGACCCAGAGCAGGTCACAGAGGGTTCCTGTGAGGCTGGAGCCTTATCATCGCTTCTGACTACCTCTAGCCAGGAGTTTCAGACTGCATTAATTTATTAATTTAAGTTTACGTCAATTCAATATTTATGGGATATATTTTTGGCATCGTAGCAAAGTGACGAATGTAGAGACACGGGAGGGAGGGGGTGGCTGGACAAAACCGCATGGATCAGGGATCGTGCCGCCGAATGCCAGCCTTCCCTTTAATGTGGGCATAATGCTTCTCAGGACAACACGAGGTGAGGATAAAACAGTGTGGCAATGCTTTATTGAAACACAAAACTGGCAGATAACACTCAGAACAGTACCAGCAAAATAGGCCCCAAGATGGTGCATATTACAGAGTCTCACCCTTCCGTTGACTCACCAGGATAAAGGCAGCTGTTACTTCAGAGCTTCCAGGGTCGAATACCCCACCTGTGGCATGCACACAGAGAGGAGGTAACGACAAGCGTAGGAAGATGACAGTCCATTCAAATACAAGGCAAGTTGACCGTAGGGTCACAAATTGACTTCATCTCCCATAGTCAACTACCCCACCTGCTGCACGCACACAGAAAGGAGGTAAAGACAAGCTTAGGAAGATGACAGTCCATTTAGTTACGAGGCCAGCTGACCAGGGGGTCACAACCTGGCTTCTCCGAACATCTCCATGCAGCCAGGCAATCGGCGGATCCCAACCCTGGCTTTCTCCAAACGTATCCATGGTTCAGCAATGGTCAATAGAAATCTGTATTCTTCAAACCGGGGCAGAGATCCCCTAGGTTGTTTCCTGTAGAATGATAGATTCATGTCCCTCGTTATGGGACACTGATCTATCATTCTACAGGAAACACTGTATAAATGACTGGTGGTGGCAGCTAGTAGTCCCTTTTATTACTGTGGAGTTGGCAGTGATCATATCGGGATGTATACATACATACACACACACACGTTCTTCTCACTAAATAAGAATATCATCAAAAAGTTAATTTATTTAAGTTTACAAAAAGTGAAATTCATATTATATTAGCGTCATTACAAACAGTGATCTTTTTCAAGTCTTTATTTAATGTTGTTGATTTTGGGTTTTCATTGGCTGTAAACCATAAGTCAATACCTCAGTAAATTAGAATAATTAACACCTGCAAAGGCTTCCTAAGCGTTTAAAAAAGGGCCCTTAGTATGTTTCAGTAGGTTCCACAATCATGGGGAAGACTGCTGACTTGGGGAAGATTCACAAGGAGTGGACGGCTGCTGGAGTCATTGCTTCAAAAGCCACCACACACAGACGTATCCAGGGCATTGACTACAAGTGTCACATTCCTTGTGTCAAGCCACTCATGACCAATAAACAACACCAGAAGGGACTCTATATAAATATAGGAGTTTCACTTTTTGTATTGAAGAAGTGAAATAAACTAACTTTTTGAGCATATTCTAATTTAGTGAGAAGCACCTGTATGTATGTGTGTGTATATACAGTACAGACCAAACGTTTGAACACACCTTCTCATTTAAAGATTTTTCTGTATTTTCATGACCATGAAAATTGTAAATTCAGACTGAAGGCATCAAAGCTATGAATTAACACATGTGGAATTATACAGGTCCTTCTCAAAAAATTAGCATATAGTGTTAAATTTCATTATTTACCATAATGTAATGATTACAATTAAACTTTCATATATTATAGATTCATTATCCACCAACTGAAATTTGTCAGGTCTTTTATTGTTTTAATACTGATGATTTTGGCATACAACTCCTGATAACCCAAAAAACCTGTCTCAATAAATTAGCATATTTCACCCATCCAATCAAATAAAAGTGTTTTTTAATAACAAACAAAAAAAACAACAAATAATAATGTTCAGTTATGCACTCAATACTTGGTCGGGAATCCTTTGGCAGAAATGACGGCGTGGCATGGAGGCAATCAGCCTGTGACACTGCTGAGATGTTATGGAGGCCCAGGACCTGTATACTTAACAAAAAAGTGTGAAACAACTGAAAATATGTCTTATATTCTAGGTTCTTCAAAGTAGCCACCTTTTGCTTTGATGACTGCTTTGCACACTTTTGGCATTCTCTTGATGAGCTTCAAGAGGTAGTCACCGGGAATGGTCTTCCAACAATCTTGAAGGAGTTCCCAGAGATGCTTAGCACTTGTTGGCCCTTTTGCCTTCACTCTGCGGTCCAGCTCATCCCCAAACCATCTCGATTGGGTTCAGGTCTGGAGACTGTGGAGGCCAGGTCATCTGGCGTAGCACCCCATCACTCTCCTTCTTGGTCAAATAGCCCTTCCACAGCCTGGAGGTGTGTTTGGAGTCATTGTCCTGTTGAAAATTAAATGATGGTCCAACTAAACGCAAACCGGATGGAATAGCATGCCGCTGCAAGATGCTGTGGTAGCCATGCTGGATCAGTATGCCTTCAATTTTGAATAAATCCCCAACAGTGTCACCAGCAAAGCACCATCACACCTCCTCCTCCATGCTTCACGGTGGGAACCAGGCATGTAGAGTCCATAAGTTCACCTTTTCTGCATCGCACAAAGACACAGTGGTTGGAACAAAAGATCTCAAATTTGGACTCATCAGACCAAAGCACAGATTTCCACTGGTCTAAAGTCCAGCCCTTGTGTTCTTTAGCCTAAACAAGTTTCTTCTGCTTATTGCCTGTCCTTAGCAGTGGTTTCCTAGCAGCTATTTTACCATGAAGGCCTGCTGCACAAAGTCTCCTCTTAACAGTTGTTGTAGAGATGTGTCTGCTGCTAGAACTCTGTGTGGCATTGACCTGGTCTCTAATGTCAGCTGCTGTTAACCTGCGATTTCTGAGGCTGGTGACTCGGATAAACGTATCCTCTGAAGCAGAGGTGACTCTTGGTCTTCCTTTCCTGGGGCGGTCCTCATGTGAGCCAGTTTCTTTGTAGTGCTTGATGGTTTTTGCAACTGCACTTGGGGACACTTTCAAATTACCCAGATGACTTAGCGGTCTCGCGAGTGTTATATACTGCCTGGCTGCTATATAATACGTGGGCAGTGTTATATACTGCGTGGACAGTGTTATATACTGTGTGGGCAGTGTTATATACTGTGTGGGCTGTGTTATATACTGCCTAGCTGCTATATACTGCGTGGGCTGTGCTATATATTACATGGGCTGTTATATACTGCGTGGGCTGTGTTACATACTACGTGGCTGCTATATACTATGTGGCTGCGCTATATACTACGTGGCTGTGCTAAGTGCGATGTGTTGTGAATTCTGCTCTTGGGCTCCCTCCGGTGGTTGTAGAGGGTAATGCAGTTGTATCTGGATTTCAGGAGTGGACAGGTGTATCTGCTAATTGCAGAGCTGACTGGGGTATATAGCTTTGCAGGACTTGTTAGTCCCTGCCAGTTGTTCATTGTATTCCTGGAGGATTCACTTCCCTGCCTGGTTTCTGCTGCTAGCTGTTCATTTCATCCAAGCTAAGTTCTGGCCTTTGATTTTTTGCAGTCCACATGCTGTGGGCTTACTGTTAATGTTCTATTTAGTCCAGCTTGGTCTGAATAAGGATTTGTCATCCAAGCTGGTATCTCTGGAGATGCAGATATACCCTCCATGCCTTTAGTAGTTGTGGAGATTTTTGTATGTTCTGTGGTGGATATTTTTCTAGTATTTTATACTGACCGCATAGCTCTCTGTCCTATCCTTCCTATCTAGTTAGTATGGCCTCCTTTGCTAAGATCTGAACTTTCATTCTGTGTATGTTATTTCCCTCTCCTCTCACCGTCAATATTTGTGGGGGGCTGTCTTTTCTTTGGGAATTTTCTCGGAGGCAAGATAGGTTTTCCTTTTTCTGCCTTTAGGGTTAATTAGTTCTCCGACTGTGTCAAGATGTCTAGGAAGTGTTAGGCACATTCCACGGCTACTGCTAGTTGTGTGTTAAGTTCAGGTCTGCGGTCAGTACAGGGACCACCTTCTACAGAGAACGTCTCATGTTGTTCCTTGACCACCAGATCATAACAGTACAACTGGCCAAAAATGAGTTAATTGCATCTCAGAAGAAGGGAGGAAAGATTTTGAGCCATTTTTTTTTCCTCAGTCTGTTTGGTCTGTTCCTCCCTCTTTATCTCTGGGTGGCTGCGGAACATAGTAATAACATGAGTGTTCAGGAGTTAGTTTCTCGTGTGGATCATCTTGCTGCTAGGGTACAAGGTATTTCAGAATATATTTTTCAGTCTCCTGCCTTAGAACCTAGGATTCCCACTCCTGATTTATTCTTTGGTGACAGATCCAAATTTTTGAGTTTCAAAAATAATTGTAAACTGTTTTTTGCTTTGAGACCCCGGTCTTCTGGTGATTCCATTCAACAGGTTAAAATTATCATATCCCTGTTATGTGGTGACCCACAGGATTGGGCATTTTCCCTGGAAACTGGCAATCCTGCTTTGCTTAATGTTGAGTCTTTCTTTCAAGCATTGGGGTTATTGTATGATGAGCCTAATTCTGTGGATCAAGCTGAGAAAATCTTGCTGGACCTGTGTCAAGGTCACGAAGCGGCAGAATCGTATTGCCAGAAATTTAGAAAATGGTCTGTACTGACTAAATGGAATGAGGATGCCTTGGCGGCAATTTTCAGAAAGGGTCTTTCTGAATCTGTTAAGGATGTTATGGTGGGGTTCCCCACGCCTGCTGATCTGAGTGATTCCATGTCGCTGGCCATTCAAATTGATCGGCGCTTGCGAGAGCGCAGAGTGGTGCACACTATAGCTTTGTCTTCTGAGCAAAGCCCTGAGCCTATGCAGTGTGATAGGATTTTGTCTAAAGCTGAACGTCAAAAATTCAGGCATCAGAATAGGTTGTGTTTTTACTGCGGCGATTCTGCTCATATTATTTCTGATTGCCCTAAGCGTACTAAGAGAATCGCTAGTTCTGTTTCCATCAGTACTGTGCAAACTAAATTTTTGTTATCTGTGACCTTGATCTGCTCATTATCATCATTTTCTGTTATGGCGTTTGTGGATTCAGGCGCTGCTCTGAACTTAATGGACTTAGAATTTTCCAGACGTTGTGGTTTCCCTTTGCAGCCTTTGCAGAACCTAATTCCTTTAAGGGGTATTGATGCTACACCGTTGGCTAAAAACAAACCTCAGTTTTGGACACAGCTGACCATGCGTATGGCGCCAGCCCATCTGGAAGATTGTCGTTTTCTGGTGTTGCATAATTTGCATGATGATATTGTGCTGGGTTTTCCATGGTTACAGCTACATAATCCGGTGTTAGATTGGAAATCTATGTCTGTGACTAGTTGGGGTTGTCAGGGGGTTCATAATGATGTTCCGTTGATGTCAATTTCCTCTTCCCCCTCTTCTGAAATTCCTGAGTTCTTGTCGGATTTCCAGGATGTATTTGATGAGCCCAAATCCAGTTCCCTTCCACCACATAGGGACTGAGATTGTGCTATTGACTTGATTCCAGGTTGTAAGTTCCCTAAGGGCCGACTTTTCAACCTGTCTGTACCTGAATATGCCGCCATGCGGAGCTATATTAAGGAGTCTTTGGAGAAGGGGCATATTCGGCAGTCTTCTTCACCGTTGGGAGCAGGTTTTTTTTTGTTGCCAAGAAGGATGGCTCCTTGAGACCCTGTATTGATTATCGCCTATTGAATAAGATCATGGTCAAATTTCAATACCCGTTGCCTTTGCTTACTGATTTGTTTGCTAGGATTAAGGGGCTAGCTGGTTTACTAAGATTGACCTTCGAGGGGCATATAATCTTATTCGTATTAAGCAGGGTGACGAATGGAAAACTGCATTTAATACGCCCGAAGGCCATTTTGAATACCTTGTGATGCCATTCGGACTCTCTAATGCTCCATCAGTGTTCCAATCCTTCATGCATGATATCTTTCGGAGTTATCTTGATAAATTCATGGTTGTATATTTGGATAATATTTTGATTTTTTTCCGATGATTGGGAGTCTAATGTGAAACAGGTCAGGATGGTATTTCAGATCCGACGTAATAATGCTTTATTTGTGAAGGGGTCAAAGTGCCTCTTTGGAGTGCAGAGGGTTTCTTTTTTGGGCTTCATTTTTTCTCCCGCATCTATAGAAATGGATCCGGTTAAGGTTCAGGCCATTCATGATTGGATTCGACCCACATCTGTAAAGAGCCTTCAGAAATTCTTGGGCTTTGCTAATTTTTATCGTCGTTTCATTGCCCACTTCTCCAGTGTGGTTAAACCTCTGACCGATTTGACGAAGAAAGTCGCTGATGTGACGAATTGGTCCTCTGCGGCTGTTTCTGCCTTTCAGGAGCTTAAACGCCGATTTACTTCTGCCCCTGTGTTACGTCAGCCGGATGTTTCTCTTCCATTTCAGGTTGAGGTTGACGCTTCTGAGATTGGGGCAGGGGCCGTTTTGTCTCAGAGGAATTCTGATGGTTCCTTGATGAAACCGTGTGC
The DNA here is from genome assembly GCF_032444005.1 of Ranitomeya imitator. Taxonomy (NCBI): domain Eukaryota; kingdom Metazoa; phylum Chordata; class Amphibia; order Anura; family Dendrobatidae; genus Ranitomeya; species Ranitomeya imitator. The sequence continues at coordinate 637,424,536 of NC_091285.1, forward strand.
CTTCTTTTCTCGGAAGTTTTCGCCTGCGGAGCGCAATTATGATGTCGGCAATCGGGAGTTGTTGGCTATGAAGTGGGCATTTGAGGAGTGGCAACATTGGCTTGAGGGGGCCAAGCACCGTATTGTGATCCTTACCGATCATAAGAATCTGATTTACCTCGAGTCTGCCAAACGGCTGAATCTTAGACAGGCTCGATGGTCCCTGTTTTTCTCCCGTTTTGATTTTGTGGTTTCGTACATTCCTGGTACTAAGAATGTTAAGGCGGATGCCCTCTCTAGGAGTTTTTTCCTGATTCCCCTGGGGTTCTTGAGCCGGTCGGCATTCTGAAGGAAGGGGTGATTCTTTCTGCCATCTCCCCTGATTTACGACGGGCTCTTCAGGAGTTTCAGGCTGATAAACCTGACCGCTGTCCAGTGGGGAAATTGTTTGTTCCTGATAGATGGACTAGTAAAGTAATTTCTGAGATTCATTGTTCTGTGTTGGCTGGCCATCCGGGGATTTTTGGTACCAGAGATTTGGTTGGTAGGTCCTTTTGGTGGCCTTCTTTGTCACGGGATGTGCGTTCTTTTGTGCAGTCCTGTGGGATTTGTGCGCGGGCTAAGCCTTGCTGTTCCCGCGCTAGTGGGTTGCTTTTGCCTTTGCCGGTTCCTAAGAGACCTTGGACGCATATTTCTATGGATTTTATTTCAGATCTTCCGGTTTCCCAGAGGATGTCGGTTATCTGGGTGGTTTGTGATCAGTTTTCTAAGATGGTTCATTTGGTACCTTTGCCTAAATTGCCTTCCTCTTCTGATTTGGTTCCGTTGTTTTTTCAGCATGTGGTTCATTTGCATGGCATTCCGGAGAATATTGTGTCCGATAGAGGTTCCCAGTTTGTTTCTAGGTTTTGGCGAGCCTTTTGTGCTAAACTGGGCATCGATTTATCTTTTTCTTCCGCCTTTCATCCCCAGACCAATGGCCAGACCGAGCGAACTAATCAAACTTTGGAAACTTATTTGAGATGCTTTGTGTCTGCTGATCAGGATGATTGGGTGGCCTTCTTGCTATTGGCCGAGTTTGCCCTTAATAACCGGGCTAGTTCTGCTACTTTGGTTTCACCCTTCTTTTGTAATTCTGGCTTTCACCCTCGTTTTTCTTCGGGACAGGTTGAGCCTTCTGATTGTCCTGGGGTGGACTCTGTGGTTGACAGGTTGCAGAGGATTTGGACTCATGTTGGTGACAATTTGGTGTTGTCTCAGGAGGAGGCTCAGCGTTTTGCCAACCGTCGCCGGCGTGTTGGTTCCCGGCTTCGGGTTGGGGATTTAGTCTGGTTTTCTTCTCGTCATGTTCCTATGAAAGTTTCTTCCCCTAAGTTTAAGCCTCGGTTTATTGGTCCTTATAGGATTTCTGAGATTATCAATCCAGTGTCTTTTCGTTTGGCCCTTCCAGCCTCTTTTTCCATCCATAATGTTTTTCACAGATCCTTGTTGCGGAAATATGTAGTGCCTGTTGTTCCCTCGGCTGATCCTCCTGCCCTGGTGTTGATTGATGGGGAGTTGGAGTATGTGGTTGAGAAGATTTTGGATTCTCGTTTTTCGAGGCGGAGGCTTCAGTATCTGGTCAAATGGAAGGGTTATGGCCAGGAGGATAATTCTTGGGTTGTTGCCTCCGATGTTCATGCTGACGATTTGGTCCGTGCCTTTCATTTGGCCCGTCCTGATCGTCCTGGGGGCTCTGGTGAGGGTTCGGTGACCCCTCCTCAAGGGGGGGGTACTGTTGTGAATTCTGCTCTTGGACTCCCTCCGGTGGTTGTAGAGGGTAATGCAGTTGTATCTGGATTTCAGGAGTGGACAGGTGTATCTGCTAATTGCAGAGCTGACTGGGGTATATAGCTTTGCAGGACTTGTTAGTCCCTGCCAGTTGTTCATTGTATTCCTGGAGGATTCACTTCCCTGCCTGGTTTCTGCTGCTAGCTGTTAATTTCATCCAAGCTAAGTTCTGGCCTTTGATTTTTTTGCAGTCCACATGCTGTGGGCTTACTGTTCTATGCTTCTTAATGTTCTATTTAGTCCAGCTTGGTCTGAATAAGGATTTGTCATCCAAGCTGGTATCTCTGGAGATGCAGATATACCCTCCATGCCTTTAGTAGTTGTGGAGATTTTTGTATGTTCTGTGGTGGATATTTTTCTAGTATTTTATACTGACCGCATAGCTCTCTGTCCTATCCTTCCTATCTAGTTAGTATGGCCTCCTTTGCTAAGATCTGAATTTTCATTCTGTGTATGTTATTTCCCTCTCCTCTCACCGTCAATATTTGTGGGGGGCTGTCTTCTTTGGGAATTTTCTCTGAGGCAAGATAAGTTTTCCTTTTTCTGCCTTTAGGGTTAATTAGTTCTCCGGCTGTGTGGAGATGTCTAGGAAGTGTTAGGCACATTCCATGGCTACTGCTAGTTGTGTGTTAAGTTCAGGTCTGCGGTCAGTACAGGGACCACCTTCTCCAGAGAACGTCTCATGTTGTTCCTTGACCACCAGATCATAACAGCGATGTACATATATACATACATACTCTAGAATACCTGATGCGTTAGAATCGGGCCACCATCTAGAGTGTGTGTGTGTGTGTGTGTGTGTGTGTGTGTGTGTGTGTGTGTGTGTGTATATATATATACACACACATATGTGTATATATATATACACACACACACACAGTACAGACCAAAAGTTTGGACACACCTCATTTATAGATTGTTCTGTATTTTCATGACAATGAAAATTGTACATTCACACTGAAGTCATCAAAACTATGAATTAACACGTGGAATTATATACTTAACAAAAAAGTGTGAAATTATGTCTTATGTTCTAGGTGGTTCTTCAAAGTATCCACCTTTTGCTTTGATGACTGCTTTGCACACTCTTGGCATTCTCTTGCTGAGCTTCTAGAGGTAGGTTTCCCCTGTCAGGTTTAATAAGTGGGATATTGGATTTTATTACACATTGATTGATTATGTATATAATGAAATTTTTTGAGTAATGATGTAATTGATTGTAGATTATGTATATAAAAACATGGTTGTTGGTATCATTCACTGCTTGAGAAAGGCTCAGTGTGAGCCGAAACGTCGCTGCATAAAGATGTGGGCTGAATAAACCTCACTTTTTTCACTTTGGATATTATTGGAGTGCTGCCTTCTTTTGCCTTTTTTGTATACAATTGGGGACAGAGTGGACCATTTGACCCAGGAGGCCAGGCACCCATCGGTGAGCATTGTGCTGTTCCATTTTTACTCTATATATATATATATATATATATATATATATTGTATATATACTGTATATGTATGTATGTATGTATGTATGTGTATATATATATATATATATATACACACACACACACACATATATATATTCCTAGGAGTAAGAAGCACTGAACATGAGCTACTGAATTTCCATCACTTTATACCTTGTAATGAGGCAACTGTAAGACAAAACCTGGAAAAACTCAACTCCGTGGAACATAAAAGTGATCTGGACTGAACTGGACTTTACTCTTTATGAAAAAAGGAAGAATTGAAGGATTTAAAGGACAAAACCAGAATCTCCTTGAGGACACAGACTGGAAACAGCCGACATCATACATCTGACATCCTGATACCTGGACCTATAGAAGGTAGGAGAATTCTTTAACTACAACACAACCTATAGACTTGCTACAAATTAACCTCCTTAGAAACAAGGATTATAATTAACATATAACTACAAAATGGAAAACACAAATTTAGAACAAGTAAATGAACAAAGCCCAGAGCCAGAGACACAGGAATGCTGGGGGCCAGATCAGGAGATAACACAGGGGGGCAATAAACGCAAGAAGGACTACATTAGAGAGAATCCAGAGACTCTTTATGCAGATTTCACAAAGGAAGAACGAAAAAGAAAAACCAATTTATTATTCTATACAGACCATCTCTCAGCCTGGCACACTGCGCTGTGCAATCGATATAAACATGTACCTAAATCCAACGATAATAAGGGCCAGCGGATTAAAATTACCAGCCAAGCAGATGAGGACACCAATGCGCTCACCATAATCCTATACAACAATGTCACAGTCATGGCGCAGGGGACGGAGGAGATTCTGCAGCAATTTGAAAATTGTTTTTCTGATATCAAAGAGCAGGCACAAACCTATAAAGGACTACAAGCCCCAGCAGCTACCTCTAATGCTCACATAGAGATTCCCAAACAGAGCTGCCTAACCCCCGACACTTCACACCTCTCGCCTGATAACATCAGAGACTTCTTATCTCAACTAGAAAGTGACTTGGTCCAACTGAAATTAGAATGTGAAAGAAACTCACAAAGCAATGCAAATTACCAAGCAACAAATGACACAGCCATACAGAAAATAAGGGCCGAAATGTGTGAAATGAAATGTCAACACAAGGCAGCACTACAGGAAATGGGGAAGCTGAAAAAAGACAATGATCAACTCCGAAAGGAGATTACAGAATTAAAAGCCCATAGCCCTGGACATCTGAACCAGCAGGGGGCAACGAAAACAAGCCAGAGAGCAGACAACATGGCCACCACTGACCAGAATGTAGAGACACCAAACAGCATTAAAATAATAACCAACAATATGATGGAAGAGAGAAGAGAACCAGCCACCAGCAAAGCCAGCACCACAGACCCCCATCAGCAGCACCGTAGCCCACCCAAGACAATCGCAAAGTCCTGATATTGTCCTAATAATGGACTCAAATCCTGAAACCAGAGAGATGGAAGAGAGAAGAGAACCAGCCAGCACCACAGACCTCCGTCAGCAGCACCTTAGCCCACCCAAGACATCGCAAAGTCCTGATACTGTCCTAATAATGGACTCAAATCCTGAAACTAGAGAGATGGAAGAGAGAAGAGAACCAGCCACCAGCAAAGCCAGCACCACAGACCCCCGTCAGCAGCACTGTAGCCCACCCAAGACATCACAAAGTCCTGATATTGTCCTAATAATGGACTCAAATGGGAAGTACCTAAATACACAGCGGCTATTCCCAGGAAAACAGGTCCGTACAATCCGCTGTGCAAGTATTGAACAGGTGACAGAGGTCATCAGTAGACCACGGTTTACCAACCCAAAGCACATTAATATACACACGGGTACAAACAATCTGCCAGACCAGCAGATCGCAGAACAACTGATCAACCTGGCAAAGATGGCAAACCTAAAATTCCCGGACAGTAAAATCATTCTGTCATCGCTGCTTCCAAGAAAGGACATACTCAGGCCAACCACCCAAGCCATCAATGCAGAACTGACTGAAAAGATCAAGACTGTGCCAAACGTGACCCTGGCACAACACCTCTCCATAAACAACAGTCACCTGCACGATGATAAACACCTCAACAAACAAGGGGTCAGCCTCCTGGCCAAAGAGCTGAAGGACATCGTGCTAAACAGAGACCCCAGGCCTGGATTCAACAGTGGCCATAATCACACTGAAAGACAATCGAGAACGATAAAGCAGAAAACCCCAAGGCTACCTCCTGAAGCTGGAAACAAAGCTCTTCACCCAGTGTCAGACCATCGGAGGTGGAGACCTCCAAGCCCACACAGATACATGCAGAGCAGAGATAGGGTTGAGATAAAGAACCTGCTCAAGGAGCTGTGCAGAATAATAATGTGACTGGATGGAACCAAGCACTTCTATAAAACTGTCAGAAATCCAGTTTGTCCCACACAGCCATACTCATTACAAGGTATATACACACAAACCACACAGAAGAATGTCTTCACTTACAATCAGCAGCTGGAATATCCAGGGTCTCAACGCCTCAAACTTTGGATCTAAAACAAAGGACCCTGATTTTATACAAAGTATGAAAAATATAGACATTCAGACCCTCCTGGAAACATGGACCAGAGCCGAAAACGAATCCCTGGTGCCTATTGGATACAAGGAATTCTTGGTCCATGCTCAGAAAAATAAAAACATCAAACAGGGCCGTGGCTCAGGAGGAGTAGCGATCTGGTATAAAGAGGAGCTCCACCAGTACATCAAACCGGTGAAGAAAGGAGACAGCCACATATGGATCAGAATCAGCAGCTCCATCCTCACCTGTCAGTCTGATGTCCACCTCTGTGCCACCTATATACCACCACCAGAGTCCCCCTACTTCAATCCAGACTGCTTCGAGATCTTACAAAGAGAAGCCGCCCATTATCAGTCCCTGGGCAAAGTTCTCATCTTTGGAGACCTCAATGCAAGAACAGGGAGAGAGAGAGACTTCCTGACAACGGATGGAAACATCTACATACTTGGAGCAGAGAATGACGGCCAAGACCCTGTACACACTGAGAGAAACAGCTATGACAGTACAGTCAACAAAAGTGGCAGAAAGCTCCTGAACGTATGTAAAAGTTTTGGACTTCATATCCTTAATGGACGAAGCAAGGGTGACTCCTTAGGAAGGTATACACTAAACTCCCATGTAGGGAGGAGTGTAGTTGATTACGCCATTACAGACCTGAACCTGGCAGATGTCAGCGCCTTCATAGTCACCCCACAAACGCACCTGTCAGACCACAGCCAACTTCTTCTGTACATGAAATCTACATAGAAACCATCCACTCAGAAGCCACAGCAGAGCGGCCTCCATCCTATAAATGGTCCAAAATGTCGGCACTAAAATATAAAGAAGCTTCCAGCAGACCTGAAATACAGCGGATGCTCCACCACTTCTACAACCTCGAGTACATGCCAAACCCAGATGGAGTGAGCCAAGCAGCAAAGGACCTCAACAATATATTTTACGCAATGGCCAGACTGTCCGACCTTAAAAAAGTCGACTACAAGAGACCAAAAGAAACACAGGTCAATGGCTGGTTTAACAGAGAATGTAAAGCTGTACGGAAGACCCTGAGAACAGCCTCCAACAAGAAACACAGAGACCCCAACCACCTGGGTCTGAGGGAAGCCTATGACTCCATACAAAAGCAGTACAAAACCATCCTCAGGAGGAAGAAGCAGAGTTACATCTCTACCAAGCTCAATCAACTCCAAGACGCCCTCCAAGACAACTCCTTCTGGGAACTATGGAACCACATGGGCACCAAAGACAAGAAAAACAACAACCATATCCAAAATGGCAACCTCTGGCTCCAATACTTCAGAGACCTCTATAAAGACATTCCAAAGGAAGGACTAAGTCAAGAACAGGAAAACATAATGGCGAAACTAAAAGCAATGGAGGAAAAAATCAAAAACTTCCAAAACCCGGTGGATACACCTATAACACTACAGGAAGTAACCGAGAGACTCTCCTCCATAAGATGTAGAAAAGCCGGTGGCCTGGATGGAATCCTACCAGAAATGCTGAAGTACAGCCCACCAGAAATACAGGCTGCAATGGTTAAACTCTTCAATATTGTACTGAGTGCCGGCTACTTCCCTCTTACCTGGAACCAAGGCCTCATCACACCCATCCACAAGAGTGGGGACAGATATGACCCAGCCAACTACAGAGGCATATGCGTCAACAGCAACTTGGGAAAACTGTTCAACAGTATCCTGAACAAGAGGATCCTCACCTTCCTCACCGAGCACAACGTCCTCAGCAAGAGCCAAGCAGGGTTCATGCCGAACCACCGCACCACTGACCACATCTATACTCTGCACAGCCTCATTCAGAGACACGTCTACAATACAAAGAATGGGAAGATATACGCCTGCTTTGTGGACTTTAAAAAGGCCTTTGATTCAGTGTGGCACCCGGGCTTATTCCTGAAACTGCTGGAGAGTGGAATAGGAGGAAAGACCTACGATGTCATCAAAAGCTCCTACACCGAGAACCGCTGCAGCGTGAGTGTGAGCGGCAAAAGAACGGCTTATTTCCAGCAGAGCCGCGGAGTCAGACAAGGCTGCAGCCTAAGTCCAACGCTCTTCAACATCTACATCAACGAGCTGGCTACCGCCCTGGAATCCTCCTCAGCACCAGGTCTCATCCTCCATGACGCTGTTGAGTCCTTCTCAGTCCCTGGCTTACTAGAGGTAGGGATCCTGAGTAAATGACACGCAAACAAGGTATTGTGTGATCATATACAGGGGAAGCCCAGGAGCACATCTCTCTCTCTGGGCTTTGCCCTCCCTTTATATAGAAAAGAATTATTCTTTTACAGACATGCGCACAAGCGCTCATATTTCACTATCTCTTACATAAACAATCTATACCAGTCTTTATCAGTAGAAAGTTACATCATCTGGAAGGTGAATGAAAGGCTGCTATTGAAAGAAGGAATGCACACATGATTACTTCCATAAAAGGAAATGTCAAGTCAGCAGAAATGTATCTTGTTGTAAGCGAGATTTCTCAGGAAGAAGACAAGATGGATTCCTTTAGTTCAGTCTGATCTCCACAATTCCCCCCTTTGACATTTTCTTTTATTTATTTTATTACCACAGGGCCAAAGACAAAGCCTTTATTTGGTATTACACATGTACATGCTTGTATTCAATAAGAGAATCAAATCTAGTATTAATTCTTCCGTTTAACTCTCGCAACCTTTTCTTTGTTTTGCAATAAGTACAGATATTACAAAGGGATAGCAAAATAAGCGCAATAATCAGTATTAGCAAAGGATAACATAAGAGAAGAAGGAAAAAAAAACTTTATACTCTTGCATCTATTACACAAAGTTTATCTGTGCATACTGAGATACTCTTGAGCACAATCTGGAATAGTACGTATATGACTACAATAATCATAGCTATATGTATTATGCTCTGCATAATCCCAGCAACCCACCCACCGATTCCTCTGAACCAGTTGGCTGGGTTAAGAAAAGAAAAGGTATCTGACCACCAGCTATCCTTATTCTGGTCATTGTCTTTGTCATACTGATCTCTGAGTCGTTGTACGTCCTTTAATTTAAATGTCATACTCATAGTACTATTCGGGTCTATATAATGACAGCAGGTGGGTCCGATGATTTGACACATACCCCCTTGTGAGGCAGTTAGGTAATCCAATACCAGGGTATGTTGGTTAGTGACTATTATAAGCTGATTCTGTACAGCTATACTGGTATTTAATATGTCCAATATATCCCAGATCTGATCATCTAGATAATCCGTGGCTCTAACTAATTTATCCCACATCTGTGTTAACATAGGATAAATAAAAATGGTACTAGCAATTTTGTTAGGAATTCCCATTTGTACTATATGTGGCCTCCCCGAGGGACGTGGTGAGTTATCTGCAGCTCTTTTATACAGTGTGTGCTTGGGCACGGCTTGCATATTCACTTGTTTATTTTAAATTATGAATGTAGCCGGGGTTAGGCGTCCTAATGTACAAGTACCCTTTATACCTACGGGAAGCCATTTATATGCTCCTTCTCCGCATATCCAAAATGTACCTTCAGGCAGATCCCATAGAGCTGAGTGCTGCAATACCAATCTGTGAGCCAAGTCCACAAATCTAGATACATTCTGAAGCATACACCAAGAGGGTTTTTGTCCCAAGGGGCTACAGTACCCGGCTGCGGGATTCCCACATACAGGCATTCCTTTGATATACTCATTGGATTCATTACAAACCAGGTTCCCCAGCTTACTTGTACAACTGTTTGCATCACCTTGGGGGAACAATTTAGAATGTTTCCATTTTCTATTATGTATGTATCTTTCCAATACTACAGGTTTGAAAGCATCAGAGGGGGGGACGGTTGTACTGAAACTAAGCTGTAGATTTTCTGTGGGGACCTGTCCTAAATTAGTTAATCCAGTCTTATTTCTAGGTACCCATTTTCCTCCCCTAAATGCTAAATATTGTAGATGTGTGTTACTCCCTGAGAGATTACCCTGCCACCAAGGAAATTCTACCCATCCCACAATTGGTATGGCGATTGTAGTATTCCACAGCCTAGCATTACCAATTTGGTTGTTGGCCAGGTTGTCTGAACAATTAGGCCAAGCGAATATTTCTTCTGCTAATACGGGAACTGCTAGAAAAGGTATACTTGTGGCTGATACCGGCGAATGGGTACAGATCCAACAATCTGTCAGGGTTTGTGTATTGTTTAACAAGTCGTGCACTAATTTTCTATGATGTTGTACGAATCTATTGTTCAAAGGGGCTAGAGAATTCAGTCTATCCCACGCCTCCGTTGAGGTTATCATTATTAACATCAATATCATGAGTTTATACTGCTTTTCTTGCAATGGCTTGCATGTATCTATGATGCCTTTCCTTCAAGCTTGACTGATGTAGGTGTTGTCAACAGGACTTGGAAAGGTCCGTCAAACCTTGGTTCTAGAGCCTTTCTGGTGTGTCTTTTTACATAGACTTGATCACCTGGTTCCAACTTGTGACTTCCTTCTGTGTTGTCAGGATCTGGAAGGGAAGCAAAAACTTGTGCATGCACCTTAGTTAATTGTTTCTGAAGATTTTGCACATAAGAAGTCAATGACTCAATATTTAACACAAGTTGCTGTGGAAAATAACATCCTAAATTGGCAGTCCTGCCAAACAAAATTTCATATGGAGACAGTTTAGTCTTACCCCTTGGGGTATTGCGTATTGAGTAAAGGGCCAGTGGAAGGCATTCTGTCCAAGGCTTTCCTGTTTCAGCCATGGCTTTCTGTATTTTTAATTTTAAAGTTCCATTCATGCGTTCCACCTTACCAGAACTTTGAGGATGGTACGGAGTGTGTAACTGACTTTCAACACCCAACATTTTCAGTACATTTTGAAATATTTCTCCAGTGAAATGAGTACCCCTATCTGACTCGATCACTTCAGGGAGACCGTAACGGGGTATCAGTTCGGCAACTAGCTTTACAGCAGTGTTTTTAGCTGAAGCCTTCCGAACTGGATAGGCCTCTGGCCACCCCGAGAACATGTCCACACATACCAACACATACTCATACCCATTACTTTTTGGCAGCTGGATAAAGTCTATTTGTAATCGCTGAAACGGGTAGAGAGGTCGGACGTGGTGCTTCATAGGGGTCTTTGTTGTCTGTCCGGGATTATGTGCCAGGCATATAGCGCATGCAGCACAATAGTCTCTTGCATAGTTGCCAAAACCTGGAGCCAACCAGACTTGCTTTGCCAGTAGTGTCATTGCATTTGCAGACACATGAGTAGGGTGGTGCAGTCCACCAACTACAATCGGATACCAGGCTCTAGGTAGACATATTAGTCCATCTTTCTTCCAAATTCCCGCTTGTTCTTCTGCCCCTTCCTTTTTCCACCTGTCCCTCTCCTCTTCTCCTGCATCTTCCTGTGCTTGTCTCAGTCTATCTTCAGTATTTTCTGTGGGGTTTACAGTATGAACCTGTTGTAAGGGTTTGACAGCTGCTGCTTTGGCTGCTTTATCAGCCCTATCATTTCCCCTAGATTCCCTAGTGTCGAGTCTCACATGTGCAGCTACCTTGATTACTGCTACTTCTTTTGTTTCTTGTGCAGACTGTTTCGGTGGAAGTGGTTCTGCTTTGAGAGTTTCAGATTCTGACACAACTGCATACCCTGTATGGAAGTTACCTGTGTCATCTGCAAACCTACTACCATCTATAAACAGCTCTAAATCTGGATTTTGAAGTGGTGTTTCGGATACATTGGGTAAGCCTACCGTTTCTTGTAAAATGAGCTCTGTACAATCATGTGTGTCTGTAGGGAAAAAATTTGCGTATGGATCAGTGTCCTTATTCCCCCCTTCAGACTCGAGAGGTAGCAGTGTAGCTAAATTGAGAGTCTGAAGCCTAGCAAATGTGATAGTAGAGGGGAGCAACAAAGAACACTGTAGCCGCAAATGTCTGGCCATGGAAATGTGTTTTGGTTGGACCTGGTTTAATATCCCATAAACATCATGTGTAGTTTGAACTGTGAGTGGATACTCTAGGACAATTTCTGATGCTTTGTCCAACAATAGTGAGACAGCAACAACTACACATACACAGGTTGGCGCTGCTCTAGCTACGGGATCTAACCTTGCTGAAAGATATGCAATTGGTCTTTGTTTCCCTGCATGCTTCTGGGTAAGAACTCCTGTAGCATGGGAATCAACTTCTGCAGCCATAAGCTGAAACGGTTTGGTGTAGTCTGGTAGCCCTAACGCTGGAGCTGAAACAAGGGCATCTTTTAATTGTTGGAACGAAATCTGACCTTCTTTTGTCAACAAATAAGGTTCACTTTTTACACAGTCATACAGTGGTTGCATTAGTTGACTGGCATGTATAATCCATTGTCTACAATGAGACACTATTCCTAAAAATGCTCGTAGCTGTTTATGATTTCTAGGCTCATTCATCTGTCTTATTGCTTCAGTTCTTTGTGGTGTAAGATGCTTTTTACCTTGAGAAATGCAATGACCTAGAAAGACCACTTTGGTCTGACAAACTTGTAGCTTTTGTCTATTCACTTTACACCCTTCTTTTTCTAAAAAACATAGTAAACTCACAGTGGACCTTTCTGCAGTTTCTAGATCTGGGCAGCAAAGTAGTAGGTCATCCACATACTGCAAAATTACTACCTGTGGTTCGGGTTCAAACCTCTGAAGGACTGTTTGTAGGGCATTTGAATAAAGAGTAGGGGAGTGTATCATTCCCTGTGGAAGGCGTGTCCACGCCAACTGTTTGCCCTTAAATGTAAATGCAAACAAATGCCAACTATCTTGGTGTAAAGGAACCGAGAAAAATGCATTTGAAAGATCTATTACAGTGAACACTTGAGAACTGGCTGGTATCTGTGATAGTAACGTATGAGGATTGGGTACAACTGGGGTGATTGGATCTAGAACTTTGTTTATTTCTCTTAAATCATGTACCATACGATATTTGGGCATAGAACTCTTATCAAGAGTTCTCTTTTTGACTGGATACAGAGGAGTGTTAGCAGGTGATTGTATCTCTACCAAAACTCCTTTCTTTTTATATCCCTCTATCTGTTTTGTAATCGCTAGTTCCTGCTGGGCACTCACAGGGTATTGTCTGAGCTGTGGGAGAACAGTTCCTGGTTGCACAGATAGTTTTACAGGAGAGATATGCAATAGTCCCACATCGGTGTCACCCTGTGCCCACAGTGTTTCTGGGACCATTGAGAGGTCTAGATCTGTGGTGTACTCTTTTTCTTCAGCATAATCCTCAAAAGCCTGAATTCTAACATATTGTTCTAATGTTTCTGCATCATCAGGGATAGTCAGTATAACTGTGCCATCTTCCCTAAAATTGATGTTAGCTTCTAATTTCTTTAGGACATCAGTTCCTAACAAACATGTTGGGGCACCTCTGGCATACAAAAATCTGGATGCAAAACATTTAGGTCCTAATGAGACCTCTAGGGGCACAGTATATGGCAGTGTTCGAATTACCCCATCATAACCCTCAGCAAAAGTTGTTTGTTCTGAAATATCTTCCGGATTCGGAAGAAAATCTTGATTCAAAATTGAGGAAGTTGCACCTGTATCTATCAAAAATGGAATCTCTCTCCCCCCCACATTCACCTGTATCATAGGTCTTCTAGCTGGTAGGGAAGTTTGTAACACATCGAGTCAATCTGAATCTGGTATGGGACCATCTATGATGGTAGATTTCTGCTGGTTGTCCGTTTGGGGAGGGTTATTTCTGGGAACAAATTTGCCTGACTTTATATCTGCCAACTTCTTCCTGCACTCTCTTTGGAAATGACCTGGCTTTTTACAGTAGTGGCAAGGAAAGTTGTGTCTCACTCTTCCTCCTGTATTAGCTTGTGCTATTCTAACAGGCTTACGATTCTCTCTCATATCCATGACTATTCCTAAACATCGTTGTTTCACAATATTTGGTTGTTCAATTGTTCTCCAATCTGGAGTAGAGGATTTAAATTTTTCTCTGATTTTCGGATCTAGCCCCTCTATTAATTGTTTTGTAAAAAGTCTCCTTACTGAAGCATCAGTCAAATCCAATCCTTCATCCCTAAAGCTATTTTCTAATTCTTGACTATATTCTTCAATACTTTTCCCAAATTTCTGCATAATCACACCCGTAGATCCCCTTTCCCTCTGTTTTTCTCTCATGAAAATTATTAATGCCTCTGTGAACTGGGTACCTGATGCTTCTGTCTGTAAGGCACCCCCTTCTGCCACTGGTCTATTGGGCTGTAGGTGTGTCAATAATTCCTGAAAAAGTCCGGGGGACATTTTCATTCTACATAATTCTTCCCCGTCCGCCCAGACCCCAGCATGAGTCTGCATGATTTGTTGTATGTATTGTGCAAATCGGATGGGATATTGAGTGGGATCAGGCGCATTATGCAGGAGGGACATACCTTCAGCAGGGGACCAAGGAAAATACTGTCGGGTCTGGTGATATCTAGTTCCCATTACCCCGTCAGCACCAGGTTCCCTAAAGGGTCTTGGTACTACCCTAACAGGGGCAAGTACAGCGCCATGTCTAGGTGTACCACAGACTAGGCAATCATTTCTCCAATCTGGATTTTGTTGTCCACAGTGTGAACATACCCATCCTCCTACCCCACCAAGATTGGGATACAAGGCTGGAAATTGTTTTCCTCCTTCTGCTCCTCCAGATGGTACAAATGATTGGGCTTTTGGATCTAGGTAAGGTGGTGGGATTATGTCACAACTTTTTCCCTTCCCCATAATCCATTTGGAAGTGTCTGGATCATACTTCCAATTCTCCTCTTTAGCTGTTTTTGAGACCTCTATCATACAGTGTATGATTTCTTCCCACCCATTGTCTTTGATAATTCCACCTCGTTCTTTACTCAGTTTTTCCCATTCTGTACTGAACATAAGTGCTTCTGAAATTCCCAATTTTTCTCTTACCCTTCTAATCTGACTTCTGACTGTCTTCCCACATCTTTCCTGTATGATATCTGCTGCTTCCACTTGTCCTAAGACGGTTTTTGTCTGTTTATTTCCCATTTTTCTTTTTTATTTTTTTTTTCAATATTAGCTATTTCTACCCCAGGTGACGTTTGGACAATCACTTATCCTAGGTGATGTCTCGTTGCCTTCTCTCCTAGGGAGCTAAAATATTGAAGGGCTGATCTGCTCCATTCTTTCTAATGTGCAGAATGTACTTAAGTGCTATTATGCACGCAAACAGACCCAGCAACACCATACAGATCACAAAACTTTCTGTGTCAGTTAGCATACTTGTCCCAGGCTCATGGACCCGCGTCCTGGGCTCATTCTATCAAACCTTATCCAGAAATGAAGGAGGTTAAGCACTTAAATGAGAGTCAAGCATGGGCGGAGGTCTCCCCGAAAGGACGCAACCACATGACCCAGTTAGGCTGACTTCCGTGTATAAGGCTTATACCCCAACTATTTCGGCTTATTTTTCTACGCACTTTTGCTCTTCTTTCACAACATACCACAACCTTCACACTGTTCACACACTGCCAGGGACAGGACTCATAAATCTATACAATATAGTAACCCGAGTTTTATAGGTATCTACTCACTACTAGACTAACCCAGCGTGACACGGCTCATAGAGATCTTTCGGACAATACAAGGCAGACAAAAGAGAACTAATAATGTCTCTTACCTGGCCAGGTTTTTCAGTTCATTTGCCGTCCATTATCCCAGATCTCCATTGTCCGTATCTGCAGGTGAATCTCGAGCAAATACTCTCATCTCGGGTCCCTGTTCGGTGCGCCAAAGAAATGTTGAGTCCTTCTCAGTCCCTGGCTTACTAGAGGTAGGGATCCTGAGTAAATGACACGCAAACAAGGTATTGTGTGATCATATACAGGGGAAGCCCAGGAGCACATCTCTCTCTCTGGGCTTTGCCCTCCCTTTATATAGAAAAGAATTATTCTTTTACAGACATGCGCACAAGCGCTCATATTTCACTATCTCTTACATAAACAATCTATACCAGTCTTTATCAGTAGAAAGTTACATCATCTGGAAGGTGAATGAAAGGCTGCTATTGAAAGAAGGAATGCACACATGATTACTTCCATAAAAGGAAATGTCAAGTCAGCAGAAATGTATCTTGTTGTAAGCGAGATTTCTCAGGAAGAAGACAAGATGGATTCCTTTAGTTCAGTCTGATCTCCACAACGCTCAGGTGAAATTCCTGCTGTACGCAGATGACCTGCTGCTGCTGTCACCAACCGAGAAAGGCCTCCAGGACAACCTGAAAATCCTAGAGAAATTCAGCTCCACCTGGGCTCTACCGGTCAACCTAAAGAAAACCAACACCATGGTGTTCCAGAGGAGAAAAAGAAAGTCAGACCAACACCCATCATTTATCCTCAACAACTGCGACCTCACAGGAACGGACAAATATACCTACCTGGGCCTAGAGATTCACCGGTCAGGGAGCTTCAAACAAGCCATAGAGACCCTGAAAGGCAAGGCCTGCAAAACCTTCTATGCCATCCGAAAGACACTCTACCATCTGAAGCCACCAGTGAGGGTCTGGCTAAAAATCTTCGACTCCATCATCGCCCCAATCCTCCTGTATGGCAGCGAAGTCTGGGGTCCTCACACCTACCCAGACTGGTCAAAGTGGGATTCCAGTCCAACAGAAATATTCCACCTGGAATTCTGCAAGCACCTTCTCCAGGTCCATCGGAGCACCTCCAACAGTGCTTGTCGGGCCGAGCTGGGCAGATTCCCTCTACACCTAACAGTTCTAAAGAGGGCGCTGTCATTCCGGGCTCACCTGCATAGGAGCAATCCAAGCTCCCATCACCATAAAGCCCTGATACATGTAGGTGAAACAGAAAAAACAGAACCCTCGGAACAGCCCAGCCAAACCCAACCGGACCAGAACACCAATCACAACAACCTGACAAAAGCCGGAATTAGGAAGATGGCAGATGAAGGCCAGGAGAGGTATGTCAGTGACTGGAAGAATAATATCATCAGCTCACAGAAACTGACCATGTACCGGAGCCTACAGAGAGACTACAGACTGGCCCCATATCTGGAGAAACTCCTGGACCCCAGAGACCGCCAGATCCTGAGCCGATATAGACTCAGTGCCCACAGTCTGGCCATCGAATGTGGCCGACATAGGCAGAGCTACAAGCCCAGGGAGGAAAGACTGTGCCAACACTGTGACCAGGAGGCCATAGAGGACGAAACCCACTTCCTGCTACACTGCTCCAAATACTCAGCAGTGAGGGACACTCACTTCAGGAGACTCTCACATCTCTTCCCAGACTTCATCACCATGAAGGAGGAAGAGAAAACATATATCCTGCTGGGAGAAGAGAGAGCGGTGGAGATAGCAGCGCGGTATGTGAGCGAATGTCATAGACTGCGAGAAAGAACTATGATGCCATGGACTATAGCCCCCAACCTGGATCTGCCCCATCCACCTCCCCTATGCCATGGACTATAGCCCCCACCCTGGATCTGCCCCCATCCACCTCTCCTATGCCATGGACTATAGCCCCCACAATGGATCTGCCCCATCCACCTCCCCTATGCCATGGACTATAGCCCCCACAATGGATCTGCCCCATCCACCTCCCGTATGCCATGGAACTATAGCCCCCACAATGGATGTGCCCCATCCACCTCCCCTACGCCATGGACTATAGCCCCTACCCTGGATCTGCCCCATCCACCTCCCCTACAGCTCCTACCCAACATCCCCACAGTCCCTATCCCTATGTATTTGGTCCTGCCAATAAATCTTCTTTGAATCTTGAATCTTTATGTGTGTGTGTGTGTGTGTGTGTGTGTGTGTGTGTGTGTGTATATATATATATATATATATATATATATATATATACGGTATATATATTATTATTATTTATTATTATAGCGCCATTTATTCCATGGCGCTTTACATGTGAGGAGGGGTATACATAATAAAACAAGTACAATAATCTTGAACAATACAAGTCACAACTGGTACAGGAGGAGAGAGGACCCTGCCCAGGAGAGAGGACCCTGCCCTGCACACATATATATATGTGTGTGTGTATTATATATATATATATATACACATGTATTTGGTCCTGCCAATAAAGCTTCTTTGAATCTTGAATCTTTATGTGTGTGTGTGTATATATATATATATATATATATATATATATATATATATATATATATATATATATATATATATATGTGTGTGTGTGTATATATATGCGTGTGTGTATTATATATATATACATATATATATACACATACAGTGGGGAAAAAAAGTATTTAGTCAGTCAGCAATAGTGCAAGTTCCACCACTTAAAAAGATGAGAGGCGCCTGTAATTTACATAATAGGTAGACCTCAACTATGGGAGACAAACTGAGAAAAAAAAATCCAGAAAATCACATTGTCTGTTTTTTTAATATTTTATTTGCATATTATGGTGGAAAATAAGTATTTGGTCAGAAACAAACAATCAAGATTTCTGGCTCTCACAGACCTGTAACTTCTTCTTTAAGAGTCTCCTCTTTCCCCCACTCATTACCTGTAGTAATGGCACCTGTTTAAACTTGTTATCAGTATAAAAAGACACCTGTGCACACACTCAAACAGTCTGACTCCAAACTCCACTATGGTGAAGACCAAAGAGCTGTCAAAGGACACCAGAAACAAAATTGTAGCCCTGCACCAGGTTGGGAAGACTGAATCTGCAATAGCCAACCAGCTTGGAGTGAAGAAATCAACAGTGGGAGCAATAATTAGAAAATGGAAGACATACAAGACCACTGATAATCTCCCTCGATCTGGGGCTCCACGCAAAATCCCACCCCGTGGGGTCAGAATGATCACAAGAACGGTGAGCAAAAATCCCAGAACCACGCGGGGGGACCTAGTGAATGAACTGCAGAGAGCTGGGACCAATGTAACAAGGTCTACCATAAGTAACACACTACGCCACCATGGACTCAGATCCTGCAGTGCCAGACGTGTCCCACTGCTTAAGCCAGTACATGTCCGGGCCCGTCTGAAGTTTGCTAGAGAGCATTTGGATGATCCAGAGGAGTTTTGGGAGAATGTCCTATGGTCTGATGAAACCTAACTGGAACTGTTTGGTAGAAACACAACTTGTTGTGTTTGGAGGAAAAAGAATACTGAGTTGCATCCATCAAACACCATACCTACTGTAAAGCATGGTGGTGGAAACATCATGCTTTGGGGCTGTTTCTCTGCAAAGGGGCCAGGACGACTGATCCGGGTACATGAAAGAATGAATGGGGCCATGTATCGTGAGATTTTGAGTGCAAACCTCCTTCCATCAGCAAGGGCTGGGTCTTTCAACATGACAATGATCCAAAGCACACCGCCAGGGCAACGAAGGAGTGGCTTCGTAAGAAGCATTTCAAGGTCCTGGAGTGGCCTAGCCAGTCTCCAGATCTCAACCCTATAAAAAACCTTTGGAGGGAGTTGAAAGTCCGTGTTGCCAAGCGAAAAGCCAAAAACATCACTGCTCTAGAGGAGATCTGCATGGAGGAATGGGCCAACATACCAACAACAGTGTGTGGCAACCTTGTGAAGACTTACAGAAAACGTTTGACCTCTGTCATTGCCAACAAAGGATATATTACAAAGTATTGAGATGAAATTTTGTTTCTGGCCAAATACTTATTTTCCCCCATAATATGCAAATAAAATGATAAAAAAAACAGACAATGTGATTTTCTGGATTTTTTTTTCTCAGTTTGTCTCCCATAGTTGAGGTCTACCTATGATGTAAATTACAGACGCCTCTCATCTTTTTAAGTGGTGGAACTTGCACTATTGCTGACTGACTAAATACTTTTTTGCCCCACTATATATATATATATATATATATATATATATATATATATACATACACACATATACAGCAAAAAAAGGAACAGCACAACACTTCTATTTATCTTCGGGTGCAAGGCCCCAGGCAACCAGTCCAACGATTGCACCAAGTTTATAAAAGCTCAAAAAAAAAAAAAAAAAAAAATAGTAGTAAGTTCATAAGATCTGAGGGGCAATGAGATGTTATATTTTAACACGTGTAAGCACTAAGCACTTTATATATGGGCACTTTATGTTGCTATAACTAAGTATAATGCACTATTCTGTAAATGCACTTTATTTAATGTAAATCCTAATTGGGACTAATTGTTGATTGTTGAGACACATATAAATAAGCACTAAGTAGACATACCCACTGCTTGAGAAAGGCTCAGATGGAGCCGAAACGTCGCCCAGACAAGTGGGTTCATTAAATCTTCAACATTTTTCACTGAAGAAATGGAGTGCTGCCTCTTTTTTTGAGTATAATATATATATATATATATATATATATATATATATATATATATATATATATATACTAGCTGAAGAGCCCGGCGTTGCCTGGGCATAGTAAATATTTGTGGTTAGTTATAGCACCTCACTTGTCTTATTTTCCCATCACGCCTCTCATTTTCCCAATCACATCTTTCATTTTCCCCCTCACACCTCTCATTTTGTCCCTCACTCCTCTCATTCCCCCCTAACACTTGTCATTTCAACCTGACATCTGTCATTTTCTGATCACTCCACTATTTTTCCTCACTCCTCTCATTTTGCACTCACACCTTTTCATTTTCACCTCACACCTCTCATTTTCACCTCATCACCTCAGTATATACATGTTTGTCATCTCCCTTATATATAGTATACATCTGAATGTCATCTCCTGTATATAGTATATACCTGTATGTCATCTCCCCTGTATATAGTATATACCTGCTGTGTCTCATCTCCCCTATATATAGTACCGTATTTTTCGGACTATAAGACGCACCGGACTATAAGGCGCACCCAGGTTTTAAAGGTGGAAAATAGGGAAAAAAATATTTGAAGCAAAAAAATGTGGTAAAATATTTAATAACATACTATTATATATAATAACACCACATATAATAGTATGTTATGTTGGAAGCTGCGGGACCAGTGTGGTGTCTGTACAGTACTATATGAAGATGCTCGAGGGTGAGTATAAGCATGGGGGCACAGGGCTTATATTTAAAGCACCACTCCAGCACTGCAAAATAACACTGGAGTGCTGCTTTAAGATCCAATGGGAGAATTATAACTCCCAGCATGTCCTGCAGATCCTATGACATGCTGGGAGTTATAGTTCACTAAAGAAGTGGCAGAGTGCTTTATTGTGTTTTGGAAAGACTAACCTCTTAATTGTGGCAGCCAGCCACACTGTGGTGAGGTAAAAGCATCCCATGACTGCACACAGAGCCCTCCCTCTCGTT
Source organism: Ranitomeya imitator (assembly GCF_032444005.1). Classification (NCBI taxonomy): domain Eukaryota; kingdom Metazoa; phylum Chordata; class Amphibia; order Anura; family Dendrobatidae; genus Ranitomeya; species Ranitomeya imitator. Next base: position 637,445,734 of record NC_091285.1, read on the forward strand.
GCCTTTCCACAGCACAGGTAATGGAAGCCAGCAGATTCTAGTGTTGGAGTCTGAAGGACCTGTGATGATGTCAAGAAGAGGGAGGGCTCTGTGCTGCCATGTGATGCTCCAGCCCGCCCACTTCTGACATCATCACAGGTTCTCCTTGTGCACACTGCACAGCACTCAGCTGCAGCCCAGGAAGGTACAGTGATCTCCTCTCCCCCGGACCCTGCTGCTGCTGCCTCCTCTCCCCCGGACACACGGATCTCCACAGCTGCTGCAGGAATCAGGGCTGGGGAAGCCATGTGTGTCCCTGCTTAAGTGCAGTATTCATTTGCTGCTCCCTGCTCAGCTGATAGGTGGGCGGGGAGTAGCTAATGAATATTCACTGCACTTAATCATCGGGACCACATGGTTTCCCCAGCACTGATTCTGGGCAGTGGGGACATCCTGAAGTGGGATAACAGTGTGATCCCACTCACTGCTGCCCCCCCTCCACACATGCTACATCCATACCATAAGACGCACCCACACTTTCCTCCCAAATTTGGAGGAAAAAAAGTGCATCTTATGGTCAGAAAAATACAGTATATACCTGAATGTAATCTCCTTCTATATATAGTATATACCTGTATGTCATCTCCTCCTGTATATAGTATATACCTGTGTGTCATCTCCCCTGTATATAGTATATATCTGTGTCATCTCCTCCTGTATATAGTATATACCTGCATGTCATCTTCTATATATAGCATATACCTGTATGTCATCTCCTCCTGTATATAGTATATACCTGTAGGTCATCTGCTCCTGTATATAGTGTATATACCTGTGTGTCATCTCCTCCTGTATATAGTATATACCTGTATGTCATCTCCTCCTGTATATATATGTACCTGTATGTCATCTCCTCCTCTATATAGTACATACCTGTGTGTCATCTCTCCTGTATATAGTATATACCTGTGTGTCATCTCCTCCTGTATTAGACCTCGTTCACACGTTATTTGCTCAGTATTTTTACCTCAGTATTTGTAAGCTAAATTGGCAGCCTGATAAATCCCCAGCCAACAGGAAGCCCTCCCCCTGGCAGTATATATTAGCTCACACATACACATAATAGACAGGTCATGTGACTGACAGCTGCCGTATTTCCTATATGGTACATTTGTTGTAGTTTGCCGGCTTATTAATCAGATTTTTATTTTTGAAGGATAATATTAGACTTATGTGTGTTTTAGGGCGAGTTTCGTTTGTCAAGTTGTGTGTGTTGAGTTGCGTGTGGCGACATGCATGTAGCGACTTTTGTGAGATGAGTTTTGTGTGGCAACATGCGTGTAGCAACTTTTTGTGTGTCGAGTTGCATGTGACAGGTTAGTGTAGCAAGTTGTGTGCAGCAAGTTTTGCGCATGGCGAGTTTTGCGCGTGGCGAGTTTTATGTGTGGTGCCTTTTGAGTATGTGAAAGTTTTGTGTGAGGTAACTTTGGCATGTGTTGCAACTTTTGTGCATGTGGCAATTTTTCCGCGTGTGCAAGTTTTGCGTGTGGCGAGTTTTCCATGAGGTGAGTTTTGCACTTGTGGCGAGTTTTGCAAGAGCCTAGTTTTTGCATGTGGCGAGTTCTGCGCGTGGCGAGTTTTGAGTGGCGACTTTTGTGTTTTGACTTTTATGTGGCGAGGTTGGTGTATTTGTGGTGAAATGTGTGCTGAGGGTAATATGTGTTCAAGCATGTGGTAGTGTGTGGCACATTTTGTGTGTGTGTTTATATCCCCGTGTGTGGTGAGTATCCCATGTCGGGGCCCCACCTTAGCAACTGTACGGTATACACTATTTGGCGCCATCGCTTTCACTCTTTAAGTCCCCCTTGTTCACATCTGGCAGCTGTCAATTTGCCTCCTACACTTTTCCTTTCAATTTTTCGCATTGTGTAAATAGTAGCAAAATTGTTTGGTGAATTGGAAAGCGCGGGGTTAAAATTTCACCTCACAACATAGCCTATGACGCTCTCGGGGTCCAGACATGTGACTGTGCAAAATTTTGTGGCTGTAGCTGCGACGCCTCCAACACTTTTCCTTTTACTTTTTCCCCATTATGTAGATAGGGGCAAAATTGTTTGGTGAATTGGAAAGCACGGGGTTAAAATTTCACCTCACAACATAGCCTATGACGCTCTCAGGGTCCAGACGTGTGACTGTGCAAAATTTTGTGGCTGTAGCTGCGACGGTGCAGATGCCAATCCCGGACATACACACATACATACACACACACACACACACACACACACATTCAGCTTTATATATTAGATATATATATATATATATATATATTTTCTATACGTTGGAATGGGAGGTGTGTATACTATAAGCTCACTGTGAGTTCCCCAATAACCGGCCTAGTGTAACTGTCCTGATGATAGGGAACGCAACTCCTCTGCCTCCAAACAAACTGATGGCAGTTATGGGATCTTGCTAGCTATCAAAGTAAATATACCAGAGTGCTGGTGTAGAAAACTTGAAGGAGAGGAGTTCTTCCTCAGCAGTAAGTTTCCAATATTTTCTTTTCGAAAGAGTCAACAATAGAGAGAAAATAAAATAGTAATATATATACTAGATGGTGGCCCAATTCTAACGCATCGGGTATTCTAGAATATGCATGTCCATGTAGTATATAGTACAGCCACGTAGTATATTGCCCAGCCACGTAGTATATTGCCCAGCGATGTAGTATATTGCCCAGCCACGTAGTATATTGCCCAGCCACGTAGTATATTGCCCAGTCACGTAGTATATTGCCCAGTCACGTAGTATATTGCCCAGCCACAGTCTATTGCCCAGCCACGTAGTATATTGCCCAGCCACATAGTATATTGCCCAGTCACGTAGTATATTGCCCAGCCACAGTCTATTGCCCAGCCACGTAGTATATTGCCCAGCCCACGTAGTATATTGCCCAGCCCACGTAGTATATTGCCCAGCCACGTAGTATATTGCCCAGCCACGTAGTATAATGCCCAGCCACGTAGTATATTGCCCAGCCACGTAGTATATTGCCCAGCCATAGTATATTGCCCAGCCACGTAGTATAATGCCCAGCCACGTAGTATAATGCCCAGCCACGTAGTATAATGCCCAGCCACGTAGTATATTGCCCAGCCACGTAGTATATTGCCCAGCCACGTAGTATATTGCCCAGCCATAGTATATTGCCCAGCCACGTAGTATAATGCCCAGCCACATAGTATAATGCTCAGCCACGTAGTATAATGCCCAGCCACGTAGTATAATGCCCAGCCACGTAGTATATTGCCCAGCCACGTAGTATATTGCCCAGCCACGTAGTATATTGCCCAGTCACGTAGTATATTGCCCAGTCACGTTGCCCAGCCACGTAGTATATAGCACAACCCACGTAGTATATTGCCCAGCCACATTGCACAGCCCACATAGTATAGTGCACAGCCCATGTAGTATATTGCCCAGCCCACGTAGAATATAGCAATGTGGGCATCATATCCCTGTTAAAAAAAAAAAAAAAAAAGAATTAAAATAAAAAATTGTTATATACTCACCTTCCGGAGCCCCCGGATCCAAGCGGAGCGGTTACCGACGCACCTCCCGCGCTCCGGTCTCAAGAATGCATTGCGGTCTCGCGAGATGACGACATGGCGGTCTCGCGAGACCGCTACGTCAACATCTCGCGAGACCGCAGAATGGACCGGTTACCAGAGCGTCGCGAGCGGGAAAGGCCTGTTGTGGATCCGAGGGGCCGATGGACGGTGAGTATATAACAATTCTTTTTTTTTTATTATTATTTTTAAACATTAGATCTTTTTACTATTGATGCCGCACAGGCAGCATCAATAGCAAAACGTTGGTCACACAGGGTTAATAGCTGCGTAACCGGAGTGCGTTACACCGCGGCATAGCGCGGTCGATTAACGTTGCCATTAACCCTGTGTGAGCGCTGACTGGAGGGGAGTATGGAGGGGGCACTGACTGCGGGGAGGAAGGAGCGGCCATGTTGCCGCTGGACTGTGCCCGTCGCTGATTGGTCGCGGCAAAACAGCCACGACCAATCAGCGACTTGGATTTCCATGACAGACAGAGGCCGCGACCAATGAATATCCATGACAGACTGAAGGACAGACGGAAGTGACCCATAGACAATTATATAGTAGATTATTATTATTATTATTATACATTTTTATAGCGCCATTTATTCCATGGCGCTTTACATGTGAATACGGGGCAAATATAGACAAATACATTAAACATGAGCAGATAACAAGGCACACGAGTACATAAGGAGGGAGGACCCTGCCCGCGAGGGCTCACAGTCTGCAGGGGGTGGGTGAGGATACACTAGATACACTAGATATCCCCGGCCTGGTGATATACATACAGCCCTCACTGCAGAGTGCCTCGATAACCAGCACGTAACAGGGCAGCACCTCCGGCGACCACTTATCCTTGGTGCAATTCCCTGGCTGACCTGAGGGTAAGGGAGGTGCAGAGAGCTGCAAATGTGTAAGCTCCGTCACATATTGGTGACAGTGGGGAGTTATCCGTATCCCTTAGCTCCCTTGTGTTTTCCTTACAGCCCCTTAGTACCAGTGAAGGGAACTATTAATACTTCAGCATACAAGACATTTTGGACAATTGTAGCCTTTAACTTTGTGGGAATAGTTTGGGAAAGGCTCTTTTCTCTTCCCCATGACGGTGTCCAGAGCACAAGATCCATACGGACATGATTGAGAGAGTTTGGTGAGGAAGACCATGAACATCACAGAGCCCGGACCTCAACCCCATCCAACACCTTTGGGATGAACTAGATCTGAGATTGTGAGCTCGGCCTCTCCATAACATCAGGGTCTGACTTCACAAATGCTCTTCTGGATGTATGGGCAAAAATTCCCACAAATACCTCCAAAAATCTTTAAACAAAAGTTGGCCTAGCCATTAATGGCACTTCCATGTTAAATACAATACCCATAAATACATAGGAATCAGATGCCAAGTAAAAAATGACAATTATCTATATTAACCCCTTTACCCCCAAGGGTGGTTTGCACGTTAATGACCGGGCCAATTTTTACAATTCTGACCACTGTCCCTTTATGAGGTTATAACTCTGGAACGCTTCAATGGATTCCAGTGATTCTGACATTGTTTTCTCGTGACATATTGTACTTCATGACAATGGTAAAAATTCTTTGATAGTACTTGCGTTTATTTGTGAAAAAAACGGAAATTTGGCGAAAATTATGAAAATTTCGCAATTTTCCAACTTTGAATTTTTATGCAATTAAATCACAGATATATGTCCCACAAAATACTTAATAAGTAACATTTCCCACATGTTTACTTTACATCAGCACAATTTTGGAACCAAAATTTTTTTTTGTTAGGGAGTTATAAGGGTTAAAAGTTGACCAGCAATTTCTCATTTTTACAACACCATTTTTTTTTTAGGGACCACATCTCATTTGAAGTCATTTTGAGGGGTCTATATGATAGAAAATATCCAAGTGTGACACCATTTTAAAAACTGCACCCCTCATGGTGCTCAAAACCATATTCAAGAAGTTTATTAACCCTTCTGGTGCTTCACAGGAATTTTTGGAATGTTTAAATAAAAATGAACATTTAACTTTTTTTCACAAAAAATTTAATTCAGCTCCAATTTGTTTTTTTTTACCAAGGGTAACAGGAGAAAATGGACCGCAAAAGTTGTTGTACAATTTGTCCTGAGTACACCGATACCCCATATGTGGGGGTAAACCACTGTTTGGGCACATGACAGAGCTCGGAAGCGAAGGAGCGCCATTTGACTTTTCAATGCAAAATTGACTGGAATCGAGATGGGACACCATGTTGCGTTTGGAGAGCCCCTGATGTGCCTAAACATTGAAACCCCCCACAAGTGACAACATTTTGGAAAGTAGACCCCCTAAGGAACTTATCTAGCGGTGTGGTGAGCACTTTGACCCACCAAGTGCTTCACAGAACTTTATAATGCAGAACCGTAAAAATAAAAAATCATATTTTTTCACAAAAATTATCTTTTCGCCCCCAATTTTTTATTTTCCCAAGGGTAAGAGAAGAAATTGGACCCCAAAAGTTGTTGTACAATTTGTCCTGAGTACGCTGATACCCCATATGTGGGGGCAAACCCCTGTTTGGGCACACGGGAGAGCTCGGAAGGGAAGGAGTACTGTTTTACTTTTTCAACGCAGAATTGGCTGGAATTGAGATCGGACGCCATGTCGTGTTTGGAGAGCCCCTGATGTGCCTAAACAGTGGAAACCCTCCAATTATAACTGAAGCCCTAATCCAAACACACCCCTAACCCTAATTCCAACGGTAACCCTAACCACACCCCTAACCCTGACACACCCCTAATCCCAACCCTATTCCCAACTGTAAATGTAATCTAAACCCTAACCCTAACTTTAGCCCCAACCCTAACTGTAGCCCCAACCCTAACTGTAGCCCCAACCCTAACCCTAACCCTAGCCCTAACCCTAGCCCTAACCGGAAAATGGATATAAATACATTTTTTTAATTTTTCCCTAACTAAGGGGGTGATGAAGGGGGGTTTGATTTACTTTTATAGCGGGTTTTTTAGCGGATTTTTATGATTGGCAGCCATCACACACTGAAAGACGCTTTTTATTGCAAAAAATATTTTTTGCGTTACCACATTTTGAGAGCTATAATTTTTCCATATTTGAGTCCACAAAGTCATGTGAGGTCTTGTTTTTTGCGGGACAAGTTGACGATTTTATTGGTAACATTTTCAGGCACGTGACATTTTTTGATCGCTTTTTATTCCGATTTTTGTGAGGAAGAATGACCAAAAAACAGCTATTCATGAATTTCTTTTGGGGGAGGCGTTTATACCGTTCCGCGTTTGATAAAATTGATAAAGCAGTTTTATTCTTCGGGTCAGTACGATTACAGCGACACCTCATTTATATCTTTTTTTATGTTTTGGCGCTTTTATACGATAAAAACTATTTTACGGAAAAAATAATTATTTTTGCATCGCTTTATTCTCAGGACTATAACTTTTTTATGTTTTTGCTGATGATGCTGTATGGCAGCTCGTTTTTTGCGGGACAAGATGACGCTTTCAGCGGTACCATGGTTATTTAGATCCATCTTTTTGATCGCGTGTTATTCCATTTTTGTTCGGCGGTATGATAATAAAGCGTTGTTTTTTGCCTCGTTTTTTTTTTTTTTCTTACGGTGTTTACTGAAGGGGTTAACTAGTGGGCCAGTTTTATAGGTCGGGCCGTTACGGACGCGGCGATACTAAATATGTGTACTTTTATTGTTTGTTTTTTTTATTTAGATAAAGAAATGTATTTATGGGAATAATATTTTTTTTTTTTTTTCATTATTTTGGAATATTTTTTTTTTTTTTTTTTTTTACACATTTGAAAAAAATTTTTTTTACTTTTTTACTTTGTCCCGGGGGGGACATCACAGATCGGTGATCTGACAGTTTGCACAGCACTCTGTCAGATCACCGATCTGATAGGAGTGCAGGCTGCTTCACAGTGCCTGCTCTGAGCAGGCTCTGTGAAGCCACCTCCCTCCCTGCAGGACCTGGATCCGCGGCCATCTTGGATCCGGCCCTGGAGCAGGGAGGGAGGGAGGTAAGACCCTCGCAGCAACGCGATCACATCGCGTTGCTGCGGGGGGCTCAGGGAAGCCCGCAGGGAGCCCCCTCCCTGCGCGGTGCTTCCCTGCACCGCCGGCACATCGCGATCATCTTTGATCGCGGTGTGCCGGGGGTTAATGTGCCGGGGGCGGTCTTTGACCGCTCCTGGCACATAGTGCCGGATGTCAGCTGCGATAGGCAGCTGACACCCGGCCGCGATCGGCGGCGCTCCCCCCGTGAGCGCTGCCGATCGCATATGACGTACTATTGCGTCCTTGGGAAGTAAAGCCCACCCCACATGGACGCAATAGTACGTCTATTGGCAGAAAGGGGTTAAACACTGTAGAACACTTTAAAAAAAATTTTTTTTTATATTTTTCAGTGGATATACACCAAATGGATTTGCAAACAGGAATATTCTTGCCAAAATATATGTGTACAATATTATTTTCTTTTAGATAAGTTGGTCTGTTAAGTTAGGACAGAGGAGGAATCACCATTAATAAAATCCAATGTTTGAAAAAACAGGATTTTTGGTCGCTTACCGTAAAATCTGTTTCTCGGAGCCTTCATTGGGGGACACAGGAACCATGGGTGTATGCTGCTGCCACTAGGAGGCTGACACTATGCAAATAAAAAAGTTAGCTCCTCCTCTGCAGTATACACCCTACCGACAGGAAGTAGGTTATTCAGTTAGTGAGAAAGCAGTAGGAGAAGCAACATGTAAAGATAGGAAACTCAAATGTAACACAACAAAACAAAGCTGTTCAACTTGGGAGGGTGCTGTGTCCCCCATTGAAGGTTCCGAGAAACAGATTTTACGGTAAGCAACCAAAAATCCTGTTTTCTCTATCGCCTCTCATTGGGGGACACAGGAACCATGTTACGTCCCAAAGCAGTCCCTTGGGTGGGAACATCAGAAAAACTCCATTCAGGTCGGAGGACTCACCATTGCCACATGCAAGATCCTTCCGCCTAGGCTGGCAACTGCCGAAGCGTAGGTATGGAGCTTATAACATTTGGCAAATGAGTGAACGGAACACCAAGTTGCTGCCTAGCAAAGTTGTGGGGCGGATACCCCATGGTGTACCGCCCAGGAGGCGCCCACTGCCCGGGGCAGAGTGAGTCTTAATCCCAGGAGGAGTCACTCTGTTCTTGACCCGGTAAGCCTCCAGAATGGCAGGTCTGATCCAGAGAACAATCGTAACCTTGGAGGCCGGTAGGCCTCTTGGCGTACCGTCTGGAATGACAAAAAGACGGTCCGTCTTCCTGAAGAAGGCGGTCCTAGACAAATAGATCCTCACCGCCCTGACCAGGTCTAGTCTGTTCAGCGAACGCCCCAGAGACTAGGTCGGAGCAGAACAAAAGGTGGGAAGGACGATCTTATTCAAGTAAAAGGAGGACACCAACCTGGGGAGAAAAGGCGACGAAGGCCCTAAAACTACCCTATCCTGGTGAAGAACCAGAACCAACTCCGAGGCGCGCCTAATGGAGCAGATGGCCACCAGAAACGCCACCTTACAGGACAGAACAGACAGTGAGGCCTCATGGGAAGGTTCAAGGGGGGAACCCCACGGAGCCTCCAGAACAAGATTGAGGTCCCAGGGATCCTCGGGAGTCTGGTACAGGAGTCGCATGCGCCACTCGTTGGAGAAAAGTTCTGATCTGAGAATGGGATGGATATAAATCTTTGTATCGTGATAGCCAGTAGCTAAGGACTTCTGAAAGGGACTTCAGAAAAAGAATGGAAAGGGTTGCAATCTGACCCTTTAGAGAACTAAGGGCAAGGCCAGCATCAAGTCCCGCCTTGAGAAAACGGCCAAAATGGAAGGTTTCAAAGGCAAAGCTGTTAAATTGAGCCACCAAGAACTCTGTGGCAGATTGGTCCTTGGTACAGAAGATCTGGCCTGTCTGGGGGCCTCCATTGGGAGTCCGCGAGGAGATTGGCGATCTCAGCGAACCAGAACCTTCTGGGCCAATCTGGTGCAGACTGAAGGATCGGCACCCCATCCGCATTGATCTTCAACAGCCTGGGAAGAAAGGGAAGGGAGGAACAGATAGTGAAGTACAAATTGCGACCCAGGAATGGCCAAAGCATCTGTATCCACAACAAGAGGATCGCGGACCTGGAAACAAATGGTGAAACCTTCCTAAGCAGTCAGGACGCCAGGAGATCCGCTTCCGGTGTTCCCCATCAAAGGCAAATTTGAAGGAAGATCTCCTGAAGCAGGGAGCATTCTCCTGCCGCAAGGCCCTATCGGCAGAGAAAAACACTGCGTCGCCTCTGCCCAGAGGAGGATCTTGGATACCTCCCGATTCCCTCCCTGGTGATTGACATATGCCACAGCCGAGAAATTGGACGTCTGGATTCTGACTGGCAGACCTCTGAGAAGCCTTTCCCAGTGACTCAGGGACAGAAGAATGGCCCCTATCTCAAGGGTGTCGATCGGCAGAGAGGACTCTTGCTCCGACCAATGCCCCCTTCACTGACGGATGGCGAGAAACCGTGCCCCAGACCGAACTTCTAAACACGCTTGTGTGTTAGGATCATGGTCCTGCTGTCGGATCTATGAGGATACAGGGTGGCCGTTCACGCATACTCATAGTCCATAATGTGGGATTACAGGTGTGACTGTTCACCCTGTATCCCTCCGAAAAAAGGAACTTAGAATTTCGCTCCTGTCTGAATCTCTTGTGGCCCGAGTCGAAAAGGCCGGAGAATCCGGTGACCCACTGGCAACTGCGGTCAAGCACGGATACCAGGGTCGTAACATCCTGGTGAGGTCCGCCCCAGATGGAGACAGAAGGAAATCCCACCCAGGGATAGGGGTCTTGGTCTCACCTGGGGTAGGGACTCCTGGACGGTGGGTATAGTGGAGATGCTGCAGCTGACAAGAAGGACGACGGGAACGCTCTCCTTTTAGGATTAGGCCTGGGAGAAGACCCACTAAATAATGCCCGAAGGTTAGGGGTACAGGAGAGGGGAGTAATGGACTGCATAGCAGAGCTATTCACAGCAGGAGTCCTGTAGACTGCTCCCGGCTGTAGCTGCGACTGGCATCATGGCACAGGTCCAGGGCACCAGCAGGGGGACGGCGACCTAAGGAGGATGCAGGGGACCCAGCCGAAGAAAGCGTGCGCTGGGGAAAAGGACCCGCTCTTAGAGGGGGGGGCGGGTTAGCCACCGGGTCCGGAAGCAAGATGGTGGCGATCCCAGGGCAACTGGGAAGGCTGATAGTGGGCGGAGCTAGCGCCCTGCACAGGAAGAGTGACGGGTGGGAAAAAAGCCCGCCTGATGAAAACGGAAATGGGTGGAGCCGGAAGTAGGCCGGGGCCCAAATTAGAGGCCAGTGACCGCCGGAGAGGGCCGCTACGCTGAAGAACGAGCGGTGCGGCCGGCGCGACTGCCACCAAGGTCACCACGCTGGACGACAGAGGAACGTGTCCGCCGGAGGAAGTAGGCAGCGGGGCTGCCTGTAGAGACAGAGGCAGAGCATCCGCCCGCCGCCGGAATAATAGGCAGCGCGGCTGAAAAAGTCGCCGTGCTGGAGGAAAGATAGGACGGCCCCCCAGAACGAGGGGAAGACGTGAGCAAGGACGCTGACGTGCAGCGACTATCCCTACCTGTGGGACCTGCCGAACAAAACAGGACAAGGTAGCCTGGTAACAGCAGTTCTTAGTATAATAAAAAGGCCCAGAGGGATCCCTCTCCTTTGATTTCCTAACTGGGATGGGTGGGGGAAATACCTCAAAAACTCCCACGCCGTCCGTTACTAACCTTACTGAGAAAGGTGTCAGACGTCCATGGAGCTGATGGTGGACGTCCTCGTCTCATCCAACCAACAGGCGAGTGGGCGGGGGAAGGAGCTAGGACCGTACTTCTAAGCACGCTTGTGTGCTAGGATCATGGTCCTGCTGTGGGATCTATAAAGATACGGGGTGGCAGTACACACCGTACTCATAGTCCGTATTGTTGGACTACAGGTGTGACTGTTCACCCTGTATCCCTTCCGGAAAAAACCTGAAAGAAAGCGACGCACATTGAGGTAGATAAGGGTCTAATGAAAGACCCGTGTCCACCTCCTACTGACACTAAGCTAAACTGAATAACCTACTTCCTGTCGGTAGGGTGAACACTGCAGAGGAGGAGCAAACTTTTTTATTTGCATAGTGTCAGCCTCCTAGTGGCAGCAGCATACACCCCATGGTTCCTGTGTCCCCCAATGGGAGGCGATAGAGAAAAATGTTCATGCAGTTAGTGCTTGTAAAATTTGACGCAAGTACATAAACATAGGATTTTCCAATAAGTAATGACTCCCTACATCACTAGACTTCTTAAAACAATACATTCAAGTGATTTAATTATATTAAAGGAGGGTTAGTAAGCCATTTGTGCTAGTCTATTCACCACATAATTTCCAACAAAGCAAGATGAATCACATAGTAGTGAAAGAACTAAAAGGAATACTCTTCATGCAAAAGCTTATGCACCCTTCACATGACAATAGTGTGGGCTTGCTAGTGCTGCATATAGTTCTATGTAGTATTTGTACCAGAGTACAGTACAGCGCAGTACACAAGTTTAAGGTGCATAGCAATTCAATCATTCGTGACAGAGGAAAGTCCTAATACATAACCTGGCTGCAGAAGGCTCCCTGACGCACGTTTCGCGTTAGCTTCTTCTTTATGGGGGTCACTTGAATTTATTGCTTTAAGAAGTCTAGTGATGTAGGAAGTCATTACTTATTGGAAAATCCTATGTTTACGCTTGAATTTTACAAGCACTAAACGCATAAACATTTTTTTCAAAAAAATTGGATTTTATTAACCCCTTCATGACCTTGGGATTTTCCGTGTTCGTTTTTCGCTCCCCTCCTTCCCAGAGCCATAACTTTTTTATTTTTCCATCAATATGGCCATGTGAGGGCTTATTTCTTGCGAAACAAGTTGTACTTTTGAACGACATCATTGGTTTTAGCATGTTGTGTACTAAAAAATGGGAAAAAAATTCCAAGTGCGGTGAAATTGCAAAAAAAGTGCAATCTCACACTTGTTTTTTGTTTGGCTATTTTGCTACATTCAATAAATGGTAAAACTAACCTGCAATTGTGATTCCCCAGGTCAGTACAAGTTCATAGACACCGAACATGACTAAGTTAATTTTCATCTAAGTGATGAAAAAAAATTCCAAACTTTGCTAAAAAAAATGAAAATAAAAAAATTGCGCTATTTTCTGATACCCGTAACGTCTCCATTTTTCATGATCTGGGGTCGGTTGAGGCCTTATTTTTTGCTGGCATTTTTAATGATACCATTTCGGTGCAGATATGTTCTTTTGATCGTCCGTTATTGCATTTTAATGCAATGTCACGGCGACCAAAAAAACATAATTCTGGAGTTTTGAATTTTTTCTCGCTACGCTGTTTAGCGATCATGTTAATGCCTTTTTTTTATTGATAGATCGGCGATTCTGAACACGGCGATACCAAGTCTGTGTAAGTTTGATTTTTTTTTTATTGATTTATTTTGAGGGCGAAAGGGGGGTGATTTAAACTTTTATACATTTTTTTCACATTTTTTTTTTTTTTTACTTTTGCCATGCTTTAATAGCCTCCATAGGAGGCTAGAAGCTGGCATAGCCTGATCGGCTCTGCTACATAGCAGCGATCATCAGATCGCTGCTATGCAGCAGAAATGCAGGTGTGCTATGAGCACCGTCCACAGGGTGGTGCTCACAGCTAGCCGGGATGAGTAACCATAGAGGTCTCAAGGACCTCTATGGTTACTATACAGAAGCATCGCCGACCTCCGATCATGTGACGGGGGTCAGCGATGCGCTCATTTCCTGCCGCCCGGCCGGAAGCGCCGGTTAAATGCCGCTGTCAGCGTTTGACAGCGGCATTTAACTAGTTAATAGCGGCGGGTGAATCGCAAAGTGTTTGTTCTACAGTGTTTAAAAGGCGGAACCAACACCTTATTAATAGCAAATGATTTAGAATGGGATTTCATAAAAAATTTTTTAGGCTGAAAGTGCCCTCTGCTTATACTCGAGTCATTGTCCCAGGGGGTCGGCGGGGGCGCGGCAGCTGCCCATCATACTCCCCTGCTCCCAGCGCCCGCAACTCTTCCTGTGTTCAGCGGTCACGTGGTACCACTCATTAAAGAAATGAATATGGACGCGACTCCACTCCCAGAGGGGTGGAGCCGCATATTCATCACTTTAATGACCGGTACTAGTGACCGCTGAACACAGGAACAAGCTGCCGGCGCCATCGCATCGGAGCAGGGACCGCGCCAAGAGGGTGAGCCATGCGATATTCACCTGTCCCAGTTCCACCGCTGGGCGCCGCTGTGTCTTCCGCGTCCTCTGGCTGTGAGGTTCAGGTCAGAGGGCGCGATGACGTGTTTAGTGCACTCCCTCTGCCTGAACAGTCTCTGCAAAGAGCCGGAAGACACAACAGTGCACAGCGGGTTGAACGGAGACAGGTGAATATCGCAAGTTCCGGTGTTCCCGCCTGCTCAGGACAAGAGGTGAGTATGTCTTTTTTTTTTTTAATCGCAGCAGCAGCATATGGGGCAAATGTTTCTATGGAGCATCTTATGGGGCCATCCTTAACTGTATGGAGCATTATAAGGGGCGTGTTTTGTATGGAGCATCTTATGGGGCTCCTGATTCAATATGGATATTCAAAAACACAACCTACTGATGTCTCAATTAATTTTACTTTTATTGGTACCTATTTTTGTTTTTGAAATTCACTGGTAGCTGCTGCATTTCCCACCCTAGGCTTATACTCGAGTCATTAAGTTTTCCCAGTTTTTTGTGGCAAAATTAGGCGGGTCGGCTTATACTTGAGTATATACGGTACTTTGGTAAATTTATAGCGTATGATTATATTTTTTTCACACACACATATATATATATATATATATATATATATATATATATATATATATATATATATACTAGCTATTGAACCCGCGAGCATTTATATTGGTATATGGTCTCCATCCTGGTATGTGCTGCTCCATCCTGCGTCCCCATCCTGTCATGTGCTGCTCCATCCTGCGCCCCCATTCTGTCATGTGCTGCTCCATCCTGCGCCCCCGTTCTGTCATGTGCTGCTCCCATCCTGCGCCCCCGTTCTGTCATGTGCTGCTCCCATCCTGCGCCCCCGTTCTGTCATGTGCTGCTGCCATCCTGCGCCCCCGTTCTGTCATGTGCTGCTCCCATCCTGCGCCCGTTCTGTCATGTGCTGCCCTATTCTGTCATGTGCTGCTCCCATCCTGCGCCCGTTCTGTCATGTGCTGCCCTATTCTGTCATGTGCTGCTGCCATCCTGCGCCCGTTCTGTCATGTGCTGCTGCCATCCTGCGCCCGTTCTGTCATGTGCTGCTGCCATCCTGCGCCCGTTCTGTCATGTGCTGCTGCCATCCTGCGCCCGTTCTGTCATGTGCTGCTGCCATCCTGGGCCCGTTCTGTCATGTGCTGCTGCCATCCTGCGCCCGTTCTGTCATGTGCTGCTCCCATCCTGCGCCCGTTCTGTCATGTGCTGCTGCCATCCTGCGCCCGTTCTGTCATGTGCTGCTCCCATCCTGCGCCCGTTCTGTCATGTGCTGCTCCCATCCTGCGCCCGTTCTGTCATGTGCTGCTCCCATCCTGCGCCCGTTCTGTCATGTGCTGCTGCCATCCTGCGCCCGTTCTGTCATGTGCTGCTGCCATCCTGCGCCCGTTCTGTCATGTGCTGCTGCCATCCTGGGCCCGTTCTGTCATGTGCTGCTGCCATCCTGCCCCCGTTCTGTCATGTGCTGCTGCCATCCTGCCCCCGTTCTGTCATGTGCTGCTGCCATCCTGCGCCCCGGTTCTGTCATGTGCTGCTCCCATCCTGCGCCACCATTGTATGATATGCCCCCCATAAGACGCTCCAGTGTGTATGCCCCCGTATCCTGCTGCCATAGATATATAAAAAAAAAAAACATACTCACCTATCGTCCGGCTCCACTGCAGGTGTGTCTTCAAGAAAATGGCGCCGGAAAGCGCAGGCGCCGTTTCCGGCAGCAGGAATCGGCGCCTGCGCAGTCCGCGCTTTCCGGTGCCATTTTCTTGAAGACACACTCCGGCTCCTCTGCCTGTGACTGGTAAGTCAGAGGGCGGCGCCGGCGCGCATTAAGCGCGTCATCGCGCCCTCTGAACTGTCACAGCAGAGGAGCCGGGAGACGGAGCCGCACGCAGCACTGGAACGTGGAAAGGTGAATATACTTACCCTCCTGGCGGTCCCTGACTCTCCGGTGGAGATCGCGGTATGCGTTCAGTGTTTACGCATACCGCGATCTCCTGGGAGCGTCACTCTGAGGGCCAGACTGCGCCGGCGCTTGCGCCTGCGCAGTCTATAAAGGCTTCAGACAGAGTGACGCTCCCAGCGTTATATTATATATATATATATATATATATATATATATATGTGTGTGTATATATATTATATATTATATACAGTTGTGGCCAAAAGTATTGACACCCCTGCAATTCTGTCGGATAATACTCAGTTTCTTCCTGAAAATGATTGCAATCACAAATTCTTGGGTATTATCTTCATTTAATTTGTCTTAAATGAAAAAAAACACAAAAGAGAATGAAGCAAAACATTAATCATTTCACACAAAACTCTAAAAATGGGCCAGACAAAAGTATTGGCACCCTCAGCCTTATACTTGGTTGCACAACCTTTAGCCAAAATAACTGCGACCAACCGCTTCCGGTAACCATCAATGAGTTTCTTACAATGCTCTGCTGGAATTTTTGACCATCCTTCTTTGGCAAACTGCTCCAGGTTCCTGATATTTGGAGGGTGCCTTCTCCAAACTGCCATTTTTAGATCTCTCCACAGGTGTTCTATGGGATTCAGGTCTGGACTCATTGCTGGCCACCTTAGAAGTCTCCAGTGCTTCCTCTCAAACCATTTTCTAGTGCTTTTTGAAGTGTGTTTTGGGTCATTGTCCTGCTGGAAGACCCATGACCTCTGAGGGAGACCCAGCTTTCTCCCACTGGGCCCTACATTATGCTGCAAAATTTGTTGGTAGTCTTCATAATGCCATGCACACGGTCAAGCAGTCCAGTGCCAGAGGCAGCAAAGCAACCCCAAAACATCAGGGAACCTCCGCCATGTTTGACTGTAGGGACCGTGTTCTTTTCTTTGAATGCCTCTTTTTTCTCTCCTGTAAACTCTATGTTGATGCCTTTTCCCAAAAAGCTATACTTTTGTCTCATCTGACCAGAGAACATTCTTCCAAAACGTTTTAGGCTTTTTCACGCAAGTTTTGGCAAACTCCAGCCTGGCTTTTTTTATGTCTCGGGGTAAGAAGTGGGGTCTTCCTGGGTCTCCTACCATACAGTTGCTTTTCATTCAGACGCCGACGGATAGTACGGGTTGATACTGTTGTACCCTCGGACTGCAGGGCAGCTTGTACTTGTTTGAATGTTAGTTGAGGTTCTTTATCCAACATCCGCACAATCTTGCGTTGAAATCTCTTGTCAATTTTCCTTTTCCGTCCACATCTAGGGAGGTTAGCCACAGTACCATGGGCTTTACACTTCTTGATGACACTGCGCACGGTAGACACAGGAACATTCAGGTCTTTGGAGATGGACTTGTAGCCTTGAGATTGCTCATGCTTCCTCACAATTTGGTTTCTCAAGTCCTCAGACAGTTCTTTGGTCTTCTTTCTTTTCTCCATGCTCAATGTGGTACACACAAGGACACAGGACAGAGGTTGAGTCAACTTTAATCCATGTCAACTGGCTGCAAGTGTGATTTAGTTATTGCCACCACCTGTTAGGTGCCACAGGTAAGTTACAGGTGCTGTTAATTACACAAATTAGAGAAGCATCACATGATTTTTCGAACAGTGCCAATACTTTTGTCCACCCCCTTTTTTATGTTTGGTGTGGAATTATATCCAATTTGGCTTTAGAACAATTCTTTTTGTGTTTTTTCATTTAAGACAAATTAAATAAAGATAATAAAGAATTTGTGTTTGCAATCATTTTCAAGAAGAAACTGAGTATTATCTGACAGAATTGCAGGGGTGTCAATACTTTTGGCCACAACTGTATACACACACTCGTTTATTCATTTCTTAAAGGGTCTAACCGGGACTATTTTTTTTTTTATTTTACTATGTGCCTGAGAACTAACAGGCAGGTAGTTTCTGACCACCAGTCTGTTCTACCCGTTGTCATCTCAGAGCGATTACTGACTGCTCCTATGGGTGATTAGCCTGCTCCATATCAACAGAGCAGTTCTTCCTCTTCCGGCCAGCTCAATCAAAGGGGCATGACTGTTCACGTCATGTTGATTGACAATCATACTGTTCTGTGCGGGCAAATATCGGCGCTTGCACAACAGACAGGTAGGTAGTAACTACCTGCTGTTAGATATAAATAGTCCTGGAAAACCCCTTTAATTAAAAAATATACAGCAAAAACATTACTAAAAGCATACATCTGTTTTTTGTTTGTTTTAAAAGGAAAATACCTGAATAGTTTATCACAAGCACATCTGCACAACTGTAGAGTAAAAATTCTATTTATTTCTTAAATTCACAGACAGTCTTTAATTATAAGAACATGGTAATACAAGCCGTGATACATGTGTAGTTTGATATAAATTTGGTATTTTGTGTTTATATGAATTTGTGATGCTCTGCAGGGTTTCTGCAAAAAAAAAAAAAAAAGAAAGAAAAAACGTGCTATATAGGGTTATGGATACCAGTACAAGGGTCGGCCAAAGGTGACGTGTATGTGTACACCCCTGGAAGCCTTAAAGCACTTTGCCAGTCTTGTAATTATAATTTAAAAAAAAAAAAAAAAAAAACACAAACCTCATCTACTCACAGAAGTAGTGCTTGTTTGGCTTACTTAAAAGCTGTATGAATAGAAATCATTAGATCACCGTGGATGTAATGGATCCCAATGAATACACAAGTGAGGAGCGTTTAACACTGTCCGTCCTTCCAATCCCCCCAAAAAATCCTTAAAATATAAAAATACAAAAACACCCACCCAAATCTGTCAAGAAGCCACACTGGGTGCGAGACTGGACGAAGAAATGATGATTGTCGTGGTGAAAAAAAAATGGCATAACGAAAAGCCTAATAATCCAATCTAGAAGAAATGGCAGGGCTTTCCAATGAATACCCTCAACATTATTTTATTTTTTTTTAAGCTATCATTTCCTAGGAAGGATTAATGGATTACAATGATCTGCAAAATAAAATGTAGATTAAGTAGTTGCAAAAAAAAAAAAAACATTTTTGATTAATACTGCAAAATTAGAGGATTTATTTTTTTTTTTTTTAAGGGGGAACAACGAGAGGGCATTTGGGGAAAAAAAAACGGGTATCTGCTTTTAAAATTTATTTATAACTGCTTGATCTGTGTTGTGGCTGTCGAACAGCTGTGAGACATGCAGCCGCGAGGACCCGAACAGATTATCCGAGCACGCCGAAGACACTCGGTTAACACCCGAACATGGGATAACACCTTATCAAAGCATACTCAGGTGTTATCCGAGTATTTTGGGTGTGCTCGAATAATATGTTCGGGTCCCCACGTCTGCATGGCTGTTAGGCAATCTGGCATGTGTTGCGGCTGTCTAAGCGTTGTGACTTATGCAACCGCGGGGATTCGAACATATTACTCGAGCCCCAGCGATAACACCCAAGCATGGTATAACACTATATCCGAACATGCTCGCTCATCACTAGTTATCATCTATCCACAGCTTAGGTTATAACTTAATAGATTAGTGGGGGTCCGATCACTGGGACCTCTAAAGATGGACAGGAGCAGGGCACTTTCATCCATTAAAATTTAGTGGCAGTGCGCTTGCTCGACCGCGCTCTATTCATTACCTATGGGGCTGCTGGAAAAAGCAGAGTAGCGCTCCAGCAGTCCCATAGTAAACAAATGGATAGGTAGTAGAGTGTGGGGCACGGTCGCTCCAATCTAACGGGGATAAAAGTACCCCATTCTACAGATCTTTGGAAGTCAAAATGATCGGAACCCCCCCAACGATCTGTGGATAGGTGATAAAAGGGTTGTATGGCAGGGGTGTCAAACTGCATTCCTCGAGGGCCGCAAACCATGCGTGTTTTCAAGATTTCCTTAGCATTGCACAAGGTGCTGCAATCATTGTGTATGTAGGTGATTAAATTATCACCTGTGCAGTACAAGGAAATCCTGAAAACATGACATGTTTGCAGCCCTCGAGGAATGCAGTTTGACACCCCTGTTCTATGGTAAAGAGAAGTCAAGGAATTGGTGAATCTGTGATCTGTTGATCTATTCAATATGGCTTGATTTCCATCCCAGAAGGCAGCCTATTTCCTCACGGTCACGTCTGAAATCCCATGCATGAGTCACTGACATTACTTTCAGGATTTCGGATGATGTACCCTGCCCTTCTAAAAAAAAAAAAAAAAAAAAAAATAGTGTCACATCTAATGATTTCCTATGATATCAATAGAAGTTGGATTTTCTGTTGCGACTCACTTGCCGCGGACTATAATGCAAGTCGCTTGCTACTTGTCGGTTTTATTTTAGAGGAAAATCAAAAGCTCTTAAATAGCCGAGTCGAACACAAATTGCACAGATGTCCCCGACGCGCGATTCTTCTGAGAATCACTTAGGAGGCCATAACACATTTACATCTTATCGCTCCTCTACTCAAAGGACAACACAGTATATGGCTAAATATTTTACTTTTTGATTACAAAAATAGACTATTTATATGGGGGGTGGGGAGGACGAGGGAGACAGACTCTTAGATGAAAGTTGAAGGGGTCAAGATCCCAAATTATTCCTTTAGAACTAAAACAAAAATTAATAAATTTTAATTGACTTTAAATTACATCATCATGACAGTTACTTTGTGAAAAAAGGGTGAAGAATAAAAAATAAATAGATGATAAGACATGGGACGTGACTGGTATACTGGTATAGCGATAGGATGCAGTAAGGCAATTGGAAAAAGGGATCCAGATGAAGTTGGGGAACGTGAGACAGAACACTGTTTAATAGGTGAATGGATTAGGATTCTAGAATAACATCTCGGTCAAATGCCCATTGCTTAGTAATACCAGGAATAAGGGGGCATTTTCCAGAAATATATTAAGGATGAATACAAGTGGAAGTACATCATGTCCTGAACTCTTTAATGTGCGGTGTTATGTGTCTTTTCTATAACCTGCTTCCAATTTTGACTTTCTCCCGCCCCCCCCCAAAAAAAAAAAAAAAAAAAATTGTTTTCCGCCCCTGCAGAGCATCACGAACCTCATCACCACTTTGCAAATACTGAACAAGTATCACCCTCACAATCTTACATGGCTCCCCGATATTGCCAATGTGTCAATCCCCACACCCTCCACCGCTTCTGCAGAGCACTTACCACCATGCCCCGTAGATGAAGAGAGCACCCTTCTGCAGGGTAACTTTAAAAAAAAAAAAAAAAGGAGGAAACGATAAAGGGTGGGTGGACAGGAGTTAGAGGTGGGCAACAGAGGCAAACGGGTTGAAACCAACATAAATAATACTAAGTTGTTTTTTTTTTTGTATATGCATCAAAAGTAAAATGAAATGAAAATATAATAAAAAAAGACTTTATTGCATGAAATCAGTTACAACA
Organism: Ranitomeya imitator; assembly: GCF_032444005.1. Lineage (NCBI taxonomy): Eukaryota > Metazoa > Chordata > Amphibia > Anura > Dendrobatidae > Ranitomeya > Ranitomeya imitator. Next base: position 637,467,063 of record NC_091285.1, read on the forward strand.
CAGACTTCTGTGCCTGTTTGCTCAGGAAAATGAATGGGAGGAAAGGAGGTGGGGGGGGTGAGGGCTCTATCTTAAAATAAAAAAATGAGGAAAACAATAGGGGAAGGGGATTGGGTGGAGAATAGAGGAAACAGAGCTTATGGCACATAAAAGGATTTTAGTTTTTCTTGTTTTTAACAGTTCAAATTATATATATTTATATATAAAATAAAAAAAAAAACGAACAAAAAAAATTAAAATAAAAACAGAGTAAAATTACAGAGACAGGATATGGGTCGGAAAGTTCCAGGGAAGGCAAGTTTGTATCAAATTATTTAACAGGGTGATCAAAACAATTAAAGATCCCTTCCCACCACCCCCTCCCTCCCCGCCATGCACGCACGAATACGCACTCACGTACATATACATTCACTCACACTCACGGGGCCCGCACTACACTTAGGGCTGGTACAGCTACTCTGCATTACTGCAGTGCCTACAGACTAAGGGCATAGGGATTGTTGCAGACTATTGTATTGTGTGCGAGCAGATCATTGCGCCAGGTTGAACCTGCGGTGGCGAGCTGGACTCCCGAGATTTCACAGCATTTTGTGGTCGTATGAACTTTTGATGCTACAGTGTATACATAACTCCTTTTTGGGCCGACCTGGTCAGACTTTTACACGCACGTTAACATTTTTTTTAGTTTAGCGCCGCGCTCCAGAAAGCCCATTTCGCGGGTTTGACGCTCAAGCGTTGAAGTGCGGTATCCTTGTGAGAATACAAGGACACGGCACGGTGGCCGGAGACCGAACTCGCAGCGCATCACCCTTCCTATAGGATCGCGCAGCAACCGATGGGAGAAGACCTTGCTGGGTGAGAAAACGTAGACTACGGAGGGTTATTTCATTTTTTTTCTATTTTTTGTTATTTTGTTAATTTTTCGCGGTCGGTGAAGGCAGCCATGCAATGTAATGTAAATGGGTCGGCCCAGCAGAGCGATATTAAAATACTACATAGAATGGTGTTTTATAACAAACTCATAAGAATACGTAATAAACCATGCAACTCCATGTGTGTGTCTGTATACGGCCCACCCGTACGTACACGTGGAAAGCGATATACAATGCAATGGATGTGCAGAATGGGAAATTAGGCTTTTTCAGGGGGACACGACTATTATTTCGCTAGGCTTTGCTTACGTTCTACTGGATTCACGCCGAGCCGTTTTCTACGTCCGTATAGAGAAGGTGGGGGGGATTAATACCTGAGTTTCAAGAGCAATTTGGGTGTACAAGGGACAAACATACACGCGCACACACGTACACAGCATGAAAATGTATACAATATTAAAAAAAAAAAAAAGAAAGAAAAAAAAAATTAAGTACAATCATTGCAGGCACATAGAAATGTGTGTACAAAAACCATGGGCTGTCGTGGAGCAGTCATTGCTGTATGTGAAATGCAGCCGACATGTACACGGTGAGCGACATCGGGTACGGGACATGATGCACGTGTCTGCGGATGTACGCCCAGAACACTGACCACGTTTCGCTAATACGATGTCTCCTCTAATGGCCGCTGTGTAAATGTGACATCTTGCCTAATCGCGGCGCTCGGTAAAACGTTCCGGCACGTACGTAACTGCATCTCTGCCTGGTACCCGATAACTGGACTCAAAGTGCAATGGCGGAAAAGGTGATTAGATGAAATAGTATAAAACAAGGCTAAATGGGTTCCCAAGAGCTGCGAGGGCATTTGGATTATATACACCAGGTAATCTCTACTTGCCGTAGCGATTTGTTTGCGCACACAATTAGCAATGTTCTGCGGCCCCTCTTCGCCCTGACACAAACAAGCACACTTTGCACTGTACCCAAACGCCTGTCTCTTGCGCGCGAACCTCATTCAATGCAGAGCGCTCCAGTCCCCCCCACTTCTCACAGAAAGTGGGTTATAGAGGGATAACCTCTGCTACCCCTCCCCGCCCACCCCAGAGAGTCTCTGCTTTTCCAAATTGCTCTGCCATGAGAGGAGGAAGGGGGGGTTGGTATGAAATCAGAAGGTTTTTTACTGCACGATAATCCATACTGAGGTCATGTGTCTCCTCTCGCTTTCGCATCAACACTTCTGGAGACTCCACGTTTCAATGTACAAAGGCTGGGATAAAAATACATGAGGGGCATGAACGTCAACGTCTCTTGTAAGGGTGGTGTCCCTTTTGCCCCTCAGCAGTGACATTAAAAAAAAAATGTTTTCAAAAAGAAAAAAAAAAAAAAACCCTCGAAGGTGAAAATCATGGGACAGGGCTGAGTGGAGTAAAGTGGTGGAGGTGGCGACGGTGCGAAGATTGAAGTCTCAGGAGAACAAGTTCTGTTCAAATATTTCCATCAGGTCACTCTGAAAATTCATGTCTATAGAGGGGGCCATCTGCAGGAACAAAGGACAAGAAAATGAGAAGCTGTAAGCATGATCTACACCAAACGCACTGACACCGTGATGCTTGGAGCTTACCGCCTGTCGCCGTCTTCTCTCCTGTTCTCTCCTCCTTTCCATCTCTCTCTGATCCATGATCGGCTGAGAGCTTTGTGTAGGCGGAGGAGCAGCAGGAAGAGTATTTTGCACATGCTGCTGTTGTTGCTGCTGCTCTTGTCTCCTACGAGCCTCTTCGTGAACTTTACGTGCTTGCTCCTGAGCATCATCTTCTTCCCGAGACCTAGAGGGAACAAGTTATATTAGAGGGTCAAGGTACATATAAACCAGCTTCCCGAAATAAAAGATATGCTCTTAAGTAAAAGAACACTTAAAAAGGGTTGTCTGGATAGGTTGCAGCCTGAAAAAACAACAGTTGAGACATGTGTCTCAACTGTCAGAGGAGCAGCATCATGGACAAATGTACCTGGATCTGCTCCAGATTGCATCAGTCAATTTCCATGTCTAGCTGTAAAAGCTTCCAGAATTAGTAAGCAAAACTGAGTAAAGGTACCGTCACACAACGATATCGTTAACGATATCGTTGCTTTTTGTGACGTAGCAACGATATCGTTAACTAAATCGTTATGTGTGACAGCGACCAACGATCAGGCCCCTGCTGCGAGATCGTTGGTCGCTGGGGAAAGTCCAGAACTTTATTTTGTCGCTGGATCTCCCGCTGACAAAGCTGAATCGGCATGTGTGACGCAGATTCAGCGATGTCTTCACTGGTAACCAGGGTAAACATCGGGTTACTAAGCGCAGGGCCGCGCTTAGTAACCCGATGTTTATCCTGGTTACCAGCGTAAAAGTAAAAAAACAAACACTACATACTTACATTCCCGGTGTCTGGTCAGGTCCCTCGCCTTCAGCTTCCCGCACTGACTGAGCGCCAGCCGTAAAGCATAGCACAGCGGTGACGTCACCGCTGTACTTTACGGCCGGCGCTCAGTCAGTGCTGGAAGCTGAAGGAGAGGGACATGACCAGACACCGGGAATGTAAGTATGTAGTGTTTGTTTTTTTACTTTTACGCTGATAACCAGGGTAAACATCGGGTTACTAAGCGCTTAGTAACCCGATGTTTACCCTGGTTACCGGGGACCTCGGGATCGTTGGTCGCTGGAGAGCGGTCTGTGTGACAGCTCTCCAGCGACCAAACAGCGACGCTGCAGCGATCGACATCGTTGTCGGTATCGCTGCAGCGTCGCTTAGTGTGACGGTACCTTAACATGAAGCTGGAGAAAACCCAGTTGTACCAAGTCAGCAGAGGAGATTGTTTCTTTTCTTCCTGTCAACAGCCTTGCTCTGCAGCTGAGTGAGCAGATCAGGTGTGTTTGATTACAATCATGCTCCTCTGACAACTGAGACACATCTAAAGTGATTTATCGGCCGTAATTTCTTGGCAACAAAAACAAACAAAAAGGGGATAATAAAGCTTGGATAACCTTTTTACAATAAATGTCTTCACTGTTAGCCATAGATCCACCCCACCCTACATCAGCCCTCTTACACAGCTTTTTTTTTTTTTAGAAAACCCTTCCATCCCCTGACGAAGGAAGAATCCCGAAACGCGCGTTGGGGTGGATGCCATCCAGGTGCAAACGTGCTTACACTATTTTGTGAGTTACCCCCTACCCTTGTATTACTATTTTATAATTTTTCCTTATGATTTCCTGCACGTTTTATCACACCTTTATGCAGTGCTGCTATTCTGATGTTCCAAATACTACATGATACACATATTTTCCATGGTATGGTAACATTATTAGGTTCTGTAGAAGGACGTAAATCTGGGGATTTATTATGATGGAATATAGGCTGAACTGGATGGACAAATGTCTTTTTTCAGCCTTACTAACTATGTTACTATAACTATTATTAATTACACAATTTTACGACCTGTATTTTTATTTTTCTTGTATTACGACTACTATTTTTATCTTTTGATGATATACGCTATTTTTTATTGTTGTTATAAAAAGATTTGTTGTTATACTGCACTTAGCACTTTTTTCAATTTACTTAGGTTTATGTAATTTTGATATTTTTCTGATAGTATGCACTTTGTGTCACTGATTTTTGTGAGGGTATATATTTCTTTGTTCACATTTTACGTTAGGTGTGTTTGATTACAATCATGCTCCTCGACAACTGAGACACGTCTAAAGTCATTTATCAGCAGTAAAATTTATGGCAACAAAAACAAACAAAAAGGGGATAATAAAACAAGGATAACCCATTTATAAGAATGTCTTCACTGTTAATCATAGCTCCACCCCACCCTACATCAGCCCTCATACAGATTTTTTTAGAGAACCCTTCCAGCTGCAAGTTGTTGTAATAAAAAAACAAAAAAACAAAAAAGAATCAAGCAAGTTTTTCAGGAGAGAAACACATTGGTGTCTTATGTCCTAAAGCATCACCTGACCGCGACGTCATCGAAGGTCCTTCACTCCCTGCATTCTTAGGAACGGAGGCAGACGCTTGCAGCGCTGAGAGCCAGGGTCCATTGGAGGGGCGAGTATATTCATATTTTTTATTCTTTATTTTTTACATGAATATGGATCCCAGGGCCTGAAGGAGAGTCTCCTCTCCTTCAGACCCTGGGAACCATCCAGGATCGCTTCGTGCCCCCCTACCCGGCGTATAAGACGACCCCTGACTTTTGGGACAATTTTTAGGGGTTAAAAAGTCATCTTATACGCAGGAAAATACGGTAATCAGAATTCTGAATATGAAACTCCTACGTTTTATGCTAACTATCCTAATTCTAGCACTAGTCTACCCTGATTGGCCATGGCTGCAGTCTGTGGCTCCTTCGGAGCAAATAAAGACAGAGCAAAGGCATTAAGAGGTCCAACTTCCCGTTTCGTAACTCATTATTGCCCCAGCCCCCTGATGAAGCCTGTCAAGGCGAAACTTGTTGGGAAGGCTAGGACTTATTTTTTAGCTGCTTCAGTGACTTGTGTATAGTAATAATGATACTTACCTATGATCCATTGCTGGGCTTTTTTTTTACCAGTCTCACATTGTAGGGCATATTTTCATTTTTTTAGCGCTGATGTTCTGATAGCAGTAGAAGTCTTACCTCATCCTCTCCTGCTCTCGTCGCATCCTCTCGGCTTGCTCAGCCTGGAGTTTTAGAGCCTTCTCCCGCTCTTCCTTCTCCCGTGCTACTCGCCTAAATTGCTCAAAGCTATCGCTGGATGACTTCCCAGCTGCTGTGGGGGTGACTGGGGTCTTGTGCACTAGACTCGCCCATGATCCCATTTTTTTAATTTTCATATCCTGGAGAAAAATTTGACATGTCACAAAAGAAACATGAATTGAACGTTAATGTATGCACAGCACAAACACGCATAGGCGCTGTGCACACTGCATTAATTTGTCAGGATCTACACTGCAGAGAAAATAAGCAGCATGGTGAAGTATGAAGAAAGAATGGGATAATTAACGGGTGGTGGCGCTTGACTATCCTCCACCCTCCCTGTGACTTTCCCAGGTCCATTAAATATGGTGGTGTTGGACTCAGGCTTGGCTTTGTGAAGGGTAATCCAATAATCTTTTGAAAAATCTGTATTCATATTACCTTTTTAGGGGCCACTGGCGTCTTGGGCTCCTGCTTTTGCTTCTCTTTCTCAAGTATTCCTTGAGGAGGGATGCTCTGCTCTGAGGATCGCACAGGGCGGCTACCATCAATCGGTTTCATCTCTGGCCCTGAATAGGAGATAAGTCACGTATTACGGCTGATACAAACAAGAGACCTGAAGAGCCAGCATCACAATCATACCCTCTCTCATGTCCCCAAGACTAGGAAGAGATGTAGAGGATTGCAAAAGGTTTAAGTGGACGCAAAGGGATAATTTAAGAGATGGGGAAAAAGTAAAGGGGTAATGCTGCGTCCATGTTTTTCACACAATTTGGTCATCTTGAGTGGAGAGATTGGTCCTGCACACCAAGCCACCATCCAACGCCTGGCAGATCTCTTGTATGGCTCTTAGTCTCATTGACAGGACATCAGTGCCGGGTGTTGGAATGATCCTCAGCGTGCAGGGTGTTATCCCAGCATCTGGGCGTGCTCGTATATTATGTTCCTGTCCCCACGGCTGCATGATTTGCGGATTTTAGACAGCTTCAACACATGTGGGGGGGGATTGCTTGTTTGTTAAGGAATCAATGAATGTGTTGAGGCTGTTCAACAGCTGCAAATTATGCAGCCGTGGGGACTCGAACATAATATACGAGCACGCTCAGATAACACCCGGGCATGCTTGGATAAGGCGTTTCCCGAGCACGTTTGCTCATCACTAGAAGGAGCCATTCTACCTAGCAAAGAATAGTCTCTGATCTCTCAGTGATGAGAATCTCTAAACATACAGTAAAGGCTGGAGAAGGATCAGCCATCACTGGGCAAAATCTAAATACTTTGTATGTGTGACATAAGTGACATCTGCACTCACGGGGTTGGTCATGGCTGGAACCTTTAAGCGACTCTGGAAGTTTGTGGGGTTCACTCCTCATGCCAGGAGAGAAGCCTTCAGGCCTCAGGGAGGGTGAATGGCGCTTTTGTTCTTTTACCACGAGTGGCTGAGGCTGCAACACTGATGATCCTCTCATTTCCTGGAGGAGTAAACAAGTGGATTAGAAGAAGTAAAAAGAAAACCTGCTGAAAAAAAGACACAAAGCAAAGATGCAATCGGGTTTACCTGCTTCTTAGGCTGCATGGCCTGCGGTGACGGTGGATGTGGCATGCCTGCAAATGGAGCCACCTGTGGTGAATGGAGGAGAAGCGGTGATGGAGCCTCTCTCATGTGACCTGGACAGAACAAATCGGGTAAATAACACGTAGCACAGGAAGGGCCCGCTTCATGAGTGGTCATCCCTTTGGCAAATACCTGGCATGCCCCTGATCTTCTCACCTCCGGGGTACGGCTCTGATTTCTGCTGCCGAGGTGACGGGTGATGGTGTTGGATCACTTGTTGCTGCTTGGCCTGCTGCTGGTGTTGCGCCAGCTGTTGGTGCGGCGGAACCAAGGGGCTTTGCAGAGCTGGGTGTTGTGAGGAGGGTGGTGCCGGCCCTGGCGGCTGCTGTTGGGACTTTGCAGGAGGACTCTGTAACTGATGCACATGGGGAGGAGGAGGCGTAGGTTGGGGGGCAGTGCTTATAGAGGAAGAGGAAGGAGAAGGGTAAGGCAGGTTCGGCAGGTGACGCACTGACTGGGGAGGGACGGTCAGTGGGGCTTGATTTTGCACTTTGACAGAAGGGAGAAGCGGCTGCAGGGGAGACTGAGCGGGAGTATGCTGCGATTTCTGTAGTTGCTGCAGGTAAAGCGCCATCTGTGCAGGGCCTAGATGCATAGGGGAAGGATGGAGATCGCTGTTGGGAGACGGTGGACCGTCATCTTCTAAAAGTACATGAGGGGGCTGTGGATGGTGGTGGTGGGAATGAGAGACTGGTTGGTGATGCGTCTGTGGTGGAGTGGGTGAAGCTGATGGTGGTCGGATAGGTTTTGGGGGTAGAGCAGCTGCACGGTTTGAAGGGCGAGAGGGTTGCTGGGGCATGGCGTTGTGTAGAGCTGTAAATAAAAAAATAAATATGATCAGTCACAGAACATGTTCTTACACTTGGTGCAGTCAGTGTATGAGCAAGACAGAAATGCAGTTTACCTGGCGGACTAACAAGAGCATGTTGGTTGAGATGAGGCGGCGAAATGCGTTCCGGCTGACCACCTGTTAGATGTGCTGGAAGATCAGGTGCCGGGATGTGCAGACCTGCCTGCCCGTAGTGAGCAGAGACGGCTTCAAAAACACTAGCAGGATGGAGAGGAAGATGAAGGGATGGATGGGACGCGTCCAGGCTGGGAGGAGGGACGTAGGAGGGCGGAGGGATAGGGGAGGGTGGCTTCAAGGCGTTGGAAGGGGGTGCAAGAGACGGCTGAGGAGGGTGGGACTGATGATGATTCTGTAGGAAAAAAAAAAAACAAACGAAAAATTAACAAAGAGCTGGAGCCAAATGTGCACAGAAAATTCACATTGTGTCCCTCTTTGCAATTCCTGAGTTTAGTGAGCAGTCTAGCGAGCTGCGGCCACACAAAATATGACCGCCATCGCTCCCCTCCCCCGTGGTGGAGCACGTGTTTACAAGGAAGAGAAGGATGCTGCTAGAGTCATGGCCGGATGTTACAGCACCATCATCTGACGAAGAAGAATATAGAAATCTTGTGACACCACCATTGGGATGGAAACAAAGCACGACTGGAAAAGGGATGAAACTTGTCATATTCACATTGCCATTCAGAAGACTATCAGCCATTCTTCTTCCAGAGGAACCCCTATGGTCCCCCGTTATATGGACCCCGTGTCACTGGGGTCTGACAGTTGCCGTTCAGATCAGTCTTCTGATGGATCCAACACAAAATGGTGCTATGATATATGAACGCCACATGCAGGTGGGAAAACAGCCTTCATCTATCTGTCCATTACTGCAGGAAAGTTGCCCATCTTTAGAGCATTTTTTCTTACATTATTTTTGCTATTAAATTTAATTATAAATGTTGAACAGTTTGGTTTTTTTACAGGCTCCTTGTTACTACGGGGAGATAAAAAATTCTAAAGACTCAGCATTCATAAACAATAATGTTAACAAAAACAGCGCTGTTTGTATCCCTCCGAGTACCTGTAACTCCGAGTGACCCAGGAGCTGCTCCTCACTGCTCCCCCTCCATTATGGCACGTTATGTTACAGATCAGGAGATGTGGTCTGCTCACTGCTTCTAGTAGCAGCAGCTCCCTGATGATGTCTCCTTGTCTGCAGAGCTACTAGCACTGAAGCTCCAGTGTCACAAGGAGTTACAGGTACTCAGAGGGTTACACACAGCACTGTTCAGCTTATATTTATCGTTTATGAATGCTGGGCCATTAGAATAATTTTTTAGCTCCCCTCACTACCCCTTTAAATCTCAATGAGCACACTGACTAATCCTCCGTTAATTCATTTTTGCAGCAAACACTCGAAAGTGCATCAAAGAGGCGGTATAAGGCAAACGGTGCAACATTTTTAATGACACCCAACTGCAAAAATTATTTGCAGAGCAAATTCAAGCATTTAAAAAATGTCTGTCACCCCTTAATAGCATTGTAAATCACCTGAATGGTGACATAGGGGATTTAGCCCCTATAAAAATCATCCTAGCTCTGTACCCGTTAATGGCAAGTGCTTGAAAAAGTTAGTTTGTATGCAAATTAGGGAACTTCAGTGCACCCTTGGTGTGGCCAAGAGCGGAGTGCACCCTCGGTGTGGCCAAGAGCTCTGTGCACCATCGGTGTGGCCAAGTGCTCAGTGCACCCTCGGCGCGGCCAAGAGCTCAGGGCACCCTCGGTGCGGCCAAGACACTTAAAGGGACACTGTCACCTGAATTTGGAGGGAACAATCTTCAGCCATGGAGGCGGGGTTTTTGATTCACCCTTTCCTTACCCGCTGGCTGCATGCTGGCTGCAATATTGGATTGAAGTTCATTCTCTGTCCTCCATAGTACACGCCTGCGCAAGGCAAGATTGCCTTGTGCAGGCATGTACTACGGAGGACAGAGAATGAACTTCAATCCAATATTGCAGCCAGCATGCAGCCAGCGGGTAAGGAAAGGGTGAATCAAAAACCCCGCCTCCATGGCTGAAGATTGTTCCCTCCAAATTCAGGTGACAGTGTCCCTTTAAGTCATCTTTCTTTTTAAAGTTTTTGTTTTTATTTCCAGATATTTTTTTTTTTTAGACAGATTCATGAAATGCGATTGAGAAAATCATGGACCGAGTCCGCTACTTAAGAACTTGGCGCAAAAAACATCAGCAAATATTATGAGACAAAAAAAGAAAAACAAAAAAAAGTGACTTCAATAAATCACAAGTGATGAATTGGGCCTTGAGTCTTAAGATTAGGTAGCCACAACCTCACTGTGTCATGGATGTGGCCAAGATGTGTCGGGGGAGCAGTCTGGTTGGTCTACTGCTCTCTATAGTGAGGATTACCTTTCTGGACTCTCTCCCTGAGTGACTCTTTTTCTTCTGTTTTGGGGCCATTTCTGTAAATATAGAAGAAATTGTAATAAGGTTGTTTACTGTGACAGCTTTTCCTGTACCCATACAGTTTATATGTCATCTAACCTGGGTCAGATTCTTCGCTGTCAGAAGTGCTGGACTCGCTGGAGCTTTCCGATTCTGAAGATGAGAACCCTTTCCCTTTACCGGAGCCAGAAATCGGAGCCTCAATTTTATCTAGGAAATAGAACAGCAGCTTCAGGAAAAAGCAGTGAGTAGGCCAGAAGACATCAGTCATCCCACATGTATTCCCCAATATATGACACCAATATTGGACCCATAAGTGGAACATGGCCAACCCCACCAGGAGCTTGCACAACCCCACCAGGAGCTTGCACAACCCCACCAGGAGCTTGCACAACCCCACCAGGAGCTTGCACAACCCCACCAGGAGCTTGCACAACCCCACCAGGAGCTTGCACAACCCCACCAGGAGCTTGCACAACCCCACCAGGAGCTTGCACAACTCCACCAGGAGCTTGCACAACTCCACCAGGAGCTTGCACAACTCCACCAGGAGCTTGCACAACTCCACCAGGAGCTTGCACAACTCCACCAGGAGCTTGCACAACTCCACCAGGAGCTTGCACAACTCCACCAGGAGCTTGCACAACTCCACCAGGAGCTTGCACAACTCCACCAGGAGCTTGCACAACCCCACCAGGAGCTTGCACAACCCCACCAGGAGCTTGCACAACCCCACCAGGAGCTTGCACAACCCCACCAGGAGCTTGCACAACTTCACCAGGAGCTTGCACAACCCCACCAGGAGCTTGCACAACTCCACCAGGAGCTTGCACAACTCCACCAGGAGCTTGCACAACTCCACCAGGAGCTTGCACAACTCCACCAGGAGCATGCTGCCGTTACAGATGACCTCACCTTGAGGCTTCCGCTTCTTTCTCAGGCAAGAGGTGACGTATCTCTCCAGTTCTCGCAGAGTGGACGGTTTCAGAGTCTCAAAGTCTATTTCAATCTCATCTGGGTTTGAGTTTTTAAGGGATGGTTCCCGGGACTGGATAATGTAAACTACACGGCCCAGCTTCTCCCCTGGAAGTTTATTAATGTCCAGGCTCAGCTGACGTTTTTCCTCGTAAGACATGGGCCGGCATCTCTGCGTTTCCTCTTCTGAAGACTCACAGGGAGCGGGTGGTGGTGCGGGTCGGGGAGGGCGGGCCACTGGTAGGGGCGCTTCTTTCTTTACACTATCATGACAAAAGGAAGAGGCAAAAACATGAAATTACCATCACCGGAACAAGGCAAGGAAAGGGATTCTGAAAGGAAATACGTATATGCAGGTGGAGGGGGGAAGAAAAATTATTATTCATTTCTCATAAATATATATATAAAAATATAAATCATTGTATTTATTTTTAGATTTAATATGTAAAGACATATAATTATAACCCCACCCTCCACCCCTCTGGGAGAAAAAAAAAAAACAAAAAAAAAAAAAAACACCCTTTGCCCCCCTGATCATGAAAGATAAGTTTATTTAAAGGGATATTCCCAGCACTAACGGAAACACAAGTTTTAGAGATTGGAAATTATTTGGATCTTTCTCACTTTTGCTTGCGAAACTTGCATCCAATATTAATAGTGGACTCCAGGATAATAAAGTGGAGAACACTTTACATTTTGCAGTGGATTTCAGACAATGCCACATTAAAGGTCATAGTCACAGTTTTAAATGGAAACCAGTTGATCGTTGTTTAACCCTTGGCCGGGCTTCTCTAGGGTTAGTATCGTACCTTGGTGTTCCCACTGGCGCTTGAGCACTTTTCTTGGGTTTCTTAGCTGGAGGTTCTCGAGCTCTGTTCTTACGAGGCTCCTCAACCTCTTCCTTTCTTTTGTGCTTCTCCTTGCGCTTCTCGCGTTCCTTTTTCTTTGGTTTGTTTGGCTGCGGCTGAGAGAGGGCCGCTAATTGCTCGTGTACAGCTTTCAACTACAAGAAGAAATCAGGAGGCGTTAAATCCCTTATTGCTGCCTACTTCCCAGCAGGAAAGTGTCAGGACGGAGCAAAATGACCTTTCTGTGCTCACCTGCTCCTGAAGCTCCGCTAACCTCTGCGCTCTCTCCTCTTCACTATCGGAGCTACTTTCACTATCGGAAGAGCTGTCGCTACTACTATCGCTAGAGATGTGAGAGGGAACTTTGATGGAGGGAGCAGGAGGACCAGGGCTTGGTGACGGTGCTGGCGCAGGGGTTTCTTCAGGCTCATCCGGCATCTTGGCAAATTTCATTTCAAACACATCCTTAAAAAGAAAAAAAAGATTCTTTATTATGGAAAGCAAATATAACAGTGTAACACCTACTGGCCCCAGCTCTTGCAAGCAATGGATTTTCACAATGCATGCTCCACTTAGGCAAGTTCCCCATTTCCATACTCCTAGGGACCCCATACACAGATGCTACTGACACACATTCCTGTCCAAATTGCCCCCCAGTCGCTGATCATCACCCCAAAGTTTACCTGCAGTTTTCGGGCCATGGCTACCACCTCATGGTCTGGTGGGTTATACTTGTAACAGTTAGAAAACATAAGTCGCACATCAGCGGCAAACTCCTGGGCATCTCGGTACTCCGTATTCTCCAACTTGCCCTGTGGCAACCAAAAGACATTAGCTGGTCACAAACAGTGCCAAAAAAAGGCAGAGCGGGGACATATCTGACCCGTACATTACAGGTAACACGTGCTTAGTGTTATGCAGACACTAGCCTTATAGATTGGCAGTCATTTCTCAGGTGTAGCCATAGCTGTATTCCATGGCTAGTGCCATGTGGGGCTATTGGAATCTTGTCAATATTCCATCATTTGACAGCGAGGATTAACCCCTCAACGATCAGGGGTATTTCAGTTTTTGCAGTTTCATTCTTTGCTCCCATTATTCCCAGAACCGTAACATTTTATTTTTTGACTTTTTCAGTCGTCTCCATTTGAGACTAGAAGCTGCGATCTTCTGATCGATAGTGTTGCACGTAGCAGGGCTGCAGCGAAGCTATGCCTAACAAAAACGCTCATCTGCTTTCTCATAGCAATTCGGCAATGACAACCACAAGGGTCTCCTGCAGACCCCAGGTTGTCATGCCAACCTATTAGCGCCCCATGATCATGTGACAGGTGTGCCGATGGGCGGAGCCAAGTTGCGCATCCGCTTTCTGAGAGTTAAATGCCGCTGTCAGATTGACTGTGGTATTTAACTAGTTAACAGCCACAGGTGTATCACGATTAGGGGGACATGACAGCTGAGTGGGAGACAATATATGACGGCATTTTCCCATACCTTGATGGTAGTCAGGTCCATCGGATGCTTGATGATTTCGCAGTAGTCGTGTAGCCCGAGAGCGTCCACATCCACTGGTTTATAGAATGGCCAGGCATAGGCAGTGTGTTTCTTTGCAAACATTTCCCGGACGATTCCGGTACAATGGCGCAGTTGCTCAGAGATTTTGGTGCTGCTATTTGCTGGGATAGATGCTGGACCTGCAGCAGTTTGTAAGACAGGAGGCGCGGGAAGCTGGGAGTCAGGCACCTCAGTCTTCTTTGTAGGCCGAGCCTGGCGACCGCTCTCCCGCCGCGGCGCAGGCTTGGGTGGCTTAGGGTCACTAGGAAGCGGAGAAGATTCATGGAGCGGATCATGGGCGGTTGGAGTCGTGGTGTCAGCTTTCCTTTTAACCCCTTTCTATAGTGGAAAATACACAAGTCAGTAGCGGAATGAATCACGTAACTAATCTATTACGTAAAGAAGCTCTAGCAGGATTTACAATTTTATTTTGGTCCTGCGTTGTATCAATGGCAGACTATAGTAACACATCTTCATAATTAGCCTCTTTGAACTCACCGTTCTTCTCACCTTTACGGGCTGGGTTGCAGTTGGGATGATGGGTGTTTGAGTCTGTACAGGCGGTGGAGCAGCGGGTATTGTCGTGGGCACCACCATGTCCTGAGTGACGGTAGGTGAAAACGTGAGGGGCGCTTGCGTGATGGTAGGGGTGTGGGCAGGTGGGGTACGGGTCTGCGGAGGGGTAGGTGCCTGGGTCACAGGAGTAGTAGGGGTTGCAGGCTTAGACACAGCTGAGGAAAGAACAAGTGGTTAAGGAGGTGAAAACATGATTGAAACAGAAACTTTGTTTTCTGACTTCTGCTACTTAATCAGATACAGTGGAGAAAAGCCTATTCTGTACAAGTCAGCGTGACAGAAACCTAGAATGTGTGACTCCTTCCCACCCTCGGATGTCACCGTACATCCTGGAGAGCGAGCGGGTGTGTGGAGAATGCTCGGGAGCACGTGTCACGCTGATCGTCATCACAAATCAATGTTTCCACTATGCACTACGATACCAACGTATTGAGCTATATAGTTCAAGCAATCAAGTGAGGGCAGGTTTAGTCCCCATAGGGGGACCAAAGAAACTAAAACGGGAGGCAAAACATTGTGCAGATTTTGCTGGTAACCGAAGGTGGAGGTCTTTATATCCCAGTATTTTTGCATTTATCCTAACGTGTCAATATCAGGCAGATAAATACTACAATTCGGGTTAACTTACGTGTGACGGGGGCTTTAGTGATGGGCTTGTCTCCTTGGCTTATTGAAGGGAGCCGGGTTCTCATTGGGGTGATCGATACATCTAGAATACACAGAAAACACTTAACCCCAAGTGTCATGTATTGTACTAACACTCACAAGTGACCAGGTCTATTCTTACAGAGCAAAGTCTTCAAATTAATAACCCAACGCTACATCCCCCCACATCCACAAGAAGACCCCCTGGTTTCCCAGTCACCTGGTTCCCTCTTGCCACGACCACGTGCTTTGCTCTGAACAATTGGCAATTCGGTCTCTTCTTGCGGCATCTCAGAAATCTTCTGTAAGAAGAGTTTTTCCAAGGCTTCAGCCATCAAAACTATATCGTCCCCAGGCTAAAGGGAAAAAAATAAAAATTTATTAAGACGTGAGCTTTGAATAATCAGAAAACCGAGACTTCGGCATAATCCAAAAACAACAAATAATCTTCTATAAATGGGTTCACGACATTAAAATCTTTAATCTGGTCATAAATCCTCAAAGAAGACCCATCACCAATGTCTGGCTGCACTTATAAGTTAAAGGACAACTGTGCTTTCAAGTAACTATTCAGAATAAGCCGTGCTGTGTGTACATGAGGAATAACACCATTTCTGCCATTATGTGACATATCCTGCATTCTCACCAGTTTTCCCCTCTGCATGCTGTATCTGTAGTTTGCAATCCACTGAGAGCTGACGGGGGAGGAGATGAGCTGCAGTGATGTCTCCCATAGAGCACAGCTGCTCTTCATTCACTTTATAGCTCACAGACAGATGCGCGCGGAGGAGTACCGAGAGGTTCTGCCTCTGTAGTGCAGTCTAAACGGGGGGGAGGTGTGAAGAGGAGCCGAGCCCTCCAGGAGTGTCCATCGTGGAGTATGTCATGCGCTTCTGTGACAAGATGCAGACCTTGACGCAGTTGGTGCATGACAACATGGGGATGGAGAGCTGCAGCAACAAGCAGGGCATTAAATAGCAGAGCTGAGCTGTCTTGATCTTAATTTGATGTTAAACACTTGATAAAGGAGCTCTGCACCGTCATTGTCATTCTGTTCCCTACCCTCCTCCCCTGTCCTTAGCGGATAATGGGCTGAAGTCAGTCTCCTCTGAGCGAAACTGACTTGAGGTTTCAGTGACCGCCCCCCCCCCCCCCCCAATCGCGTTCCTGCGCAGGTGCAACTTCTCTCTGCCATACTGTGGTGCGCATGCGATGGCTTTACCTTCAGGTCATTGGCGCTCTTTTTCCTTTCCCTGTACATTACTTTACTCTGTCCTTGGCAGGGCAGAGAGAAGGGCGCCAGTACAGGAGTGCAATGGAGGACAAGGTGGGACGTAGGACGCATCATCCATATAAAGAAGTGAGAGAGGATGGCGGTCGCAGGAAGAGAGGAGGGTATGTGGGTAAAATAAAAGGTCTTTTTTTGCCTAGCGAATTTGGGACAGAGTACTGTAACGGAGGGTTGAAAATTGCTGGCCCCACTGGGGACAGGTTGCCTGTAATTTTCATTCCACTAATTAACAGCACACGCGAAAATAAGAAGCTTTGTAATAGAGGTTATCAAAGAAATCTGCTCCTTTCGCCTCCTGGACTGATCATTCATTCTCAAAATCAGTTTACAGGTACAATGTGTATTCAGTGAAGACAGATAAGCGTCTATGTAGATGGGCAGGGGAGGATGAAGGAGGAGCGCTGCCTCCATAGACTCATCAGTTGCAGCTCTCATCTCCTATCTCAGTAATGTATCTGTCTTCACAGAATACGGATTTTATCTGTGAACTGAAGGTACAGTCACACTGAACGATATCGCTAGCGATCCGTGACGTTGCAGCGTCCTGGCTAGCGATATCGTTCAGTTTGACACGCAGCAGCGATCAGGCCCCTGCTGTGATGTCGTTGGTCGCTGCAGAAAGTCCAGAACTTTATTTCGTCGCTGGACTCCCTGCAGACATCGCCGATTCAGCGATGTCTTCACTGGTAACCAGGGTAAACATCGGATTACTAAGCGCAGGGCCGCGCTTAGTAACCCGATATTTACCCTGGTTACCAGCGTAAAAGTTAAAAAAAACAAACACTACATACTTACCTTCCGCTGTCTGTCCCCGGCGCTGTGCTTCTCTGCACTGGCTGTGAGCGCCGGCCAGCCGGAAAGCACAGCGGTGACGTCACCGCTGCGCTTTCCGGCCGCTGTGCTCACAGTCAGTGCAGGAAAGCACAGCGCCGGGGACAGACAGCGGAAGGTAAGTATGTAGTGTTTTTTTTTTTACTTTTACGCTGGTAAACAGGGTAAACATCGGGTTACTAAGCGCGGCCCTGCGCTTAGTAAACCGATGTTTACCCTGGTTACCGGCATCGTTGGTCGCTGGAGAGCTGTCTGTGTGACAGCTCTTCAGCGACCAAACAGCGACGCTGCAGCGATCGACATCGTTGTCGGTATCGCTGCAGCGTCGCTGAGTGTGAAGGTACCTTGAGACTACAGAGAATGAAAGATCAGTCCAAGAGGAGAAAGAAGCAGATTTCTCCGATGAGATCTATTACAAAGTTTCTTATTTTCACATGTACTATTGAATTGATTGAATAAAAACTAAAATGACCATTATTGTTTAACCCCTTCGTGCCCCAAGCCAGTTTTCACCTCCCTGACCAGGCCAATTTTACAATTTTGAACAGTGTCACTTTATGTAGTAATAACTCTGGAACACCAACATATCTAAATTTTTCAAGATATGCTGTACTATATGTTAGTGGTAGATTATGAGTACATATAATTTGCATTTATTTATGAAAATATTGAACTTTTTTTATTTTTTTAAACTTTATTTTCAAACTTTGAATGTTTATGCCCTTAAGCCAGAGTTATACCGCACAATACAGTGAATAACTATCATTTCCCATAGGTCTACATCTGCATCATTTTTAAAACTTTTTGTTGTTGTTGGAAAGCTAGAAGGTTTAAAAGTTTGTAAGCAATTTGTAATTTGTTCCCACAAAAGTTTGATGTGACTTTGAGGGGCCCATGTGACAAACTACCCAAAAGTGAGATCATTCTAAAAACTGCAACATTCAAAGTGTTCAAAACCACATTCAATGGGTTTATTAACCACTTAGAAGCTTCACAAAAATTAAAGCAATGTAGAATGAAAAAGTTACGGTAACTTTTACTTTTTCCCCACAAAAATGTTGCTTTAGCCCCAAATCTTGCATTTTCACAAGGGTAACAGGTCAAAACAGACAATACAACTTGTTGTGCAATTTCTCCTGAGTATGCAGATACCCCATATGTGGAGGAAAACTACTGTTTGGGTGCATGGCACAGCTCAGAAGGGAAGGAGCACAGTTTTAGTTTTGGAGCACAAAATTAGCTGAGATAGACGCCATGTCGCATTTGTAGAGCCCCTGATGTGCCTAAACAGTGGAAACCCCCACAAGTTGTTCCCATTTTGGAAACTAGCTCCCCCCCCCCCCCTCAAGGATCTTATCTAGAGGTGTGGTGAGCATCTTGAACCCAGGTGATTCATGGAATTTTATAACGCTGAGCAATGAAAATGAAAAAAATACACATTTTTTCCAGAATAAAAGGTTGTTTTAGCCCCAAATTTTTCTTTTTCACAAGAGCAACAGGAAAAAATGGACTGAATTTTGTTGTGCAATTTCTCATGAGTACACCAATACCCCATAAGTGGTGGAAAACTGTTTGGGCGCACGGCAGGGCTCGGAAGCAAAGGAACGCCAATTGAATTCCGGAGCACAATTTTGCTGGAATAGATTGCGGACAAATGTCACATTTGGAGAGCCCCTGACGTGCCAAAACAGCAGAAACCCAAGGAAGTGACCCAGTTTTGGAAACTACACCTCTCGAGAAATTATCTAGTGGGGGCCAATCGTAAAGTGAGAGGGAGCCCCCTCCTCCTCCCTGGCTCCTAAATGTTGCAATCGATATTGATCACGGCATTTAGG
Organism: Ranitomeya imitator; assembly: GCF_032444005.1. NCBI lineage: Eukaryota > Metazoa > Chordata > Amphibia > Anura > Dendrobatidae > Ranitomeya > Ranitomeya imitator. The sequence goes on from NC_091285.1 coordinate 637,486,128, forward strand.
GTGTTAAATGGCCTGGGGGCAGTGCCACCAACGCTCCTGACTGTGAGAACTAGGTCAAGACTATTACCTACACAGAGTTCCCAGCGGCGACAGCGTGTGCACAGCCCCTGTCAAGGCACGATTGTCATGAACTAAGTTTACATCATAGGTCGTGATCTAGCCATGACGTAAAAAGTCAAAGGTCGTGAAGGGGTTTGAAGGCAAACAACAGCTAATACTTGCTGACCATGGATCAGGCAACATGTATCAGACAGTGGCTGCACAATTCCATACATGTTCAACTCAGAAATGCTGAGAAAAACACAGTTTAAAACTCGTTTCTCTTCGTCCGCTGCCCTACACTGACAGGTCTCTCCCTGCTTACGTCTCTAGGCAGAGATCTGTCAAAGAAACCGAAGAGACCTGTCGAAGGAACAGTTTTCCACAGTGTTTCAAAGATAAACATATATGGCTAGAATCATGCAGCCAGTGTCCGATATGCGCTGCCTGTGGATTTGGCATCGTTCATCAGCTGTCAAGTTCACGTTAATTAAAAAATTTAATACAAAACATTTTGACATGAGAAAAAAATGGATGGTGACATATACAAGAGAGTTGTCTTCCACTGTCCTATAGACAAACAGAGCAATGGTGGAGCACGTGCACCTCTGTGCTATTAAGGACGAGCTGCAGAGCCTGATGCACGCGATCGCTGAAGGTCCCAGTGGTCAGTCACTAATGTTTATTCCCCTAGATGCTCCTTTTCTTGGACTATTTTTCCTCTAGATACCGCTGTGGTTTTCTCTGTGCTCAGTACACAGATCCTAGCTCCATGCTTGTCTACGAAGTTCTCATGTCTTGCGTAGATAAGGTGTAACACGGGAAACGGCCAACTACCAATAAACCACAAGTGCCTGGTAGTGATGGCTGCACATACTGCATCATCCTTAACCATGACATCTCGGAGATCAGGTTAGTTAGTTGCTTCTCATTTCATCAGACCGTCCACCAAAGGAGGAATCCCAAACAATAAACCTTTAACCGGTCACCAAAGGGCAAGTTTGAGGCCCACAAAACGACAAGATTACATCTCCCCAATAACTGACAACACCACGGGCGTCCCGTAGACCTACCTTGTTATAGATGTAGCAGTTTGTAAACATTGCATTAAAATCCTGGATACATTCCTGGGCATTGACGTAATAATAGTTCTCCAGACGTTTCTTAATGGTGCCCATGTCCATTGGTATCTTGATAATTTTATAATAATCCTATGGACAACATAAATACACAAGATAAATAAAAATGAAGGCTCGTAGAAAAAATAACAACATATCTTTATGGAGTGAATTTTCAGATCTTCTTTGATGTATGAAAGCAGATTCAGGCAGAAGGATTGTAGGATGTGAACATGTCTTGGGTGGGGGACGCAGATTGACCACTACATCATTTGGTGCCAGGATTCATTCATTATCCAGACATAAAATAATGAATGCCAAGGGCTTCTCTGGCCTCCACATTCACCAGCTTCATCTTGTGACTGGCAGCTCCGGTAAGACCATGTTCACATGCTGAAGATTCGGTCAGGCATCGGTTTCATGCTCAGATCCTGACATAACCCACAACCATTCTGGGGTCAAGCACATGAATGAGATATTGTACCCCTCATTCACATATATGACAAAATAGGCTGTGGACCGCAGGGGTTATAGACTGGAAGTTAAAAATCCTAATTTTGATAAACCCTTTCCCGATCAACAAATTTTTCGGGGTCCCCCCCACCCTTTTTTTTCTTCCAAGAGTCAAAATGTATTTTTCCATTGACAAATGTATGAGGACTTATTTTGTCCATGGACAAGTTGTACCTTTGAGTGACACCATTCAATGTACTGGAAAACGGAGGGAAAAATGCAGTGAAACTGCGCAAAAAATGCAATTCTGCAATAGTTTTTACGGCGTTCATTGTGCAGTGAAAATTACCTGGTTAGATGTATCTCCATGTCATTGTCATTCCACAAAACCAAAGCAAAACTTGTAGTTTTTTTTGTTTATTTAAAGGGTTAGGGTACCGTCACACAGTGGCATTTTGATCGCTACGACGGCACGATTTGTGACGTTCCAGCGATATATCTGTGACGTTCCAGCGATCTCGCTGTGTCTGACACGCTCCTGCGATCAGGGACCCTGCTGAGAATCGTACGTCGTAGCAGATCGTTTGAAACTTTCTTTCGTCGTCTAGTGTCCTGCTGTGGCGGCATGATCGCATGGTGCAACAAAGGTGTGCACGATATTGTATACGATGTGCGCACAGACACCAACGGCTGCTACATCGCACATACGTCATGAAATTATCGCTCCAGCGTCGTACATTGCAAAGTGACAGCAGTCTGCGACGCTGGAGCGATATTGTTACGATGCTGGAGCGTCACGGATCGTGCCGTCGTAGCGATCAAAATGCCACTGTGTGACGGTACCCTTATTCTTAAGTTTGGAAAACAATGACTGATAACATAGGGGACATTGAAACCAAAACTAAAAAAAAACAAAAACACCACAGTGGAGTGGTCCTTTAACTCCTTCCTGGCATCTGATGTACTGGTACTTTGTGTGTTGAGTGCCCTTGTTTACCCGCATCTCCCTCAGCAGGTAATGGCTGTGTTCTTCAGCCATCATCTGCCCCTAATAGCTGTTTGTGGAGCGGAGGTCTGCCGCACTCTTAACCTATTAAATGCCGGAGAGCTGGGAGGGGAAACGCACTGTCCTGATCGCCCATCAGCCACTGAGTCACAATTGCGGGGAGCCGACAGGTTGCCATGTCAGCCGGCGGTCTGCTGAAGACCCCTGTGACTGTCACGACAGAACTTCTAAGGGTGCGTGTCCACAGTCTGGATTCGCCCAAAGCGCCACCCCCTTCTGTGCGCGCTGTGATTCCGGATGTGTTCACTGCACATGTCCGGAATCACCGCACCTTATACATAGGACCCTGTTATTTAAGGTAAACAGACATGCTGCGTTCTAAAAAGACACGCTGCATGTCCATAAACGCAGGGCCGCCGGATGCGTGTTCACGCGCATAGTGGAGATTGGATTTCATAAAATCCCCTCCACTATGCTGTAACATCTGGACGCTCTGGGCTGAACGCTGCGGTTGTACGCAGCGTTCAATCCGCAGCTAATCCAGATGTAATCCGGCCCGTGGACACATACCCCAAGACAGACAGCCCATGGTTGGCATTTATAAGAGACCATGATTCTTGCTATACCCTAGAGGTATCAAACTGCATTCCTCAAGGGCTGCAGACAGGTCATGTTTTCAGGATTTCCTTGAACTGCACAGGTGATAATTTAATCACCTACACACATAATGATTACAGCACCTTGTGCAAAGCTAAGGAAATCTTGAAAACACGCATGGTTTGCGGCCCTCGAGGAATGCAGTTTGACACCCCTGCTATACCCTGTGCTATTGCAGTGTATTGTACAAGTCTGCTAAAAGGACTACAAAACACAGCAAAAATGTACAAAAAAAGTATAAAAAAAAAAAAAAATCAAATGACCCCAGTCTTTCCCTTCCCACCCAAAATTTTTTTTTTTTAAATAAAAATACATGTGTCAAATCAACATCCGTAAATGTCTGCTCTATCAAACTATAAAATTAATCAACTCTATTAAATAAATAAAAAGTCAGTATTTAAATTTTTGGACTGATGTAATCATGCAAAAAGTGCAATAAGAACATATTAAAATATTGTGTGTAGCCTAAAAATGGTTTCAATAACATGTGCTTGTGTTATGAACCTCTTATTTTTTTTCCCTCACCACTTAAGTGCATATGATCAACCACTGCTCCATTCTTCAAAGCTGTACTACCAGCGGTCAGGGATAATGAGCATCAAACTTAGGGAAGAGTCACACAGCCATTGGACCAAGATGAGGATTGCAACGCAATGCTCGGACTGGCTGTCTGCTCTCTCCACCAGAGTGTCACAGCTGCATACAAATAACTCGATGTCACGCTTGGGACGGGAGAGACAATGGCCAGTCATCATTCCTTAGGATAGGTCATCAATGTCTGATCGGTGGGACAAATGTGCAGCTCTGTAGCCGAGTAGCTACAGCAGCTGCAGATACCGGACATAGCCGATTGGTGCCACACTCCCACCGATTAGACATTGATGACCCATCCTAATGCTAAAGTCTCAGACAAACGCTTGAATTTTCCCACTGAAATCGCCAACATAACAACTAAAAAAAGAAAATCATGAAAATAAAAAAAATTAAGCCCCATGTAACTTGAAAAAAAAAGTGTAATATATATATATATATATATATATATATATAATTATCCCAACAAAAAAAGTTACAGCTTTTTTGCACCGGCATGGATATTTATTAATTTTTTATATAAAGAGATCCACTATGACAATTGAGGGAGATTTAGATTAGATGTCATAGTTAGTAAGGCTGGAAGTACGCACGCTGGGTGTGTCAATGTACATGAGAGAAACTAACACTAACCTATAACGCCATCCATAACCTGTCTCCTCCATATATCTCTGAACTAATCTCCTGATATCTTCCCTCACGCAATCTCCGGTCCTCCCAAGACCTCCTTCTCTCCTCCACACTTATTCGCTCCTCATCCAACCGCCTCCAAGACGTCTCCCGAATATCCCCCATCCTCTGGAATTCTTTGCCCCAACACGTCCGACTATCAACCACATTCGGATCCTTCAGACGGAACCTGAACACCCATCTCTTCAGGAAAGCCTACAGCCTGCACTGACACCGCTGCCTCCTCATCACTACCGAAGCTACCGCCTCACCAACACCAGAGCTACCGCCTCACCAACACCAGAGCTACCGCCTCACCAACACCAGAGCTCCTGCAACCTTTGACCTACTGTCTCCATCCCCAGCATCCTGTAGATGTAGAATGTAAGCCCGCAAGGGCAGGGTCCTCGCCCCGCTGTATCAGTCCGTCATTGTTAAGGTACCTTCACACTGAGCGACGCTGCAGCGATCCAGACAACGATCCCGATCGCTGCAGCGTCGCTGTTTGGTCGCTGGAGAGCTGTCACACAAGACAGCTCTCCAGCGACCAACGATGCCGGTAACCAGGGTAAACATTGGGTTACTAAGCGCAGGGCCGCGCTTAGTAACCCGATGTTTACCCTGGTTACCAGCGTAAAAGTAAAAAAAAAAAAAAAAAAACACTTCATACTTACCTTCCGCTGTCTGTCCCTCGGCGCTCTGCTTCTCTGCCCTGTGTAAGCGCAGAGGACGGAAAGCAGAGCGGTGACGTCACCGCTCTGCTTTCCGGCCGCTGTGCTTACACAGGGCAGAGAAGCAGAGCGCCGAGGGATAGACAGCGGAAGGTAAGTATGAAGTGGTGTTTTTTTTTTTTTTTTTTTTACTTTTACGCTGGTAACCAGGGTAAACATTGGGTTACTAAGCGAGGCCCTGCGCTTAGTAACCCAATGTTTACCCTGGTTACCAGTGAAGACATCGCTGAATCGGTGTCACACACGCCGATTCAGCAATGTCTGCAGGAGGTCCAGCGACGAAAGAAAGTTCTGGCCTTCTAGCTCCGACCAACGACATCACAGCAGGATCCTGATCGCTGCTGTGTGTCAAACTGAACGATATCGCTATCCAGGACGCTGCAACGTCACGGATCGCTAGCGGTATCTTTCAGTGTGAAGGTACCTTAAGTTTGCTTACTGTAAGCGATATCTGTAACTTGTATGTAACCCCTTCTCATGTACAGCACCATGGAATCAATGGTGCTATATAAATTAATAATAATAATAATAGAAACACATCTATTGTATGGACACAACCCCAATGGACTTCCAGCCCTATTTGCACGACTTCTACTCTAGATTTGCCATTTCTGGCAGGAAAAAATGGAAACCGAGAGGGGAAAAAAAAGAAAACAAGAGAAAAAGAAAACACATAGATAAGGCTACGTTCACATTTGCGTTGTGCGGTGCTGCGTCGGCGACGCAACGCACAACGCAAACAAGAACGCATGCAAAACGCATCATTTTGTGACGCATGCGTCCATTTTTGGCATGATTTTGGACGCAAAAAAAAAAGCAACTTGCTGCATCCTCTGCGCCCTGACGCTTGCGCCAAAAAAGACGCATGCGTCACAAAACGCAAGACAACACATGTCCATGCGCCCCCATGTTAAATATAGGGGCGCATGACGCATGCGTCGCCACGGCTGTGCCCGACGCAGCCCCGCAAAACGTTAATGTGAACGCTACGTAGCCTAAGAGAAAAGAATGGAGCAAAAGGAAATGGAGAAAGAGAAAAAGTGTAAAGAAATTATAGTAAACAAAGAATTTGGGCACTGACCAAGATATATAGACAATGATCACACATACATTCCAACTTTGCGTTGGATTAGTTGTCATTATAGACTGATCCTCACTTGACCTGTTGGGGGGGGGGGTTGTCTCTGTCACTTTTCAGAGTGAAATCTATCAATTTCATCTGAAAAACATGACGAGGTCTGTGACAGTCTCCATCCAACACAGAAGTGAACCAGGCCTTCGCCACCTGGAGCTACGTGAACACATACACAGGACAGGTCTGCTCTACTCATGGTCCCAAAAGCCAACTTCCCAAATCCTAATTATCAGCTCACATACAGAAAGCTACGTGTATAATACTCTCTATCCTGTACCTCTATTTATGATCACCCCAATATGTGATAAACTTGCATTCACCCCTCGCTGGCAGAAAAGTACATTTTATGCAGGACTGTGGAGTTTGTAAGACAAAACTCCCGACTCCTCAATTTCCCTGACTCTCAAATCTGATCCCACAGCCCTGCCTGACTACTGAGCATGTACATAAAGTGCAGCAAAAAAAGAGAAAGAAATGTCCAGCTTCACCGAGTCCGTAAAAAGGCGATTTCTTTATTAAACTTCAAACATGGAGGATACAGACCCCAGCACAACCATATGGGTAAGAATCTCAACGCGTTTCTGGAGACTAGGCTCCCTTAATCATGACCATGGTGCATGATTAAGGGAGCCTAGTCTCCAGAAACGCGTTGGGATTCTTACCCATATGGTTGTGCTGGGGTCTGTATCCTCCATGTTTGAAGTTTAATAAAGAAATCGCCTTTTTACGGACTCGGTGAAGCTGGACATTTCTTTCTCTTTTTTTGGATCTTGCACGCCTGGACACAGCGGGTCCGTGCTCCCGAGGTTTGGTTGCTGAATCATGGGTGAGCTGGTTTATGTTCCAGCTTTTAGGTTTATGGTTTAGGTTTAGGTTTAGTTTAGGTATAGTTTAGGTTTAGGTTTCCAGGTTTATGTTCCGCATCCCCCCTACTCTGGAATGCTCTACCACAACATATCAGACTCTCGCCTACCACCGAAACCTTCAAAAAGAACCTGAAGACCCACCTCTTCCGACAAGCCTACAACCTGCAGTAACCACCGATTGACCAAACCGCTGCACGGCCAGCTCTACCCTCACCTACTGTATCCTCACCCATTCCTTGTAGATTGTGAGCCCTCGCGGGCAGGGTCCTCTCTCCTCCTGTACCAGTTGTGACTTGTATTTTTCAAGATTATTGTACTTGTTTTATTATGTATACCCCTCCTCACATGTAAAGCGCCATGGAATAAATGGCGCTATAATAATAAATAATAATAATAATAATAATAATAATGTTCCTTCTTACATAAAGTGCAGCACAGATTCATCTCAGCTCCGACCCCACAGCACCGGTCACTACTGAGCATGTACATAAAGTGCAGCACATATTCATCTCAGCTCCGACCCCACAGCACTGGTCACTACTAAGCATGTGCATAAAGTGCAGCACATATTCATCTCAGCTCCGACCCCACAGCACCGGTCACTACTGAGCATGTACATAAAGTGCAGCACAGATTCATCTCAGCTCCGACCCCACAGCACCAGTCACTACTGAGCATGTACATTAAGTGCAGCACAGATTCATCTCAGCTCCGACCTCACAGCACCAGTCACTACTGAGCATGTACATAAAGTGCAGCACAGATTCATCTCAGCTCCGACCTCACAGCACCAGTCACTACTGAGCATGTACATAAAGTGCAGCACAGATTCATCTCAGCTCCGACCTCACAGCACCAGTCACTACTGAGCATGTACATAAAGTGCAGCACAGATTCATCTCAGCTCCGACCTCACAGCACCAGTCACTACTGAGCATGTACATAAAGTGCAGCACAGATTCATCTCAGCTCCGATCTCACAGCACCAGTCACTACTAAGCATGTGCATAAAGTGCAGCACATATTCATCTCAGCTCCGACCCCACAGCACCGGTCACTACTGAGCATGTACATAAAGTGCAGGCAAGAGCAGGGTCACCGCAGCAGGAAGTCGGGGGCGTCATGAGTGGGGCGATGCTGTGGGCACTAAGCTGGAAGGTGTTAGGCAGGAGTGGAGTCCCCAAAACGCACATTGGCCTTGCAGTAGGAGAAAGGAAAATGGCGCCGGTTGTCGGCACATGCACAAATTTAGATCTCTGCTCAAAGACAAGCAGAGATCTTAATCTGCGCATGCACCTTCAACAAGCACCATTTTACTGATCAAAGTGCGCAGAGGGAACTCTTCTCCTTCCTCGCACTGCCAGGACACCCACTCCTCCTAACCCAGGGACCACCGCTCCACTCCTGCTGTCAAACAACGTAAACGTGTGACCCTGCTCCTCCCTCCTGCGACCCCGCTCCAATGCAGCCACAGCAACCCCCACACCCACCCCCAACCATCCCCCTCCGGCAAGCTACATTTCACTGTCAAACGCACCTGTGACCTTTGATATGCCTTATCCTGCTGGCAGATTAAAAAATTCATTTTTTTTACACTATTTTCCTCTTCTAAACTTGGGATGTGTGTTATAGTCTGAAAAATAAGGTACTGATCTCAGAAAATGGAGACTAAAATATATATATTTTTTTTATAACCCAATTAAATAAAAAGGTTAAAAAAAAACAACCCAAAAACAAAACCTATACAAGTTTGGCATTGCCGTATTCGTACTGACCTGGAGAATCATGCTGCCAGGTAATTTTTACTGCATAATGAAACTGTAAAAACAAAAACCAAAAAAAACAAAGGTGGAATTGCGATATTTTCAAGCGTTTCACCCCTATTTGGATTCCAGCTCCCCATTTTTCAGTACATTATAAGGTAAGGTGTATGGTGTCATCCAAAAATACAACTTGCAAACATTATGACTCTTAGAAGCAAGAAGGGGGGGGGAGGGAAGGGGGAGCTAAAGCGCAAAAATGAAAGTTGGCCACGGATGGAGTTGAATATTCTGGTACCTGAAAGTTCAGGGATTTCAATAACTAAGTTTTGAGAAAAACTGATTTTTTAAACGTCGGCCTAACACCAGAAAATGGACATACAATGTGCTATATCATAAATTGTACTGTGAAGACTAGATTGTCTCGCCATATAGGTGGCATCTATGGAGAGACACTTATATGATTGTACTCACAGGCAGGTTTAGTTTGATAGCGTCCACAGGCTGCTGAAAAGGCCAAGCAAATTGGTGCTTCCATAGTGTCTTCAGCACGGTTTTTAGCAAGTACTGTAATTGGTTGGTCTGGCGCTTTGGTTGGGTTGGTCTGGTAGTTTCAGGAGGTGGAGGGTTGACTAACAAGGGGACTTGTGGTTGCGGTTGAGGAGGTGCAGACTGTGGAGCCCCTGACATTGGGACCCCTTCCACTCCGTCGCCCATTCCAGATGTGGCCCTCAGACGTGTACCTAGCCCAGTCTCGGATGACATGATAAAGCTCCCATCGCATGCAGGGCCAGGCGACCTGGAGAAAAAAGATGAAATATATGAGAGAAATATTTCAGAATAAGGGGTTTTCTAAATTCTGCTAATAAAGAAAAAATCGGAAGTTTTCCACTATTTTTTAGGTTTCAGTACCTCTCCATTTCGACAGCCCCTGTGTACTGTTACAGATTATGAGCTCTCACAGGGAAATTCAATGAAGTAATAATATATATACAGTATATACACTGCTCAAAAAACAAAAGGAACACTAAAATACCACATCCCAGATATCACTGAATAAAAAATTCCAGCTGTAAATCTTCATTACATAGTGGAATACGTTGAGAACAATAAAACATAAAAATGATCAATGTAAATAAAAATTAATATCCCATGGAGGTCTGGAGTTGGAATGAAGCTCAAAATCAAAGTGGGAAATCAAACTAGAGGCTGATCCAACTTCAGTGGAAATGCCTCAAGACAAAGAAATGATGCTCAGTAATGCGTGTGTGACCTCCACGTGCCTGTATGACCTCCCTACAATGCCTGGGCATGCTCCAGATGAGGCGGCGGATAGTCTTCCTGAGGGATCTCCTCCCAGACCTGGACTAAAGCATCCGCCAACTTCTGGACAGTCTGTGGAGCAACGTGACGTTGGTGGATGGTGTGAAACATGATGTCCCAGATGTGCTCAATTGGATTCAGGTCGGGGGAACGGGCGGGCCAGTATAGAGCATCAATGCCTTCATCTTTCAGGAACTGCTGACACATGAGGCCTAGCATTGTCATTCCTCAGAAGGAACTCAGGGCCAACTGCACCAATATATAGTCTCACAAGGGGTCTGAGGATCTCATCCCGGTACCTAGTGGCAGATAAGGTTCCACTGGCTAGAACATGGAGGGCTGTGCGACACTACAAAAAATGCCACCCCACACCATTACTGACCCACTGCCAAACAGGTCATGCTGTAGGATGTTACATGCAGCAGAACATTCTCCACGGCGTCTCCAGACTGTCACGTCTGTCTCATGTGCTCGGTGTGAACAGGAACTCATCCATGAAGAGCACAGGGAGCCAATGACGAACCTGAAAATCTTGGTGTTCTGTGGCAAATGCCAATCGCCCTGCAAGTTATTGGGCTGTAAGCACAACACCCACTTGTGGATGTCTGGCCCTCATACCCCCATCACGGAGTCTGTTTCTGAATAGTTGATCAGACACATAGATGTTAGTGGCCTGCTGGAGGTCATTTGACAAGGCTCTGGCAATGCTCCTCCTTGCACAAAGGAGGAGGTAGCGGTCCTGCAGCTGGGTTGTTACCCTACTACGGCCTCCTCCACATCTCCTGGTGTACTGGTCTGTCTCCTGGTATCTGCTCCATGCTATGGAGACTCTGTTGACAGACACAGCAAACCACCTTGCCACAGCTCGCATTGATGTGCCATCCTGGATGAGCTGCACTACCTGGGAAACATCTCTGGGTTGTAGACACCGCCTCATGCTACTGTACAGTACACCTCTAGTGGTGAGAACAATGACAAAATGCAAAAGTGACAAAGCAACAGCCAAAAAGGAGGAGAACGGATTAATAGTCTGTAGTCACCAACTGCAGAACCACTCCTTTATAGGGGTTGTCTTGCCAATTGCCTATAATTTATACTTGTTGTTTGTTACATTTGCAAAACAGAAGGAGAAACATTCACAATCAGTGTTGCTTCATAACTGGACAGGTTGATTCCACAGTAGTGTGATTGACTTGGAGTTAAATTGTGTTGTTTAAGTGTTCCATTAATATTTTTGAGTAGTGTACATATATCTACATATCGTTCCAACATACTGCACTAACAAAAAACAAGTGAATTAGAGGAAAACAAAAAAAACACATGAGTGAACTATGACCATACTTAAGCCAAAAGGACAAATCTGGCCTCTGCTGAGAGGTAAACATGACTACAAATGCCTTGTGAATCCACTAGACCGAAAAATGAGACAATCCCTCTACACCCCCAGCCACCTCTTTTTTAAATACCTGAGGTGGAGGAGAAAAAGAGCGGATGATTCATGCCTTATCTAACATTATCTCTATGTTGCAAACTCTGTACAGGCTGAAGTCCACGAATTTAAGGGTGATAGGTCGGATGAGAACTCGTCTAACATCACATTTAGCCGTCAGATACATAAGTGACGTAATGTGCACACAGGGCTCGGCGGCCATTGTGCCCAACAACAACCTGAGCGGCTGCCTGTAAACCATGACCCACATCATCTGCTTTGTGCCAAGGAAGGTGTGGGGGAAAGCCGAACCTCTGCTACCTCGAAATCAGGGCTGAGCAGTCATGTGTATATCTGCAGGACAATGGACTGTATACATTACAGGCACATACACTGCAGATATCAAGCAGACATCCATTTATGCAGAGTGTATATATCACATCTACAGTGGGGGGAAAAGTATTTAGTCATGCATGGTTTTAGGTGACCAAATACTTATTTTCCACCATAATTTGCAAAATAAATATTGACAACTCAGACAAGGTGATTTTCTGGATTTGTTCTCATTTTGACTCTCATAGTTGTGGTTTACCAATGATGTCTATTAGGCTACGTTCAGATTAGCTGTGCGCGCCGCTGCGTCGGCGACGCAACGCACGACGCACGAAAAAACGCGTGCAAACGCACGCAAAAACGCTACGTTCTGCGACGCGTGCGTCGTTTTTTTGACGAAATCGGACGCAAGAAAAATGCAACTTGCTGCATTTTCTTGCGTCCGACGCTAGCGTCAAAAACAACGCACGTGTCGGAAAACGCAACAAGAAAAACGCATGCGTCCCCCATGTAAAACATAGGGGCGCATGACGCGTGCGTCGCCGCTGCGTTTCCCGACGCAGCGTCGGGAAACGCTAACCTGAACGTAGCCTTACAGGCCTCTTTCATCTTTTTAAGTGTAAGAACTTGCACAATTGGTGGCTGACTACATACTTTTTTCCCCCCACTGTACACACACATCCCCAATACAATACACATGTAATGGCCAGGGTACAATGTATACAGCCCTCCTCCCCGCAGTGTCCTCACATTACACAGGGTATATATTATATACACACACTATGTATACATATATACACCCTCCCCTATACAGTACAGATAATGGCCGGTATACACCGCCTCCTCCCCGCAGTGTCCTCACATTACACAGGGTATATATTATATACACACACTATGTATACATATATACACCTCCCCCTATACAGTACAGATAATGGCCGGTATACACCGCCTCCTCCCCGCAGTGTCCTCACATTACACAGGGTATATATTATATACACACACTATGTATACATATATACACCTCCCCCTATACAGTACAGATAATGGCCGGTATACACCGCCTCCTCCCCGCAGTGTCCTCACATTACACAGGGTATATATTATATACACACACTATGTATACATATATACACCTCCCCCTATACAGTACAGATAATGGCCGGTATACACCGCCTCCTCCCTGCAGTGTCCACAGATTACACAGGGTATATATTATATACACACTATGTATACATATATACACCTCCCCCTATACAGTACAGATAATGGCCGGTATACACCGCCTCCTCCCTGCAGTGTCCTCACATTACACAGGGTATATATTATATACACACACTATGTATACATATATACACCTCCCCCTATACAGTACAGATAATGGCCGGTATACACCGCCTCCTCCCTGCAGTGTCCTCACATTACACAGGGTATATATTATATACACACTATGTATACATATATACACCCCTCCCCCCATACAGTACAGATAATGGCCGGTATACACCGCCTCCTCCCTGCAGTGTCCTCACATTACACAGGGTATATATTATATACACACTATGTATACATATATACACCCCTCCCCCTATACAGTACAGATAATGGCCGGTATACACCGCCTCCTCCCTGCAGTTTCCACACATTACACAGGGTATATATTATATACACACTATGTATACATATATACACCGCTCCCCCTATACAGTACAGATAATGGCCGGTATACACCGCCTCCTCCCTGCAGTGTCTGCACATTACACAGGGTATATATTATATACACACACTATGTATACATATATACACCTCCCCCTATACAGTACAGATAATGGCCGGTATACACCGCCTCCTCCCTGCAGTGTCCTCACATTACACAGGGTATATATTATATACACACTATGTATACATATATACACCCCTCCCCCTATACAGTACAGATAATGGCCGGTATACACCGCCTCCTCCCTGCAGTTTCCACACATTACACAGGGTATATATTATATACACACTATGTATACATATATACACCCCTCCCCTATACAGTACAGATAATGGCCGGTATACACCGCCTCCTCCCTGCAGTGTCTGCACATTACACAGGGTATATATTATATACACACACTATGTATACATATATACACCTCCCCCTATACAGTACAGATAATGGCCGGTATACACCGCCTCCTCCCCGCAGTGTCCTCACATTACACAGGGTATATATTATATACACACACTATGTATACATATATACACCTCCCCCTATACAGTACAGATAATGGCCGGTATACACCGCCTCCTCCCTGCAGTGTCCTCACATTACACAGGGTATATATTATATACACACTATGTATACATATATACACCCCTCCCCCTATACAGTACAGATAATGGCCGGTATACACCGCCTCCTCCCTGCAGTTTCCACACATTACACAGGGTATATATTATATACACACACTATGTATACATATATACACCCTTCCCTATACAGTACAGATAATGGCCGGTATACACCGCCTCCTCCCTGCAGTGTCCTCACATTACACAGGGTATATATTATATACACACACTATGTATACATATATACACCCCTCCCCCTATACAGTACAGATAATGGCCGGTATACACCGCCTCCTCCCTGCAGTGTCCGCACATTACACAGGGTATATATTATATACACACACTATGTATACATATATACACCCCTACTATACGGTACAGATAATGGCCGGTATACACCGCCTCCTCCCTGCAGTGTCCTCACATTACACAGGGTATATATTATATACACACACTATGTATACATATATACACCCCTCCCCCCATACAGTACAGATAATGGCCGGTATACACCGCCTCCTCCCTGCAGTGTCCTCACATTACACAGGGTATATATTATATACACACACTATGTATACATATATACACCCCTCCCCCTATACAGTACAGATAATGGCCGGTATACACCGCCTCCTCCCTGCAGTGTCCTCACATTACACAGGGTATATATTATATACACACTATGTATACATATATACACCCCTCCCCTATACAGTACAGATAATGGCCGGTATACACCGCCTCCTCCCTGCAGTGTCCTCACATTATACAGGGTATATATTATATACACACACTATGTATACATATATACACCCTCCCCCCCTATACAGTACAGATAATGGCCGGTATACACCGCCTCCTCCCTGCAGTGTCCGCACATTACACAGGGTATATATTATATACACACACTATGTATACATATATACACCCCTCCCCCGATACAGTACAGATAATGACCGGTATACACCGCCTCCTCCCTGCAGTGTCCACACATTACACAGGGTATATATTATATACACACTATGTATACATATATACACCCCTCCCCCCATACAGTACAGATAATGGCCGGTATACACCGCCTCCTCCCTGCAGTGTCCTCACATTACACAGGGTATATATTATATACACACACTATGTATACATATATACACCCTTCCCCTATACAGTACAGATAATGGCCGGTATACACCGCCTCCTCCCCGCAGTGTCCTCACATTACACAGGGTATATATTATATACACACTATGTATACATATATACACCCCTCCCCCCATACAGTACAGATAATGGCCGGTATACACCGCCTCCTCCCTGCAGTGTCCTCACATTACACAGGGTATATATTATATACACACACTATGTATACATATATACACCCTTCCCCTATACAGTACAGATAATGGCCGGTATACACCGCCTCCTCCCTGCAGTGTCCGCACATTACACAGGGTATATATTATATACACACACTATGTATACATATATACACCCCTACTATACGGTACAGATAATGGCCGGTATACACCGCCTCCTCCCTGCAGTGTCCACACATTACACAGGGTATATATTATATACACACACACTATGTATACATATATACACCCCTCCCCTATACAGTACAGATAATGGCCGGTATACACCGCCTCCTCCCTGCAGTGTCCGCACATTACACAGGGTATATATTATATACACACACTCTGTATACATATATACACCCCTCCCCCTATACAGTACAGATAATGGCCGGTATACACCGCCTCCTCCCTGCAGTGTCCTCACATTACACAGGGTATATATTATATACACACACACTATGTATACATATATACACCCCTCCCCCTATACAGTACAGATAATGGCCGGTATACACCGCCTCCTCCCTGCAGTGTCTGCACATTACACAGGGTATATATTATATACACACACTATGTATACATATATACACCCCTCCCCTATACAGTACAGATAATGGCCGGTATACACCGCCTCCTCCCTGCAGTGTCCGCACATTACACAGGGTATATATTATATACACACACTATGTATACATATATACACCCCTACTATACGGTACAGATAATGGCCGGTATACACCGCCTCCTCCCTGCAGTGTCCACACATTACACAGGGTATATATTATATACACACACACTATGTATACATATATACACCCCTCCCCTATACAGTACAGATAATGGCCGGTATACACCGCCTCCTCCCTGCAGTGTCCGCACATTACACAGGGTATATATTATATACACACACTCTGTATACATATATACACCCCTCCCCCTATACAGTACAGATAATGGCCGGTATACACCGCCTCCTCCCTGCAGTGTCCTCACATTACACAGGGTATATATTATATACACACACACTATGTATACATATATACACCCCTCCCCCTATACAGTACAGATAATGGCCGGTATACACCGCCTCCTCCCTGCAGTGTCTGCACATTACACAGGGTATATATTATATACACACACTATGTATACATATATACACCCCTCCCCTATACAGTACAGATAATGGCCGGTATACACCGCCTCCTCCCTGCAGTGTCCACACATTACACAGGGTATATATTATATACACACACTATGTATACATATATACACCCCTCCCCCTATACAGTACAGATAATGGCCGGTATACACCGCCTCCTCCCTGCAGTGTCCTCACATTACACAGGGTATATATTATATACACACTATGTATACATATATACACCCCTCCCCCTATACAGTACAGATAATGGCCGGTATACACCGCCTCCTCCCTGCAGTGTCCGCACATTACACAGGGTATATATCATATACACACACTATGTATACATATATACACCCTCCCCTATACAGTACAGATAATGGCCGGTATACACCGCCTCCTCCCTGCAGTGTCCTCACATTACACAGGGTATATATTATATACACACACTATGTATACATATATACACCCTCCCCCCTATACAGTACAGATAATGGCCGGTATACACCGCCTCCTCCCTGCAGTGTCCTCACATTACACAGGGTATATATTATATACACACACTATGTATACATATATACACCCCTCCCCTATACAGTACAGATAATGGCCGGTATACACCGCCTCCTCCCTGCAGTGTCCTCACATTACACAGGGTATATATTATATACACACACTATGTATACATATATACACCCCTCCCCCCATACAGTACAGATAATGGCCGGTATACACCGCCTCCTCCCTGCAGTGTCCGCACATTACACAGGGTATATATTATATACACACTATGTATACATATATACACCCCTCCCCCTATACAGTACAGATAATGGCCGGTATACACCGCCTCCTCCCTGCAGTGTCCGCACATTACACAGGGTATATATTATATACACACACTATGTATACATATATACACCCTCCCCCCTATACAGTACAGATAATGGCCGGTATACACCGCCTCCTCCCTGCAGTGTCCTCACATTACACAGGGTATATATTATATACACACTATGTATACATATATACACCCTCCCCCCCTATACAGTACAGATAATGGCCGGTATACACCGCCTCCTCCCTGCAGTGTCCTCACATTACACAGGGTATATATTATATACACACACTATGTATACATATATACACCCTCCCCTATACAGTACAGATAATGGCCGGTATACACCGCCTCCTCCCTGCAGTGTCCGCACATTACACAGGGTATATATTATATACACACACTATGTATACATATATACACCCCTCCCCCGATACAGTACAGATAATGGCCGGTATACACCGCCTCCTCCCTGCAGTGTCCACACATTACACAGGGTATATATTATATACACACTATGTATACATATATACACCCCTCCCCTATACAGTACAGATAATGGCCGGTATACACCGCCTCCTCCCTGCAGTGTCCGCACATTACACAGGGTATATATTATATACACACACTATGTATACATATATACACCCCTCCCCCGATACAGTACAGATAATGGCCGGTATACACCGCCTCCTCCCTGCAGTGTCCACACATTACACAGGGTATATATTATACACACACTATGTATACATATATACACCCCTCCCCCTATACAGTACAGATAATGGCCGGTATACACCGCCTCCTCCCTGCAGTGTCCGCACATTACACAGGGTATATATTATATACACACACTATGTATACATATATACACCCCTTCCCTATACAGTACAGATAATGGCCGGTATACACCGCCTCCTCCCTGCAGTGTCCGCACATTACACAGGGTATATATTATATACACACTATGTATACATATATACACCCCTCCCCTATACAGTACAGATAATGGCCGGTATACACCGCCTCCTCCCTGCAGTGTCCGCACATTACACAGGGTATATATTATATACACACACTATGTATACATATATACACCCCTTCCCTATACAGTACAGATAATGGCCGGTATACACCGCCTCCTCCCTGCAGTGTCCTCACATTACACAGGGTATATATTATATACACACACTATGTATACATATATACACCCTCCCCCATACAGTACAGATAATGGCCGGTATACACCGCCTCCTCCCTGCAGTGTCCTCACATTACACAGGGTATATATTATATACACACTATGTATACATATATACACCCCTCCCCTATACAGTACAGATAATGGCCGGTATACACCGCCTCCTCCCTGCAGTGTCCGCACATTACACCGGGTATATATTATATACACACTATGTATACATATATACACCCCTCCCCTATACAGTACAGATAATGGCCGGTATACACCGCCTCCTCCCCGCAGTGTCCTCACATTACACCGGGTATATATTATATACACACTATGTATACATATATACACCCTTCCCCCTATACAGTACAGATAATGGCCGGTATACACCGCCTCCTCCCCGCAGTGTCCTCACATTACACAGGGTATATATTATATACACACACTATGTATACATATATACACCCCTCCCCTATACAGTACAGATAATGGCCGGTATACACCGCCTCCTCCCTGCAGTGTCCTCACATTACACAGGGTATATATTATATACACACACTATGTATACATATATACACCCCTCCCCCTATACTGTACAGATAATGGCCGGTATACACCGCCTCCTCCCTGCAGTGTCCTCACATTACACAGGGTATATATTATATACACACACTATGTATACATATATACACCCCTCCCCTATACAGTACAGATAATGGCCGGTATACACCGCCTCCTCCCTGCAGTGTCCGCACATTACACAGGGTATATATTATATACACACACTATGTATACATATATACACCCCTCCCCTATACAGTACAGATAATGGCCGGTATACACCGCCTCCTCCCTGCAGTGTCCTCACATTACACAGGGTATATATTATATACACACTATGTATACATATATACACCCTTCCCCCTATACAGTACAGATAATGGCCGGTATACACCGCCTCCTCCCCGCAGTGTCCTCACATTACACAGGGTATATATTATATACACACACTATGTATACATATATACACCCCTCCCCTATACAGTACAGATAATGGCCGGTATACACCGCCTCCTCCCTGCAGTGTCCTCACATTACACAGGGTATATATTATATACACACTATGTATACATATATACACCCTTCCCCCTATACAGTACAGATAATGGCCGGTATACACCGCCTCCTCCCTGCAGTGTCCTCACATTACACAGGGTATATATTATATACACACACTATGTATACATATATACACCCTTCCCCCTATACAGTACAGATAATGGCCGGTATACACCGCCTCCTCCCTGCAGTGTCTGCACATTACACAGGGTATATATTATATACACACACTATGTATACATATATACACCCTCCCCTATATCAGTACAGATAATGGCCGGTATACACCGCCTCCTCCCTGCAGTGTCCTCACATTACACAGGGTATATATTATATACACACACTATGTATACATATATACACCCCTCCCCTATACAGTACAGATAATGGCCGGTATACACCGCCTCCTCCCTGCAGTGTCCTCACATTACACAGGGTATATATTATATACACACTATGTATACATATATACACCCTTCCCCCTATACAGTACAGATAATGGCCGGTATACACCGCCTCCTCCCTGCAGTGTCCTCACATTACACAGGGTATATATTATATACACACACTATGTATACATATATACACCCTTCCCCCTATACAGTACAGATAATGGCCGGTATACACCGCCTCCTCCCTGCAGTGTCTGCACATTACACAGGGTATATATTATATACACACACTATGTATACATATATACACCCTCCCCTATATCAGTACAGATAATGGCCGGTATACACCGCCTCCTCCCTGCAGTGTCCTCACATTACACAGGGTATATATTATATACACACACTATGTATACATATATACACCCCTCCCCTATACAGTACAGATAATGGCCGGTATACACCGCCTCCTCCCTGCAGTGTCCGCACATTACACAGGGTATATATTATATACACACTATGTATACATATATACACCCTCCCCTATATCAGTACAGATAATGGCCGGTATACACCGCCTCCTCCCTGCAGTGTCCTCACATTACACAGGGTATACAGTGGGGCAAAAAAGTATTTAGTCAGTCAGCAATAGTGCAAGTTCCACCACTTAAAAAGATGAGAGGCGTCTGTAATTTACATCATAGGTAGACCTCAACTATGGGAGACAAACTGAGAAAAAAAAATCCAGAAAATCACATTGTCTGTTTTTTTAACATTTTATTTGCATATTATGGTGGAAAATAAGTATTTGGTCAGAAACAAAATTTCATCTCAATACTTTGTAATATATCCTTTGTTGGCAATGACAGAGGTCAAACGTTTTCTGTAAGTCTTCACAAGGTTGCCACACACTGTTGTTGGTATGTTGGCCCATTCCTCCATGCAGATCTCCTCTAGAGCAGTGATGTTTTTGGCTTTTCGCTTGGCAACACGGACTTTCAACTCCCTCCAAAGGTTTTCTATAGGGTTGAGATCTGGAGACTGGCTAGGCCACTCCAGGAACTTGAAATGCTTCTTACGAAGCCAATCCTTCGTTGCCCTGGCGGTGTGCTTTGCATCATTGTCATGTTGGAAGACCCAGCCACGTTTCATCTTCAATGCCCTTGCTGACGGAAGGAGGTTTGCACTCAAAATCTCACGATACATGGCCCCATTCATTCTTTCATGTACCCGGATCAGTCGTCCTGGCCCCTTTGCAGAGAAACAGCCCCAAAGAATGATGTTTCCACCACCATGCTTTACAGTAGGTATGGTGTTTGATGGATGCAACTCAGTATTCTTTTTCCTCCAAACACGACAAGTTGTGTTTCTACTAAACAGTTCCAGTTTGGTTTCATCAGACCATAGGACATTCTCCCAAAACTCCTCTGGATCATCCAAATGCTCTCTAGCAAACTTCAGACGGGCCCGGACATGTACTGGCTTAAGCAGTGGGACACGTCTGGCACTGCAGGATCTGAGTCCATGGTGGCGTAGTGTGCTACTTATGGTAGGCCTTGTTACATTGGTCCCAGCTCTCTGCAGTTCATTCACTAGGTCCCCCCGCGTGGTTCTGGGATTTTTGCTCACCGTTCTTGTGATCATTCTGACCCCACGGGGTGGGATTTTGCGTGGAGCCCCAGATCGAGGGAGATTATCAGTGGTCTTGTATGTCTTCCATTTTCTAATTATTGCTCCCACTGTTGATTTCTTCACTCCAAGCTGGTTGGCTATTGCAGATTCAGTCTTCCCAGCCTGGTGCAGGGCTACAATTTTGTTTCTGGTGTCCTTTGACAGCTCTTTGGTCTTCACCATAGTGGAGTTTGGAGTCAGACTGTTTGAGGGTGTGCACAGGTGTCTTTTTATACTGATAACAAGTTTAAACAGGTGCCATTACTATAGGTAATGAGTGGAGGAAAGGGGAGACTCTTAAAGAAGAAGTTACAGGTCTGTGAGAGCCAGAAATCGTGATTGTTTGTTTCTGACCAAATACTTATTTTCCACCATAATATGCAAAAAAAAATGATAAAAAACCAGAAAATGTGATTTTCTGGATTTTTTTTTCTCAGTTTGTCTCCCATAGTTGAGGTTTACCTATGATGTAAATTACAGACGCCTCTCATCTTTTTAAGTGGTGGAACTTGCACTATTGCTGACTAACTAAATACTTTTTTGCCCCACTGTATATTATATACACACACTCTGTATACATATATACACCCCTCCCCATACAGTACAGATAATGGCCGGTATACACCGCCTCCTCCCTGCAGTGTCCTCACATTACACAGGGTATATATTATATACACACTATGTATACATATATACACCTCCCCTATACAGTACAGATAATGGCCGGTATACACCGCCTCCTCCCTGCAGTGTCCTCACATTACACAGGGTATATATTATACACACACTCTGTATACATATATATACCCCTCCCCTATACAGTACAGATAATGGCCGGTATACACCGCCTCCTCCCTGCAGTGTCTGCACATTACACAGGGTATATATTATATACACACACTATGTATACATATATACACCCCTCCCCCCATACAGTACAGATAATGGCCGGTATACACCGCCTCCTCCCTGCAGTGTCTGCACATTACACAGGGTATATATTATATACACACTATGTATACATATATACACCCTCCCCTATACAGTACAGATAATGGCCGGTATACACCGCCTCCTCCCTGCAGTGTCCTCACATTACACAGGGTATATATTATATACACACACTATGTATACATATATACACCTCCCCCTATACAGTACAGATAATGGCCGGTATACACCGCCTCCTCCCTGCAGTGTCCTCACATTACACAGGGTATATATTATATACACACACTATGTATACATATATACACCCCTCCCCCTATACAGTACAGATAATGGCCGGTATACACCGCCTCCCCCCTGCAGTGTCTGCACATTACACAGGGTATATATTATATACACACACTATGTATACATATATACACCCCTCCCCCTATACAGTACAGATAATGGCCGGTATACACCGCCTCCCCCCTGCAGTGTCTGCACATTACACAGGGTATATATTATATACACACACTATGTATACATATATACACCCCTCCCCCCATACAGTACAGATAATGGCCGGTATACACCGCCTCCTCCCCGCAGTGTCCTCACATTACACAGGGTATATATTATATACACACACTATGTATACATATATACACCCCTCCCCCCATACAGTACAGATAATGGCCGGTATACACCGCCTCCTCCCCGCAGTGTCCTCACATTACACAGGGTATATATTATATACACACACTATGTATACATATATACACCCCTCCCCTATACAGTATAGATAATGGCCGGTATACACCGCCTCCTCCCTGCAGTGTCCGCACATTACACAGGGTATATATTATATACACACTATGTATACATATATACACCCTTCCCCCTATACAGTACAGATAATGGCCGGTATACACCGCCTCCTCCCTTCAGTGTCCGCACATTACACAGGGTATATATTATATACACACACTATGTATACATATATACAACCCCCCCATACAGTACAGATAATGGCCGGTATACACCGCCTCCTCCCTGCAGTGTCCGCACATTACACAGGGTATATATTATATACACACACTATGTATACATATATACACCCTCCCCCTATACAGTACAGATAATGGCCGGTATACACCGCCTCCTCCCCGCAGTGTCCACACATTACACAGGGTATATATTATATACACACACTATGTATACATATATACACCCTCCCCTATACAGTACAGATAATGGCCGGTATACACCGCCTCCTCCCCGCAGTGTCCGCACATTACACGGGTATATATCATATACACACACACTATGTATACATATATACACCCCTCCCCTATACAGTACAGATAATGGCCGGTATACACGGCCTCCTCCCTGCAGTGTCCGCACATTACACGGGTATATATCATATACACACACACTATGTATACATATATACACCCCTCCCCTATACAGTACAGATAATGGCCGGTATACACCGCCTCCTCCCTGCAGTGTCCACACATTACACAGGGTATATATTATATACACACACTATGTATACATATATACACCCCTCCCCTATACAGTACAGATAATGGCCGGTATACACCGCCTCCTCCCTGCAGTGTCCTCACATTACACAGGGTATATATTATATACACACTATGTATACATATATACACCCCTCCCCTATACAGTACAGATAATGGCCGGTATACACCGCCTCCTCCCCGCAGTGTCCTCACATTACACAGGGTATATATTATATACACACACACTATGTATACATATATACACCCCTCCCCCCATACAGTACAGATAATGGCCGGTATACACCGCCTCCTCCCCGCAGTGTCCTCACATTACACAGGGTATATATTATATACACACACTATGTATACATATATACACCCCTCCCCCCATACAGTACAGATAATGGCCGGTATACACCGCCTCCTCCCTGCAGTGTCCTCACATTACACAGGGTATATATTATATACACACACTATGTATACATATATACACCTCCCCCTATACAGTACAGATAATGGCCGGTATACACCGCCTCCTCCCTGCAGTGTCCTCACATTACACAGGGTATATATTATATACACACACTATGTATACATATATACACCCCTCCCCTATACAGTATAGATAATGTCCGGTATACACCGCCTCCTCCCTGCAGTGTCCGCACATTACACAGGGTATATATTATATACACACTATATATACATATATACACCCTTCCCCCTATACAGTACAGATAATGGCCGGTATACACCGCCTCCTCCCTGCAGTGTCTGCACATTACACAGGGTATATATTATATACACACACTATGTATACATATATACACCCCTCCCCTATACAGTACAGATAATGGCCGGTATACACCGCCTCCTCCCTGCAGTGTCCGCACATTACACAGGGTATATATTATATACACACTATGTATACATATATACACCCTCCCCTATACAGTACAGATAATGGCCGGTATACACCGCCTCCTCCCTGCAGTGTCTGCACATTACACAGGGTATATATTATATACACACACTATGTATACATATATACAACCCCCCCATACAGTACAGATAATGGCCGGTATACACCGCCTCCTCCCTGCAGTGTCCGCACATTACACAGGGTATATATTATATACACACACTATGTATACATATATACAACCCCCCCATACAGTACAGATAATGGCCGGTATACACCGCCTCCTCCCTGCAGTGTCCGCACATTACACAGGGTATATATTATATACACACTATGTATACATATATACACCCCTCCCCTATACAGTACAGATAATGGCCGGTATACACCGCCTCCTCCCTGCAGTGTCCGCACATTACACAGGGTATATATTATATACACACTATGTATACATATATACACCCTCCCCTATACAGTACAGATAATGGCCGGTATACACCGCCTCCTCCCTGCAGTGTCTGCACATTACACAGGGTATATATTATATACACACACTATGTATACATATATACAACCCCCCCATACAGTACAGATAATGGCCGGTATACACCGCCTCCTCCCTGCAGTGTCCGCACATTACACAGGGTATATATTATATACACACACTATGTATACATATATACAACCCCCCCATACAGTACAGATAATGGCCGGTATACACCGCCTCCTCCCTGCAGTGTCCTCACATTACACAGGGTATATATTATATACACACACTATGTATACATATATACACCCCTCCCCCTATACAGTACAGATAATGGCCGGTATACACCGCCTCTTCCCTGCAGTGTCCTCACATTACACAGGGTATATATTATATACACACACTATGTATACATATATACACCCTCCCCCCCTATACAGTACAGATAATGGCCGGTATACACCGCCTCCTCCCTGCAGTGTCCTCACATTACACAGGGTATATATTATATACATATATACACCCCTCCCCCCATACAGTACAGATAATGGCCGGTATACACCGCCTCCTCCCTGCAGTGTCCTCACATTACACAGGGTATATATTATATACACACACTATGTATACATATATACACCCCTCCCCTATACAGTACAGATAATGGCCGGTATACACCGCCTCCTCCCTGCAGTGTCCGCACATTACACAGGGTATATATTATATACACACTATGTATACATATATACACCCTTCCCCCTATACAGTACAGATAATGGCCGGTATACACCGCCTCCTCCCTGCAGTGTCCGCACATTACACAGGGTATATATTATATACACACACTATGTATACATATATACAACCCCCCCATACAGTACAGATAATGGCCGGTATACACCGCCTCCTCCCTGCAGTGTCCTCACATTACACAGGGTATATATTATATACACACTATGTATACATATATACACCCCTCCCCTATACAGTACAGATAATGGCCGGTATACACCGCCTCCTCCCTGCAGTGTCCACACATTACACAGGGTATATATTATATACAAACACTATGTATACATATATACACCCTCCCCTATACAGTACAGATAATGGCCGGTATACACCGCCTCCTCCCCGCAGTGTCCTCACATTACACAGGGTATATATTATATACACACACACTATGTATACATATATACACCCCTCCCCCCATACAGTACAGATAATGGCCGGTATACACCGCCTCCTCCCCGCAGTGTCCTCACATTACACAGGGTATATATTATATACACACACTATGTATACATATATACACCCCTCCCCCTATACAGTACAGATAATGGCCGGTATACACCGCCTCTTCCCTGCAGTGTCCTCACATTACACAGGGTATATATTATATACACACACTATGTATACATATATACACCCCTCCCCTATACAGTACAGATAATGGCCGGTATACACCGCCTCCTCCCTGCAGTGTCCTCACATTACACAGGGTATATATTATATACACACTATGTATACATATATACACCCCTCCCCTATACAGTACAGATAATGGCCGGTATACACCGCCTCCTCCCTGCAGTGTCCTCACATTACACAGGGTATATATTATATACACACACTATGTATACATATATACAACCCCCCTATACAGTACAGATAATGGCCGGTATACACCGCCTCCTCCCTGCAGTGTCCTCACATTACACAGGGTATATATTATATACACACACTATGTATACATATATACACCCTCCCCCCTATACAGTACAGATAATGGCCGGTATACACCGCCTCCTCCCTGCAGTGTCCGCACATTACACAGGGTATATATTATATACACACTATGTATACATATATACACCCTCCCCCCTATACAGTACAGATAATGGCCGGTATACACCGCCTCCTCCCTGCAGTGTCCTCACATTACACAGGGTATATATTATATACACACACTATGTATACATATATACACCCTTCCCCCTATACAGTACAGATAATGGCCGGTATACACCGCCTCCTCCCTGCAGTGTCTGCACATTACACAGGGTATATATTATATACACACACTATGTATACATATATACACCCTCCCCTATACAGTATAGATAATGGCCGGTATACACCGCCTCCTCCCTGCAGTGTCCTCACATTACACAGGGTATATATTATATACACACACTATGTATACATATATACACCCTCCCCTATACAGTACAGATAATGGCCGGTATACACCGCCTCCTCCCTGCAGTGTCCGCACATTACACAGGGTATAT
This sequence comes from Ranitomeya imitator, assembly GCF_032444005.1. Lineage (NCBI taxonomy): Eukaryota > Metazoa > Chordata > Amphibia > Anura > Dendrobatidae > Ranitomeya > Ranitomeya imitator. The sequence continues at coordinate 637,514,448 of NC_091285.1, forward strand.
ATTATATACACACTATGTATACATATATACACCCTTCCCCCTATACAGTACAGATAATGGCCGGTATACACCGCCTCCTCCCTGCAGTGTCCGCACATTACACAGGGTATATATTATATACACACACTATGTATACATATATACAACCCCCCCATACAGTACAGATAATGGCCGGTATACACCGCCTCCTCCCTGCAGTGTCCTCACATTACACAGGGTATATATTATATACACACACTATGTATACATATATACACCCCTCCCCCTATACAGTACAGATAATGGCCGGTATACACCGCCTCTTCCCTGCAGTGTCCTCACATTACACAGGGTATATATTATATACACACACTATGTATACATATATACACCCTCCCCCCCTATACAGTACAGATAATGGCCGGTATACACCGCCTCCTCCCTGCAGTGTCCTCACATTACACAGGGTATATATTATATACACACTATGTATACATATATACACCCCTCCCCTATACAGTACAGATAATGGCCGGTATACACCGCCTCCTCCCTGCAGTGTCCTCACATTACACAGGGTATATATTATATACACACTATGTATACATATATACACCCTTCCCCCTATACAGTACAGATAATGGCCGGTATACACCGCCTCCTCCCTGCAGTGTCCGCACATTACACAGGGTATATATTATATACACACACTATGTATACATATATACACCTCTACTATACAGTACAGATAATGGCCGGTATACACGGCCTCCTCCCTGCAGTGTCCGCACATTACACAGGGTATATATTATATACACACACTATGTATACATATATACACCCCTCCCCTATACAGTACAGATAATGGCCGGTATACACCGCCTCCTCCCTGCAGTGTCCGCACATTACACAGGGTATATATTATATACACACACTATGTATACATATATACACCCCTCCCCTATACAGTACAGATAATGGCCGGTATACACCGCCTCCTCCCTGCAGTGTCCTCACATTACACAGGGTATATATTATATACACACACTATGTATACATATATACACCGCTCCCCCTATACAGTACAGATAATGGCCGGTATACACCGCCTCCTCCCTGCAGTGTCCTCACATTACACAGGGTATATATTATATACACACACTATGTATACATATATACACCCCTCCCCCTATACAGTACAGATAATGGCCGGTATACACCGCCTCCTCCCTGCAGTGTCCGCACATTACACAGGGTATATATTATATACACACACTATGTATACATATATACACCCCTCCCCCTATACAGTACAGATAATGGCCGGTATACACCGCCTCCTCCCTGCAGTGTCCTCACATTACACAGGGTATATATTATATACACACAGTATGTATACATATATACACCCCTCCCCTATATCAGTACAGATAATGGCCGGTATACACCGCCTCCTCCCTGCAGTGTCCTCACATTACACAGGGTATATATTATATACACACACTATGTATACATATATACACCCCTCCCCCTATACAGTACAGATAATGGCCGGTATACACCGCCTCCTCCCTGCAGTGTCCGCACATTACACAGGGTATATATTATATACACACACTATGTATACATATATACACCCCTCCCCCTATACAGTACAGATAATGGCCGGTATACACCGCCTCTTCCCTGCAGTGTCCTCACATTACACAGGGTATATATTATATACACACAGTATGTATACATATATACACCCCTCCCCTATATCAGTACAGATAATGGCCGGTATACACCGCCTCCTCCCTGCAGTGTCCTCACATTACACAGGGTATATATTATATACACATACTATGTATACATATATACACCCTCCCCTATACAGTACAGATAATGGCCGGTATACACCGCCTCCTCCCTGCAGTGTCCTCACATTACACAGGGTATATATTATATACACACACTATGTATACATATATACACCCCTCCCCCTATACTGTACAGATAATGGCCGGTATACACCGCCTCCTCCCTGCAGTGTCCTCACATTACACAGGGTATATATTATATACACACACTATGTATACATATATACACCCCTCCCCCTATACTGTACAGATAATGGCCGGTATACACCGCCTCCTCCCTGCAGTGTCCGCACATTACACAGGGTATATATTACATACACACACTATGTATACATATATACACCCCTCCCCCTATACAGTACAGATAATGGCCGGTATACACCGCCTCCTCCCTGCAGTGTCCGCACATTACACAGGGTATATATTATATACACACACTATGTATACATATATACACCCCTCCCCCTATACAGTACAGATAATGGCCGGTATACACCGCCTCTTCCCTGCAGTGTCCTCACATTACACAGGGTATATATTATATACACACAGTATGTATACATATATACACCCCTCCCCTATATCAGTACAGATAATGGCCGGTATACACCGCCTCCTCCCTGCAGTGTCCGCACATTACACAGGGTATATATTATATACACACACTATGTATACATATATACACCTCCCCCTATACAGTACAGATAATGGCCGGTATACACCGCCTCCTCCCCGCAGTGTCCGCACATTACACAGGGTATATATTATATACACACTATGTATACATATATACACCCCTCCCCTATACAGTACAGATAATGGCCGGTATACACCGCCTCCTCCCCGCAGTGTCCGCACATTACACAGGGTATATATTATATACACACTATGTATACATATATACACCCCTCCCCTATACAGTACAGATAATGGCCGGTATACACCGCCTCCTCCCCGCACACACGCTGCACCATCTCTCCATGTAATCTCGCCCCCCCTCCCCCTGTCCCCCCCCGGGCCTCCTCTCCCAGAAAATGGCGCCGGTTCGGGGCTGTTCCCCAGGCCCCCGGCATTTCTCTCCGTACCTATTAAGTGTCCGGCGCACATGTCAGCAGCGGGGGAGCTCCTCGGTGAGGAGAAGCCGTCATCCTCACGCCGAGGGTGCGCCACCGGTGGCGGCTTTCCAACCCGTCCGACACAGGGCCCGCCAAGGAGAACCGGCGTCACGAAAGTTGCGCAGCGGCGCTGGCCGGATACATAGCTGAAAACGTAAGGGCTCTATTCACGACGACGATCAGCGCAAATGGCGTAGCTACGACGGCTACGTGACGGATCAAAGGACTGGGCCGTCGCCGCAGCGAAGGAGGCTGGAAGCTACGTCACGCTGGCGGCGTAAAGGTGCCGATTCACGAACGCGCTCGCCCTGTTTGCGGAAGTGACGTCATGCGCAGCAGGAGCGTGGTGATGCAATTGAATGCAATTCCAGGCGCTGCGTATACGCTAATTGCGTAAATTGTACAAGCGGCCAGCTACGCAACTAGCGCAAATATCCTCCCCATCTTTATGCCAAGTGTAGAAAGGGTTGTTGTTTTTTTAATAAGTTTTAATAATATTGCTGGGAGCAAGTATTTTACCCTCATTATCCAGTGTTTATAAAGAATAGTATTAGTCATACATTTGTCGGCACAATGATTTGACCATACGAGAGACATTCTGCCAACCGCCATGTAATTTGTATGTAAAAACAAGAAACATTGCAATAATAATAATAATAATAATCTTTTATTTTTATATAGTGCTAACATATTCCGCAGCGCTTTACAGTTTTGCACACATTATCAATCTACCTCTTACTAAAAAATGCTCATTGCTGCCATCATAGAAGATTTTATATTCTCTAGTAGTCTACAGCTTGTTGCCACGGTTACAGACTACCATAGATCTAAAGATGGCTGGATCCCACCAGTCTTTGACCCTGCAGAGTAAGCCTGGAAAGGCGCATTTGGCCATAGAGCGAACTGTCACTCATCAGGAGTGTTCTGCCCCCATGTAAGCAGGGAGATAGAGAGATGATGCTCTCCTGAAAACAACCCCTGTAAGGACACCGGTGGCCAAGTATATGATCCGTGGGGACGGGAAGAGGTGACCAAACAAGTGCACTGCCGGGAGACATCTTGTCTTTGAAGACCTTAAGGGCTTCAACCCTCGTCCAGCCGTCTGGGCCAAAGCCAAGAGCAAATGTCTGCATGGCTGCGTCCACACAGGATGGAAATGCCGGGGGGTTTACAGTCTAAAAATCTGCATTGTATTTCAGTGGCAGCAAAGTGCATGAGAATTGGGAAAAGGTCGTCCCCCAGTTAACAGATTTCAGTCCCCGGCATATGAATTCATGTTGGGAATTGGTGCAGATAGTACGGTAATAATAAAAAGGTTAAAAAAAATTTTTTTAAAAAAAAACATTTCCATGGCAACACTTCCCAGGCGGTGACAAGTTGTGTAAACACAGACTTCTGCAGCCAATCACAAAACCTCGTTACAGGAGAACAACCAGGAAAGCGTTGCCATGGAGAAGACTGTGCTGCTTCCCAACCAACCACGAACATACAACTGTTCTAAGAGGTTTTCCAATTCCAACATCCATTTTATTTAATTTTTAATACGTTTTTTTTTGGGGGTCGAATTCTTATCAGTCTCATTGCTGTTCCAGACTGGCATTTCTGGCTCTCAGGACTACAAATCCCACCAAGCCCAGGGCTGGCTTCTCAGCTACAGCCATGCCACAAGTTTTACTTTATCCCACTAGTTCCTTTGTATCAGGCTCTAGTCCCATACAGTGAGCAGAGGACAAGGCGTGGAATTGGAAACCATCACCGGCGCTAGGAAAAGATATGTCACCAGCACCATAGCGTGATTACAATTGATCTCTTTGTGCATGTAGAAAGCCAAAATAAAACAATTATATCGGCTCTGGACTACCCCTTTAAATACTAAGTGCCCCCCAATCAAGGGCTCAACAATCCCAGATGCACAGGAGGGACAGCATACCAATAACTTTTAACACAGAGCACAGACCCCCCCCATCACACAGACCACCCCCCCATCACACAGACCTCCCCCCCCATCACACAGACCTCCCCCCCATCACACAGACCGACCCCCATCACACAGACGACCCCCCATCACACAGACCCCTCCCCCATCACACAGACCCCTCCCCCATCACACAGACCCCTCCCCCATCACACAGACCCCCCCATCACACAGACCTCCCCCCATCACACAGACGACCCCCCATCACACAGACCCCTCCCCCATCACACAGACCCCCCCATCACACAGACGACCCCCCATCACACAGACGACCCCCCCCATCACACAGACGACCCCCCCCATCACACAGACGACCTCCCCCCATCACACAGACCTCCCCCCAATCACACAGACCTCCCCCCAATCACACAGACCTCCCCCCAATCACACAGACCTCCCCCCAATCACACAGACCCTCCCCCCCATCACACAGACCCTCCCCCCCATCACACAGACCTCCCCCCATCACACAGACCTCCCCCCCATCACACAGACCTCCCCCCATCACACAGACCCCTCCCCCATCACACAGACCCCTCCCCCCATCACACAGACCCCCCCATCACACAGACGACCCCCCCCATCACACAGACCTCCCCCCATCACACAGACCTCCCCCCATCACACAGACCTCCCCCCATCACACAGACCTCCCCCCATCACACAGACCTCCCCCCATCACACAGACCTCCCCCCATCACACAGACCTCCCCCCATCACACAGACCTCCCCCCCATCACACAGACCTCCCCCCATCACACAGACCTCCCCCCATCACACAGACCTCCCCCCAATCACACAGACCTCCCCCCCATCACACAGACCTCCCCCCCATCACACAGACCTCCCCCCCATCACACAGACCTCCCCCCATCACACAGACCTCCCCCCATCACACAGACCTCCCCCCAATCACACAGACCTCCCCCCCATCACATAGACCTCCCCCCCATCACACAGACCTCCCCCCCATCACACAGACAACCCCCATCACACAGACAGGAGCTGCAGGATGTGGACCCCTCACAGCTTTAAGGTCTACACTGGCTCTGCCACCACATTCCAGGACATAAGTTGCATGTTAGACCTGACAGGGCTGATGTACTTACTGTGTAATCCTGTTGACAACGTTTTCTTGCATGATGTCTACGTCCAATGTCAAATTTATATTGTTAGCCATAGGGGAAAGAAAAGAAAAACTAAATACTTCTGCCCAAAAATGACATAGGTATTCAAGGAGTAATCATCCTTCGGGTTAGCCAATGACCGCTTGCAGCTTCCAGGGCACAGTTGATCCTTCTTCAGGCAGGTTTCCAAAGGAATGACAGAGAGGACAACATTAAAGGTACCTTCACACATAACGATATTGTTAACGATATCGTTGCTTTTTGTGATGTAGCAACGATATCGTTAATAAAATCGTTATGTGTGACAGCGACCAACGATCAGGCCCCTGCTGGGAGATCGTTGGTCGCTGAATAAAGTCCAGAACTTTATTTCGTCGCTGGATCTCCCGTGGACATCGCTGGATCGGCGTGTGTGACACCGATCCAGCGATGTCTTCACTGGTAACCAGGGTAAACATCGGGTAACTAAGCGCAGGACCGCGCTTAGTAACCCGATGTTTACCCTGGTTACCATCCTAAAAGTAAAAAAAACAAACACTACATACTTACCTACCACTGTCTGTCCTCCAGCGCTGTGCTCTGCTCTCCTCCTGTACTGGCTGTGAGCGTCGGTCAGCCGGAAAGCAGAGCGGTGACGTCACCGCTCTGCTTTCCGGCCGCTGTGCTCACACAGACAGTACAGGAGGAGAGCAGAGCACAGCGCTGGAGGACAGACGGCTGTAGGTAAGTATGTAGTGTTTGTTTTTTTTACTTTTAGGATGGTAACCAGGGTAAACATCGGGTTACTAAGCGCGGCCCTGCGCTTAGTTACCCGATGTTTACCCTGGTTACCGGCATCGTTGGTCGCTGGAGAGCGGTTTGTGTGACAGCTCTCCAGCGACCAAACAGCGACGCTGCAGCGATCCGGATCGTTGTCGGTATCGCTGCAGCGTCGCTTAATGTGAAGGGGCCTTAAGAGACATAACAGGAGATTTATATACAGGGGGCCTCCTGGGGGAGGTGTGAACTGTGTCCCTGTAAGGACAGGTGTTACATTGGGTCCCATTGTCTAAGAATTTTACATACATCCTTAGATTTTCCTCTGTCATCAGTAAACAGATCTTTCAGTATTGAGACATTTAAATCTGTTTGATTCCTTGGTTTATCTTTGAAAGGCATCTCCCCATCACCAATGTCCCATTGTATGTCCTCTTAGGTGTTGTCCTCTGTCTCTGCCATTCATTTGTAAACCAGCCTGATGGAGCCGCTGTGCCCTGAAAGATGCTAATGTCATTCTGCTGGCTAGTCAATAAATGTGTCACTCCTAGCATATGTCTGCCATTTTGTGGACTACAATTACTTACAATCAACCGGCCTAATTGTCAAAACTATTCATTTTAATTTGATGATTTTAAAGCCATTTTGACACAGATTGGTTTAAGTCCATCTGTCTCATCAGGTCCAAGAGATCAATGTAATGTACGCAGTTTATATTGAGATGTTGGTAAATCTGATTTGACAATTGCTTTTTGAAAGGAGAAAACGTGCAACTTTACAATGTTTCCAGATGATTAGGGTATGTGCACACAATGCGGATTTGCTGCGGATCCGCAGAGGATTTTTCCACGCAGAAACGCTGCAGATCCGCACTGTGATGTACAGTACAATGTTAGTCAATGGGAAAAAAAAAAGCTGTGCGGAAAAATCAGTGCGGAATTGCTGCGGATTTCAAAGAAGTGCATGTCACTTCTTTTGTGCGGATCTGCAGCGTTTCTGCACCCCTGCATGTTAACATTCCGCAGTGGCAAAAAAACGCAGAAAATCCGCATAAAAACCACACAAAGTCCGCATAAAAACCGCAGTTGCGGATTCTGCCAGGAGATGCGGATTTTGTGCAGAAAATTCTGCACCTCTTTTCTTACGTGTGCACATAGCCTTCTGGTGTACAGTGCTGCACTTCACATGTCACCAGATGCTGCAAAATTGTGTCTAAGGCCCCTTTCACACCATCAGTCTTAATCAGGCGAATTTTGAAAAAAAACGGATCCAGCAAATGTTGCCTCTGGATCCTTTTTTTTTCTCATAGACTTGTATTAGCGATGGATGGTCTGACATTTCTGACATTTCATCCGTCATGGATCCGTCGAAAATTGTTTATCCAGCGGCCGGAGAAACCGGACAAAGTAACTTTGCGTCCGTCGAAAAAACCGGACAGCGACGGATCCGTCGCCGTCTGTCGGTTGCTTGAATGGAAGCCTATGGCGCCGGATCTGTCAAATGACAGAATTCGGCAACAGATTCAGGTTTTGGTTTTTTTTTACTGAGCATGCTCCAATTTTTATTTTTTTTTTATCCAATGAGCTGGATCAGCTAGTCGGATCCGGTGAAAAAAAACCCGAATCTGTTGCGTCAGTTTTTCACAATCTGCGACAGATATGTTTTATTCAACATTTGAAGGATTGTGACTGATGACAAAAAACTGACGTGTGAAAGCAGCCTATGGCATTCCCTGAATTCAGGCCTCCACACAGACTTATATAGCGTGATCTACAGGATCCAATTCAAAAAATAAAATTCTCTAAGCTGCACTTCCGGAGGAAAATTACAAACATTCATCAAGACAAGTAGAAAGCCGCAATATTAGGCGATGACATGGCTCAGCCCAACACCACAGAACCCAGGACGCACAGGAAGCGACACCCTGAAGTGATTTTCTGTGGTCTGAGAGTTCCGCAAGAAACTGAGTGTCTGACATTGAAGTCTACAGGACAGACACCGAGCTTCCCACCACAACCGCCACCATGAGGACATGTGCCGACGATCAGGATTTGATGCTGCGGATTTATGCCGCATCACAACCGCAGCGGCCAGCTGTGACAGCACAGTGGGTAGGATTTGAAGAAATCTCATGCCCGCTATGCGCCCACAGATGCCTACGGATCACCGGCGGAGAGGGACATCTTTCCAGACCGCAGCATGTCAATTTCTCTTGCGGACACGCTAGTCTCGGCTAGAGAAATGACATCAATTGAATGCTGTAAATCCGCATGGTTCAGTGATCACATGAGGATTTACCTGCGTTCAATATGAGGCTGCACTTTGGACCCAAAGAAGAAACACTGCATCCAAAGTGCTGCGAGTTTCAGATCGTGGACTCCCAGCCTAAGCCTCTCTGCACAGGACGACATTCAACGTCAGAAACTGACTGCGCAAAACCATTTTATTCAAAAAGTATGCTCCAAGGCCACCCCCACCCAAAGAAAAGTGCTGGCGACTGAGCGTCTTCCTCCTGTGCAGCTTGATGTCCATCCAGTTGTGTAATCCGTCTCTAGAGATGGATCACACAAAGTTAGGAGCTGGGATTTCTTGGCCCATGACTGATATCCTGGGATGGGTGTTACCCGTAGTTTTCTAGGCTATTCTATGGTGCTGTGCACATGTCCAATTTTTATTCCTCGGACTGAGTAGTCTACTACGGGGAAAAAAACATGAGACTAGTCCGATTGTAATTAGAGGGGCACTGAGGGAGGCATGACCCTGATTATGAGGACATGTATTGGGCATCTGAGGACCACCTGGCAGATCGGACAGGAAATACATCATTTATTGGTTACATATCGTATGACAGATGCAAGGCATGAAGGTGCGGCAGCAGTGGGACCACAAGGCACAGCTGTGTGTTACAAGAAGACACACCGGACCAGGAGCCTTCCCAATAATGACAGGGGTAAGAGCCATCAACGTAGAAATGGCTCCTGTCAGGACGTATATATTATCTCAGAGACAATCAGGCTGAGAAGATGGGAGCAAAAAAAAGTCTGTCTGCTCCATTCTGTCAGTCCCTGAAAAATAGACTACACTCAGGCAACAGGTTTCTGCTAATAACCAAGAAAAATTATCTTTCACAATTGGTGCAGAATCCAACCAGAGGAGCAGCACTTTTAGACCTAATACTATCTAATAGACCTGACAGAATAACAAATCTGCAGGTGGTTGGGCATTTAGGAAATAGCGACCACAATATTGTGCAGTTTCACCTGTCTTTCACTAGGGGGACTTGTCAGGGAGTCACAAAAACATTGAACTTTAGGAAGGCAAAGTTTGAACAGCTTAGAGATGCCCTTAATCTGGTAGACTGGGACAATATCCTCAGAAATGAGAATACAGATAATAAATGGGAAATGTTTAAGAACATCCTAAATAGGCAGTGTAAGCGGTTTATACCTTGTGGGAATAAAAGGACTAGAAATAGGAAAAACCCAATGTGGCTAAACAAAGAAGTAAGACAGGCAATTAACAGTAAAAAGAAAGCATTTGCACTACTAAAGCAGGATGGCACCATTGAAGCTCTAAAAAACTATAGGGAGAAAAATACTTTATCTAAAAAACTAATTAAAGCTGCCAAAAAGGAAACAGAGAAGCACATTGCTAAGGAGAGTAAAACTAATCCCAAACTGTTCTTCAACTATATCAATAGTAAAAGAATAAAAACTGAAAATGTAGGCCCCTTAAAAAATAGTGAGGAAAGAATGGTTGTAGATGACGAGGAAAAAGCTAACATATTAAACACCTTCTTCTCCACGGTATTCACGGTGGAAAATGAAATGCTAGGTGAAATCCCAAGAAACAATGAAAACCCTATATTAAGGGTCACCAATCTAACCCAAGAAGAGGTTCGAAACCGGCTAAATAAGATTAAAATAGATAAATCTCCGGGTCCGGATGGCATACACCCACGAGTACTAAGAGAACTAAGTAATGTAATAGATAAACCATTATTTCTTATTTTTAGTGACTCTATAGCGACAGGGTCTGTTCCGCAGGACTGGCGCATAGCAAATGTGGTGCCAATATTCAAAAAGGGCTCTAAAAGTGAACCTGGAAATTATAGGCCAGTAAGTCTAACCTCTATTGTTGGTAAAATATTTGAAGGGTTTCTGAGGGATGTTATTCTGGATTATCTCAATGAGAATAACTGTTTAACTCCATATCAGCATGGGTTTATGAGAAATCGCTCCTGTCAAACCAATCTAATCAGTTTTTATGAAGAGGTAAGCTATAGACTGGACCACGGTGAGTCATTGGACGTGGTATATCTCGATTTTTCCAAAGCGTTTGATACCGTGCCGCACAAGAGGTTGGTACACAAAATGAGAATGCTTGGTCTGGGGGAAAATGTGTGTAAATGGGTTAGTAACTGGCTTAGTGATAGAAAGCAGAGGGTGGTTATAAATGGTATAGTCTCTATCTGGGTCGCTGTGACCAGTGGGGTACCGCAGGGGTCAGTATTGGGACCTGTTCTCTTCAACATATTCATTAATGATCTGGTAGAAGGTTTACACAGTAAAATATCGATATTTGCAGATGATACAAAACTATGTAAAGCAGTTAATACAAGAGAAGATAGTATTCTGCTACAGATGGATCTGGATAAGTTGGAAACTTGGGCTGAAAGGTGGCAGATGAGGTTTAACAATGATAAATGTAAGGTTATACACATGGGAAGAGGGAATCAATATCACCATTACACACTGAACGGGAAACCACTGGGTAAATCTGACAGGGAGAAGGACTTGGGGATCCTAGTTAATGATAAACTTACCTGGAGCAGCCAGTGCCAGGCAGCAGCTGCCAAGGCAAACAGGATCATGGGGTGCATTAAAAGAGGTCTGGATACACATGATGAGAGCATTATACTGCCTCTGTACAAATCCCTAGTTAGACCGCACATGGAGTACTGTGTCCAGTTTTGGGCACCGGTGCTCAGGAAGGATATAATGGAACTAGAGAGAGTACAAAGGAGGGCAACAAAATTAATAAAGGGGATGGGAGAACTACAATACCCAGATAGATTAGCGAAATTAGGATTATTTAGTCTAGAAAAAAGACGACTGAGGGGCGATCTAATAACCATGTATAAGTATATAAGGGGACAATACAAATATCTCGCTGAGGATCTGTTTATACCAAGGAAGGTGACGGGCACAAGGGGGCATTCTTTGCGTCTGGAGGAGAGAAGGTTTTTCCACCAACATAGAAGAGGATTCTTTACTGTTAGGGCAGTGAGAATCTGGAATTGCTTGCCTGAGGAGGTGGTGATGGCGAACTCAGTCGAGGGGTTCAAGAGAGGCCTGGATGTCTTCCTGGAGCAGAACAATATTGTATCATACAATTATTAGGTTCTGTAGAAGGACGTAGATCTGGGTATTTATTATGATGGAATATAGGCTGAACTGGATGGACAAATGTCTTTTTTCGGCCTTACTAACTATGTTACTATGTTACTATGTTACTCAGATGCCATCCGAGGGCAGCCCAATGTTTCCCACGGACTCCCAGACTTGCAGAGTGCAATCCGAATAGCTGTAGCAGATCAAACTCTGGCATGCAGCAATTTTTATTTTTTTTTCCCCTGGACCAGCTGTCAGAGGAAGAAAATCGGACATGTGCATGGCCCCGTAGAACAATGGTCTGAGAGTGATCCGTTGTTTTGTTGGATCGCAATCAGACCGATTATTCGGTCATCTGCACGAGCCTTTAGGATGGAAATCGGATGTCGGGCGACAAGAGAATCTCCACACTTTACACATGCAGCCTCCTGAAACAGAAGACCCCCTCACCTAGAAGAGCTTACAATCTATTCTGACTGACCCGCTATCGCCACAATCCAGGACACTATGGTGGGAGACGCGGGTTACTACAGAAAGCATTGTAGGGCACTGGAAGGAGTTGGGAGCTCGCGCCAATACTTAAGAGTTGCTATTTCTGCTTTTCAGCCTCTGATGTGGAGATCATAGTGATAAAAAGGTCTAAAGGTACCTTCACACATAACAGTATCGTTAACGATATCGTTGTGACGTAGCAACGATCCCGCTAACGATCTCCTTATGTGTGACAGCGACCAACGATCAGGCCCCTGCTGGGAGATCGTTGGTCGTGGGGAATGATTGGGACCTTTTTTTGGTCACTGATCACCCGCTGTCATCGCTGGATCAACGTGTGTGACGCCGATCCAGCGATGTGTTCACTTGTAACCAGGGTAAATATCGGGTTACTAAGTGCAGGGCCGCGCTTAGTAACCCGATATTTAGCTCTGCTTTACGGCCGGCGGCACTGACAGTCAGTGCAGGGAGGGAAGCTGACGTCGGGGGACGTGACAGACACCGGAATGTAAGTACCGTATGTAGTGTTTTTTTTTTTTAACTTTTACAATGGTAACCAGGGTAAATATCGGGTTACTAAGCGCGGCCCTGCGCTTAGTAACCCGATGTTTACCCTGGCTACCCGGGGACTTCGGCATCGTTGGTCGCTGGAGAGCTGTCTGTGTGACAGCTCCCCAGCGACCACACAACGACTTATCAACGATCACGGCCAGGTCGTATCGCTGGTCGTGATCGTTGGTAAGTCGTTTAGTGTAAAGGTACCTTAAGGCTAAGTACCCATGTTGCAGATTTGTGTGCAGATTTCTCTGCACCGTTTTTTGAAAAATCCGCAGGTAAAACGCATTGCGGATTTACCGCAGACTTCCTGCGTTTTTTGTGCGGATTTCACCTGCGGTTTTACACCTGCGGATTCCTATAATGGAGCAGGTGTAAAACGCTGCGAAAGAATTGACATGCTGCGGAAAATAAACTGCAGCTTTTCCGCAGCATGGGCACTGCAGATTTGGTTTTCCATAAGTTTACATGGTACTGTACACCGGATGGAAAACTGCTGTGAATCCGCAGCAAAATCCGCAACATGTGCGCATACCCTAAAGGTTCTTAGAAGGAATCTAGCAGATGTGTAAGTCACCTAAGCACAGAGGGTTCGCCTTCAGTCACCCACACATATGCGACTCTTTAAAATGTTTTTTTCCTCTTTGCAGCATTTCAGTATGTAAAAATAAAACTAATCAATTTTTCCAAGCTTTTTTTTTTGCTTTGTGTCCACATGTGTTCTTTAAATGTTATTTTTACTATAGAGAGGTCTATGGAAACGCACATGAAAAAAAATATGCCTAGAGAAAGCTGCCTTAGAGGGGGAAAAAAAAACCACCACGAGCTAGACATGTTAGAAGGCGACCTTCGGGTCGGTCACATGACCGTTGTCTCCACATCCGATAAAAACGTTCCGATTATTCAGATCAGAGCGGCATCAGTTTTTCTCTGACGTGGAGGTAAAAAAAAAAACAGTTTCTCCACATTCTCCTGTCAGTCCGTAAAGATCGGACTGCACTCAGATGTCATCTGAGAACGTTTTTAGGTTTTTTTTTGGTTTTTTTTTCACTGACTTTGCATTGCCAGTTTTGATTTGACAATCATATCAAAATCAGACATGTCTCCAATTATCGCTGCAGACCACTCAGTCTGAGGGGGGAAAAAAAAAAATATCGGACAAGTGGACAGCCCTATAGAATATCATAGGTGCAAGTGCTATCCATAAATACCATGGGTGAAAAGTTTTGTTTTCTAGCAATCCGGGCTGTGGAGTCAGTGATGATGTATGTACAGCACTGCAGAAAATCATAGCGCTGTATAAGTAAAGCATAATAAATAATTATTGTTCCAGCAAATGGGGATAAAGTCCCCTCGATTTGGTATTTGACCAATGTCATCCGGAAGTGCGGGCAGAAACCACAACCACAGAAGCGGCCATTATTCTGCAGCCGCAGTGTTTGGAGAGAGAAAAGCAGAACCGCACTTAGGAAATGATGAGAGGAGGCTTCACCACATGTTACTGGTATAGAAATGAAAGCAAAACCACCAGGACTCGTCATTATCCCTCAGTCTATCATTTTTTTTCTAAAGTATTGGCTCTGGGAATGATAGTGCTGAAGTCTGTCCGTCCTATGGCCACATGACAAAATGATCACAGGGACCCTGAGTGATTAGGATGTGGATATACAGGCATGCAGCAACCCAGAAGCACAATGTCCCCATGACTGACGGTGATGCTGCAATCAGTCCTGCTAATTACAGATTACAGGGAGAATGAAGCAAAAGTGAAAGTAAATGACACACAGCAGACACAGGAGCCGCCTGCTACTGCTGACACACAGCTACTAGTGATGAGCGAGTGTACTCCTTGCTCAGGTTTTCTCCGAGTATTTGTTAGTGCTCGGAGATTTAGGTTTTGCCCACGCAGCTGCATGATTTGTGACCGCTAGACAGCCTGAATACATGTGGGGATTCCCTATCAACCAGGCAACCCCCCACATGTACTCAGGCTGGCTAGCCGCCGTAAATCACGCAGCTGTGTCAACAAAAATAAAGTCTCCAAACACTCACAAATACTCAGAGACCACCCGAGCAACATCCCGAGTATACTCGGTCACTAGTAGCTGCTCCGAACCACAGCCATGAAGAATCCAGAAAACTGATGCATGTACGTCAGCCGCATGTTAAAAAAAAAATATATACATTTTAGGATTTTTTTTTACGTTACATTAATTTATTTTGGTCTGAAAATAATGTTAGCATTTACACATTTTGCACTGTTTGCACTACTGGCTACAAAGTGAGTTCACTGGAAACTAGTCAGGGAGCTGGTTCTGAGGTTTTGGAACTGCCTTCTTTTAGCCACTCAGCTGATTTGTGACCACAACAAACTTGAATGTGCTGGAAACAAAGAGCCACTGAACATTAAACAATGGAATGACAAGGTTTTTAAAATGCGGATGACCCCAAGGGAATAGAAACCCTCCAGATGAAACCAAACTACTGTGGAGAACCAAGATCTCATTATCCACTCCTGATGGAAGACCCCTGGGATCTGGAAGTGTATGACCCTCAATGGCGGACACAGGGGGTCCTGCACATCCGACAGATCTCCAGTCATACTTTCTAGACGTCCCGCCATGTTTTGCACTGAGACACACGGTAATTCTATCAGAGACTTCCTCAGCCACCACAACTTAATTTATCATATAGCGTGCTGTCAATGTACAGACCGAAAATCTGATCAATGAGAAATGACGACAACCGAGGGCTCATTCAGACGTCTGATTTTATCCACGTACTAGAAAAATGGACCGATTTGTTTTGATCACAGTGGCATTGGTTTTGTCGTACGTGGAGAAAAATGAAGAAACGTTTCTCCACCTTCTCCATTATCTGTCTGTGAAAGTTGACTGCACTCTGATGTCATCTGAATGCAATGTGATTTTCTTTAATGGACCCATAGACTTGCATTGCCAATTCTGATCTAACACTTGAATCCAAATCGGATATATCCCCGTGATTTTCCATGGACATATGAATGGTCCCATTGACTATCACGGGTACAACTGCTATCTTTGAAAAACATTGATACGTGAAAATTGGATGTCTGAATAAGGCCTTCCACTGTAAATCACTGGAGAATGAAACACAGATGTCCTCATCGGGAGAAAAGCACCAGTGCAGGAACATCCAGCTTTAGGGCTCGTACAAATGCCTATTTTCTGTCCAAGCGCGATCCTACAAGACATCGGATTACACTCGGACCTATGTTATTCTATGGGGCCGTGCACATGTCCGATTTTCACAGCATGCACGAGTTGGATCTGATATTCAGCTCTGCAAGTCAATGAGTCCGTGTAAACCATCGAACCACACTCTGATGACATCTGAGTTCAGTCTGATTTTCACAAACTCACAAATATGGAGAATTTTTTTTCTCCTCCAACTTCTCATTCAAGAGAATTGGATTCAGAGTGTGATCAGTAAATTTGGCCCTAGTGAGGCATGTAAAGAGAGACGTGATAGGCAGACCCCAATATGGTAAGTAGGGTGGGTTTGGGCACCGGTGGTGACAGTCGTGAGATGGATTCAGCACTGCCACCATTTTCACTGTAGTGCGGCTCTGAAAGAGCAAAACATTGGAAAATTAGGGGGAAGATCTGAACCAAACCTACACCAGACTGCCCCTCACTCACACCAGCTTGAAATGATAGGTCTTTACATTTTGAAATGGTTAAAGAGTTACTCCTAAAACTTAAGAGTCATCTCCCCTGCCTAATCCTGAGAAAATCCATTCTCTACAGGACAGAAGATAGGCTAGCACTGTAATCCACTATCTGTGGAAGGACCATAAGGTACCGTCACACTAAGCGACGCTGCAGCGATACCGACAATGATGTCGATCGCTGCAGCGTCGCTGGAGAGCTGTCACACAGACAGCTCTCCAGCGACCCCGAAGTCCCCGGGTAACCAGGGTAAACATCGGGTTACTAAGCGCAGGGCCGCACTTAGTAACCCGATGTTTACCCTGGTTACCATTGTAAATGTAAAAAAAACAAACACTACATACTTACATTCCCGGTGTCTGGTCAGGTCCCTCGCCTTCAGCTTCCCGCACTGACTGAGCGCTGGCCGTAAATTACAGCGGTGACGTCACCGCTGTGCTCTGCTTTACGGCTGGCCGGCGCTCACCAGTTAGTGCGGGAAGCTGAAGGCGAGGGACCTGACCAGACACCGGGAATGTAAGTATGTAGTGTTTGTTTTTTTTTTACATTTACAACGGTAACCAGGGTAAACATCGGGTTACTAAGCGCGGCCCTGCGCTTAGTAACCCGATGTTTACCCTGGTTACCAGTGACGACAACGCTGAATCGGCGTCACACACGCCGATCCAGCGATGTCAGCGGGAGATCCAGCGACAAAATAAAGTCCTAGACTTTCCCCAGCGACCAACGATCTCCCAGCAGGGGCCTGATCGTTGGTCGCTGTCACACAGAACGATTTAGTTAAAGGGAACCTGTCACCCCGTTTTTTGAGATTGAGCTATAAATACTGTTAAATAGGGCCTGCGCTGTGTGTTCCTATAGTGTATGTAGTGTACCCCGATTCCCCACCTATGCTGAGATATAACTTACCAAAGTCGCCGTTTTCGCCTGTCAATCAGGCTGGCCAGGTCGGGAGGGCGTGGTGACATCGGTGGTTCTTCCTCAGCTTTACGTTGGTGGCGTAGTGGTGAACAAGCAGCGCGCGATCTGCGCTGTAATCCCTTGCATCGGTGGGGGCGGCCATCTTCCTGGGGCCGCGCGTGCGCAGATCGAGTGCTCTGCTGCACGGGGCTTCAGGAAAATGGCCGCGGGATGCCGCGCATGCGCATTAGAGATCGCGGCGGCCATTTTCCCAAAGCCGAGATGCAAACTCGGCTTTGGGAAAATGGCCGCCGCGATCTCTAATGCGCACGCGCGGCATCCCGCGGCCATTTTCCTGAAGCCCCGTGCAGCAGAGCACTCGATCTGCGCACGCGCGGCCCCAGGAAGATGGCCGCCCCCACCGATGCAAGGGATTACAGCGCAGATCGCGCGCTGCTTGTTCACCACTACGCCACCAACGTAAAGCTGAGGAAGAACCAGCGATGTCACCACGCCCTCCCGACCTGACCAGCCTGATTGACAGGCGAAAACGGCGACTTTGGTAAGTTATTTCTCAGCATACATAGGGAATCGGGGTACACTACATACACTATAGGAACACACAGCGCAGGCCCTATTTAACAGTATTTATAGCTCAATCTCAAAAAACGGGGGTGACAGGTTCCCTTTAACGATATCGTTGCTACATCACAAAAAGCAACAATATCGTTAAAGAAATCGTTATGTGTGACGGTACCTATAGGGAATGAATGGATCAGGGGTGCACTTACTTACATTTCAGAGCCCCGTTCCTGAGGTTGCGGGGGTCCATGAGTTCAGAAACCCATCAACCCTCAATTTATCCCCTAAACTTTACATGAGTTTATTCCAGACATTGAACTTTAAGTTTTAATTGTAATAAAGTTCCTGAGAAAAGTTTTTTTAAATTCACATTAATATGTGGCATTCGCAAAGTTTACTAAATGAGTGCCCCAAATACAAGACGTCTAGGGGACGCATTGCTGGCCAGAGCGACGATTACGGTACATGGATGCAGCAGAGAAGACACAGGAGAGAGACGGCTCAGCCACAACTCCCCAGGGAATGGACGGGGACATATTGATCCAGACCACAAAACAGATGCTGCCTTCCCAGCGGAAGAGCGGGACTATCAGGCGGAGCACTGAACATAATGACGTAGGAAAAAAAAAAAAGGGAAAATTCTAGAATATATATATATATATATATATATATATATATATATATATATATATATATATATATATATATATATATATATATATATATCTCTACTATATAATTGTCTAAGGGTCACTTCCGTCTGTCTGTCACGGATATTCATTGGTCGCGGCCTCTGTCTGTCCTGGAAATCAAAGTCGCTGATTGGTCGCGGCAAAACAGCCACGACCAATCAGCGACAGGCACAGTCCGGAAGAAAATGGCTGCTCCTTACTCTCCGCAGTCACTGCCCGACACCCGCATTCTCCCCTCCGGTCACCGCTTACATAGGGTTAATGCCGGCGGTAACGGACCGCGTTATGCCGCGGGTAGCGCACTCCATAACCGCTGCTATTAACCCTGTGTGTCCCCAACTTTTTACTATTGATGCTGCCTATGCCGCATCAATAGTAAAAAGATCTGATGTTAAAAATAATTTGAAAAAAAAAAAACAAAAAACCTGCTATACTCACCCTCCGTCGTCCGACGATGCTTTCGCGCCGGCAGACTTCTTCCGTTCCCGGCGATGCAATGCGAAATTACCCAGAAGACTTAGCGGTCTCGCGATGACTTAGGCTAGTTTCACAGAGCAGAGAAGCACAGCGGAGGACAGACAGCGGTAGGTAAGTATGTAGTGGTTGTTTTTTTTACTTTAACGATGGTAACCAGGGTAAACATCGGGTTACTAAGCGCGGCCCTGCGCTTAGTAACCCAATGTTTACCCTGGTTACCGGCATCGTTGGTCGCTGGAGAGCTGTCTGTGTGACAGCTCTCCAGCGACCAAACAGCGACGCTGCAGCAATCCGGATCGTTGTCGGTATCGCTGCAGCGTCGCTTAGTGTGACGGTACCTTAAGTGTGAGGAGGAGGAAGGGCAAGCATCTTCATCACCGCACTTCTCATGATGTTGCCTCATTCGCGCCACCAGGCCTTGCATCTCTTTTTTGCATCGTTTGCATTTTGCACGCATGCCTGCCTTACTGATAGGCGAAGGAGCTTCATTAAAATATTCCCAAACTGGGTCTCTTTTACGGCCTGCTGCCATTATAAGGAAAGAATGTAATAAACCTCAGATCGTACACACAAACAGATCCAGACTTGTCTGTCTGTGGCTATGCTGCAGTATTGTGCTCAAAGTTTCACTTTCATTTTCTTGTCTGCTTGCCCTTCCTCCTCCTCACACTTAGATTCACATTCTTCTTGTGTTGTGCAGATCTATTCCACTCCAAACAATCAGAAACATATTGTCTAAAGGCCCCGTCACACTTAGCGACGCTAAAGCGATCCCGACAACGATACGACCTGTCAGGGATCGTTGCTGCGTCGCTATGTGGTCGCTGGTGAGATGTCAACCTGTGAGATCTCCCCAACGACGCAGCAGCGATGCGGCGACCTGTACAACGATGTCACACGGCAGCTATTTCATGACGATTAACAGACCTCAATGAGGGACGTCCTGTCATGAGGTCGTTGGTAAGGTGTCAAACACAGCGATGTGTGCTACCCAGCGGGACCTCAACGATCAAAAAAAGGTCCAGGCCATTCCGACACGACCAGCGATCTCACAGCAGGGGCCTGGTCGCTGCTACGTGTCACACATAGCGAGATCGCTACTGAGGTCGCTGTTGCGTCACAAAACTTGTGACTCAACAGCGATCTCGCTAGCGATCTCGCTTTGTGTGACGGGGGCTTAACTTCTTGGACTTGGCACTGAAGGGGTTGATTCTGTATTGATAGGTTTGTAGAACAATAGAATTAAGGTCTTTTTCTCAACTCTGTTCATGTTGTAACATTTTTGCCGTGAAGAAGAGGCTGGGACCTCTGCGGAGTCAAATTCAGTTAGGTAGAAACTTTGATTTAAATCACTGATTTAAATCAAGCCTTACTGACTAGTGATTTAAATCAGTTAGATTTAAATCAAATCCACCCTGGCTGTGTTACCGCGTGGCTGCTATACACTACATAGGCAGTGTTTTATACTATGTGGGCTGTGTTATGTACTGCGTGCTATATACTACGGTATGTGGCCACTGTTATACACTGCGTGGGCAGTGTTATATACTACATGGCTGCTATATATTGCGTGGGCAGTGTTATATACTACGTCGCCTGTGTTATATACTGCGTGGCTGCTATATACTGCGTGGGCTGTTATATAGTACGTGGCTGTGTTATATACTGCGTGGCCACTGTTGTACTGTGTATTGCATGGCCTGTATTGCATGGCCTGTATTAACGCATCGGATATTCTACAATATGTATATAGCAGCCACATAGTATATAGCACAGGCCATGTAGTATTTGTCTGCTATATACTACATGGCTCCTATATACTACGTGGCCTGTGCTATATACTATGTGGCTGCAAATACATACATAAATACATATTCTAGAA
The DNA here is from genome assembly GCF_032444005.1 of Ranitomeya imitator. NCBI lineage: Eukaryota > Metazoa > Chordata > Amphibia > Anura > Dendrobatidae > Ranitomeya > Ranitomeya imitator. Next base: position 637,535,945 of record NC_091285.1, read on the forward strand.
TACCCGATGCGTTAGAATTGGGCCACCATCTAGTAATCACTATCTAATAATCTTTATTTTTATATAACACTAACATATTCCCCAGCACTTTACAGGTTGCACACGTTATCATCACTGTCCCCAATGGGGCTCACAATTTAAATTCCCTATCAGTATGTCTTTGGAATGTGGGAGGAAACCGGAGTGCCCGGAGAAAACCCACACAAACACGGGGAGAACATATAAACTCTTTGCAGATGTTGTCCTGGGTGGGATTAGAACCCAGGACTACAGCACTGCAAGGCTGCTGTGCTAACCACTGCGCCACCGTGCTGCCCAGTGTGTTAAAAAAACAAGAGTTAATCACAAAATCTTTACACTAATTTTTATTTCCATGCATTGGGAACATTGCATGCTGTTTTCCATTTTAAACATGAAGAGAAATATATATCATTTTTAACTACTTTACGGAAAATAAGACAAAATGAACATTGAGCTGTTCTAAAAAAATTGCAGTGTCTGCATTTGTCTTAAACTCACAATATGTACTTTTTTGTGGATTTCGAATTCCTGTGAATCACTAGCACTAGGCTGGTTTCACATTTGCATCTGTGCGCGCAGCGTTTGATCCGCATACATCCGCATGCATACATACATACATACATATATATATATATATATATATATATATATATATATATATATATATACACCGTATATACTCGAGTATAAGCAGACCCCCCCCTAATTTTGCCACAAAAAACTGGGAAAACTTAATGACTCGAGTATGAGCCTAGGGTGTGAAATGCAGCAGCTACCGGTAAATGTCAAAAGCAAAAATCGATACCAATAAAAGTAAAATTAATTGAGACATCAGTAGGTTAAGTGTTTTTGAATATCCATATTGAATCAGGAGCACCATATAATGCTCCATACAGTTCATGATGGCCCCATAAGATGCTCCATAAAAATATTTGCCCCATATAATGCTCCACAAACATTATGGCCCCATAAGATGCTCCATACAGACACTTGCCCCATACAATGCTGCACAAACGTTGATTATGGCCCCATATAGTGCTGCACAAACGTTGATTATGGCCCCATAAGATGCTCCATACAGACACTTGCCCCATATAATGCTGCACAAACATTATGGCCCCATAAGATGCTCCATACAGACACTTGCCCCATTTGCTGTTGCTGCGAAAAAAAAAAAAAAAAAAATCAAAAAAAAAAATCACATACTCACCTCTCGTCGCTCAGGCCTGCGGCACTTTCAATATTCACCTGCTCCTCGTTCCGGCGCCGCTCCATATTCAGCGTCTTCTGCACTAACATTCAGGTAGAGGGCGCGCACTAACCACGTCACCGCACCCTCTGACCTGAGCGTCACTGCAGAAGACGATGAAGACGGCGCAGCGCCCGGAACGGGGAGCAGGTGAGTATCGCGCAGCGCTCCCCTCCCCGTTATTCTCACCTGCTCCTGGCGCGGTGTAGTCCCTGCTTCCCCGACGCCGGCAGCTTCTTCCTGTATTGAGCGGTCACAGTTACCGCTCATTACAGTAATAAATATGCGGCTCCACCCCTATGGCAGTTGGAGCCGCATATTCATTAATGTAATGAGTGGTACCATGTGACCGCTCAGTACAGGAAGAAGCTGCAGCGCTGGAAGAAGCAGGTAAGTATAATTAGACAGCCCCCGCTCCCCTGCCGACCCCTGGGTATGACTCGAGTATAAGCAGAGAGGGGGACTTTCAGCGCCAAAAAATGGGCTGAAAGTCTCGGCTTATACTCGAGTATATACGGTATAAATATATATATATATTTATTTTTTTTTAACTACCTATGATATACCCAGACGTCGTGGTGGTGGTCCGATTCCCGTATAATGATGTATGGCGGCAGGGGCGGAGCTGTATGTGCACAGCCTTGCTCCTGCTTGGAATGAACTTTGTTTTGATCCCAGAACTTTAACCCCTTAACTGCCGCTGCCAATAGTAATAGTGCCATCATTGCCTGCTCACCCCCTTCACGTCTTGCGATCAAAGTGCTGATCGTTTTCTAACTTGGGCCACGTTCACACGTTCAGTATTTTACCTCAGTATCTGTAAGCCAAAACCAGGAGTGGGTGATAAATGCAGAAGTGGTGACGTGTTTCTATTCTACTTTTCCATGTAAAATGCTGACCCTGTTCGACCCTCTAATAGAATGAAGCAGAGTAAATTTAAAGGGGTATTCCCAAGTTTGAAAGTTTTCCTCTTTCTGATCGCTGTATGTCAGACCACCGTGGTCCCGAGATAACAAGAAGAGGGGTTCTCCAGACCCCCGGCTGAATGGCGCTGATCATACGCATTGCTGTAACATTTTAATGGCAGCGACGAAAGTCGGCAATCTCTGCTACTGCCACTAGAACGAATGGAGGGGTAATGATCGCCATCCGCCCCATTCTGCCAGGGATCTGATTATCGCTGGGGGGGCCACGGAGGTCAGAGGGGATAGCGGGAGAAAGGGCAAACATCCTATCACCATGTACTTAGTAAATTAGAAAAGGTTGGACTCGTTCATCCTACGTAATTACATGTGCTCCAGAACAGCAACATTAGGAAATGCGGCCCGTGTCACAGAAGACCGGCCGGCCCTCATATGGCCATGACGAGCCAAAACATTTTTGGAAAATTAAATAAAAAAAAAAAAAAAAAAAAAAGCAACATCAGCAGGGTTAATTGATAATAACATCAGGCTCAGAAACACCGATCCAAATGCTAACAAATAAATAAACTGCAAAATGACAGATTAACTAAATCTAAAAAAAAAAAAAACCTGAAGTTCACTGCTAGGTGCTACATGTGAACAAGCAGCGATCACAAAATAAGAAACAGTGTGTCCTGGAACAGCCATAGAACAGATGTACGCAAGTTACGTAAACATTGGAGAACATCCGGGATATTTTACGCCAAAAGCGTAAGCCATCCCCCCCAGCGCTTTTCCTGCATAGACCTACGAATCTGACGTAACCCGCCCATCCTCCAAAGCCGGCCCACTGCTGTACGCAAAGAACGTACATAGGGAGGCCAGCCTGCACACACTGGTAAACAGCACAGCTCCCGCCAACACGTAACCGAGGCGGATGCCGAGGATGTCTGCGCGACCCCGGGCTGAGTCACACCGAGCTAGGGCAGAAGACTTGGCCACACCACACACAGCCAAGCGCTACGTAAACTGCGTACGTACGGGATTTTCCCAGCATTACGTCAATAATACATTCACCGCAGACTTCGGCTCCAGCCCTACGGCGAGAACAGCACAGGAAAATGTGCGCAGATAGAGTAAGACCATGAACAAGAACGATACGCCAACTCCGCCCAGCCACAAAACTGCCTTGGTTATGCAATGCGGGCCCGGCGTATCCAGCAACAGTGAATAGCTCAGGCTTCTTGGCCCTGTGCTCACCTTCAAGGCCTCTCCGGGAGGCGGGGCGATGCAGCGACAATGCCAAGGAACGGGCCGCTACGTCCAGCCACAGAACCGGGACAACCGAGCGATCACCGACAGGGATTAATGGAGACGCACCGAGAGCGCACTCCCACGGCTCCTTCCTCACACAGCGCCGCCGCCGCTACGCTCCGTGACGTCATACGCATACACCCACGTCGTCCGAAACCCGCCTCATCCGCTCCTTCCCTGCTGCGCATGCGCGGCTGGTTCCTCTTCCTGTTTCCGCCTCTTTCTTCCTAGATCTGGAAACCTGAGAAATAATCCTTGGCTTGGTTACCCCTGGCAACCAGGCTGCAAAGAGCAAACTATGTAGACTACTATACTTGGTCACTGTGGGAAACACACAGAAGCCTTTCAGGGGCGGTTTCCTACATTTTACTAAGTTTTTTCTGCACTTTTATTTTTTTTCCTCACCTTCCTCTAAGAGCCATACCTTTTTTTTTCTCCATCAACATGGCCGTATGAGGGCTTGTTTTCTGCGGGACGACTACGTGGTTCACGTTACCATGTAAAAAGGGGAAGGAAAATTCCAAATGGGGTGAAATGGCGGAAAATCTACAATGTCGCCGTTTCTTTTTCACTTTTTATTGAATTTTTCCCATGACCGAAAAATGTCATTTTATAGTACAGACGTTTCCAGATGCGGCGGTGTGTTTTATTTCTATTTTTATTTTTTTTATATTGGGAAAATGAGGGACAGTGCTGATTTGTTTTTAATTATATTTTCAATATTTTTATTTATTTTAATTGTCGTGCGGAAAAAACTCTTCGTAGTCATCTCCATGGACAAAAACATTGCGCTGTTTGTATGTTCAGTCGTGTCACATTTTTTTCCTCATTTCAGGTCTTAGAAAAAAAAAATTAAAGCGTCTTCTGACGGAATCTGCTCAGATCTAGTCTCCGTCCAATCAGAAGGCTGCAGAAATGAAAAGCTCTTCAGGAAATTAAAAACTTCACACTTTTTTTTGTTTTTTTTAAATTAAAAGCTGCTTTTTCCAATACCTGAAAAAGCTACGAGATTTCCGAAATCTTTTTTTTTTCTTTGTGTTCCCGACAATTGGAAAGCTGCTGATATTATTGTCATTTCTTTCAGCATTTCTGCAGCTTTTTTTTTTTTTTACCCATAGAAAGCAATAAGTGTCAAAACATAGAAAACACTTTTTTGCTACATTTTGAGTGAAAATAAATTTCAGGTACAGCAGGATGTGAAGAGTCATTTATTTTTTGCAAATTATTATTTTATTTTTATTTTTTTTCCCCTCGAGGTATAAACCATGATGTCTTTGTATCCCTGCATCATCTTGGATGTTCTAAGTATAAATTTTCTTTGTTGTTTTTTTGTTTTTGTTTTTTTGTAATGCAATCTGCACTTATTTTTTTTTTCCTAGAGCAATTCTTTTCTTTCTCCCCACTCCACGCATAGTTTAGTTAAATTAGTGAGATGTGTTAAGCTGTGTTTACGTTTTTCTTTTTTTTCTGCAGGCGAAACCTGCTTTCTTGGCAGTAAAAGAAGCTGCTTACAAAAAGCAGGTTTTGCTGTGGTTTTTTTTGTTTTCTCTTGCATATTGATGACGTTTAGTGCCCCCCAATAGAATCATGATGCAACTTCCTTAGGTTTTGCATTAAAAAAAACAAACAGCAAATCTTGATTTTTTTTTTTGCTGCGTTTTTGCACTTAACCCCTTAGGCCGGCCTCACACTCAGCGTTGAAAAATACGGTCCGTATTTTACGGCCGTAATACGCTCCAAAATTAGAAATACAGTGGTCCGTAAGAACTCCGTAGGCAAGGTGTGGTCGCGTATTTTGCGCATGTAATGTTGCGTATGTAATCCGTATGCCCACCGTAATGCGTATTTTTCACGCAACCTGACAAAATGGACATATAACGGTTTTTGCGGATGAAATTGATTTAAATTACCCTCAGCAACCCTATTTAAGGCCTCTACAACATGTGTCTCACTCCCATATGGTCATTTTGTGGTTTTGCAACTGTTGGAGTGTTGTTGTAACATTTGGACCATGTCTGACCACCTGCAGTTCACCCCAACGCAGCGTGTTTTGTTTAACTGGCTATTGTCTCATCGGTTTGGGCACCCATACCCTGTGATTGTGGATCCGCGAAGGAGGAGCAGAAGAATGTGGGTGCATCCTCTTCTGACTAAACGCCTCACTAAAGGCCATTTTCATCGGCTATATACAGCTCTGCGGGAACATCCAGACAAGTTTTATCTGTACTGTCGCATGTCTATACAAACCTTTGACAGATTGTTGGAGATATTACGCCCAGGAATAACATTTCAGGACACAAGGCTGCGCAAAGCCATCTCTGCTGAGGAGCGTCTTCTCACGTTACGGTATGTATTCTCCATCCTCACATACTGTATGTTGATGATCTTTTTTATAAATGTTTCTTATTTTTTAAATTTTTACCCATAATATGTGTACATTAAGGCCAAAGCAGATGTGACAACGTGACGTAACTGTTATATTTCAGCCCCTTAAGGCCATTTTTCCCATTTCAGTGTTAATTTAGTAGGCCACAAATGCAAATATGATTGTGCTTATTCATGTTTTGTGTGCACTCTTGAAACAAACCTAATTTATTGTGTTTGTTTCACTTACAGATTTCTGTCCACTGGATTGTCCTTTGCAGGTCTCCACCTTGAATTTTTGATTGGCCGCTCCACCATTTCTGGCATTGTGCGGTTAACCTGTCGCCAAATATGGGATAGACTTAAGGACCTTGTGATGCCTGAGCCCAAACAGGCTGATTGGCTCCAAATAGCCCGTGGGTTCAAGGTCAATTGTGACTTCCCAAACTGCATTGGAGCGGTGGATGGGAAACATATTAGGGTACGTAAGCCGCCGAACTCTGGCTCCCAATTCTACAACTATAAGCAGTTTTTCTCTGTAGTTCTGTTAGCTGTAGTTGACAGTAACTACAGGTTTATAATTGTAGATATTGGGGCCTATGGACGAACTGGAGACTCTAGGGTCTTCAATTCGTCTATAATGGGTCGGCGGCTAGGTGAAAACCAGTTAGACCTCCCACCACCACAACAACTCCCAGGCTCCACTGCAGAAGCACTGCCTTTTTTTTTTGTTGGAGATGAGGCCTTCCAACTCACCAGACACGTCATGAGGCCTTATCCCCGGCGCAACCTGGACCACCGTCGGAGGATATTTAATTTGCGCCTTTCTAGGGCGCGCAGACTGGTGGAGTGCACCTTTGGTATTCTGGTGGCCAAATGGCGTGTCCTACAGACTGCCATGCAGCTCAGTGAGGCTACAGTCAATGAAGTAATCAAAGCATCTGTAATTTTGCACAACTATACCCGCATACATGATTGCTTCTCAGATGGTAATGATGAACACATGTTGCGTAGTGTCAGTAGTCCAACACCACATGGCCCACCTCCGCGCCGTCCCCTTTCTGGTATCAAAGTTAGGGATGTTTTGACCAATTATTTTGTTTCTCCTCAGGGTTCTACTCCCTGGCAAGATTATGCTGTTTCTCAGTTGTGATTTTTGTTATTTTAAAGATATGTTTTTGTAATATATTATTATCAACCACTGAAAACGTACTGTGTGTGTTTTTTTCCTTAATTACCATATGTTTCTGTTTTCTGAATATGTGTGTGATGCAAAAATGATTAGTCTACAAACATCAATTGTCTTTTTTGTAAACTTTTTACTAACTTTGCAACCCTTTTTTTTTGGTTGTTAACCCCATATTTTTGCCATATGGTTTTGAGAAGCCTTTTTTATGGGTTGCTTTATATCAAGGATCCACAACAAAGTGGAAATGTTTTGAAAACACAACATTAACATGGTAGCCAGCTACCAAAACAAAACACAAAAAACAAAACTAAATTACAGATCCCTGTAAGTTGGTGGGGGAGATGTTGGCAGCTCTGGGTCCTGGTCTGGTGGCCTTTGTTGGGCCGATGGCAGTTCATCCTGTGAGGATGCAGTGGCTTGCGGCCCAGAATACTGGCCTTGTCCATATTGGCCAGATGTGTGTTGACCAAAAGCCATTTGGCTCTGGGCATCATGCTGAGGTACAGATTGCCTTGCATCATACCCCAACCCAAAATGGCCATGTTGTCCAAACCCAGGTTGGGACCAGCCAACATCACTGTGTCTGGAGAAGTGGCCATATTGGGATTGGGGGTTGAAGCCTGCCATTTGGTACTCTAATGGCCTTTGTAGATTTTGGGATGGGAGGGGTTGAAGGGGAGGCATACGTGGAGTAGGTGCAGCAAATCCTGATTGATTTGGCTCCTGTTGAGGGAATTGAAGGCGCAAGAGGTTTGTTTGGCCAAGCTGCCTTCGCTCCAGGTATTCAAAAACCTCATAGGGGTTATTTGGAGGGGTGCTTAAATCAATCAGGATTTGCATACACCCTCTGACACGTAGCCTCACTTCACGGGGAAGGGGTCTAAGGTATCGGGCAAGGCTGCGGGCAAAGGCCTCCTCGCCATCATCTGTGGCTGCCCTGGCCAAATAGTTGAGGACCCCAGCATCAACTTCACTTCTTCTGCCTTCAAGCTCTCTCCTTCGCCGGGATCTCCGTAAAGGCCCAGCTGCCTGTGGGGATGACACCAGTGGGCCTGTAGGGCTGCTGCTGTGCCCATGTTCCACAGGCCTTGGTACATGTGCTGCTGAGGGTGATGGTGCAGCATCTTCATCACTTGCTGCTGCCTGCAGTGATGATGCTGCTGATGGGTCCTCAATGATGGATCCTGCTGCAGCCACAGATGGTCCTGCAACCTCTTCCTCCACACTTACAGGATCAATGATAGGGTCTGATTCTGATCCGGTTTCCCTCTCTGTGAGGTTTGACTGTGTTCTGTAAAGAAAACAATAAAATAAAATTTTTATTTTGACATTGTTTAATTAGACATCGGTGTGCAATATTAAAATAAAACAAAAAAAAAAAAAAAACACAACATCTCCTTCTCTACTCCCCTATTATCTCATATTCACACAAGAATATCCAAGATTTGTCTTGTAGAGCCCCACAAATGTAACAAACACTATCACGACACATCATAATGTGGCATACCATTTCAAGCTACAAAAAAACCAGGCACAACCACCTCTTCAAACAATAACATACCATGCAGTAACAACCCATACCACAAAACACTGCCTGAACATCTCTAAACTCGCATACTACATTCTCACCCATCCCTTGTTGAATCTTGGGATGCTTGGCGGCCAGGGTCCTCTCTCCTCCAGGACACTTTTGGAATTTATGCTTGTTTATATTATTGTTGGCACTATATTGACACATCCTTACATGGAACTTGCAATGTCATAACCCTAATCCACAAAAAAAATAAAAATTTAGTTACATTACAAATGTCTAGAGTGGTTTGTACTTACTGCCTAAGATCCATACTGGCATCCAAAAAGGAAAGACGGTCGTAATATATATACTTCCTCTTCTTCAGTGGGGCTGCTGACCCACTCCTAGCCCGCTGCTGTCTTTCCCGCCGGTATTGGTCCCGGATGCTGCGCCATCTTGTCATAACATCATCCACTGCAATTACAAGGGCACAAATAATGTTCTATATCATTCTGAACATAGCTTAGTCCAGTTGTCAGACATATTTGTATTGTTAAAGCAAAAAGTGGCTATAGCACAATAATTTCCATGGTGAGTCAGATGATAAAGGGGTTACATGCAGAGGTCTATATATCGCCCACAGTTAAGAACTTGACAGTATCAGACTGGTAGAGAGGGGAGAGAACCCTGTTCTTGCAAACATACATTAGGTAAGATAGGATAGGAAAGGAAAATGACTTGTGCTATAATGAGAATAATGCTCAAAAATATCTAAAAATAAGACAAGGGACAACAACCCTCTGGACGGGGTATGAGGCCAAGAAAATATTTAGCAGGGCAAGATCAACATGAACTATGTCCAGAAACACTTTGGCATGTTCCTCAGCTTTAGAAAATGACAAATAAGGCCATAAATGACATATAAAGATAAAAATGATTGCTCAAGTAATCATGTAGGGAAAGCATCTTTTAAAGTTAAATCTTGTGAATACATGAGTGTACTTACATAGACTTGTCTGCTCCGCACGTGGCCGTTGGGCATAATCAGGGAATAGTAGCCCACAGATGGCCCTCCAAGCTGCCTCTTTCCTGGCCCGGTTGGAGTAGTTGGGATCCCTCTGGTCCCATATTTCAGGCCTTTCTTGGACCAGGATGAGGAGCATATCAACATTGATGATGTTTGCCATGCTGCTTGGAACTCTGTGGAGGCGAGCACCAGACTTCCGGGATGTCTGTGTGGCTTTTTGAGCTAATTAGCATGTCTGAGTTTCATGATTGAGGGCTTGGCTCAATTCCTTGCACCTGGCGATGTCTGGAGATGTCTGGCGTATTTTACGCAAGTCACACTGTTGGTCCGTGTGTAATCCGTATATTTCTCGCCCCCATAGACTTTCATTGGCGATTTTTTTGCGCAATACGGTGACAAACGCAGCATGCTGCGATTTTCTACGGCCGTAGAAGACCGTATAATACGGAACCGTAAAATACGGCAGATAGAAGCTTGGCCATAGAGATGCATTGTACCGTGTGCAATCCGTATTTTCTGCACCTCTCTTACGTTCGTAAAACTCGCGAGTGTGAAGCCGGCCTTACTGACAGAGCCAATTTGGTACTTAATGACCGGGCCAATTTTTACAATTCTGACCACTGTCACTTTATGAGGTTATAACTCTGGAACGCTTCAACGGATCCAGCTGATTCTGAGATTGTTTTTTTGTGACATATTGTACTTCATGATAGTGGTAACATTTCTTCGATATTGCTTGCGATTATTTATGGAAAAAAAACGGAAATATGGCGAAAATGTTTACAATTTTGCCAATTTCAAACTTTGTATTTTTATGCCCTTAAATCAGAGAGATATGTCACACAAAATAGTTAATAAATAACATTTCCCACATGTCTACTTTACATCAGCACAATTTTGGAAACAAAATTTTTTTGTTTTGTTAGGGAGTTATAAGGGTTAAAAGTTGACCAGCAATTTCTCATTTTTACAACACCATTTTTTATTTAGGGACCACATCATATTTGAAGTCATTTAGAGGGGTCTAATAACCAAGTGTGACACCATTCTAAAAACTGCACCCCTCAAGGTGCTCAAAACCACATCCAATAAGTTTATTAACCCTTTACGTGCTTCACAGGAACTGAAACAATGTGGAAGGAAAAAATGAACATTTAACTTTTTTTTGCAAACATTTTACTTCAGAACCATTTTTTTATTTTCACAAGTGTAAAAACAGAAATTTAACCATACATTTTGTTGTGCAATTTCTCCTCAATACGTCGATACCCCATATGTGGGGGTAAACCACTGTTTGGGCGCACCGCAGAGCTTGGAAGTGAAGGAGTGCCGTTTTTACTTTTTCAATGCAGAATTGGCTGGAATTGAGATCGGATACCATGTCACATTTAGAGAGCCCCTGATGTGCCTAAACAGTGGAAACGCTCCACAAGTGACACCATTTTGGAAACCAGACCCCTTAAGGAACTTATCTAGATGTGTGGTGAGTAGTGTTGAGCGATACCGTCCGATATTTGAAAGTATCGGTATCGGATGGTATCGGCCGATATCCGAAAAATATCGGATATCGCCGATATCCGATACCAATACAAGTCAATGGGACACAAATATCGGAAGGTATCCGTAATGGTTCCCAGGGTCTGAAGGAGAGGAAAAATAAAGAATAAAAATAAAAAATATTGATATACTTACCCTCGGACGGGCCCTGGTTGTCACCGCTGCAATCGCCATGCTTTTCTTCCTAAGAATGAGCGCTTTAATGACCTTCGATGACGTCGCGGCTTGTGATTGGTCGCGTGAGCGGTCACATGACCGCTCAGCGACCAATCACAAGCCGCGACGTCATCGAAGGTACTTAACAAGCTCATTCATAGGAAGGAAAACATGGCGATTGCAGCGATGACAACCAGGGCCCGTCCGAGGGTAAGTATATCAATATTTTTTATTCTTTATTTTACACATTAATCTAAATACCGATTCCCGATATCACAAAAATATCGGAACTCGGTATCGGAATTCCGATACCGCAAATATCGGCCGATACCCGATACTTGCGGTATCGGAATGCTCAACACTAGTGGTGAGCACTTTGAACCCCAAAGTGCTTCACAGAAGTTTATAACGTAACGTACAGCCATGAAAATAAAAAATCGTATTTGTTTATACAAAAATGATCTTTTCACCCACAAATTCTTATTTTCACAAGGGTAACAGGAGAAATTAGACCACAAAAGTTGTTGTGCAATTTCTCCTGAGTATGTCGATACCTCATATGTGGGGGTAAACCACTGTTTGGGCGCACCGCAGAGCTTGGAAGTATAGGAGTGCCGTTTTACTTTTTCAATGTAGAATTGGCTGGAATTGAGATTGGACGCCATGTCGCGTTTGGAGAGCCCCTGATGTGCCTAAACAGTAGAAACCCCCCACAAGTAACCCCATTTTGGAAACTAGACCCCTTAAGGAACTTATATTGATGTGTGCACTTTAAACCCCCAAGTGCTTCACAGAAATTTATAAAGTAGAGCCGTGAAAATAAAAAATCCTTTTTTTTTCCTCAAAAATGATTTTTTAGCCTGCAATTTTTAATTTTCTCAAGGGTAACAGGAGACATTGGACCCCAAAATCTGTTGACCAGTTTGTCCTGAGTATGCTGATACCCCATATGTGGGGGGGGGGGGCACTGTTTGGGCACCCATCGGGGCTCGGAAGGGAAGGAGCGTCTCTTGGAATGCAGACTTTGATGGATTGGTCTGCGGGCGTCATGCTGCATTTGCAGAGCTCCTGATGTACCTACACAGTAGAAACCCCCCCACAAGTGACCCCATTTTGGAAACCAGCCCCCCCCCAAAGAGCTTATCTACAGTAGATGTGTAGTGAGCACTATGAACCCCCAACTGCTTCACAGAAGTTTATAATGTAGAGCCATGAAAATAAAAAAAAAATCATTTTTTCCACAAAAATGATCTTTTTACCCCAAAATTTTTACTTTCACAAGGGTAACAGGAGAAATTGGACCCCAAAATTTATTTTGCAATTTATGCTGAGTAGGCTGATATCCCATATGTCGGGGGGACCACTGTTTGGGCGCATGGAAGAGCTCGGAAGGGAAGGAGCGCCGTTTTGGAATGCAGACTTTGATAGAATGGTCTGCGGGCGGTATGTTGTGTTTGCAGAGCCCCTGATGTACCTAAACAGTAAAAATGCCCCACAAGTGACCCCATTTTGGAAACTAGCCCCCTCAAGGAACTTATCTAGATGTGTGGTGAGAACTTTGAATGCCCAAGTGCTTCACAGAAGTTTATAATGCAGAGTCATGAAAATAAAAAATATTTTTTTTCCACAAAAAAAGATTTTTTTAGCCCCCAAGTTTTTATTTTCACAAGGGTAACAGGAGAAATTGGACACCAAAAGTTGTCCAATTTATCCCGAGTATGCGGATGCCCCATATGTGGGGGTAAACCACTGTTTGGGCGCATGGCAGAGCTCAGAAGGGAGGGAGCACCATTTGACTTTTTGAGCGCAAAATATGCTGTCGTGTATGGAGACCCACTGATGTACTTAAACAGTGGAAACCCCCCAATTCTAACTCCAAACCTAACCCCAACACACCCCTAACCCTAATCCCAACCCGATTCATAATCCTAATCACAACCCTAACGATAATCACAACCCTAACCCCAAAACAACCCTAATCTGGGCGGCACGGTGGCGCAGTGGTTAGCACTGCAGCCTTGCCGCGCTGGAGTCCTGGGTTCAAACCCCACCAAGGACAACATCTGCAAAGAGTTTGTATGTTCTCTCCGTGTTTGCGTGGGTTTCCTCCGGGCACTCTGGTTTCCTCCCACATTCCAAAGACATACTGATAGGGAATTTAGATTGTGAGCCCCATCGGGGACAGTGATGATAATGTGTGCAAAATAAAAAGCGCTGCGGAATATGTTAGCGCTATATAAAAATAAAATCTCAACCCTAACCATAGCCCTGATCAAAACCCTAAATCCAACACACCCCTAATCCTAAACTCAAACCTAACCCTAATCCCAATCCTAACCTTAACCCTAATCCCAAACATAACCCTAATGCCAACCCTAACCCTAATACTAACCCTAATCCAAACCCTAACCCTAATCCCAACTCTAACCCTAATTTTAGCCGCAACCCTAGCCCTAACTTTAGCCCTAACCCTAACTTTAGCCCCAACCCTAACCCTAACTTTAGCCCCAACCCTAGCCCTAAGGCTACTTTCACACTTGCGTCGTGTGGCATCTGTCACAATCCGTCATTTTGGACAAATAACGGATCCTGCAAATGTGCCCGCAGGATGCGTTTTTTGCCCATAGACTTGTATTGCCGACAGATCGCGACGGATGGCCACACGTCGCGTCCATCGTGCACTGGATCCAATGAGTTTTGGCGGACCGTCGACACAAAAAAATGTTCAATGTAACTTTTTTTGTACGTCGCGTCCACCATATCCGACCGCAGATGCGTGACCGTAACTCTGCCCCCTCCTCCCCAGGACATAGACTGGGCAGCGGATGCGTTGAAAAACTGCACAATTTTTACAACGCGCGTCGGTACATCTGGCCGACGCATTGCGATGGCCCCATACCGACGCAAGTGTGAAAGAAGCCTAACCCTAGCCCTAGCCCTAAATTTAGCCCTAACCCTAAATTTAACCCTAACCCTAAAATTAGCCACAACTTCTCTAGCTGCTGGCCGGCAGATCATGGCGGGCGCACTGCGCATGCGCTCGCCATTTTCTTACCGGATGAAGAAGCCGGGGGCAGGAGGGGACGCAAGAGGACCTAGGGACACCGGTAAGTATGATAGGGTCCCCGAATCCCCCTATTTCTCTGTCCTCTGATGTGATCAGATCGCAAAACGGGTCGGTTTTTACCCCCGGCAGCCGAGAGCCCAAAGAATTTCCGGATGCAGACGGGCGCACTGCGCATGCGCCCGCCATTTTTTGGCCAGAACAAGATGGCGGCGCCCATCGGGAGCCACGAGGAGCACCGGGGGAGACAGGTGAGTATCGGGGGGCTATCGTGAAATTGGAAATCGCGTGTTTTGGGGGGGGGGTTTTGCGACCGCCGGTAAACGGTTAATTACCAGCGATCGCAACCCGGTAGATGCATGTAGAAAAGCCGCGGAGACACCATCATGTGTTTCTCAACGCAAGCAATAAATAGCTATGGTTGTTCCTTCCCGGTGAAAGACCTGGCTATTTATTGCTTGCGTTGAGAAACACGTGATGGTGTCTCCGCAGCTTTTCTACATGCATTTGCATATTTCCCATAAGGGATGGGGGCAGTGTTCTGGATCACTGCGTTGAGAAACACGTGATGGTGTCTCCGCGGTGTTGGATGTTTTGATCTCCCCGAGGTCATTCATTCTTATGTTTATAGTCCTTTTACTAGGCACTGCTCCTAATAGCCAGATTCCTACTGCACACTGATGAGGGGCAAATACCCCGAAACAGCTGTCTGTGGATGGATACCATGTTTTGGCATAGGTGGCTTTCCTTTTTGGATGCTGCCCTTCCCGTGGTTGTTCCTTCCCGGTGAAAGACCTGGCTATTCATTGCTTGCGTTGAGAAACACGTGATGGTGTCTCCGCGGCTTTTCTACATGCATTTGCATATTTCCCATAAGGGATGGGGGCAGTGTTCTGGATCACTGCGTTGAGAAACACGTGATGGTGTCTCCGCGGTGTTGGATGTTTTGATCACCCCGAGGTCATTCATCCTTATGTTCATAATTGTTTTCTCTGCATGACCACAGTTTGCTCTGGTTGGTAGCTGTGTACCTCTGTGAGGTTAACAGAATTCGCTTATACCGCCATATAGCACAGCCATTTTCCAGCAGCAGGTTCCTTTCCTGCACGGTGGACCCCGGGTTGCGAACGCACCTAATAATACATATATATATATATACTTGGTGCGTTCCGCCAACCCTAACAATACTAGCGCCAGGGTCTGGCTAGTAAATGGCGGATAAACAGCAATCCTTGCGGTACATCCAGTAGCTGGAGGGTAGATTGGCGGCTCTCGAGCGCACAACCTCAGCTGTGGATGTTACCGCGGTTGCTGTTCAGGCTGCTAGCGTGGTTGCAGCAACCTTGTCCACGGCCACCCCTGTTCCGACTCTATCTCGCCTCCCGCTGCCAGAAAAATTTTCTGGTGATAGTAAATCTTGAAAAAGAGAAACCAACCTGAATGGTAACTAGGGATATATTAGAGATAGACTAAACCACAAGAAAACAAAAACCCTAAAAGTATTTTTTATTCATAAATATTTAAAAAGACCAAATGATCAACACTAGACAAATACATAAAATACCATCACCAAACTGAAAATGGGTATTGGTACAAGGGTACTCATCTGGAAAATGCCAGATTAGATATTATGGTACATAGACCTAAAGTGGCCCTAGTAAAATCCTACACATGCTGTACCTTCCTGACAGTGGGGGTTGGCACCCTAAGTTCGACACGGCGCCCCCACTCCGCAACGGCTGTCCCTTCTATCCCTGAAGGCCCTGTCAGCTACCCATCCCAAAACCCACCACCATGCACACAAATAGCTAATTCCTTTGGCTACAAAAATTTAAAAATAAGCCTCTCCTAGGATAAAAGTAAAAATTAATCCTCTAGTGGTCACCAAAGTTTACTGAGAGTTGCCAAACAGTGTCCATTCAAAGGACTACAGATTTCTCTCATATTCAAGGCTCGCTCTGTAGCTGTCATTCATATGATTAAAGAAAAAGAACAAATCCAAAATGGCTATGTATAAATTGTCCTCTGGTTTCAATCTAACATCCAGATCTACTCTTTAATAAATTATGAGCCAAAGGAATAAAAATAGTTTCATATCAAGCTCTCATACAGTCAAATGGATATATACATTCACCAGATTCTCCTGTTATCGCTATGCCACATATAATATCAAATATATTGCCATAAATGTTTGTGGCCAGCAAGCTATCGAAACTAAAACAAGTTACTTATCTGAGTCATGTAAATTGTTTCATAGTCCACATCCCTACACGTTTCGCCCCCTCCTGATATAGGGGCTCATCAGGGGACCATCAATAGAGGCAAAGCCATAGTGGCCGAAAGTGCACTAATAGCTGTGTCTACCCATATTGACCTCCATTTTCACGAGCGGAGGTTAGAGCGGGCCCAGTGTAGGCAGAGGTTTCGGCTGGCTCTCACCTTCGCCAAACCTTTGGAATCTCCAGTCCTGGTCCCTGAGTCACATGAGGCCATGGAAGTGTCACGAGCAGGATCTACGTCCTGGACCGCTCATGCGCTCAAGGTCTGCAATGTTTGCCAGCAGTCAGGACATCTTGCCACCAGATGTTCACAGCGGTTGAGCAAACATCAGCGTCTAGTGGTAGTAGCTGGAGGTACACTAGACACGGCGACGTTTGCCTCCAAATTGTCCTTTAAGGGGACAATTACAATAGGCTCATTCACTCACTCGGTAGAGCTCTGCGTGGATTCTGGGGCGGAGAGCAATTTTATGTCTTCTGCCTTCACCCAACATCACGCTATACCCCTGGTGATGCTAGCTCAACCTTTCTTACCCCTGATGAAGCCACTGCTTTGGCGACACACGTTGGGTCTTAGACCCTCTCTGGACCTCCTACTGGGTTTGCCTACTTTCTGGGCATGCCTAAATGATATCTTTACTATAGTTACCCTTTCTTTGGTACAGTTATTTTACTATATTGTGAATTTGTATAGGGCTATAGGTTATTTTTGGGTGTGCAGTTGTAGCATATATACCATATATAGGAATCCGTCTGGTCATTTTTCATTTTTTACTTTTGAATATATTAGCTTGATAATAATAAGTGATCTTGCCACACATGCCATTACCTGTCTTTACAACCATCACAGGTCCCGATATTTATGCGTACATTTATTTTCCTTGTGGACTGTCATGATTGCCTATTTTTGGGGTACATGTGTTTTTTTGTCAAGAATGTCTGCTATTACAACAAATTTATTTATATGTTTTTTTTCCGTGTAAATTGTATTTGCTCAATATATGTGGTTTGTTACACACTGTACACATATTTTGTCATGGATTCTATCCCTGTTATGTCCATTTGATATGAGATTCTCTCGGGTATTGCAATACCACTAATATTGTAGGTTTGGTCCTAGGAGGGTCTACCTCTTAATGGGGTATTTTGTCTATTGTTTTTAAATACTTTTATCTATTTTTGTGTGTTTTGGACTCTAATAAATAAATATTTAAAAGATTAAGTGATATTTGATATAGATATTGGGTGTTCCCCATTTTGGTATGTTTCTTTTCTCTCTTGTTTAGCTCAACCAGTAACTGTATGAGTGGTGAATTGGTCGACACTGCCCACACAGATTACACACCAGACCATCCCTTTCACTCGGTCCTTGTTGCCATCTCATCAGGAGATTATATCTCTGCTCATCATTCCTAAGGGAATTGATAAGGTCCTGTTAGGGATGCCTTGGCTACAGTATCACTCTCCTCATATCGAGTGGTCCACAGGCAGAATTTTGGGATGGGGTGAATCTTGTGGGGGTAGATGTCAGAGGGAGAGCATTCAGGTTGCTACAACTGAGGTACCCGCAGATCTATCCTCTCTGCCCAAGCAATATTGGCCCTATGCGGACGTGTTCTCCAAAAGGGCTGCGGAGACCCTTCCGCCTCACCGCCCCTATGACTGTCTATTGACCTCTTGCCTGGTGCTGAGCCTCCCTGGGGTCGAGTCTATGCGTTATCCCTCCCGGAGATGGAGGCAATGTCTCAGTACATCCAGGAAAATCATCTGGCAAGAGGATTCATTAGAAAGTCAGTGTCACCTGCAGCGGCTGGGTTCTTCTTCGTGCAGAAGAAGAACGGTGAACTACGTCCATGCATAGACTACAGGGCTCTTAACGCCATCACCATTAAGAATAAATATCCTCTGCCCCTGATATCTGAGCTTTTTGATAGGCTTCGGGGAGCAAGGGTGTTTACTAAACTAGATCTGCGGGGTGCTTACAACCTGATTCGCATCCGTGAGGGGGACGAATGGAAGACGGCTTTTAACTCTAGGGATAGGCACTATGAATATCTAGTGATGCCCTTTGGGCTCTGTAATGCCCCAGCCATTTTCCAAGACTTTCTAAATGATATCTTCCAGGATAGGCTCTCCACTTCGGTCGTAGTCTGTCTGGATGATATTCTTATCTTCTCTCCAGATATTGGCTCCCACCGGAGAGATGTTTGCAAAGTCTTCGACCTCTTACGAACTAACTCCCTCTACGCCAATGTGTGTTTGAGCAGGAGTCCTTAAGGTACAGTGGTGTTCAAAAGTCCTGCATAGGCGTGAAGAAAACTATATGTTTCATACTTCTGCATCTCTACAGTGAAACTGGTGGAACAGATATGTTTTTGTAATCCCTCATTGTATGCCATACTCATTTTTGAATGTCCCAAGTGTATAAATTGTTATGGTATGTGCATTTTTTATAATTTTTTTACAGCATAACCATACCTACACTAGTACAGTGTGTAGAATGGTGAACAGGTTTCTAAGTTCACTAACTTCCAATGCAAGTTCACACAGACTTAAATTTTACTTTTTAAGATTTATTATTTTTTATTTAATTCAGAGTGTTGAGCAGAAGGCAGCATTTTCTTATTAAGGATGTCTATGTATTTTTTTGCATTAACCATACCCTCCACAATATGAAACCTTCCAACACCATTGGCTGCCATACAGCCCCAGACCATTACTTTCATAGGATGTTTCACAGAGGAGCTCAATCACTCTGGCTTGTACTCTTCATGTGGGAACCTTCTCACATAAGACTTGCCATCATTTCCTAAAATGCAAAAAGTGCTTTCATCACTAAATAGCACTTTTTCCCACTCCTCCTTCCTCCATTTTAACTATTTCAATGCCCACAGTTTTCGCCTTTGTCTTTGTATGGCTGTCATCAATGGCTTCTTTCGGGCCTTGCACCCTCTCAATCCTGCTTCCAAACATCTCTTCCTAACAGTTGATGTTGCTACCTCAATATTGCACTTTTCTCGCCATTCTCGCAGAAGCTGAGGAGAGGTGAGCTTTCGATTGGCAAGGGATGTTCTTATCAGTACTTTATCCTCCCTTTTAGTTGACTTTCTGGGCCGACCAGATCTGGGCCTGTCCTGGGTGATTCTTACGACTGTACTCTGATTACAGCCGACCTTCCTTGTGATCTGGGGGCCGGTATAACCCTCTTCATGTAGCACCACAACTCGCACACGATCCTCCGCTGGCAAAAATCTGAAGGCTCCCATCATAAAACTCTACAGTATGATTCACTAGATAGACCAACAGATAAAACAAACAAACAAAGCAGCAGATGTGATGCAATGTAATGCAATGTGATTGGCTGCCATATCCCGGTTATGATTGGTCACAAGAACCTCATCTGTGATTGGCTAATTTTGGATCTGAAGCTGTACAATGTTTAGTTCTGCTTTCAATTCCCATATTGTTGCAATAATTTCAGGCAAAACTGCTTCAAAAGCTAAAAATATTACAGGGAAAGAATGCAAAATTGTATTCTGAACAAAACGATATATAATATGTCATATTAGCATCGAAAATATTTGACAGAAAACGATTAAAACTTGAAAAATCAATCAATTTATCCTATGCAGGACTTTTGAACACCACTGTACCTTCACACTGAACAACTTAACAACGATATCGCTAGCGATCCATGACGTTGTAGCGTCCTGGATAGCGATATCGTGTTTGGCACGCAGCAGCGATCTGGATCCTGCTGTGACATCGTTGGTCGGAGCAGAAAGGCCAGAACTTTATTTTGTCGCTGGATCTCCCACAGACATCGCTGAATCAGCGTGTTTGACGCCGATTCAGCTATGTCTTCACTGGTAACCAGGGTAAACATCGGGTTACTAAGCACAGGGCCGCGCTTAGTAACCCGATGTTTACCCTGGTTACCATTGTAAATGCAAAAAAAAACACAGTACATACTTACATTCCGGTGTCTGTCCCCTCGCCGTCAGCTTCCCGCACTGACTGTGAGCGCTGGCCGGCCGTAAAGCACAGCGGTGACGTCACCGCTCTGCTTTACGGCCGGCCGGCGCTGACACAGTGCAGGGAAGCTGACGCCGGGGGACAGACACCGGAATGTAAGTATGTACTGTTTTTTTTTTTTTTACATTTACAATGGTAACCAGGGTAAACATCGGGTTACTAAGCGCGGCCCTGCGCTTAGTAACCCGATGTTTACCCTGGTTACCAGGGGACTTCGGCATCGTTGGTCGCTGGAGAGCTGTCTGTGTGACAGCTCTCCAGCAACCACACAGTGACGCTGCAGCGATCGGCATTGTTGCCTATATCGCTGCAGCGTCGCTTAATGTGACGGTACCTTTACCTTTACTGGGCTATATCATCTCCGCCCAGGGATTGGCTATGGATCCTGCCAAACTACAGGCTGTGATGGACTGGCAAGAACCCCATTCTCTTAAAGCGGTGCAGCGCTTTATGGGGTTCATTAACTATTATCGCCAGTTCATCCCTCATTTCTCAACTTTGGTAGCTCCCTTGGTAGCCCTCACCAAGAAGGGAGCAAATCCCAAATTGTGGTGTGAGAAGGTCTCCAAGGCCTTCACTTCTATTAAATCTCTTTTTGCTACTGCTCCGATCCTACATCGCCCCGATGTAGATAAGCCATTTATAATGGAGGTGGATGCCTCATCCGTTGGTGCTGGAGCAGTCCTCTTCCAAAAAGATGCTCAAGGTCGGAAGCATCTTTGCTTCTTCTTTTCCAAAACCTTCACACCAGCGGAGAGGAATTATTCCATCGGGGACAGGGAGTTGCTAGCAATGAAGTTGGCCTTCTCAGAGTGAAGACATCTCTTGGAGGGGGCTCGCTTTCCCTTCCAAGTATTCACAGACCACAAGAATTTGGTTTATTTACAGACTGCCCAGCAGCTAAATTCTCGGCAGGCCAGATGGTCCTTGTTCTTCTCTCGGTTCCATTTCACCCTCCATTTTCTTTCCGGGAAGAACACCATTTGTGCTGACGCTCTCTCTCTCTCGCTCCGTTGTATCATCTGAGGAGGAGGAAGAGGAGCCTCAGCTTATTGTCCCTTCCGAGAGCCTGAGAATTGTGGCCCCGGTTTCGCTAGAGTCTGTGCCTCCAGGCAAGACTTTTGTACTATCCAGTTTGCGTCCGGAGGTTCTCTCTTGGGCTCACTCTTCTAGGGTGGGTGGACATTTCGGGACCAAAAGGACATCTGAGCTACTGATGAGGACATATTGGTGGCCGCATATGGCCCGTGACGTTACAGACTATGTTCGGGCATGAGTCTCCTGCGCTAAGAACAAGTCTCCTTGTCAACGACCAGCTGGGTTGCTTCACCCCCTGCCTTCACCCCCTGCCAGTGGCAGACAGGCCCTGGGAGATGGTCGGGATGGATTTTGTGGTAGGCTTACCCAAGTCTCATAGCTGCACCATTATTTGGGTGATCACTGACCATTTTTCCAAAATGGTGCACTTGGTGCCTCTTCCACGGCTACCTTCTGCAAGGGCTCTGGCGGCGTTGTTTATCAAACACATATTTCGCCTACATGGTATGCTGGACAAAATTGTCAGTGACCGGGGTCCCCAGTTTGCGTCTCGATTCTGGAGAGAGCTTTGTCGTCTACTCAGCATTGAGTTGAATCTCTCCTCAGCATATCATCCCGAGACTAATGGGTTGGTAGAGAGGGCCAACCAAACCCTGGTCACATATCTGCAATATTTTGTTTCTGCCTGGCAGGATGACTTGGCATCCTTGCTACCATGGGTGGAGTTTGCACTTAACAACGCTGTAGCCGACTCCACCAGTCAGACTCCTTTCCTCCTTAATTAAAGCCAGCATCCATGGGTCCCTAGCCTATGCCCATGTCTTCCGCCGACTCCAGGGTGGCAGACTGGGCTGTGGAGGCATGGGACATTTGGGACCGCACTCAGGATGCCATCCGGGTCTCCAAGGAGAGAATGAGGTCCTCCGCCGATGCACATCGGCGCCCTGCCCCGACCTTTGCTCCTGGCGACTTAGTGTGGCTCTCTGCCCGTAACATCAGGCTGCGAGTTGAGTTCACCAAGTTTGAACCTCGCTACTTGGGTCCCTTCAAGGTCCTCGAACAGGTTAACCTTGTGGTCTACCATCTGGCCCTTCCTCCACGCCTAGGTATCACCGACACCTTTCATGCGTCTTTCCTGAAGCCCGTGTACATGTCCCGGTTTTCCGAGTCATCTGCCGGGACAGCGGGTTCGTCTTTAGACGATTAAGAGATGAACGCTATTTTGGGGTGCAAGGTAGTACGTGGCAAAAAAATTTATTTGGTGGACTGGAAGGGTTATGGCCCAGAGGACACATCCTGGGAGCCTGCTGGGCACATTCAAGCTCAGCAGCTCATTGCTGCCTTCGAGCGTAGCGAGGTCCAGGGAGGGAGGGGGGGGTAATGTTAGGTGACGAGTTCCCGCCTCTGCACAGGGAGAATCTCAAACCACCTCCGCTGCGGTCTCCCATTCTTCTCCAGCCACAGTGGAGCCTGCTCAGCAGAGACGCTGGTCCCAGCGTCTGGCTCAGGCTGATACTGGACGACTGGTTACTACTGTTCTTCCAGGCTCTGCCTTTGTAGCCAGTACTGGTCAGCGGAGAGCAGACATCTCTGGGACTAAGTCCTGCTTTTCCCCTTCTGAGCATGCCCAGGGTAAGACCTCTCATTGGAGGTCGGGGGTCACATGCTCAGATACTGTACTGCAGCAACTCCCATTGGTCCTCTAGGAAGGTCCTGAAGCTGCTGCAGCTATAAATGGTTTGCATGGCCGCACGGCCATGCGCTAGTATCAAACCAATGTCTATGAGCTCAGCGCCAGTGTGGTCATGTCTGGATGCAGTTAGGGTTTGGCTGAAATAAGCCCCTAGAATACCGGCACCTCCGGCGAGGAGTTTGTATGAGTGTATTCAGGGCCTTGGCTGAAATAAGCCGCCAGGATACCGGCACCTCCAGTGAGGAGTTGTTTGTCTGTTTTCTCTGACTGCATGACCACAGTTTGCTCTTGTTGGTAGCTGTGTACCTCTGTGACCTCTGCACAGTATCTTATAGTAACATAGTTAGTAAGTAAGTAACATAGTTAGTAAGGCCGAAAAAAGACATTTGTCCATCCAGTTCAGCCTATATTTTCCATCATAATAAATTCCCAGATCTACGTCCTTCTACAGAACCTAATTGTATATAGTAACATAGTTAGTCTTGTTCCTAGCGACTCTGTGGAGTTAACAGAGTTCGCTTATACCACCATATAGCGTCGCCATTTGCCAGCAGCAGGTTCCTCTCCTGCACAGTGGACCCCGGGTTGCGAACGCACCTAATAAGGCCGCCGTCACACTTGCGAGTTTTACGGACGTAAGAGCGCAGAAACTACGTCTGTAAAACTCGCATAACATACGGCACAATGATTCTCAATGGGTCTAGTCCTATCAGCCGTATATTACGGATCCGTAATATACGGCGTTCTACGGCCGCACAAAATCGCAGCATGCTGCGTTTGTCAGCGTATTGCGCAAAAAATACGCCAATGCAAGTCTATGGGAGAGCGTATAATACGGAATGCATACGGACCATGCGTGTGACTTGCGAGAAATACGCAACTCCCTGGCAGATGTCCGGAAATGTCTAAAGGCCTCAATCAGGCAGGTGAGACATGCTAATTAGCTGAAAAAGCCAGACAGTGAACCCGGAAGTCTGCTGCACGCCTCCACGGAGTGAGATTCAGCATGGCCAGCATAATTAATGTAGACATGCTGATCATTTTGGTCCAAGAGAGGCCTGTAATCTGTGACCAAAGAGACCCCAACTATGCCAACAGGGCACAAAAAGAGGCAGCATGGAGGAGCGTGTGTGGGTCCCTCTTCCCACATTATGACCAGCAGCCACGTGAGGCACAGCGACAAATAAGTACACCCATGTTTGAAATGTAATGTTCTTGTTAAACAGCAGGCCCTTACTACTTTGAATTTCTAAACAAGAATTTATAAATTAATCCAGAAAGTAATAGAAAGCACACCAGTATATACCTGGTGTTGTACATGATAAACGGATTTCAGGAATGTTTTGAACAGATGTCCCTTACTAACAGTGTTTTCCAGTAATTGTGCTTTCTGGGATAGAGGGTAGCGGACTCTGTCCTTGTGGCCTTGCTTCATAATTGTGTGAGTTTTTCTAATTTAATACTAAATGTGCTCCACAAATGCCTATTTCTATGCTACACTTAAATCTGTGTAGTCAATTACACCTTGTGTGAGCACTCTGCATAATGGGCTAATCAATGTGTTTAATTTTTGTTGTTTCAGTGGGTGATGTTACAACAAGGTGGCGGAGTATCCGTGACCAATACAGGAGGGAGAGGCAGCAGCGGGAGAGAAGTGGAGCCGGGGCACCTCCTAAAAAATGGAAATATGTGTATTTTGACCGGCTAACCTTTTTGAACCCCAGCATGGACCTTAGGCCGTAAGTAAAAACATCACAACCTTTTGTTATTTTTTAAGTTTGAGAAATGATTACAAATAAAATTTCAACGAAATAAATTTTTCATTTACAGAACACAGTCTAACCTCACTGACAGGGAGACAGGGTCTGACTCTGAACTGTTCATTGACCCAGTTGGTGAAGGTGAAGAGGTGGCTGGTCCATCTGCTGCTCCCTCAGGCTCCATCCCTCCAGGATCCTCCTCATCTAGCCAGCCAGCTCCAGCAGAACAACAGCAAGAGGCCCCACAGTTCTCATCAGCAGCAACAGCAGCACCACCACCTAGCCAGGATGACCCTGGAAATAGCAGCAGCCCTACTGTTGCCCTGGAGCGATCCCCACAGGCTGCAGTCAGACCACAGCGTTCACGCCGCAGGAGAGAGCTTCTCCAAAGCAGGAGAAACGTGGATGCTGGGGTCATTAACTATTTGGCACGTGTTCGAGAGGATGATGGGGAGGAGGGATTTACAAGGAGCCTTGCCCAGTACTTACGGTCCATAGAGCGGGAGTTGAGGCTTCGTGTGAGAGGGCGTTTTCAGATCCTTATTGATGCATGCACCCCCCCAAATAACCCATACAATCTCTTGCAGATGATTGAACAGTGGCAGATGTCACCAGAAAATATTCAGCGGCCTCAGAGATTACAAGGCATGCATGCTCAACAAGGATCTGAAGCACCCCCTCCACGTCAGCCAACACCTCAACCCCAACCCACAACGAACCCACAATGGCAACCTCAGCACCATATGGCGGGATATCAGCAACCATCCCAATATGGCCACTTGTCCACACCCAGTGCTGGAGGCTGGTCCCAACCTGGGTTTGGACAATATGGTCATTTTGGTTTGGGGTATGATTCCCGCCCATATGGTCATCAACATCAGGGGTATCTCCAAAATCCTGTCCCCAATCTTCAAAGTGCCCAGCACCATAGCAGGCCTAATGTCCCTCAGGCCACTACCACATCCGCACAGGGTGCTGGACAATTGGGCCTACAAAGGCCACCTGATGCTGACCCTGAGCAATCAACATCTCCAGCACCTACCTACCATGACTTTTTTTTTTTTTTTTTTAATTTTAATTTAACCATTTTGTTTATTTTTTATCTTTGATTTGCATACACAATATTGTGTTTGCTTGTGCTTACATAGCAATCTGGAATGTGGATGTTGTTCCTAATTTTTATGGCCACAAAAAACTGTGGAATTTCGAAAAAAAAAGGTTATGACAAAACAATAACCAACCCCAAAAAAAATTTACATAAGTAAAATTTTCGTTACTAACAATCAAACTCTGGATGCGCTCTATTCATTCTTACATCACACACACATGATATGCTCATAACCATATGTGAAATAATTAAATACAACAGACCGAGTTTATAAATTGTGAAAAAATTTTTTATATATATAAATAATTACACATGCAAAATTGCATAGTCTTGCCAGGGAGTAGCACCTTGAGGAGTCAAAAAATAATTTGTCAATACATCACGAACTTTGAGGCCAGAAAGTGGACGACGCGGAGGAGGGACATATGGGGTAGGCCTACTAACATTGCTCATGAGGTGATCTTCAAAATTTGGTGAGGAACAATCATGTACAGGTCCTTCTCAAAAAATTAGCATATAGTGTTAAATTTCATTATTTACCATAATGTAATGATTACAATTAAACTTTCATATATTATAGATTCGTTATCCACCAACTGAAATTTGTCAGGTCTTTTATTGTTTTAATACTGATGATTTTGGCATACAACTCCTGATAACCCAAAAAACCTGTCTCAATAAATTAGCATATCAAGAAAAGGTTCTCTAAACGACCTATTACCCTAATCTTCTGAATCAACTAATTAACTCTAAACACATGCAAAAGATACCTGAGGCTTTTATAAACTCCCTGCCTGGTTCATTACTCAAAACCCCCATCATGGGTAAGACTAGCGACCTGACAGATGTCAAGAAGGCCATCATTGACACCCTCAAGCAAGAGGGTAAGACCCAGAAAGAAATTTCTCAACAAATAGGCTGTTCCCAGAGTGCTGTATCAAGGCACCTCAATGGTAAGTCTGTTGGAAGGAAACAATGTGACAGAAAACGCTGTACAACGAGAAGAGGAGACCGGACCCTGAGGAAGATTGTGGAGAAGGACCGATTCCAGACCTTGGGGAACCTGAGGAAGCAGTGGACTGAGTCTGGTGTGGAAACATCCAGAGCCACCGTGCACAGGCGTGTGCAGGAAATGGGCTACAGGTGCCGCATTCCCCAGGTAAAGCCACTTTTGAGCTACAGAGAAGCAGCACTGGACTGTTGCTAAGTGGTCCCAAGTACTTTTTTCTGATGAAAGCAAATTTTGCATGTCATTCGGAAATCAAGGTGCCAGAGTCTGGAGGAAGACTGGGGAGAAGGAAATGCCAAAATGTCTGAAGTCCAGTGTCAAGTACCCACAGTCAGTGATGGTGTGGGGTGCCATGTCAGCTGCTGGTGTTGGTCCACTGTGTTTCATCAAGGGCAGGGTCAATGCAGCTACCTATCAGGAGATTTTGGAGCACTTCATGCTTCCATCGGCTGAAATGCTTTATGGAGATGAAGATTTCATTTTTCAGCACGACCTGGCACCTGCTCACAGTGCCAAAACCACTGGTAAATGGTTTACTGACCATGGTGTTACTGTGCTCAATTGGCCTGCCAACTCTCCTGACCTGAACCCCATAGAGAATCTGTGGGATATTGTGAAGAGAAAGTTGAGAGACGCAAGACCCAACACTCTGGATGAGCTTAAGGCCGCTATTGAAGCATCCTGGGCCTCCATAACATCTCAGCAGTGTCACAGGCTGATTGCCTCCATGCCACGCCGCATTGAAGCAGTCATTTCTGCCAAAGGATTCCTGACCAAGTATTGAGTGCATAACTGAACATTATTATTTGTTGTTTTTTTTGTTTGTTATTAAAAAACACTTTTATTTGATTGGATGGGTGAAATATGCTAATTTATTGAGACAGGTTTTTTGGGTTATCAGGAGTTGTAAGCCAAAATCATCAGTATTAAAACAATAAAAGACCTGACAAATTTCAGTTGGTGGATAATGAATCTATAATATATGAAAGTTTAATTGTAATCATTACATTATGGTAAATAATGAAATTTAACACTATATGCTAATTTTTTGAGAAGGACCTGTATTCTGGTGAAATTATGTAGAATAACACAGGCTTTGATCACTTCATTGATTGTAGCCTCACTCAGCTGAATGGCAGACTGAAGAACCCGCCATTTGGCTACAAGAATCCCAAAGGCGCACTCAACCAGTCTCCGTGCCCTGGAAAGTCTCAAATTAAACACCCTCCGCCGGTGGTCAAGGTTGCGCCTGGGGTAAGGCCTCATGACGTGCCTCGTCAGTTGGAATGCCTCATCTCCAACCAAAACAAAAGGCACTGCTTCCGCATTGGAGCCTGGGAGTTGTTGTGGTGGTGGGAGGTTCAACTGGTTGTCACGTAGCCGCCGACCCATTATGGACGAATTGAAGACCCTAGAGTCTCCAGTTCGCCCATAGACCCCAATGTCTACAATTATAAACCTGTAGTTACTGTCAGCAACTGCTAACAGAACTACAGAGAAAAACTGCTTATAATTGTAGAATTGGGAACCAGAGTTCGGCGGCTTACGCACCCTGATATGTTTCCCATCCACAGCTCCAATGCAGTTAGGGAAGTCACAAGTGTTTTTGAAACCAGTGGCGATTTTGAGCCAATCCTCCTGTTTGGGCTCAGGCATCACAACTTCCTGAAGTTTCTGCCATATTTGGGAACAGATTGTCCTAACAATGCCTGAAATTGTCGACCGCCCAATCAGAAACTCCAGGTGTAGACCCGCATAGGACAAGCCTGTGGACAGGAAGCTGAAATACAAGAAAATTAAAAAAAAAACATTAACATGAGGACTAAGAAAACATGAATACGCACAAGTGTATATTTCATTTACTATGACATTATTTACAATATAAAAATGTTCATTTAACATTCTTACTATACTAGAATATTAACACCAGTTTTTTTTATGTGCTTGTGGCTTCATGTCCAACTAAAGTTACTGAAACATAGTAGGACACAACACATTTAAAAAAAAAACATCAACATACAGTATGTGCGAATGTTGAATACATACCGTAAGGTTAGGAGCAGACGCTCCTCAGCAGAGATGGCTTTTCTCATCCAGGTGTCCTGATAGGTGATCCCAGGACGTAAGATCTCCAACAACATGTCAAAAGTCCTGATGGACATGCGACTATACAGGTAAAACTTGTCAGGATGTGCCCTCAAAGCTGAATATAGTCTCTGGAAATGTCCTTTACTCTGGCGTTGGGTCAATAGAGGATGTACCCACAATCTTCGTCTCCTCCTTCGCGGATCAACATTGACCGGATATGGCTGGCCAAAGCGACGAGACAACACCCAGTGAAGCAACACCCGCTGAGTTGTGCTTAAATACACATGTCAGACATGTTTGTAAGGTCAAAGCAACACAGCCAAAATATGCTAGAGAACATATAGGGCAGATGGGAGGGGTCCACCTGTTGTAGAGGGCTTAAATAGTGTTGTTAATGATGGTTTAAATGATTTGCAGGCCTGAAAACCGTTAAATGTCCATTTTGTGATGGTGCGTGAAAAATACGCCATACTTATCACATACGGATTACACACGCACAAGCACATGCGCAAAATACGCGACCACACCTAAGCAACGCATTAACTACGGAAGTAGATTTCTGGGACATTTTGGCGTATTGAACGCGTAGTACGGACGTATAATACGTTCCGTATTGTCTTACGCCAAGTGTGACGCCGGCCTAATACATATATATATATACTCGGTGCGTTCCGCCAACCCTAACAGGCAATAATGACTTCACGTGATCTAGACTGTATGCTTCTGTTAATACATCCCAGAATTGTATTTGCCTTTTTTGCTGCTGCATCACACTGTTGACTCATGTTCAGTCTGTGATCTATTAGTGTACCCAAGTCTTTTTCACATGTGCTGTTGTTTAGTTCTATTCCTCCCATTCTGTAGATGGTTTTTTCATTTTTATTGCCCAGATGTAGTACTTTGCATTTTTCCCTGTTACAAATCATTCTGTTAGTTGCTGTCCACTGCTCCAGTTTATTTATATCTTTTTGAATTATTCTCTCTTCTTAAGTATTAGCTATCCCTCCTAGCTTTGTGTCATGAGCAAATTTAATCAGTTTACCCTCAATTCCTTCATCTAAATCATTGATAAAGACGTTGAAAAATACAGGGCCCAGGACAGAGCCCTGTGGTACCCCACTTGGGACATTCTTTGGATCTGATCAATAAGCCAGTTATGAATCCACCTAACAGTTGCTTGTCAATTCCATACCTAGTCATTTTTTCAATAAGGATGGTGTGTCAATATATACTATATCTACAGCATTTCCCTGATCCACCCAGTCAGTGATTCTGTCATAGAAGGAAATTAAGTTAGTCTGACATGACTTATTAGTTGCAAACCCATGCTGACTCTGTTTAATAATTTAATTCATATCCAGGTACTTGCATACATGTTGTTTAATAATTTGTTAATAATTTGAAACCAGGGATTCAAGCTTCAGGAGGCTAATTTGCATATTCCAGGTGCCTTCTGGGAGAAGCGAAGTCTCCCTAAGCTAGAAGATCGTTGGGTACAGCCGGGACCAGCTGCTTCGAAAGCATCACCAAACCAGGGATTCAAGCTTCAGGAGGCTAATTTGCATATTCCAGGTGCCTTCTGGGAGAAGCGAAGTCTCCCTAAGCTAGAAGATCGTTGGGTACAGCCGGGACCAGCTGCTTCGAAAGCATCACCAAACCAGGGATTCAAGCTTCAGGAGGCTAATTTGCATATTCCAGGTGCCTTCTGGGAGAAGCGAAGTCTCCCTAAGCTAGAAGATCGTTGGGTACAGCCGGGACCAGCTGCTTCGAAAGCATCACCAAACCAGGGATTCAAGCTTCAGGAGGCTAATTTGCATATTCCAGGTGCCTTCTGGGAGAAGCGAAGTCTCCCTAAGCTAGAAGATCGTTGGGTACAGCCGGGACCAGCTGCTTCGAAAGCATCACCAAACCAGGGATTCAAGCTTCAGGAGGCTAATTTGCATATTCCAGGTGCCTTCTGGGAGAAGCGAAGTCTCCCTAAGCTAGAAGATCGTTGGGTACAGCCGGGACCAGCTGCTTCGAAAGCATCACCAAACCAGGGATTCAAGCTTCAGGAGGCTAATTTGCATATTCCAGGTGCCTTCTGGGAGAAGCGAAGTCTCCCTAAGCTAGAAGATCGTTGGGTACAGCCGGGACCAGCTGCTTCGAAAGCATCACCAAACCAGGGATTCAAGCTTCAGGAGGCTAATTTGCATATTTCAGGTGCCTTCTGGGAGAAGCGAAGTCTCCCTAAGCTAGAAGATCGTTGGGTACAGCCGGGACCAGCTGCTTCGAAAGCATCACCAAACCAGGGATTCAAGCTTCAGGAGGCTAATTTGCATATTCCAGGTGCCTTCTGGGAGAAGCGAAGTCTCCCTAAGCTAGAAGATCGTTGGGTACAGCCGGGACCAGCTGCTTCGAAAGCATCACCAAACCAGGGATTCAAGCTTCAGGAGGCTAATTTGCATATTCCAGGTGCCTTCTGGGAGAAGCGAAGTCTCCCTAAGCTAGAAGATCATTGGGTACAGCCGGGACCAGCTGCTTCGAAAGCATCACCAAACCAGGGATTCAAGAATTTTTGCCTGTAGGACATTATTGCAAGAGAGCTTGGCTGAGTAGATTACACAAGAAGGAAAACACACAGCAAGTCAGCAGGATCTAGGGGCAACATGGCAGATGTGACAACCTACATGGTGAGCTGCAGCATGTGCTACATGTTCACAGATCGACCAGAAGAAGAATCCAATTTCACCTGTCAGAAGTGTAGACTAGTGGCCCTTTTAGAAGAAAAGGTGCGGGGTCTGGAAGAAAGAATAGCAACTTTGAAACTCATCAAAGAGAATGAAGACTTTCTAGACAGAACAGAAGCATCTCTACTGGTCACAGAAGGTGAAAAAAGTGTCAGAGAACCTCCAAAAGCAGATGAGTGGAAGCATGTGACCAAAAGAAGCAAGAAGACCATGGAGAAATCACCAACCACACAACTGAAGAACCGATATCAAATCTTTGTAGAGGATGAAGATGGCACACCTAAGAATGAAGCAATACCAGCAAGCAAAAAAGAAAAGGGCACACAGCAACAAGTGACAGCAAAAAGTACAGCCAAGAAGCAACGAAGAGTGGTAGTGGTGGGAGACTCACTACTGAGAGGCACCGAAGCAGCCATCTGCAGACCGGACATAACTGCAAGAGAAGTATGCTGCCTTCCAGGTGCGATGATCAAGGATGTGACCGATAGGATACCAAAGCTCTTCAACTCCAAGGACGTCCACCCATTTCTTCTGATACATGTTGGCACCAATGACACGGCAAGGAAGGACCTACCGACAATCTGCAAGGACTTTGAAGAGTTGGGGAAGAAAGTAAAGGAACTGGATGCACAGGTAGTTTTTTCTTCTATCCTTCCAGTAGACGGGCATGGCACCAGGAGATGGAACAGGATCCTTGATGCAAACAACTGGCTAAGACGATGGTGCAGACAACAAGGATTTGGATTCCTGGACCACGGTGTGAATTACTGGTATGATGGACTCCTCGCCAGAGACGGACTACACCTCAACAAACCTGGGAAACACACATTCGCCAGAAGACTCGCTACACTCATCAGGAGGGCGTTAAACTAGAAGAAGAGGGGACGGGAAGAAAAACATTAGACTCGAACAAAGACGACCCAGGAAAACATACTCTGAAGGGAGGTAAGAACATTTCTAAAACAATCCACAGTGAGGAGATTGGAACAAAACAAAATCCTCTAAACTGCATGCTCGCAAACGCCAGAAGCCTGACAAACAAGATGGAAGAACTAGAAGCAGAAATATCTACAGGTAACTTTGACATAGTGGGAATAACCGAGACATGGTTAGATGAAAGCTATGACTGGGCAGTTAACTTACAGGGTTACAGTCTGTTTAGAAAGGATCGTAAAAATCGGAGAGGAGGAGGGGTTTGTCTCTATGTAAAGTCTTGTCTAAAGTCCACTTTAAGGGAGGATATTAGCGAAGGGAATGAGGATGTCGAGTCCATATGGGTTGAAATTCATGGAGGGAAAAATGGTAACAAAATTCTCATTGGGGTCTGTTACAAACCCCCAAATATAACAGAAAGCATGGAAAGTCTACTTCTAAAGCAGATAGATGAAGCTGCAACCCATAATGAGGTCCTGATTATGGGGGACTTTAACTACCCGGATATTAACTGGGAAACAGAAACCTGTGAAACCCATAAAGGCAACAGGTTTCTGCTAATAACCAAGAAAAATTATCTTTCACAATTGGTGCAGAATCCAACCAGAGGAGCAGCACTTTTAGACCTAATACTATCTAATAGACCTGACAGAATAACAAATCTGCAGGTGGTCGGGCATTTAGGAAATAGCGACCACAATATTGTGCAGTTTCACCTGTCTTTCACTAGGGGGACTTGTCAGGGAGTCACAAAAACATTGAACTTTAGGAAGGCAAAGTTTGAACAGCTTAGAGATGCCCTTAATCTGGTAGACTGGGACAATATCCTCAGAAATAAGAATACAGATAATAAATGGGAAATGTTTAAGAACATCCTAAATAGGCAGTGTAAGCGGTTTATACCTTGTGGGAATAAAAGGACTAGAAATAGGAAAAACCCAATGTGGCTAAACAAAGAAGTAAGACAGGCAATTAACAGTAAAAAGAAAGCATTTGCACTACTAAAGCAGGATGGCACCATTGAAGCTCTAAAAAAACTATAGGGAGAAAAATACTTTATCTAAAAAACTAATTAAAGCTGCCAAAAAGGAAACAGAGAAGCACATTGCTAAGGAGAGTAAAACTAATCCCAAACTGTTCTTCAACTATATCAATAGTAAAAGAATAAAAACTGAAAATGTAGGCCCCTTAAAAAATAGTGAGGAAAGAATGGTTGTAGATGACGAGGAAAAAGCTAACATATTAAACACCTTCTTCTCCACGGTATTCACGGTGGAAAATGAAATGCTAGGTGAAATCCCAAGAAACAATGAAAACCCTATATTAAGGGTCACCAATCTAACCCAAGAAGAGGTGCGAAACCGGCTAAATAAGATTAAAATAGATAAATCTCCGGGTCCGGATGGCATACACCCACGAGTACTAAGAGAACTAAGTAATGTAATAGATAAACCATTATTTCTTATTTTTAGTGACTCTATAGCGACAGGGTCTGTTCCGCAGGACTGGCGCATAGCAAATGTGGTGCCAATATTCAAAAAGGGCTCTAAAAGTGAACCTGGAAATTATAGGCCAGTAAGTCTAACCTCTATTGTTGGTAAAATATTTGAAGGGTTTCTGAGGGATGTTATTCTGGATTATCTCAATGAGAATAACTGTTTAACTCCATATCAGCATGGGTTTATGAGAAATCGCTCCTGTCAAACCAATCTAATCAGTTTTTATGAAGAGGTAAGCTATAGGCTGGACCACGATGAGTCATTGGACGTGGTATATCTCGATTTTTCCAAAGCGTTTGATACCGTGCCGCACAAGAGGTTGGTACACAAAATGAGAATGCTTGGTCTGGGGGAAAATGTGTGTAAATGGGTTAGTAACTGGCTTAGTGATAGAAAGCAGAGGGTGGTTATAAATGGTATAGTCTCTAACTGGGTCGCTGTGACCAGTGGGGTACCGCAGGGGTCAGTATTGGGACCTGTTCTCTTCAACATATTCATTAATGATCTGGTAGAAGGTTTACACAGTAAAATATCGATATTTGCAGATGATACAAAACTATGTAAAGCAGTTAATACAAGAAAAGATAGTATTCTGCTACAGATGGATCTGGATAAGTTGGAAACTTGGGCTGAAAGGTGGCAGATGAGGTTTAACAATGATAAATGTAAGGTTATACACATGGGAAGAGGGAATCAATATCACCATTACACACTGAACGGGAAACCACTGGGTAAATCTGACAGGGAGAAGGACTTGGGGATCCTAGTTAATGATAAACTTACCTGGAGCAGCCAGTGCCAGGCAGCAGCTGCCAAGGCAAACAGGATCATGGGGTGCATTAAAAGAGGTCTGGATACACATGATGAGAGCATTATACTGCCTCTGTACAAATCCCTAGTTAGACCGCACATGGAGTACTGTGTCCAGTTTTGGGCACCGGTGCTCAGGAAGGATATAATGGAACTAGAGAGAGTACAAAGGAGGGCAACAAAATTAATAAAGGGGATGGGAGAACTACAATACCCAGATAGATTAGCGAAATTAGGATTATTTAGTCTAGAAAAAAGACGACTGAGGGGCGATCTAATAACCATGTATAAGTATATAAGGGGACAATACAAATATCTCGCTGAGGATCTGTTTATACCAAGGAAGGTGACGGGCACAAGGGGGCATTCTTTGCGTCTGGAGGAGAGAAGGTTTTTCCACCAACATAGAAGAGGATTCTTTACTGTTAGGGCAGTGAGAATCTGGAATTGCTTGCCTGAGGAGGTGGTGATGGCGAACTCAGTCGAGGGGTTCAAGAGAGGCCTGGATGTCTTCCTGGAGCAGAACAATATTGTATCATACAATTATTAGGTTCTGTAGAAGGACGTAGATCTGGGTATTTATTATGATGGAATATAGGCTGAACTGGATGGACAAATGTCTTTTTTCGGCCTTACTAACTATGTTACTATGTTACTATGTTACTATGTTAAAAGATCTTTCCTGGTATAGATGTCAGACTCATAGATCTAATAATCTTTATTTTTATATAGCGCTAACATATTCCGCAGCACTTTACAGTTTTGCACACATTATCATCACTGTCCCCGATGGGATTCACAATCTAAATTCTATCAGTATGTCTTTGGAATGTGGGAGGAAACCGGAGTACCCGGAGAAAACCCACGCAAACACGGAGAGAACATACAAACTCTTTGCAGATGTTGTCCTTGGTGGGATTAGAACCCAGGACCCCAGCGCTGCAAGGCTATCCACTGCGCCACCATGCTGCCCATAGATCTATAGTTCCCTGGGTCCACCTTCTTCACCTTTTTGAAGATAGGAATAACATTTGCTCTTCCCCAGTCTTCTGTGACTTCTGCTCTCAAAGAATTTTCAAAGATTATGGAGAGTGGTTCAAAAATTTCTTCTGCTATCTCCTTCAGTACTCTGGGGGTGTAATTCATCTGGACCCGGAGACTTGAATTAATTTATGTTAGCTAAGTGTTTCCTCACTATTTTTCTGTTTATAGATATCCTGGATTATTCTATTCCCTTAATAAGACAGTGAAGATCAGTTGATGTTACATTTTCTTTCCGAAAGAAAACATGCAAAATAGGAATTTAAAAGTTCAGCCTTCTCAACATCCTTCCTTACCATTTTAATCAGTTTCATCCTGTAAAAATCCTATAGCATCTTTGACTTTTCTTTTACTTTTGACATATCCCCAAAAACCTTTTTTATTGCTTTTGACATCTCTTGCAAGCCTTAACTCGTTGTCAGCTTTAGTTAATCTGATTTGTGCCCTGCAGGTTCTGCAGACAGCATTATATTCTTTTTTTTAGATATGCCTCCCTCTTTCCATTTGATAAACATTTATTTTTTCCTTTTTAGCATGTGTTTAAGTTCTGTGTTCATCCATCCTGGTTTCCTTAACTAACATAGTAACATAGTTAGTAAGGCCGAAAAAAGACATTTGTCCATCCAGTTCAGCCTATATTCCATCATAATAAATCCCCAGATCTACGTCCTTCTACAGAACCTAATAATTGTATGTTACAATATTGTTCTGCTCCAGGAAGACATCCAGGCCTCTCTTGAACCCCTCGACTGAGTTCGCCATCACCACCTCCTCAGGCAAGCAATTCCAGATTCTCACTGCCCTAACAGTAAAGAATCCTCTTCTATGTTGGTGGAAAAACCTTCTCTCCTCCAGACGCAAAGAATGCCCCCTTGTGCCCGTCACCTTCCTTGGTATAAACAGATCCTCAGCGAGATATTTGTATTGTCCCCTTATATACTTATACATGGTTATTAGATCGCCCCTCAGTCGTCTTTTTTCTAGACTAAATAATCCTAATTTCGCTAATCTATCTGGGTATTGTAGTTCTCCCATCCCCTTTATTAATTTTGTTGCCCTCCTTTGTACTCTCTCTAGTTCCATTATATCCTTCCTGAGCACCGGTGCCCAAAACTGGACACAGTACTCCATGTGCGGTCTAACTAGGGATTTGTACAGAGGCAGTATAATGCTCTCATCATGTGTATTCAGACCTCTTTTAATGCACCCCATGATCCTGTTTGCCTTGGCAGCTGCTGCCTGGCACTGGCTGCTCCAGGTAAGTTTATCATTA
Source organism: Ranitomeya imitator (assembly GCF_032444005.1). Lineage (NCBI taxonomy): Eukaryota > Metazoa > Chordata > Amphibia > Anura > Dendrobatidae > Ranitomeya > Ranitomeya imitator. The sequence continues at coordinate 637,573,596 of NC_091285.1, forward strand.
ACTAGGATCCCCAAGTCCTTCTCCCTGTCAGATTTACCCAGTGGTTTCCCGTTCAGTGTGTAATGGTGATATTGATTCCCTCTTCCCATGTGTATAACCTTACATTTATCATTGTTAAACCTCATCTGCCACCTTTCTTCAGCCCAAGTTTCCAACTTATCCAGATCCATCTGTAGCAGAATACTATCTTCTCTTGTATTAACTGCTTTACATAGTTTTGTATCATCTGCAAATATCGATATTTTACTGTGTAAACCTTCTACCAGATCATTAATGAATATGTTGAAGAGAACAGGTCCCAATACCAACCCCTGCGGTACCCCACTGGTCACAGCGACCCAGTTAGAGACTATACCATTTATAACCACCCTCTGCTTTCTATCACTAAGCCAGTTACTAACCCATTTACACACATTTTCAGACCAAGCATTCTCATTTTGTGTACCAACCTCTTGTGCGGCACGGTATCAAACGCTTTGGAAAAATCGAGATATACCACGTCCAATGACTCACCGTGGTCCAGCCTATAGCTTACCTCTTCATAAAAACTGTTTAGATTGGTTTGACAGGAGCGATTTCTCATAAACCCATGCTGATATGGAGTTAAACAGTTATTCTCATTGAGATAATCCAGAACAACATCCCTCAGAAACCCTTCAAATATTTTACCAACAATAGAGGTTAGACTTACTGGCCTATAATTTCCAGGTTCACTTTTAGAGCCCTTTTTGAACATTGGCACCACATTTGCTATGCGCCAGTCCTGCGGAACAGACCCCGTCGCTATAGAGTCCCTAAAATAAGAAATAATGGTTTATCTATTACATTACTTAGTTCTCTTAGTACTCGTGGGTGTATGCCATCCGGACCCCGAGATTTATCTATTTTAATCTTATTTAGCCGGTTTCGCACCTCTTCTTGGGTTAGATTGGTGACCCTTAATATAGGGTTTTCATTGTTTCTTGGGATTTCACCTAGCATTTCATTTTCCACCGTGAATACCGTTGAGAAGAAGGTGTTTAATATGTTAGCTTTTTCCTCGTCATCTACAACAATTCTTTCCTCACTATTTTTAAGGGGCCTACATTTTCAGTTTTTATTCTTTTACTATTGATATAGTTGAAGAACAGTTTGGGATTAGTTTTACTCTCCTTAGCAATGTACTTCTCTGTTTCCTTTTTGGCAGCTTTAATTAGTTTTTTAGATAAAGTATTTTTCTCCCTATAGTTTTTTAGAGCTTCAATGGTGCCATCCTGCTTTAGTAGTGCAGATGCTTTCTTTTTACTGTTAATTACCTGTCTTACTTCTTTGTTTAGCCACATTGGGTTTTTCCTATTTCTAGTCCTTTTATTCCCACAAGGTATAAACCGCTTACAGTGCCTATTTAGGATGTTCTTAAACATTTTCCATTTATTATCTGTATTCTTATTTCTGAGGATATTGTCCCAATCTACCAGATTAAGGGCATCTCTAAGCTGGTCAAACTTCACCTTCCTAAAGTTCAGTGTATTTGTGACTCCCTGACAAGTCCCCCTAGTGAAAGACAGGTGAAACTGTACAATATTGTGGTCGCTATTTCCTAGATGCCCGACCACCTGCAGATTTGTTATTCTGTCAGGTCTATTAGACAGTATTAGGTCTAAAAGTGCTGCTCCTCTGTTTGGATTCTGCACTAATTGTGAAAGATAATTTTTCTTGCTTATTAGCAGAAACCTGTTGCCTTTATGGGTTTCACAGGTTTCTGTTTCCCAGTTAATATCCGGGTAGTTAAAGTCCCCCATAACCAGGACCTCATTATGGGTTGCAGCTTCATCTATCTGCTTTAGAAGTAGACTTTCCATGCTTTCTGTTATATTTGGGGGTTTGTAACAGACCCCAATGAGAATTTTGTTACCATTTTTCCCTCCATGAATTTCGACCCATATGGACTCAACATCCTCATTCCCTTCGCTAATATCCTCCCTTAAAGTGGACTTTAGACAAGACTTTACATAGAGACAAACCCCTCCTCCTCTCCGATTTTTACGATCCTTTCTAAACAGACTGTAACCCTGTAAGTTAACTGCCCAGTCATAGCTTTCATCTAACCATGTCTCGGTTATTCCCACTATGTCAAAGTTACCTGTAGATATTTCTGCTTCTAGTTCTTCCATCTTGTTTGTCAGGCTTCTGGCGTTTGCGAGCATGCAGTTTAGAGGATTTTGTTTTGTTCCAATCTCCTCGCTGTGGATTGTTTTAGAAATGTTCTTACCTCCCTTCTGAGTATGTTTTCCTACTTTCCTGCTTTCCTGCTTCCTATTCTTCCCTCTTTTCAGAATTGTTAACGATTGTGCTTTGAGAATCTAATTTTTCAAAATTTCCCATCCTTCCTGGACATTTTTGTCCTTAAGGATATCCAGCCATTGGATCCCTCCGATTCTCTTTCTGAGTCCCTTAAAATCTGCCTTTCTGAAATCTAACCTTGACGTCTGAGTCTTCACAGGTCTTCCTCCTCTAGTTATCCAAAATTCTAAAATAGCATGGTCGCTACCTCCTTATAAATGCTATATTCTCTGACTGGGTCGCTGTGACCAATGGGGTACCACAGGGGTCGGGGTTGGGACCCTCATCTATTCAACATATTTATTAGCAATCTGGTAGAAGATTTACACAGTAAAATATCAATATTTGCAGATGATACAAAACTATGTAAAGCAGTCAATATAAAAGAAGATAGTATTCTGCTACAGATGGATCTGGGAAAGTTGGAAACTTGAACCGAAAGGTGGGAGTTGCGGTTTAAGAATGATAAATGTAAGGTTATACACATGGGAAGAAGGAATCAATATCACCATTACACACTGAACGGGAAACCACTGGCTAAATCTGACATGGAGAAGGACTTGGGGATCCTAGTTAATGATAAACTTACCTGGAGCAGCCAGTGTGAGGCAGTGGCTGCCAAGGCAAACAGGATCATGGGGTGCATTAAAAGAGGTCTGGATACACATGATGAGAGCATTATACTGCCTCTGTACAAATCCCTGGTTAGACCGCAAATGGAGTACTGTGTACAGTTTTGGGCACTGGTGCTCAGGAAGGATATAATGGAACTAGAGCGAGTACAAAGGAGGGCAACAAAATTAATAAAGGGGATGGGGGAACTATACCCAGGGAGATTAGCAAAATAAGGATTATTTAGTCTAGAAAAAAGACGATTGATTTGCGATCTAAAAACCATGTTTAAGTATACAAGGGGACAATACAAATATCTCTCCGAGGATCTGTTTATACCAAGGAAGGTGATAGTCACAAGGGGGCATTCTCTGCATCTGGAGGAGAGAAGGTTTTTCCACCAACATAGAAGAGGATTCTTTACTGTTAGGGCAGTGAGAATCTGGAATTCCTTGCCTGAGGAGGTGGTGCCTGAGGAGGTGGTGATGGCAAACTCAGTCGAGGGGTTCAAGAGAGGCCTGGATGTCTTCCTGGAGCATAACAATATTGTATCTTAGGGTATGTGCACACGTTCAGGGTTTCTTGCAGAAATTTCCTGACAAAAAACGGACATTTCTTCCAGAAATCCGCATGTGCATTTTTGACGCTTTTTTTTGCGTTTTTTGCCAATGCATTAAATAGCGGGAAAAACGCAAAAAATCTGCAAAATTAATGAACATGCTGCTTTTTTTTACCGCAATGCTATTTTTTTCTCGGAAATAAACGCACCATGTGCACAAAAACTGCAGAATGCATTCTAAATGATAGGATGCATATGTATGCGTTTTTTATGCATTTTTATAGTGTTTTTATCGTGAAAAAACTCGAAAAATCCTGAACGTGTGCACATACCCTAACAGTTATTAGGTTCTTTAGAAGGACGTAGATCTGGGGATTTATTCTGACGGAATATAGGCTGAACTTGGATGGACAAATGTCTTTTTTCGGCCTTGCTAAATATGTTACTATGTTACTTTAGAAATACTTTTTTATTATTATTATTATTATTATTTATTGTTATAGCGCCATTTATTCCATGGCGCTTTACATGTGAGGAGGGGTATACATAATAAAAACAAGTACAATAATCTTAAAGGGAACCTGTCACCCCGTTTTTTCAGATTGAGATATAAATACTGTTAAATAGGGCCTGCGCTGTGCGTTACTATAGTGTATGTAGTGTACCCTGATTCCCCACCTATGCTGAGAAATACATTACCAAAGTCGCCGTTTTCGCCTGTCAATCAGGCTGGTCAGGTCGGGTGGGCGTGGTGACATCGCTCTTTTCTTCCCCAGCTTTCCGTTGGTGGCGTAGTGGTGTGCGCATGTCCAAGTTCCGAATTCCCTGCGCGCACGTGAAGAAACAGCGCGCGATCTGCGCTGTTATCCCTTTCATCGGTGGGGTGGCCATCTTCCTGGGGCCGCGCGTGCGCAGATGGAGTGCTCTGCTGCACGGGGCTTCAGGAAAATGGCCGCGGGATGCCGAGCGTGCGCAGAAGAGATGCAAACTCGGCTTTGGGAAAATGGCCGCCGCGATCTCTTCTGCGCACGCTTATACTCGAGTCAAGGTGGGTGGCAGGGTCGGCGGGTGAGGGGGTGAGGGCGCTGAGGCATACTTACCTAGTCCCAGCGATCCTGGCGCTCCCCGCCTGTCCCACGGTCTTCTGTGCTGCAGATTCTTCCCCTCTTCAGCGGTCACGTGGGACCGCTCATTACAGAAATGAATAGGCGGCTCCACCTCCCATAGGGGTGGAGCCGCCTATTCATTTCTCTAATCAGCGCTGCCGGTGACCGCTGATTAGAGAAAGAAGCTGCGGCACCGAAGACCAGCTGTGACAGGCAGGGGGAGCCGGACGTCGGGACCAGGTAAGTATGTAATAGTCACCTGTCCGCGTTCCAGCCGCCGGGCGCCGCTCCATCTTCCCGGCGCCTCCATCTTCCCGGCGTCTGCGCTCTGACTGTTCATGACAGTTAGACCTCCCACCACCACAACTCCCAGGCTCCAATGCTGAAGCAGTGCCATATGTTCTTGTGGGAGATGAGTAGTATAGTAAATGATAAGCACAGCCCGAGGGTGGAGGTGCCGAAGAAGTAGGTGCCCAGACCTTGTGATTACTATAGAATATACTTGGCACACTCTCGTGGGTCTGATGCAATAAGGTGTTTATTATAATAAATACAGTATCACAATGTTCAAACGTTTCGGTCAACCAAGGACCTTCATCAGTGTGCTCTAAAATAAAATAAAGTGCATAGACAAAATACAAAGAAAAATTACCAAAATAAAGTATATAATACAGGTAATTTCATTTGGTCATCTATTACAAATTGAGAAACAGGAGAAAACATCCTAACAATATAGCTTCCATGTGCCATATGTATGGTACATATCAGAGAGTACATGAGGGATAAGTACATAAACTTAATGTAGCAAAATGACTGGAGTGTTGGTGAACATACGGGCAAGCAAAAGGAAAAAAAGGAATGCAAAAAAAGGGGGACTAAAGGTATAACGTGTGCTGATAAGTCACCGGGTAGATCAGAGGTACATACCTATATAAGCGAAAAAAGAGTATATGACACAGACCCTTTGAGAGAGAATATTGCATCTGCAGTGAGACAAAAGTATATAGGTATATATGTGCATCCATCTATCCGTGTGGATTAAAAAGGTGGCAGGATGGTGTGTAAATGGACGAACCAAAAATATGAACTGAGCAGGAAATGCTGAGATAAGAGGGCTATAACCAGCCAATCTATGAGGAAATAAATGCTATTAGGATAGCGCCAGATAATGTATGCGGCATATGGGCATTCCTTTTTTTCCTTTTGCTTGCCCGTATGTTCACCAACACTCCAGTTTTGCTACATTAAGTTTATGTACTTATCCCTCATGTACTCTCTGATATGTACCATACATATGGCACATGGAAGCTGTTACGCCATCCTATACTTACCTTTCCGGCCGGCGCGCTCACGACGCTCCTCCTCGCTCCTCTGTCTCTGCTTTCCTGGGTGCTCGTCCCTTTGCCGGTCCGCGCATGCGCAGACGGGCTTCTCGTACCGCTGGGGCTTCTGGGAGTTCGCGACCCGTTGGCTCCGCCCCCAATATGGCGGTGCCCATCGGGTATTTCACTCCTGCATTTGCCCTGGTTAGACGCCTTTGCGTCTATCGTGTTTGTCGGCTCCTAGCCGGCATCCCTTTAGTTTCCTTGGCTCCACTAGCGTTTACTCTGTTTTGGTCTTTGTCTCATTGTCGCCTTCCTTGCCAGTCCCGTGTTCCTGTGTTCCTGCCGTCTCGCCAGTCCTGTGTTCCTGCCTCCTTCCCAGTTCTGTTTTCTTGCCGCCTTGCCAGTCCTGTGTTCCTGCCGTCTCGCCAGTCCCGTGTTCCTGCCGTCTCGCCAGTCCTGTGTTCCTGCCGCCTTGCCAGTCCTGTGTTCCTGCCGCCTTGCCAGTCCTTTGTTCCTGCTGTCTTGCCAGTCCAGTGTTCCTGCCGTCTCGCCAGTCCCATGTTCCTGCCGTCTTGCCACTCCCGTGTTCCTGCTGTCTTGCGAGTCCAGTGTTCCTGCCGTCTTGCCAGTCCCGTGTTCCTGCCGTCTTGCCAGTCCCGTGTTCCTGCCGTCTTGCCAGGCCTGTGTTCCAGCCGTCCTTGCCGGTCCTGTGTTTCTGACGTTCCCCATCTATCGTGTGTCTCCTTTATACCGGTCAGTACATTTTCCCTACCTACTCTGCTCGTCCTGTGATTCTTCTGATCTGTTTGCCTCAGTGACACCACCTCTCCCTTATCCTCTGTCCCATCTCTGGTTCTTACTTCAGTCGTCCCTTTGGCTTCGGCAGTCTCGGCTTCACCCTCCTTGGGCCTGTCTCTAACACTCCCTGTATAGGGGTGGCTCCATCTGGTCCGCTCGCCTTTGGGGGCTCTGTAGCCGTGACCCAGAGGGTCCACTTCTCGGGTCATAATAGAAGCTATATTGTTAGGATGTTTTCTCCCGTTTCTCAATTTGTAATAGATGACCAAATGAAATTACTTGTATATACTTTATTTTGGTAATTTTTCTTTGTATTTTGTCTATGCACTTTATTTTATTTTAGAGCACACTGATGAAGGTCCTTTGTTGACCGAAACGTTTGAACATTGTGATACTGTATGTATTATAATAAACACCTTATTGCATGAGACCCACGAGAGTGTGCCAAGTTTATTCTACTTGTGGGAGATGAGGCCTTCCAATTGACAATGAATGTCATGAGGCCTTATCCCAGGCGCAACCTGGATCACCGGCGGTGTGTTTTTAATTTGAGGCTTTCCAGGGCGCGTAGACTGGTGGAGTGTGCCTTTGGGATTCTGTGTGCCAAATGGCGTGAGGCTACTATTAATGAAGTTATTAAGCCCCCCAAACATGATGTTTTGGACTGTTTTTTTGGGATGAGAATCAGTTAGTCCCATGGTGCTTCTGACAGCTTTAACCAGGGAGTCCGTTTCTTCTAATGGGAAGCAACTACGGCCCCCCGAGAAGAGGATGATAATGAAGATGATGAGGAATTAGAAGAACCCAAACTAATCTCCCCACTATCTGTGTCACTGGAGTCAGAGATAGGAGATTTGTGTCTGATCTTTTTACGTTTTTTACTCTCGTGGAGAGATTTAAAGGTATTCTCCACTTGAGTTTTAATTAATGATTTGAGCTCTGTAGCGAACCCTGGAAGCCCCTCGCAGAGTGTATGCTCTCTACAGGATTTACACAATCTCTTTTCCCACGTAGTAGGTAAATCTTCTTTACAAAGCGCGCAGATTCTGTGTTTGGACTTCCCTGAGCTTTTCTTTCCCTAAGAAGACAAGCAAGAGAAAGAGTAGGCTCTATTAGCCGGAGCATTCACGGAGATCACTCACCACCTAGTGTGCCCCTCAGTACCGGCTGTGCACGGTCCATATCCACTATGGGATGTTCCTTTGGTCTGGATGCAGCACTAGAATTCTTGCTGTGCTGGGATCCTGACCGTGCCCCAGATCCATGCTGCTGGCCATGAGGGGCTCCTCTCCCCTGCTGCCGGCATTTCTGCTGCTGCTGCGGTTTCTGCACTGGTGATCCCTGCAGTTCGGGGTCACTCATGGCTACTGGGGAGCACTGGCTGGACTCCATTAGGGCAACCAGTCAGTGAAGCGAACCCCATTAAATATAGAGTGGCCACATGTTCCACGCTGCGCGCGCGTCCCCGCCGGGACCACCATGCATTGCACACCTCACTGTGCGCACGCGCGCGGCCCAGCATGCAATGCGCCACCCCAGCATGCCCTGCACTGCCCCAGCATGCAATGCGCCAGTCCAGCATGCAGTGCGGCGCCCGCGCATGCGCGTTACCTCACAGGAAGCCCGGCGCCATTTTCCCGATGCGGCTGTTAAGGCGCGCGTTATTGCGCCGCGTTCCACCTCTGGAGGGGCCCCTCGTTTTCTGAGGATTCTTCCTAGGAGCAGCAACGCTGCTGCTGCTGCTTCCCGCACACCCTCGAGACCTACTGATCCCAGCGGTGGCACTTCGGGTGGCCCAGCCTAGCCGAGACAGGGAACCCCCGCTGCCTGAACCGGTGTGACTGGCCCCGGAATCCAACGACGATCTGAGGTAAGATCTGCTGCAGGTTCCCCATCAAGGACAGGAAACCAAACTGATGCGGGAGAGAGGTACCTCCTTTTTATCTGTAGGTTTAATGTCCTTGTTGGGCGGATCCCCTCTCTCCGTGGTGCCGTCATGGGGGACAGAGAAAAGACATTATACCCAGGGGATTACGTATACAATTATTCCCTACCTTAAATATAGAAGACCTTACTTTTACTTCTAAATGGGAGGAAACTCTGACGAAGTGTTCTAGGACCCTATTAGAATTACTTGTGGGGATTGATAAGAGACCCTAGAGAAGGAAATTGAGACTATATGAGAAAAAATTCTGAGTACCCTCCCTAGTGACGATTGTAGAAAATTTGATTTGTATTTGGAACGTGAACTTTCCAAATGGGAACCTGATATACAAAATAACAAAACTAAAAAATATTTACGTGATTTAGAGGATTACCAACTTAAGCGAGTGTATCGCTGGCGCCAAAAACTCCCTAAAGGTACCGTCACACTAGACGATATCGCTAGCGATCCGTGACGTTGCAGCGTCCTCGCTAGCGATATCGTCCAGTGTGACAGGCAGCAGCGATCAGGCCCCTGCTGTGCTGTCGCTGGTCGGGGAAGAAAGTCCAGAACTTTGTTTCGTCGCTGGACTCCCCGCAGACATCGCTGAATCGGTGTGTGTGACACCAATTCAGCGATGTCTTCGCTGGTAACCAGGGTAAACATCGGGTTACTAAGCGCGGCCCTGGTTACCATCGTTAAAGTAAAAAAAACAAACGCTACATACTTACCTACCGCTGTCTGTCCCCGTTGCTGTGCTTCTCTGCTCTGGCTGTGAGCACAGCGGCCGGAAAGCAGAGTGGTGACGTCACCGCTCTCCTTTCTGGCTGCCCGGCGCTCACAGCCAGAGCAGAGAAGCACAGCGCCGGGGACAGACAGCGGTAGGTAAGTATGTAGCGTTTGTTTTTTTTACTTTAACGATGGTAACCAGGGTAAACATCGGGTTACTAAGCGCGGCCCTGCGCTTAGTTACCCGATGTTTACCCTGGTTACCGGGTACCTCGGGATCGTTGGTCGCTGGAGAGCTGTCTGTGTGACAGCTCTCCAGCGACCAAACAGCGACCCTGCAGCGATCCGAATCGTTGTCGGTATCGCTGCAGCGTCGCTTAGTGTGACGGTACCTTAAGAAACAAGTTAGATCACAGTCCATTTCTAGTGTCTCTACTACTTCGGAGGGAGCATGTGGAGATCGTTTTTTAGACAGAGGACATTTGTCAGCAGGGGATGGTCCTCCAACAGATCTTCTTGCACAGCGCAGTCATACACCGACAACCACAAAGAGAAAGCATCATTCATTACAACTTTCGAGACAAGAAAATAAGGAGGTTTTAAAGGTAGTAAATTTATCACAATATCAGTTGACTTCGTCACAAGTTGAGGTACTGTCTAAAGGTCTTTCCTTCTCACCAGTAGAGGGGTCCAATTATTTTACATTACTAAAAGACTTAGAACTGTTTGCCAGAAAACTAATTTTTAAAAAATATTTTGCCCCCAAATCGGACCTGTCCATGAGCCCGATTGAATTGCAGGCTTTGGTTGATTGGAGTCTTTGGCGGCTGAAAATGCTCAGTCTGACTCTCCCTCTGTCCCTACACACTTGTATCAGCATTCTAGGGTTTTTCCCCCCTTGTCTGCCTGTCCCCAAGTGGAAATCTTTGTCAAATTATTCAGGGAGGACTTTATTAAAATGGATCCCCACGTCCTTCATGATAATCTTACACCTTCACAGAGAAGGGCTCTGAGGGAGCTCAGAGCTATGAAGGACGTGGTGATTAAAAAGGCAGACAAGGGTGGTAATGTGGTGGTCTGGCCTGTGTGTCTGTATGAGGCGGAAGCCCTTAGGCAGCTGCACAGGCCCGACCACTACAAAAGACTTGATTCATTACCACTATCTACTTTTCAACGTGAATTGGGTCATCTTTTGGATGAAGGTGAGGAGTCTGCTGCTATTTCCCAAAAAAATGCGGTTGTCACTATTACCGGAATTTCCCATTGTTCCCACTTTTTATCTACTTCCTAAAGTTCACAAGGACCCCCTCTGCCCCCCAGGCAGACCTATTGTCTCGAGCATGGGGGTCTTTGTGAACCAGCCTGTCAGTTTATTGATTTTTATCTTAAGCAATGTGTTGAGACCCTCCCGTCTTTTGTCAAGGACACCACTGATGTCCTGAGAAGACTAGACTGTCTCACACTTGAGGACGACATGTGGTTTGTTACCTGTGACGTGGAGTCCCTATATATGTCGATAGGGCATGGCCACGGGATGCGGGCCACTAAATTTTTCCTTGATATGACCAATCTGGAACCAAATTTGATTCAATTTATTTTGGAACTTTTACAGTTCATACTTACTCAAAAATTTTTTTGTGTTCAAGGACCGCCCCTTCCTACAGCTCCAGGGCACAGCTATAAGGGCGTCTTGTGCGCCCTCGTATGCTAACTTGTTCCTGGGGCTGTGGGAGAGGGACACGGTCCTTGACACACCAGGTCACGGCTCCGTCATCTCGTGGCTACGCTATATCGACGATATTTTCTTCATCTGGCAGGGCTCCACGTCACAGTTGGATTCATTTCTGAACCATTTGAACATGAACACATGTAATATTAGGCTAACGTGGAAATATAGCCAAAGCTCTATTGACTTTTTGGATTTGGAAATCACAAATCCTATGGAGGGTGCTATCAGGACAAATATCTTTCGTAAAGAAACGGCTACCAATGCACTATTGCACTTTACATCCTCTCATCCTCCTAAGCTCAAGAGTTCGATACCCATAGGACAGTTCTTAAGAGTCCGTCCTATTTGTTCGGATGATAACGGTTTCATTAGCCAGGCTATGGATTTATCAACACGCTATAAGAATAGGGGTTATAGGTGTAAAGACATTTATAGGGGTTTTTCTCGTGCGTTGAATGCAGCTAGATCTACTTTGTTAGTAAAACCACCTAGAAAAGCCGCCAAGGACTCAGACTTGACACCCCGGTTCATTACACAGTTTAATTCTAAAGGCCCCTTCACATTAAGCGACGCTGCAGCGATACCGACAACGATCCGGATCGCTGCAGCGTCGCTGTTTGGTCGCTGGAGAGCTGTCACACAGACCGCTCTCCAGCGACCAACGATGCCGGTAACCAGGGTAAACATCGGGTAACTAAGCGCAGGGCCGCGCTTAGTAACCCGATGTTTACCCTGGTTACCATGCTAAAAGTAAAAAAAAACAAACACTAGATACTTACCTACAGCCGTCTGTCCTCCAGCGCTGCGCTCTGCTTCTCTGCTCTCCTCCTGTACTGTCTGTGAGCCGGAAAGCAGAGCGGTGACGTCACCGCTCTGCTTTCCGGCTCACAGCCAGTACAGGAGGAGTGCAGAGCACAGCGCTGGAGGACAGACGGCTGTAGGTAAGTATCTAGTGTTTGTTTTTTTTAACTTTTAGCATGGTAACCAGGGTAAACATCGGGTTACTAAGCGCGGCCCTGCGCTTAGTTACCCGATGTTTACCCTGGTTACCAGTGAAGACATCGCTGGATCGGTGTCACACACGCCGATCCAGCGATGTCTCCAGGGAGTCCAGCGACGAAATAAAGTTCTGGACTTTATTCAGCGACCAACGATCTCCCAGCAGGGGCCTGATCGTTGGTCGCTGTCACACATAACGATTTCATTAACGATATCGTTGCTACGTCACAAATAGCAACGATATCGTTAACAATATCGTTATGTGTGAAGGTACCTTTACGTCCAAAATTAATGAAATTTTTAAAAAACACTGGCCAGTTTTATTAACTGACAGAGATTTGGCTCATCAGTGTTCTCCGTACCCTCTTATCACGTGGCGTAAATCTTGTACTCTGGGTGACATTCTGTGTAATAGCCACTATGTTCCTCCAAATAAAAAACCTTTTGGCTCGAGTAGTAGTGGTCCCCCATGGGGCTGTTTCCCATGTTGGAACTGCTTGGCTTGCCGCTCCGTTATTAGAACCAAAAATGTCATAAATTCAGCGGGTAACAAAAACTATAAGATTGTCCATCATATCACTTGCAACACTGAAGCAGTGATTTATTACGGCCGCTGTCCATGCGATCGCATTTATAATTGGCATGACAACCAGATCCCTCAAAGTTTGAGTGCAGGAACATTTAAGGAATATAAAAAATTCAGCTAATTGTTCCGAACCACATTTGTTGAAACCAATCCCGAAACATTTTTTTGAAAGACATAACAGTAATCCTAAGGGGTTTACAGTATGCGGGATTGATCGCGTCTATATGGGGATTCGAGGCGGGAACATTAAACAGAGATTGCTTCAAAAAGAAGCGCGTTGTATAGTAACTCTAGACACGCTCTCACCAATAGGTCTGAATGAAGCCCTCAGTTTCAAGTCTTTTTTGTAGATTTTCCTTTTTTTTTATGTGGGTTCGGGTATGTTGTTTTATGTCTTTGTTGTATTTTCGCTGTATTTTTGCTGATTTTTGTCTTTTTATTAATTAGATGCTGTTCTATGCATGATCTGTTTACTTCTTCAGTATACGCTGAAGGGACCCTGCACCGGAGTTGTTATTCGTTCATTCTGCTACATCCGAAGATTTATGAAGACATATGGACTGTGTTGGAGGATATTTATATCTGCCCCTTACACGCTCGCATGTTGAATCTCTTTGTAGCCCTCTGCTTTTGTGTTGATCGGTATAAATATTTCTATCTGTATGTGATTAATTTATCAGTATGCCATTTGGCCATTACAATATAGCCTACGTGATGTATATTATTTTTCATGAAGTTCTTACTGGCCTGTTATATTATGCATTATGTCTATGTGTTTCCTCTATTTTAGGACAGATTATTATGTCTTTGCATATGCATGCTAGTTTTCAATATTGTTTTTGCTTTTTTTGTCCTGTATTTATTATTTGTGGAGAGTTTTGGGTTAACTTTGCACGTTTTGTGTATTTTTTTACTGCCGATCAGGCATATATACCAATACTCACCATCCTGCATTAGTTCTGTCTAACCCTGATCACCAGGAGGAGGAGTTCTCGTGACATGTGGTCACCTTTGTTTCATTGTGTCCTATCCTTGGTGCAGACGCGCCCCACGCATGCGCTGTGTTGCCTCGGTGGCGTTGCTGGCTGGGAGCGTTGCTGTGGAGATGGGGAAGGATGACGCACTTCCTCCTACCCATGGTCCGCGGCGCGCGGCGGCCCGCCTCGCTGCTGACGCGTACATATCATGGTGGGTCAGCGCGCCAATTCGCCAGAGTCCCTTTGCTTTTTCCTATAAATATTCCAGCCCACTTTTACCGTTCACGCCTCCTGACGAAGCCAAGGTGGTGAAACGCGCGTTGAGGCTCTCCATTTTCTGCTTGCATACCCGCACCCTGTGGCTGCGATGTCTCAAGGTAGTAGTACTTAGCCAAATTTGGCACAACCTTTATTAGTATTCCCTTGTCTGTTATCATACGGTGCAGCATTCTAGTACCCTGGATTGTTAGTCATAAGCATTTTTCAGGTAGTGTTGTAACTGTCACTCTCTACGAGACTTTACTGATATCATGCTGGTTTTACTTATGGCACTGCTGTTTCAGGTGTTGCGGGTATTGCAGCAGTGATTCCATTTTATTGTGCTGTCTCGCAGCGCAGTTTTTGTCACACTTTATGCGCTGTGCTTTTAGCTGTCTTCACTCACTTTCCAATTGTTGTCTCTTATGTATAAATTAATTATAAGTATTAGTGTTTTCTAATAAACTTTATATTTATGCTTACTCCCATTTGGAATGGATTTTGTGTATTTTTACATTGATTTGGTATAATTTTCAGTTATATTATTGATCCATTACCGTTTATTCTTTTTTCGGTTTATATGAGTGAGGTCCACTACCTGGGACACTGGGTAGGTGGGGAAGTTCTGAAGCCAGAGCCTGGGAAAGTGGATGCCATCACCTCCTGGCAATCCCCCAGCACCAAGAAGCAGGTGATGTCCTTCTTGGGGACTGCCGGGTACTATAGGAGGTTTGTTCCACACTATAGCACCCTGGCCAAGTCCCTGATGGACCTCACCAGGAAGAAGATGCCTGTCGCGGTCGACTGGACAGTCGCCTGCGAGACAGCCTTCCAGGAGTTCAAAACCGCCCTTTCTAGCTCTCCCGTACTACAGGCAGCCGACTTCACGCGGCCGTTCGTAGTACAGACCGACACCAGCGACTTTGGCCTCGGTGCTGTGCTCAGCCAGGTCGACACTACGGGACATGAACACCCCATTTTGTACCTGAGCCGGAAGCTGCTGCCGAGGGAAGTGGCCTATTCCACGTTGGAGAAGGAATGTCTGGCAATTGTATGGGCCCTGCAGCGTCTGCAGCCATACTTGTACGGACGTCACTTCACCGTGGAAACAGACCACAACCCCCTCAGCTGGTTACACTGAGTCTCTGGGACAAATGGGAGGTTGCTACGCTGGAGCCTCGCTCTCCAGCAGTATCACTTCACCATTCACCACAGAAGAGGCAGAGACCATGGTAACGCTGATGGGTGTCCCAGCAAGGAGAAGGTGCGGAAGGGCGCATGGGGGAACACAGGAATGTGATGCCCCCTAGCGCCCTCTAAAGCAGGGAGGTGTGATGAGGGAGCAGCCGCCATCTTGGATACGGGGCATACTAACATAGATTGGCGTGACTCCATTTTGTCTCCTATCTGAATTCACGTGGTCACACATCTGCAGGGATGAACACTCCTGGCCTCCACCTTTTCCATACCTGAATAAAGTTCCTTTAGTATGGTAATGGGCTGAGCACAGTGTAGCAGACAAATGATATTTCAAAGCCTGAGTGAGGAAGCCACTGCCATACATGTCAGGTGGCTACAGGAGCCAAAGTCTATTATCTGCCCAACCGGACCATGTCCACCATGAAATTATTAATTATGGACTCATCGTCCGAGGTCCAGGCTCATAAAAAATATCCTCATAGCCCGGAAGAAATTCCGCATCTGACAGTACAACTCCCGGGTCCGTGGGAGTTCAGGAACTTGATATATAGAGATCAGCCTCCCACAGCGACCGAATGGGTCCAGGTTTGATCCCTGTACGACCAGCAGAACAAACCTCATGCGCTGGTACCGCCCATGTACTGATCCGATCACCCTGAAAGCAGTTATTCCATTTATTAGATATTGGATACAGATGTCGCAGGGAAGCTGAGGGGTGGGGATTGCTAGCCCACCCAGTTACAGGGGGCAGGGACACAGAAGGTTTAAGAGCTGAGGACACTTGGAGAGTGACACACACACTCAACAGAAGATGATGATGAAATAAGGAAGAGGGCATATGCCAGCCAGAAGGGAGCAAGCACATGCTTTCTGGGGGCTGCCCGGCAACTAAGTCTTATACCTGTGTAACGCAGAGCTCCCAGGCCTCCACAAGCAACCTTCAACCTGGTAAATTGACCTCCAGCTTTATATTTCTAAGCCTTGTACTATTATTGTTATATTTTACTCTGACTGTAACTCTTGATATATTTTTACTGTATATTTCTTGTAATTACCTAGTGCGCCCTTAAGGCAATTAAATCATAAATTAATTTTGGGCTGATCCTTTTATTCTGATTGTGAATCTTAGAATACCCCCAGGCGGGTAACAGGGCAGTCTCCCCGGCGGCTATTTGCTCTAGGTGCAGTTCCCTTATTGACCTGAGAGACAAATGGAGTGCCGGAGAGGTGTGCCTGTGTAGTGATGTCACGGATTGGTGACGTGGGAGGAATCGGTTTCCTTCACACCATCTGTCTCCTGTTATGAAAGGTAATTCAGTACCACAATGGACATAGAGATCAGCGCACATACAGTGACCTGGCAATAACCCAAAAAACAAGAACGAGCTCTGAGACGTGGGAACTCTGTTGACCGCATTCCCTAATCCTCTCCAACCACACTAAAGGCAGCCGTGGATTGCGCCTAAAGCTCCCTATGCAACTCGGCACGGCCTGAGAAACTAGCTAGCCTGAAGATAGAAAATAAGCCTACCTTGCCTCAGAGAAATACCCCAAAGGAAAAGGCAGCCCCCACATATAATGACTGTGAGTTAAGATGAAAAGACAAACGTAGAGATGAAATATATTTAGCAAAGTGAGACCCAACTTTCTGAACAGAGCGAGGATAGGAAAGGTAACTTTGCGGTCAACACAAAACCCTACAAACACCACGCAAAGGGGGCAAAAAGACCCTCCGTACCGAACTAACGGCACGGAGGTACACCCTCTGCGTCCCAGAGCTTCCAGCAAGCAGTAAAAAACAAATTGACAAGCTGGACAGAAAAAAACAGCAAACAAATAGCAAAGAGGAACTTAGCTATGCAGAGCTGCAGGCCACAGGAACGATCCAGGAGGAAACAGGTCCAATACTAGAACATTGACTGGAGGCCAGGATCAAAGCACTAGGTGGAGTTAAATAGAGCAGCACCTAACGACTTCACCATATCACCTGAGGAAGGAAACTCAGAAGCCGCAGTACCACTTTCCTCCACCAACGGAAGCTCACAGAGAGAACCAGCCGAAGTACCACTTGTGACCACAGGAGGGAGCTCCGCCACAGAATTCACAACAGTACCCCCCCCCCTTGAGGAGGGGTCACCGAACCCTCACCAGAGCTCCCAAGACGACCAGGATGAGCCATATGAAAGGCACGAACAAGATCGGGAGCATGGACATCAGAGGCAAAGACCCAGGAATTATCTTCCTGAGCATAACCCTTCCACTTAACCAGATACTGGAGTTTCCACCTTGAAACACGAGAATCCAAAATCTTCTCCACAATATACTCCAACTCCCCCTCCACCAAAACCGGGGCAGGAGGATCAACAGATGGAACCATAGGTGCCACGTATCTCCGCAACAATGACCTATGGAATACGTTATGTATGGAAAAAGAATCTGGAAGGGTCAGACGAAAAGACACAGGATTAAGAACCTTAGAAATCCTATACGGACCAATAAAACGAGGTTTAAACTTAGGAGAGGAAACCTTCATAGGAATATGACGAGAAGATAACCAAACCAAGTCCCCAACCCGAAGTCGGGGACCCACACAGCGTCTGCGATTAGCGAAACGTTGAGCCTTCTCCTGGGACAAAGTCAAATTGTCCACTACATGAGTCCAAATCTGCTGCAACCTGTCCACCACAGTATCCACACCAGGACAGTCCGAAGACTCAACCTGCCCTGAAGAGAAACGAGGATGGAACCCAGAGTTGCAGAAAAACGGTGAAACCAAGGTAGCCGAGCTGGCCCGATTATTAAGGGCGAACTCAGCCAAAGGCAAAAAGGACACCCAGTCATCCTGATCAGCAGAAACAAAGCATCTCAGATATGTTTCCAAGGTCTGATTGGTTCGTTCGGTCTGGCCATTAGTCTGAGGATGGAAAGCAGAGGAAAAAGACAAGTCAATGCCCATCCTACCACAAAAGGCTCGCCAAAACCTCGAAACAAACTGGGAACCTCTGTCAGAAACGATATTCTCTGGAATGCCATGTAAACGAGCCACATGCTGGAAAAACAATGGCACCAAATCAGAGGAGGAAGGCAATTTAGACAAGGGTACCAGATGGACCATCTTAGAGAAGCGATCACAGACCACCCAAATGACTGACATCTTTTGAGAGACGGGAAGATCTGAAATAAAATCCATAGAGATATGTGTCCAAGGCCTCTTCGGGACCGGCAAGGGCAAAAGCAACCCACTGGCACGAGAACAGCAGGGCTTAGCCCGAGCACAAATCCCACAGGACTGCACAAAAGTACGCACATCCCGCGACAGAGATGGCCACCAAAAGGATCTAGCTACTAACTCTCTGGTACCAAAGATTCCAGGATGACCAGCCAACACCGAACAATGAACCTCAGAGACAACTTTATTTGTCCACCTATCAGGGACAAACAGTTTCTCCGCTGGGCAACGATCAGGTTTATTAGCCTGAAATTTTTGCAGCACCCGCCGCAAATCAGGGGAGATGGCAGACACAATTACTCCCTCTTTGAGGATACCCGCCGGCTCAGATACACCCGGAGAGTCGGGCACAAAACTCCTAGACAGAGCATCCGCCTTCACATTTTTAGAGCCCGGAAGGTATGAAATCACAAAGTCAAAACGGGCAAAAAACAACGACCAACGAGCTTGTCTAGGATTCAACCGCTTGGCGGACTCAAGATAAGTCAAGTTCTTATGATCAGTCAAGACCACCACGCGATGCTTAGCTCCTTCAAGCCAATGACGCCACTCCTCGAATGCCCACTTCATGGCCAGCAACTCTCGATTGCCCACATCATAATTTCGCTCAGCACACAACACAGGGGCAGAAGAAAAACGACGCTTCAACTCTTGAAAAGCTTCCACCGCAGCAGAAGACCAATTGACCAAATCAGCACCTTGGACATAGAGATCAGCGCACATACAGTGACCTGGCAATAACCCAAAAAACAAGAACGAGCTCTGAGACGTGGGAACTCTGTTGAATGCAATCCCTAATCCTCTCCAACCACACTAAAGGCAGCCGTGGATTGCGCCTAACGCTCCCTATGCAACTCGGCACGGCCTGAGAAACTAGCTAGCCTGAAGATAGAAAATAAGCATACCTTGCCTCAGAGAAATACCCCAAAGGAAAAGGCAGCCCCCACATATAATGACTGTGAGTTAAGATGAAAAGACAAACGTAGAGATTAAATAGATTTAGCAAAGTGAGGCCCAACTTTCTGAACAGAGCGAGGATAGGAAAGGTAACTTTGCGGTCAACACAAAACCCTACAAACACCACGCAAAGGGGGCAAAAAGACCCTCCGTACCGAACTAACGGCACGGAGGTACACCCTCTGCGTCCCAGAGCTTCCAGCAAGCAGTAAAAAACAAATTGACAAGCTGGACAGAAAAAAACAGCAAACAAATAGCAAAGAGGAACTTAGCTATGCAGAGCTGCAGGCCACAGGAACGATCCAGCAGGAAACAGGTCCAATACTAGAACATTGACTGGAGGCCAGGATCAAAGCACTAGGTGGAGTTAAATAGAGCAGCACCTAATGACTTCACCACATCACCTGAGGAAGGAAACTCAGAAGCCGCAGTACCACTTTCCTCCACCAACAGAAGCTCACAGAGAGAACCAGCCGAAGTACCACTTGTGACCACAGGAGGGAGCTCCGCCACAGAATTCACAACAGTCTCCCATCTTTTATCGCTAACTTCCTCCTTTGGCCTTTCACAGCTTACAAACTCTCCTATGCATGAAGATAGTAATAAGTTTCTGCCCAGTGTATGATTTCTCTGACTCTCTGACCACAAGTTTCTTTCATTCTCTGTCAAGAATTGTCACCCCCCTCAGGACTCCCACAGTGTCCACACATGTAGAAATAAATGTGCCTTTAATACAAATCAATTTATGAAGAATTTACAGTCATCATTGTTCCCAATCTCCTCCCTCTTATGTCCTGCCCTGGATGAAGATACACCTCCTACATTTAGCACAATTCAGCACTGATAGCGACAACCCTGGCACGCGCTGCAAACACACCTGTGCCCCAAGTGCTTCGAACGTCTGTGGTGGCTGAAATTTTCATCCATTATAAGGTTATGCTTACAACTTACAACTCCACCCTTCACCTCTCCAAGCAAACAACTTTTTGATACTTTTAAGGCTCCTCAATCAAACAGTATAGACTCCCACCACCGACCTCAATGCTGATGATCCAGCCAATTATTTAAAAGAAAAAAATGACCATATCCAACAGGAAATTTTTTCCCAATCCCCTAATGTTAGGTATGCATTCTCCTCCCTCTTGCACTGCATCTAACTCACTTTCTGTCTTTGAATCAGTCACTCAAGAAGAATTGACCAGGTTCCTTGCATCTTCTCGCCCTACTACTTGCAACAGTGACACTATTCCCTAACCTCTCCTCCAGTCTCTTTCACTGGCTGTCACCACTCGCCTAACAAAAAGATTTAATCTCTCTCTGTCTCATCTATTATTTTTTTCTCCTGAATTATATACTCCAGCATACATCCATTTCTTAAAAAAAAAGCATTCCTCGACCAGAATTGTGGTTCTAACTACATACCTGTCTCCAATCTTATCTTCTCAAAGCTCCTGGCAAGCTTGTTCCACTCCCTTCTAATCCGCTATCTCTCATATCGTTCTCTTCTTGACTCTTTACAATCTGATTTCCGCTCTTTAAATTCTAATGAAACTGTCCTCACTAAGGTTTCTAATGATCTACTAACATCTAAATCTAATGGTCTTTACTCCCTGCTGATTCTCCTGGATCTCTCTGCAGAATTCGACACTGTGGATCACCAGCTCCTCCTCACTATGCTCCACTTCATTGGCCTCAAGGACGCCGTTCTCTCCTGGTTCTCCTCCTACCTCTCTGACTGCTCCCTTCACTATTTCTTTTTCTGGCTCCTCTTTCTATCCCATTACTGTTGGGGTTCCTCAAGGTCCAGTCCTAGGCCCAAGTATTAAGTCTTGTTTGCCAGAGGGATCAAATATTTATTTCTCACTGTGAAATGCAAATAAATTTATATAATTTATACAATGTGATTTTCTGGATTTTATTTTTGATATTCTATCTCTCAATGTTAAAATTAACAAACCCTCTAAATTATAGACTGTGAGTGGGCAAACTTACAAAATGAGCAAGGGATCAAATACTTATTTCCCCCACTGTACCTGGTCTCCTGACATTAACCCTGCATTACTTCAAAACACGAGTGACTGTCTTTCCGCTGTCTCCAACGTTATGTCCTCCCTCTATCTAAAACTGACTCTGTCTAAAGCTGAACTCGTATTTCCTCCCTCCCCTACCATACCTATGCCTGATTATTACCATTTCCATTTGTGGCTCCACTATTACTCCCTAGCAACATGCCCGCGGTCTTGGTGTCATCTTCAATCCAGATCTTTCCTTCACTCCTCACATCTGATAATTCGCTAGCTCATGTCATCTACACCTCAAAACATCTCTAGAATTAGACCTTTTCTTACCTTTGACTCGGCAGAAACTCTCACTGTAGCTCTTATTCATTCTAATCTTCACCTCTCCAATCCATCCTGAATGCAGCAGCCAGGATAATATTCCTTTCCAACCGCTACACAGATGTCTCTACCCTGTGCCAGTCATTGCACTGGTTACCCATTCGCTATATTCAATATAATCTGATCACTTTCACCCACAAAGCATTCCATGGTTCAGCACCCCCTACATCTCCTTCCTCGTCTCAGTCTACCACCCTACCCATGCCCTCCCTTCTGCTAAAATCCTCAATAATACAAACCTCCCATTCCCGTCTCCAAGACTACTCGCGTGCTGCGCCAGTTCTTTGGAATGCACTACCCATGACAATTCAATGAATTCCAAATTCCCACAGTTTTAAGTGTGGCTTAAAAACGCATTTATTTAAACTGGCCTATCACCCCACCTTACTTATTTAGCTATCCCCATTTGGCCCATACAAAATTGTCTTCAAAATCATGACCACTGTAGCATCTGTTCACAAACCCTCCATGCACTGTATTATTTTTGGTGATTTTTTTTCCACATTTTACTCAACTTTTTTTTTTACTTCATTCCACAGTTGGGACTTACGATCACTTGTCTAATACCCTGCAATACTCATGAGTTGCATTATACCTGTCAATGTAAGACCTCATTCAGATTCCAGTTTCAGTTTTATGAGTTTTTTTTACAGATATGACTCATACCTATAGAAGTATGGGGCTGTTCACATATCCGCAAATTTTTGCTGACCTGGGGTGCAAAATCGCTTAAAGGGAACCTGTCACCCCGAAAATCGCGGGTGAGGTAATCCCACCGGCATCAGGGGCTTATCTGCAGCATTCTGTAATGCTGTAGATAAGCCCCCGATGTTACCTGAAAAAGGGGAAAAAGAGGTTAGATTATACTCACCCAGGGGCGGTCCCGCTGCTGGTCAGGTCGGATGGGCGTCTCCGGTCCGCTCCGGCGCCTCCTATCTTCTTTCCATGACGTCCTCTTCTGATCTTCAGCCACGACTCCGGCGCAGGCGTACTTTGCTCTGCCCTCTTGAGGGCAGAGGATAGTACTGCAGTGCGCAGGCGCCGGAAAGGTCAGAGGCCCGGCGCCTGCGCACTGCAGTACTTTGTCTGCCCTCAACAGGGTAGAGCAAAGTACGCCTGCGCCGGAGCCATGGCTGAAGATCAGAAGAGGACGTCATGGAAAGAAGATAGGAGGCGCCGCAGCGGACCGGAGACGCCCATCCGACCTGACCAGCAGCGGGACCGCCCCTGGGTGAGTATAATCTAACGTCTTTTTCTCCTTTTTCAGGTAACATCGGGGGCTTATCTACAGCATTAAGAAGAAGGCAATGTTAAAAGCGGTGCGCAATTAAAACTCAAAATTATAAATTGAGAGAAATGTTAATTTCTATAGAAAGACCGAAGAAAATCCACAGTTTAGTACAGCATCCTCAAAGTAGATCCACCCTGCAGAAGAAAAAATCCACAAAAGAAATTTGACTATAGCACGTCTCACTAATTCATGGGTCCCTAATGTCCAATTCCTAAACTGATAGATGAGAAGAATAATAGAAAGATCTAAGCAAGTACATAAAACATAAAAACCATCCAGGAGTTCTTGGAAAAAGTCTGCATAAAATCTGAGACACTCCCTAACCTACCACTGCGCTCCTACTCCACACTTTTAAGATAAAACATTCTCTGATTATATGATTAATGTTGTTTTGGCTTGTATTCCAGTTCCATGGAAATTATAGCTCCCCCCTTCCCTGGGGCCTCTGATTCATCAGAGCACATGAACATATTTGTGTTTTTGCCCTTTTTTATTGGCTTGTATGAAATGCCAATTTTTGTTTTAATTTGTGCTTGGGTGGCATTATTCTTCATTTAGACACAATTTATTTTTTTAAATTCTTATAGCGAATCTGATAGGAAAACCCAAGACAAATAAATCCATAATAAGAGAGTGCTGCGTTTTCAGTCAAGTGGCAAAGACTTTGCCTACTCATCGCCCCCCAAAAAGGGCAATAATAGTGTAAAAATACCAGCTTGTATAAAATTCAATTTTTTAACTTGTGTTCGAATGGCATTATTCTTCATTTAATCACATTTTTATTATTTCCTATTGAGAATCTGATAGAAAACCCAAGAAAAAAAAATCCATAACAAGAGAGTGCTCGTTTTCAGTAAAGTGGTAAGAACTTTGCCTACTCCTCGCCCCCCCAAAAGGTCAATAATAGTGTAAAAACACCGGCTTGTAGAAAATGCAATTTTTTTGTTCCTTATGTTTGGGTGACACTATTATTCATCATTTAGACCGAGGTTTTTTTTTAATTCCTATAGAGAATCTGATAGGAAAACCCATGAAAAAAATCCATAACGAAAGTGCTGCGCTTTCAGTAAAGCGGTAAGATCTTTGCCTATTCCCCATTCCGCCCCACCCTCCCAAAATAGTGCATTAATAGTGTAAAAAACCACCAGAAAAAAATGCACATTTGTAAATAAAATATTATGAAAAACACAAAATAAACATATTTGGCACCTTAATTCACGTCCATAACTGTCCCGTACAGTTATCGTTAATGAAAGAAAAATTGCCAAATTGCTTGGTTTTTTTTGGTCTCTTTGCATGTACCAAAAAATATAATTGAAAAATAATAAAAAAGTGGCATGTACCGTACTTCAAGATGGTACCATTATAAATTACAATTACGTAAAAATAAAAGTTATGGCTCTCAAAATATGGTGACACAAGCCTAATTTCTTTTTCAGTTTTTAACATTTTTTGAAATGGTAAAACATAGTAAAAATATATATGAATTTACTACCGTTGAGCCACAGAGAACATTTCTAGGTAATTTTCACTGTATGCAATAAATATTAACATCCCTACCTGCAAAAAAATAATAATGGTGAAATTGCAATTTTTTTTTCATGAATTTACCCCACTAAGTTTTTCCCTATTTTTTAAGTACATTATATGGTAAAATGAATGGTGTCATTCAAAATAATAACTCGGCCTGTAAAAAAACGAACAAAAACAAAACAGTTATGTCACTGGAAAAATAAAAAAGTTATGCCGCTTGGATCGTAAAGAGGAGAAAGCAGAAGTGATTAAAAAAAATGTGTGAACCCACCTATAAAGAGAACCGGTCACCATGAAAATGCTGTTCCATGTTATAGAGCAGGGGGAGATGAGTAGATTGATATATAGTTTAATGAAAAAAAAATTCAGTATAACCTGTTGTTTTTTCATAATTTAGGATGCAGTTAGACTGCCATATAACACGGGTAATGATCACATCGCAATGCTCGGACTGGCACATTGCAATGCTCGGACTGGCACATTGCAGTGCTCGGACTGGCACATTGCAATGCTCGGACAGGCACATTGCAATGCTCGGACTGGCACATTGCAATGCTCGGACTGGCACATTGCAATGCTCGGACTGGCACATTGCAATGCTCGGACAGGCACATTGCAATGCTCGGACTGGCACATCGCAATGCTCGGACTGGCACATTGCAATGCTCGGACTGGCACATTGCAATGCTCGGACGGGCCGGCAGCTCTCCTGATCTGAGCATGACAGCAAGTATTTCTACTGTATGTAGCTGTCACACTCTGGTTAGGAGATCCGCCGACCAGTCCGAGCATAGCGATGAGATTGTCATCCGTGTTATATGGCAGTCTGACTGCGTCCTTAATGTTCTGCTCTTTCTGGAATGTTCGGTCCCCTGGGTGGTCCTATCATTAACTGACAGCTTTCTCTGTATAACTAGATGTGGTTATACCTAGATAGCTGTCAATAACTGATAGATCCGTTCGCTGAACAGAAGATCCCAGAAAGTGCTAAGAGGCGTACATCAAATTCATAGGACCCCAGAGTAAAGGTTTTAATTGGGCCCCGTCTCTCCTCTTCATTTTTTGTTAATTGAATAGGAGGTGTTCTGCAGGACCTGTCAACATGCAGCTCCATTCAGTGTATAGCAGCTGCTGCTAGGTCCTGCAGAACACCTCCTATTCAAGACAATAGAGACAACATCTGAGCTGTTCTGCAGCATCTGGCAGTGACCACTACATATTGAATGAGGCCGGGGTCACAATTGCGAGTGCAATGCGAGAAACTCAGGCGAGTGTCTCACCTCAATACCCGGCACTGCCGCCGGCACTCGGGACCGGAGTGTACGGCTTCACGTATTTATGTGCAGCTGAGCGCTCCGGTCCCGAGTGCCGGCGGCAGTGCCGGGTATTGAGGTGAGAGACTCGCTCGAGTTTCTCGCATTGTACTCGCAAGTGTGACCCTGGCCTAAAGCTACATATTGCAGCTCTATTCCATAGGTTCACATCTGCCACTGCCGGAGCTTATAACTACTGATCAGTGGAAGTGCCAGTTGTCAGAGCATCATCATTCCGATATGGAAGACCTATTCTAAGGATAGGTCAACGTCTTGTTACTGGACATTCCCTTAAAATCTCACGAATCACACAGTCTCCGTGCTCATGTGCACAGTCTAGCTGTTTGCCTGAACACTTTATTTTCTTAACAGATATTTTATTTATTGAATTTATTACATAATATCTTCGGTAGGTTTTTCTATGCGATTCATGAGTCACTACATGGATACAATTCACACCTCCACCAGACAGACTCCAGATAACTAAGAACATTATTCCCACTGCCTCTCCATTTGTAAGAAAATGCCTAATTTGATTACCTTGGCTTATCTATGGAGTCATCACACTTCTCACCCTCTAACAAATGTCCTCCTGTACTATTCTTTAAATGTGTTTGTTTCTTATTAATCTATTTGTAATCTTGCCTGAAGAAGGAGCCTCTGTGCTCTGAAAGCTTGCAAACATATTATTTTCTGGTTAGCCAATCACTCCTAGTATCACTCCTAGAATACTTCTGTCATCATTGGGCAGAAAAATATTCACATCGATTACATAATATCTGTTATATGAAAACTCCAATTGCCAAAACGTTAGGACGCTGTATAAAGAAAAGAAGAATGCAGTGATTGGTATACCTGTTGTTTCGCGGCCCGAGTATGGACTGTAATGCATAGATCGGCCGTGGGTGTCCTCAACCGAACTCGGTAGTTAGAATGGAAACACGAATGTGTGAATCCGACATGAAAGTTTTATATCGAAATTGTGCCCCAGTTATTTTGTTCAAGGCAGCCTATAGGTTTAGAGACCCTAGGTAAACAGATGAAAGTGAACCCATAGTGAACATGGCTATTTAGTATGACAAATATGACAACTCCATAGAAAAGCAATAGTGGGGACTTGCATTTTTGTGGATTGAGTTGAATCTTTAATTGGTAACATTTTGGATCACATTTATCCTGCGCTCTACGCTGAGCACTTACATCGGGGTTTCCACCTAAATCTCCGAATGAGGCAGCAGAGTTACTCTAGACTCCATCTGGCCTCTGTTCAACGGTTTCCTTCTTTCCAGAGGTGCACAAAACTAAAAAGTCAGACACAGACAGATCATAGACCGGACTGTGTCTCCATCTGCCTCATTAGAGTGAATATTCAACCTGGCGTTCTGTCTGAATCATGTATTTCAGAGATTTACACAAAAACCCTAGTGTAAGTTCTCAGGGCAGGATAAATGTGCGCCGAGCCTTACTGCGATCTATGGGAGGCAGAATGAACAAATCAATAATAGGTCAAGAATTGGTTTCATTTCATACGCCGTTCCTGGTGTGGTATAAATGATTAGACGACTTTATTCTTCAGATTGTTGCGATTATAGTGATACCAAATTTATATATTTTTTATGTTTGGCTGCTGCCACACACTAAAAGACCCATTTTTGCATTCCCATATTTTGATAGCTATATTTTTCTATATTTCTGTGACAGAGCCATGTGAGGGCTTGTTTTTTGTGGGATGAGTTGATGTTTTTACTGAAACCATTTTTGGGCACATATCATTTTTTTTTATATTCTGATTTTTGGGAGATAGAATGAACACAAACCAGCATTTCATTAACTGTTTCTGTGGTATAATTGATGAGGCAGCTTTATTCCTCGGGTCAGTGCGATTATGTCGATACCACATTTATATAATTTTTTTTTATGTTTTAACACTTTTATACATTGATGGAGCTGTATGGCAGTTTTTTTGGGGGGGCGGGACAAGATGATGTTTTGAATTATACCAATTTTATTTACATTCGTCTTTTTGATTGACTTTTTTTCCAGCGGTATGATGAAAAAAACACAATTCGGCAAGTCTTTCTTTCTTTTTTTTTTAACGCTGTTCACTAAAGGGGTTAACTTGTGTCACATTTTTATAGATCGGGTCTTTCCGGATGTGTTGATACCAAATATGTGTACTTTTTTATATATGCCTTTTTATGTGTACTTTTCATTTACATAAAAATGTGTATTGGTGTAATAATTTTTTTTTTTTTTTAATTTTAAAAAATATATTTTTACTTTTTTTTTAACTTTCTTTTTTTACTTAGTCCCTCTATGGCACTTTCACTTTTTTAACATGGATTGCAGGTATAATGCCTGTCAATACTGAAGTAAAAAACAAACTATGTGGTCAAGTGAATAATGGTACGAACCAATGCTTGTAAATAATTAAATACAAATTTTACTGAGACAAAAAAAGAGAGAGGTAAAAGTACGGTGCTAACAACACATAATGTGTACCTGCACAATACACAGGTGACCAATGGACGCTGACAAAGATCAAAGGGAAATTGTTGTAAGTGCAAAAAGACACAGCAGTGAACAAATGATGGTACTAAAAAATGCTGCAAAAATATTGAAGATAAATATGAATATAGTGTAAGAATTTGTTTTATATAAAAAATATATATAAATATAGGAAATGCACTATGCAGATTATGCTTATATGTCTAAATAAGTAGGAACTGAAGTACAAAACAGTAGTAAACCATGCACACACAATTTATGCCAAACTGATGTCAAGGATACATATATATAAGATAATACAAGTATTGAAAATAAAGTGCATGTGTGTCCCTTTAAGGGTTAGGCTATGTTCACACATTGCGGTTTTTACTGCGGAACCGCGGCAATTTTGCAGCTGCGGGTCCGCAGCAGTTTCCATAGCGTTTACAGTAACATGTAAACACTATGGAAACCGCAAACCGCTGTGCACATGCTGCGGGAAAAACCGCGCGGGAACGCAGCGGTTTACAACCCGCAGCATGTCACTTCTTTGTGCAGAATCGCAGCGATTCTGCACCCATAGAAATGCATTGATCCGCTTACTTCCCGCATGGGGCTGTGCACACCATGCGGGAAGTAAGCGGATAATGTGCGGGTTATACCCGGGGGGGGGAGGAGAGGAGACTCTCCTCCAGGCCCCGGGAACCATATTTGAGTAAAAAAAAAAGAATTAAAATAAAAAATAATGCTATACTCACCTCTGAAGTCTCAGCGCTGCACGCGGCCGTCCGGTCTCAGGTTTGCTATGTGACCAGGACCTGCGGTGACGTCGCGGTCACATGACCGTGACGTCACGAAGGTCCTGGTCGCACAGCATCTTTGGAACCGGACCGCCACCTGCAGCACCGAGGAGATCGGGACGTCACAGGATGAGTATATCATGATTTTATTATTTTTAACATTACTATTGATGCTGCATATTGCTGCATATGCATATGCAGCATCAATAGTTGGAGTAAAACCCCGCAGCGGAACCCGCAGGACAAAACGTGATAAATCTGCAGGGATAACCGCAGCGGGTTTGCCCTGCAGATTTATCAAATCCGCTGCGGGAGAACTCGCAGGGACAGGACGCAACGTGTGAACATAGCCTAAAGGATAAAGTGGAATGTCAGCGTGTCGTTGCACTACATGTAAGGCCTCTTTCACACGTCCAGATAATTCCAGTACCGGAGAAATCGATACCGTAATTATCCGTGTGCTCACGTAGCACATCAGTGTGGCACACGTGCGGCAGCTAAGAGGAGACGCTGAGAGGAGACGTCCCAGGAGCTGGGTATTTCCCGGCAAGCAGGGGGGCGCACAGGGGATGGGAGGCAGGAGGGAGCACACAAACTTTATTTTTAAGGGAAAATTTTAAAAAAAAACCTTGATTTTTTCATTGCTTCTCTCCAGCGAACGCTGCTGGGGAGAAGGAATGAATGCCGGCTTCAGCACTACACGCAGGGGGACAGCGCTTACTGTAGCGCTGTCTCTCCTGCGGGCGATATGTGCACACGGAGGAGAGTGTACACTGTTCTCTGTGTGCATGTGTGCTGTCCGTATTGTGGTCCGTTTGGTCGGTAAAAAACGGACTTTGTTTTGTTGCTCTGAGCATGGTCTAAGAAGTTTTCCTTAACTTGGTGACCCCGGGGGTTGTCATGATGACCCCAGGCCACCAGGGCAACGATCGGATCCCAGCACTGGTGTCGCAGGGGCACTTCTGAATGGAAAGGGAGCCCCCTCCCTGCCTCACAAATGTTGCAATCACTCTCGATCGCATCATTTAGGGGGTTAAACAGCCAGGGGCAGTGCTGGCACCATCCATGGCTGTCATAGCATGAGCTCGACCAATAGCCACGCCAAGCTCCTGCTGTGATCGGTGGGATGTGTTGATATTTCAGTACCTCCTGCTAGATCATGCTGTGATATGTCAGTCCGCCATGGGACCCCTCACCTCTTCCCGTGCCGCTCAACTATCACTGACAGCTGTCGGCTCGGAACTGTGACACTGTAAAGTCATGATGGGCATAGCACGTCATGTGGCGGGAACTGACACCCGCGCATAACATGCTACCCTTTAACTTGTCAGTCAGCATAATAATTTATTAACATAGCCATGCTTCAAGTAATTTTATAAGTTATTGATTGTTACATAGGATCAGATCCATTAACAGCGCAAGAATACATCACCAGAACTATCAGCAGCACACAAATAAGGTAAGGTGGTACAGGGAGTTGTTATCAGCCATCAGAACTGTGGACCATAGTACTGATGAGATGCAGACAGTATCACAAATAAACATTTACATCCAGGTACCTCATAGACAACATTGTCTCTGATTGGAGTGGTTCTCTATCTTTTCTTCTTCCTCTTGTTCATATACCATGATGACTTTTCACATCCACATCTCATTTGTGCAGACTTCCATCTTCTTTGGTCTTCTGCAGCACATCCCAACCCAGTACCCTCAAAAAGAGTAGCGTGATTATAATGCTCCTGAATAAAAATATCTGCCCTATGCTGTGTCCTTGAATAAATAATTGCCCCTCACTGTGCTCCCAGCACAAAATGTTATGTCAAACTGTCCCTCGTTTGGTTTATACCCTCCGCACTGCCCCTCTTTTCCATACTGAGCCCCCTCTTCACACTATCCTCTCACACTGTGTCCCCCCATAGTGCCCAGTTGCTGTACTGTGCCCTCCTTGCTGTGCCCCTCATACAATTCACCAATCCTGCCCCCTCACACTATTCTCAAGTCTCTTTATGCATTCCTCTCTCTTCATATTGTCTCCTCACACATTTACTCCCTCACTCTCCATACTGTCTCCTCATACATCCAAACTTCTTATACTATTTCCGCCCTTATTCCCTCCTGCTCCTCATGCTGTTTCCTCACATATTCCACACAACCCACACTGTATAATCACAGATGTCCCTTGTTCCCCATACTGCCATTCTATCTCCTGACAGGTCCCTCTTGCTCCCCATACTGTGTCCGCACCAATCCCTCTTACCACTTCCTCATAATGTGTCTGTGCACTAATCCCCCCTTGATCCTCATACTGGATCCGCACCAGTCCCCCACTCACCCCCTCCTCAGTTTCTACACTAACCCCCCTCTGGCTACTCATTCTGTTTAGCTCAGCAACCCCCCACTCCTCATACTGTGCCCACACCAGTTACCCTCCACTCGCCATACTGTGTCAGTACCAAGCACTAATCTCACCACGCCTCCACTCCATATACTGTGTTGCACCAATCCCCACTCCATATACTGTGTCCGCACCAATCCCCACTCCATATACTGTGTCTGCACCAATACCCACACGTCCATTCCATATACTGCGTCCACACCAGTCCACATACACCCACTCCATATATGATGTTCGCACCAATCCCCACACCCCCACTCCTCATATTGTGTCCACACCAATCCCCACACCCCCAATCCATATACTATGTCCACACCATTCCCCATACACCCACTTCATATATTATGTTAGCACCAATCCCCACACCACCACTCCATATAGTGGGTCGCACCAACCCCCACTCCATTTACTGTGCACCAATACCCACACACCCACTCCATATACTGTGTCCACACCAATCCCCACTCCATATACTGTGTCCGCACCAATCCCCACACCCCCATTTAATATACTGTGTCCACACCAGTCCCCACACACCCACTCTATATAATGTGTCTGAACATAGCCCCACTCCATAAACTGTATCCACACAAATACCCTTAGCCCCACTCCATATACTGTGTCTGCACCAATCCCTACTTTATATACTGTGTCCGAACCAATCCCCACTCCATATACAGTGTC
Organism: Ranitomeya imitator; assembly: GCF_032444005.1. Classification (NCBI taxonomy): domain Eukaryota; kingdom Metazoa; phylum Chordata; class Amphibia; order Anura; family Dendrobatidae; genus Ranitomeya; species Ranitomeya imitator. The sequence goes on from NC_091285.1 coordinate 637,605,808, forward strand.
CGCACCAATCCCCACTCCATATACTGTGTCCGCATCAATCTCCACTCCATATACTGTTTCCACACCAATCCCTACTCCATATACTGTTTCCACACCAATCCCTACTCCATACACTGTGTCTGCAAAAATCCCTACTCCATATACTGTGTCCATCTTGCTCCTCAGGTCTCCTTAAATTCCCCCGCCAATTACAATAATTCTTCTGTATATTATCAGACCGACGTTCACCGCGGTTCTGTGGACACAACAGCGCACCACTGCCGACTGTGCTCAGGACTAATGCCACGCTCTCCCCCTTCCCTAGATATGCCTTTGCCATAGGTTGTGAGTGTTATTGTGTGAGCCTTCATTATTTCAACTGAGCTGCAATATCAGACACAAATATGACATGGCATGTACTGGTGTGGTGCTGTTTCTGGAAGAAAGTAGACATGCTTTTCCATGCTGCACAGCTACTTTAGCACTTTCTGGACATGCTCTATACAGGTGTGTTGGCATGGAGGGGGTCAAGGAGCTGATTCCACACCATACATGGCAGGTGCCAGCTGCATTTTACCACCACCAGCTGCCTGACAGCCTCCTTTAACTGTTGTGATCCAGAATGTGTTTCATATAAATGGCCCTCACCCCCCCACCATGTGATTGTTGGGATCAATAGATTGGCATGGCCCCCAGAGTCCTAACGAAGGCCCCCTGTGAAGAAATCGGATTATATCTTAATTACCCAGATGACTATTTTTGGCAAACCAAGAAGAATATGCTGTTATCTATACTTTTGCTTGTGTAAGCCTGTAGTAGTGATTTTTAAGCTGATATTCCACATAACATAGTGTGCGCTTATCTTTGATGACTAGTGATGTTTGCTGATATTCTAATTATGCATTGTGTTATGGAGCCTGTTTTTGTTGACTCCTAAAGCAGAAAAGGAAAAACTATGCAAATAGAGTAAATAATCAAGTTGATCTACTTGATCTCATCACCATTGTTTCCCTTATCTTGATGCTGGACTGAAGGACACTTGTTAAATCTAAAAAAGAGATTCTGCCAAGACATTCAAAGGACCAGAGACAAGAAAGCAGCCATTTTACATCATGGCTCCATCGTGAGCGACACGGATCTATCATTCTACAGGAAACAACCTAGGTTTTTTCGGCCCTGGTTGGAAGAATACAGATTTGCTCCATTGACCATCGCTGGACCATGGATAAGTTTGGAGAAAGCCAGGATTGAGACCCGCTGGTCACCTGGCTCCATGGAAATGTTCGGATAAGCCAGGTTGTGACTCTCGTGTCAACTGGCCTTTTACCTTGTATGGACTCAATGGACTGTCATCTTCCTACGTTTCTCATTAACTCCTCTCTGTGTGTGTACCACAGGTGGGGTAGCCGACCCCGGGAGCTCTGACGTAACATCTGCCATCGTAACATCGTGACTTAACATCCTGGTGAATCAGCGGAAGGGTGACACCCTGTAATGAGCACCATCTTGGGGTATTTTGCTGGGACTGTTCTATATGTTATCTGCCTGTTTGATACGATACGATACGTTTGGGGGTTCAATAAAGCAGTGTTACACTGTTTTACCCTCACCCTATGTTGTCTGAGTAGCGTTATGCCCACGTTAAGGGGAGAACATGAATTCGGCAGGACGATCCCTGGTCCATACGGTTTCGGCTAGCGGACCTGGGTGCGCGCCGACCCCGTGTCTTCACTCCCCCACGTCACCATCTTCGTGCTTCTATGAAGCCGTGCTTCATAGGAAATCATTAATGTCACTATATACTGAAATGCTATAGTAGTAGGATAAAGTATGAGTAAAATATATTTTGTATGGCTGCATCTATAAAAGTCAGATTTATTAAAATGATAAAATTTACCATAAGGTAAATGCCATAGAGAAAAAAAAATTGACACAAAACAATTTTTTTAGTTTACAAAGTTTGGAATTTTGTTAACAACAAAAATAATAACAAAAAGCCATATCATACTGGCATTGATGTGATTGCACTGACCTGGAGAATCATGATGCCAGGTTAATTTTGTAACAGGGGCGCAGGAAGCCGATGTACTGCTCACAGAATATCATAATCAGAAAAAAACATCACACTGTACGTATCATGAAGATCTACTAAATAACAGTAAAGACATCCTGACTGGCCTAGGGGATCATAAATGAAAAAATCAAACGTAAAGTATTGGTGCCGATTGCGTTAATATGGAATCTGTCAATTAATTCACAATGTGCATAATATTGCTATAAGCCCACTCTATTGCATCATCCCATATGGTCTACAGAGTCCTGAAAATCACCTACTAGGTACACATATATAAAAACTAATGCACTGCTAGGTATAGGAGTAATTTTTGTACCTTCATAGATCAGTGGAGCAGCACAATGTAATCCCTGGGTGGACACGCGCCCACCCCAACACGCGTTTCGGAGTAGCCATAATAATTGAGCTCTATGTCTAAATCCTAAACTGTAATTTGGAAGTATACCGCACTCACAAGTGTAATATTGTGCAACAAATGAACAATTTATTGTGTACATCAATCATATAGCATCACTGTACAAAATGAAAACACAAAGCGTTACGAATAAATGACGTTTCGGACCCTCCGGGTCCTTAATCATATATCGCTGCAGAAAGAAAAAGAAAACCATGCCATATATACAATAAAACAGATTACAAAAAAATGACAACAACATGTACACAGTATTAGGTATACAATAGGTAGAGGAAACCAAAATAATAGCCCCGAGGTCAAAAACCTGAAGTAGAGAGGTAACACCAATATAAAGCCGTGTCTGAATAAATCACCTTAAAACCACACTTGTGTGAGGAGAGAGCACTGCAAGATTTTACCTTTGGTAGAGTGATGTGAGATATATAAGCACACCCAAAAGGGGGCAGAAATCAACGTATTGAGTCCGTTTGCTGTGGGAAATAGTTTAGGGGTTAGAGAGGGCTTTGTGCATAGATTAAATGGAGATGGAATAGTATGTTACCTAGGTAAGTGGTTGGCAGCGTATATGCAGGTAATATGTCACGTAGGATGCACCTATAGGATCGTTGGATAAGAGATGTTAGGAATGACTCCAGGGATAGAGTGTCCCCATGTACGCATAATGAAGGGTATTTACCTCAAGTGCCCGCGTGGAAAAGCAGCGCTCCCGTGCCCTGCTGTTGCTGTGTGTACCTCTGTGAGAGTGAGTCCTTTTTATCCCCATTAGAACAGCCGATGCTGCCAGGACGGTGACGCCCCCGGAAGTGACGTGGCGCCGCCCATAATACACAGCGCACTAGCGTCCCTGTTGCTATGGACCCTTGTCGGCTGGCTTGATTATGATGCGTTTGTTGTCACGTAAGGACCTCAGAGCTACCTTCTCGCTTTGTGAAAGATTGGAATGGGTAGGGTAAAAGCCTAGTTTGTGTTCATGCGAAAGTGATTTAATCTCCCGATCAACCAGTTCAATAAATGTTTGTCGCATGGTGTGAACGTGGTGGTTGATACTGACTTGGAATACGGAAGCCGAGTGACATAATAGATAGGGCTGATTTAACAGTATCACTTGTCTGGGGTATTATCTGATCTGTGATCCCGGGTGACAAGGCAAAATGAGTTTTCAGTCTTATTGAGCGATAAAATCGCTGAAGGTCTTTTTCAAGTTGGAATGCATTCCAACCCGAGGTGAGACAAAATGATAAGCCTTTTTGGAGCAGAGACAACTCAGCAGGGGCGAGTAGATGACTTGAGATATTGACTACCAGGTTCGGTGGCCTACCTGGGACCGAGTCGTCATTCTGTTTTCCCCGTGATCTTCTCGTGGGCCTCCTTGATGCATCCCTCCCCTGCGGTTTTTTGACAAAAAACGTGGTTGGGTTCCCCCCTGTTGAAGAGTCGCCACTCGAACTGAAGGATCCAAATCTTCTCTGGGTAGAGGGTTGACGCCAAGTTGAGGATACGTTCCATCAGTATACTCGGTTATTAGCGTAGTCCTCGTTATCCCGGTGAAATTTTTGCCTTTTCCATTCCTGCAGAGCCTTCTCGTGCTCAGCTAGAGCCTTATCCGTTTTGTTCTTAAGAACTGTCCATTCACTTGACGAGAGGGTAGTACTCAGCTGTGTTTCAATAGCCTCAACTTTCGATTTAATTTCAACTATACTTTTTTGCAGATATTCCACTGTGAGTACAATAATGTCCAGGGAGCATTTGTTTAACATTTTCTTATATTTGTCACATAATTCCTCATTATCAGCAAACAATGTAGGGCGCAGATTACTTCTGAGACCTCCTGGGATTTTACTCTGGCGGTGGTACTCCGCCAGAGTAGTACAGTGGAGGTCGTGAGAAATTAACCGTTTCTTTTCTCTCTCATAGTCTCTCGTCCTCAACTCCTGTGTGGGAGTTTTGAGAAAATCAATAGATCCAGAAACCTGTGAGAGTATACTGGAGGTAGTAACAGTATCGTAGGCAAAAGTCTCACTCGACATAGGGGAGAAAAAGGTGCAAAGACCAAGAGAATAGTGGTCAATTTGAATATAATTGGTCTGCACTCTTTTTGTAAACGTAGATGGTGGTGCTGGTATAGTGGACAAGTGTCCCAAATACTAGTAATTTGGAAGTATACCGCACTCACAAGTGGAATATCGTGCAACAAACGAACAATTTATTGTGTACATCAATCATATAGCATCACTATACAAAATGAAAACACAAAGCGTTACGAATAAATGACGTTTTGGACCCTCCGGGTCCTTAATCATATATCGCTGCGGAAAGAAAAAGAAAACCATGCCATATATACAATAAAACAGATTACAAAAAAATGACAACAACATGTACACAGTATTAGGTACACAATAGAGGAACCCAAAATAATAGCCCCGAGGTCAAAAACCTGAAGTAGAGAGGTAACACAAATATAAAGCCGTGTCTGAATAAATCACCTTAAAACCACACTTGTGTGAGGAGAGAGCACTGCAAGATTTTACCTTTGGTAGAGTGATGTGAGATATATAAGCACACCCAAAAGGGGGCAGAAATCAACGTATTGAGTCCGTTTGCTGTGGGAAATAGTTTAGGGGTTGGAGAGGGCTTTGTGCATAGATTAAATGGAGATGGAATAGTATATTACCTAGGTAAGTGGTTGGCAGCGTATATGTAGGTAATATGTCACGTAGAATGCACCTATAGGATCGTTGGATAAGAGATGTTAGGAATGACTCCAGGGATAGAGTGTCCCCATGTACGCATAATGAAGGGTATTTACCTCAAGTGCCCGCGTGGAAAAGCAGCGTTCCCGTGCCCTGCTGTTGCTGTGTGTACCTCTGTGAGAGTGAGTCCTTTTTATCCCCATTAGAACAGCCGCTGCTGCCAGGACGGTGACGCCCTCAGAAGTGACGTGGCGCCGCCCATAATACACAGCGCACTAGCGTCACCCTGTTGCTATGGACGCTCGTGCTGTGTATTGCCGGCCAATATGTGACGCATAAGCGCAGTACGGTAACGCCCCCGGAGGTGACGTGGCGCCGCCCATAATACACAGCGCACCAGCGTCCTTGTTGCTATGGATGCTCGTGCTGTGTATTGCCGGCCAATATGTGACCCATAAGCGCAGTACGGTAACTGTTGTGAATTCTGTTGTCGAGCTCCCTCCTGTGGTTGTGAATGGTACTTCGGCGAGTTCTGTCTATGGACTCCCTCTGGTGGCTGTGAGTGGAGCTGCTGCTTCTGAGGTTCCTTACACAGGTGACGTGGTTTATCCTGTGGTTGGCTGCTCTATTTAACTCCACTCAGATCGTTACTCCATGCCAGCTGTCAATGTTCCTGCATTTGTTCAGTTCGCTCTTGGATCTTTCTGGTAACCTGTCTATTCCAGCAGAAGCGAAGTTCCTGCTAGTTATTATTTGTTCATTGTTTCCTTCTCCAGCTGGATATCATGATTTTGTCTTGCTAGCTGGAAGCTCTGGGATGCAGAGTGGCATCTCCGCACCGTTAGTCGGTGCGGAGGTCTTTTTGCACACTCTGCGTGGTCTTTTGTAGTTTTTTGTGCTGACCGCAAAGATACCTTTCCTATCCTCTGTCTGTTTAGTAAGTCTGGCCTCCCTTTGCTGAAATCTGTTTCATTTCTATGTTTGTGACTTCATCTTAACTCACAGTCAATATATGGGGGGGGCTTCCTTTACCTTTGGGGAATTTCTCTGAGGCAAGATAGGCTTTATTTTCTATCTCTAGGGCTAGCTAGCTCTTAGGCTGTGAAGAGGCGTCTAGGGAGAGTCAGGAACGCCCCACGGCTATTTCTAGTGTGTGTGATAGGATTAGGGGTTGCGGTCAGCAGAGCTCCCACATCCCAGAGCTTGTCTTGTGTCAGTTTAACTATCAGGTCGTGCCGGGTGCTCCTAACCACCAGGTCAAAACAGTACAGCTGGCCCAAAGTATTAATGCATCTCAATAGAGGGATAAGAGAAGTTCTGAGACCATTTTTTTTTCTTTGCACTGTGTTTTGTCTTTCTTTTCCCCTAGACCTTTGGGTGGTTCAGGACACAGGTGTAGATATGGACATTCAAGGTCTGTCCTCTTGTGTGGATCATCTCACTGCAAGGGTACAAAACATTCAAGATTTTGTGGTTCAGAATCCGATGTTAGAGCCTAGAATTCCTATTCCTGATTTATTTTCTGGGGATAGATCTAAGTTCTTGAATTTCAAAAATAATTGTAAACTGTTTCTAGCTTTGAAACCACGCTCCTCTGGTGACCCCGTCCAACAAGTAAAAATCATTATTTCTTTGTTGCGTGGTGACCCTCAAGACTGGGCATTTTCCCTTGCGCCAGGAGATCCTGCATTGCGTGATGTTGATGCGTTTTTTCTGGCGCTTGAATTGCTTTATGATGAACCAAATTCAGTGGATCAGGCAGAGAAAATCTTGCTGGCTTTGTGTCAGGGTCAGGATGAAGCGGATGTGTACTGTCAGAAGTTTAGAAAGTGGTCTGTGCTTACTCAGTGGAATGACTGTGCCCTGGCGGCAATTTTCAGAAAGGGTCTTTCTGAAGCCCTTAAGGATGTCATGGTGGGATTTCCCACGCCTGCTGGTCTGAATGAATCTATGTCCTTGGCCATTCAGATCGATCGGCGCTTGCGTGAGCGCAAAGCTGTGCACCATCTGGCGGTATTCTCTGAGCATAGGCCTGAGCCTATGCAATGTGATAGGACTTTGACCAGAGCTGAACGGCAAGAACACAGATGTCGGAATGGGCTGTGTTTTTACTGTGGTGAATCCACTCATGCTATCTCCGATTGTCCTAAGCGCACTAAGCAGTTCGCTAGGTCTGCCACCATTGGTACGGTACAGTCTAAATTTCTTTTGTCCGTTACTCTGATTTGCTCTCTGTCGTCCTATTCTGTTATAGCATTTGTGGATTCAGGCGCTGCCCTGAATTTGATGGACTAGGGGTTTGCCAGGCGCTGTGGTTTTTTCTTGGAGCCCTTGCAGTATCCTATTCCATTGAGAGGAATTGATGCCACGCCTTTGGCCAAGAATAAGCCTCAGTACTGGACTCAATTGACCATGTGCATGGCTCCTGCACATCAGGAGGATATTCGCTTTTTGGTGTTGCATAATCTGCATCATGTGGTCGTTTTGGGGTTGCCATGGCTACAGGTCCATAATCCAGTGTTGGATTGGAAATCTATGTCTGTGTCCGGCTGGGGTTGTCATGGGGTACATGGTGATGTTCCATTGTTGTCAATTTCGCCTTCCACTCCTTCTGAAGTTCCTGAGTTTTTATCAGATTACCGGGATGTATTTGAAGAGCCCAAATCCGGTGCCCTACCTCCTCATAGGGATTGCGATTGTGCTATTAATTTGATTCCTGGTAGTAAGTTTCCTAAGGGCCGACTGTTTAATTTATCTGTGCCAGAGCACGCCGCTATGCGGAGTTATATAAAGGAATCCTTGGAGACGGGTCATATTCGCCCGTCGTCGTCACCATTGGGAGCAGTGTTATGACCTGGTGGTCAGGACAAAAATGGACCTGGTGGTTAAGAGCACACGGAATGACCTGATAGTTACTGATAATAAGGACGAGCTCTGGGACGTGGGAACTCTGCTGACCGCAATCCCTAAACCTATCAAACACACTAGAAATAGCCGTGGATTGCGCCTAACGCTCCCTAAGCAACTCGGCACAGCCTAAGAAACTAGCTAGCCCTGAAGATAGAAAAATAAAGCCTACCTTGCCTCAGAGAAATTTCCCAAAGGAAAAGGCAGCCCCCCACATATAATGACTGTGAGTAAAGATGAAAATACAAACACAGAGATGAAATAGATATAGCAAAGTGAGGCCCGACTTACTGAACAGACCGAGGATAGGAAAGGTTACTTTGCGGTCAGCACAAAAACCTACAAAAAGACCACGCAGGGGGCGCAAAAAGACCCTCCGCACCGACTCACGGTGCGGAAGCGCTCCCTCTGCGTCCCAGAGCTTCCAGCAAGCAAGACAACAAATTAAATAGCAAGCTGGACAGAAAAATTGCAAACCAAAGAAATACAAGCTGGAACTTAGCTTCTGATGGGAAGACAGGTCACAAGAACGATCCAGGAGTGAACTAGACCAATACTGGAACATTGACAGGTGGCATGGAGCAAAGATCTAAGTGGAGTTAAATAGAGCAGCAGCTAACGAATTAACCTCGTCACCTGTGAAACTCAGAAACACCCACCAGAGGAAGTCCATGGACAGAACCGGCCGAAGTACCATTCATGACCACAGGAGGGAGCCCGACAACAGAATTCACAACAGTACCCCCCCTTGAGGAGGGGTCACCGAACCCTCACCAGAGCCCCCAGGCCGACCAGGATGAGCCAAATGAAAGGCACGAACCAGATCGGCAGCATGAACGTCAGAGGCAAAAACCCAGGAATTATCTTCCTGACCATAACCATTCCACTTGACCAGGTACTGGAGTTTCCGTCTCGAAACACGAGAATCCAAAATCTTCTACACCACATACTCCAACTCCCCCTCAACTAACACCGGGGCAGGAGGATCAACACATGGAACCACAGGCGCCACGTATCTCCGCAATAACGACCTATGGAACACATTATGGATGGCAAAAGAAGCTGGAAGGGCCAAACGAAATGACACAGGATTGATAACCTCAGAAATCTTATACGGACCAATGAAACGAGGCTTAAACTTAGGAGAGGAAACCTTCATAGGAACATAACGAGACGACAACCAAACCAAATCCCCAACATGAAGTCGGGGACCCACACAGCGCCGGCGGTTAGCGAAACGTTGAGCCTTCTCCTGGGACAATGTCAAATTGTCCACCACATGAGTCCAAATCTGCTGCAACCTATCCACCACAGTATCTACACCAGGACAGTCTGAAGACTCAACTTGCCCTGAAGAGAAACGAGGATGGAAACCAGAATTGCAGAAAAACGGCGAAACCAAAGTAGCCGAGCTGGCCCGATTATTAAGGGCGAACTCAGCCAACGGCAAAAAGGACACCCAATCATCCTAATCAGCAGAAACAAAGCATCTCAGATATGTTTCCAAAGTTTGATTAGTTCGTTCGGTTTGGCCATTTGTCTGAGGATGGAAAGCTGAGGAAAAAGACAAATCAATGCCCATCCTAGCACAAAAGGATCGCCAAAACCTTGAAACAAACTGGGAACCTCTGTCAGAAACGATGTTCTCCGGGATACCATGTAAACGAACCACATGCTGGAAAAATAATGGAACCAAATCAGAGGAGGAAGGCAAATTAGACAAAGGTACCAAATGGACCATCTTAGAAAAGCGATCACAAACCACCCAAATGACCGACATCTTTTGAGAGACGGGGAGATCCGAAATAAAATCCATAGAAATATGCGTCCAGGGCCTCTTCGGGACCGGCAAGGGCAAAAGCAACCCACTGGCACGAGAACAGCAGGGCTTAGCCCGAGCACAAGTCCCACAGGACTGCACAAAAGAACGCACATCCCACGACAAAGACGGCCACCAGAAGGATCTAGCCACCAAATCTCTGGTACCAAAGATTCCAGGATGCCCAGCCAACACTGGACAATGAATCTCAGAGATAACTCTACTAGTCCATCTATCAGGGACAAACAGTTTCTCCGCTGGGCAACGGTCAGGTCTATCAGCCTGAAATTTTTGCAGCACCCGCAGTAAATCAGGGGAGATGGCAGACAAAATTACCCCCTCTTTGAGAATACCCGCCGGCTCAGGAACACCCGGAGAGTCAGGCACAAAATTCCTTGACAGGGCATCAGCCTTCACATTCTTAGAGCCCGGAAGGTACGAAACCACAAAATCAAAACGGGAGAAAAATAATGACCATCGAGCCTGTCTCGGATTCAACCGTTTGGCAGACTCAAGATAAGTCAAATTCTTGTGATCTGTCAAGACCACCACGCGATGCTTGGCTCCTTCCAGCCAATGACGCCACTCCTCGAATGCCCACTTCATGGCCAACAATTCACGATTACCAACATCATAGTTACTCTCAGCAGGCGAAAACTTTCTAGAAAAGAAAGCACATGGCTTCATCACCGAGCCATCAGAACTTCTTTGCAACAAAACAACCCCTGCTCCAATCTCAGAAGCATCAACCTCAACCTGAAACGGGAGTGAAACATCTGGCTGGCACAACACAGGGGCAGAAGAAAAACGATGCTTCAACTCCTGAAAAGCCTCTACAGCCGCAGAAGACCAATTGACCACATCAGCACCCTTCTTGGTCAAATCAGTCAACGGTTTAGCAACAGTAGAAAAATTAGCGATGAAGCGCCGATAAAAATTAGCAAAGCCCAGGAACTTTTGCAGGCTCTTCACAGATGTCGGCTGAGTCCAATCGTAAATGGCTTGGACATTAACAGGGTCCATCTCGATAGTAGAAGGGGAAAAAATGAACCCCAAAAATGAAACCTTCTGAACTCCAAAGAGACACTTTGACCCCTTCACAAACAAGGAATTCGCACGAAGGACCTGGAACACCATTCTGACCTGCTTCACATGAGACTCCCAATCATCCGAAAAGACCAAAATATCATCCAAATACACAATCAGGAATTTATCCAGGTACTCTCGGAAGATGTCATGCATAAAGGACTGAAATACTGATGGAGCATTGGAAAGCCCGAATGGCATAACCAGGTACTCAAAATGGCCCTCGGGCGTATTAAATGCTGTTTTCCATTCATCGCCTTGTTTAATACGCACAAGATTATACGCCCCTCGAAGATCTATCTTGGTGAACCAACTAGCCCCTTTAATACGAGCAAACAAATCAGACAGCAACGGCAAAGGATACTGAAATTTGACTGTAATTTTATTAAGAAGGCAGTAATCAATACAAGGTCTCAAAGAACCATCCTTCCTGGCCACAAAAAAGAACCCTGCTCCTAACGGTGATGACGACGGGCGAATATGGCCTTTCTCCAAGGATTCCTTTATATAACTCCGCATAGCGGCGTGTTCTGGCACAGATAAATTGAACAATCGGCCCTTAGGAAACTTACTACCAGGAATCAAACTAATTGCACAATCGCAATCCCTATGAGGAGGTAGGGCACTGGCTTTGGGCTCATCAAATACATCACGATAATCCGACAAAAACTCTGGAACTTCAGAAGGAGTGGAAGACGAAATAGACAAAAATGGAACATCACCATGTACCCCCTGGCAACCCCAGCTGGACACAGACATAGATTTCCAGTCCAATACTGGATTATGAACCTGTAGCCATGGCAACCCCAAAACGACCACATCATGCAGATTATGCAACACCAGAAAGTGGATATCCTCCTGATGTGCAGGAGCCATGCACATGGTCAATTGGGTCCAGTACTGAGGCTTATTCTTGGCCAAAGGCGTAGCATCAATTCCTCTCAATGGAATAGGATACTGCAAGGGCTCCAAGAAAAAACCACAGCGCCTAGCATACTCCAAGTCCATCAAATTCAGGGCAGCGCCTGAATCCACAAATGCCATAACAGAATAGGATGACAAAGAGCAAATCAGAGTAACAGACAATAGAAATTTAGACTGTACCGTACCAATGGTGGCAGACCTAGCGAACCGCTTAGTGCGCTTTGGACAATCGGAGATAGCATGAGTGGAATCACCACAGTAAAAACATAGCCCATTCTGATGTCTGTGTTCTTGCCGTTCAGCTCTGGTCAAAGTCCTATCACATTGCATAGGCTCAGGCCCATGCTCAGATAGTACCGCCAAATGGTGCACAGCTTTACGCTCACGCAAGCGTCGATCGATCTGAATGGCCAAGGACATAGACTCATTCAGACCAGCAGGCATGGGAAACCCCACCATGACATCCTTAAGGGCTTCAGAGAGACCCTTTCTGAAGATTGCTGCCAGGGCACATTCATTCCACTGAGTGAGCACAGACCACTTTCTAAACTTCTGACAATATATCTCCACTTCATCCTGACCCTGACACAGAGCCAGCAAGATTTTCTCTGCCTGATCCACTGAATTAGGTTCGTCATAAAGCAATCCAAGCGCCAGGAAAAACGCATCAACATCACGCAATGCCGGATCTCCTGGCGCAAGGGAAAATGCCCAGTCTTGAGGGTCACCACGTAACAAAGAAATAATGATCTTTACTTGTTGAACAGGGTCACCTGAGGAGCGAGGTTTCAAGGCAAGAAACAATTTACAATTATTTTTGAAATTCAAGAACTTAGATCTATCACCAAAAAACAAATCAGAAATTGGAATCCTAGGCTCTGACATCGGATTCTGAACCACAAAATCTTGAATGTTTTGTATCCTTGTAGTGAGATTATCCATCCAAGAGGACAGACCTTGAATATCCATGTTTACATCAGTGTCCTGAACCACCCAGAGGTAAATGGGAAAATAGAAACAAAACACACTGCAAAGAAAAAAAAATGGTCTCAGAACTTCTCTTATCCCTCTATTGAGATGCATTAGTACTTTTGGCCACCTGTACTGTTATGACCTGGTGGTCAGGACAAAAATGGACCTGGTGGTTAAGAGCACACGGAATGACCTGATAGTTACTGATAATAAGGATGAGCTCTGGGACGTGGGAACTCTGCTGACCGCAATCCATAAACCTATCAAACACACTAGAAATAGCTGTGGATTGCGTCTAACTCTCCCTAAGCAACTCGGCACAGCCTAAGAAACTAGCTAGCCCTGAAGATAGAAAAATAAAGGCTACCTTGCCTCAGAGAAATTCCCCAAAGGAAAAGGCAGCCCCCCACATATAATGACTGTGAGTAAAGATGAAAATACAAACACAGAGATGAAATAGATCAGAGCAACAAATTAAATAGCAAGCTGGGCAGAAAAATAGCAAACCAAAGAAATACAAGCTGGAACTTAGCTTCTGATGGGAAGACAGGTCACAAGAACGATCCAGAAGTGAACTAGACCAATACTGGAACATTGACAGGTGGCATGGAGCAAAGATCTAAGTGGAGTTAAATAGAGCAGCAGCTAACGAATTAACCTCGTCACCTGTGAAACTCAGAAACACCCACCAGAGGAAGTCCATGGACAGAACCAGCCGAAGTACCATTCATGACCACAGGAGGGAGCCCGACAACAGAATTCACAACAGAGCAGGGTTCTTTTTTGTGGCTAAGAAGGATGGCTCTTTGAGACCTTGTATTGATTACCGCCTTCTTAATAAGATCACAGTCAAGTTTCAGTATCCTTTGCCGCTGCTGTCTGATTTGTTTGCTCGGATTAAGGGGGCTAGTTGGTTCACCAAGATAGATCTTCGAGGGGTGTATAATCTTGTGCGAATTAAACAGGGCGATGAATGGAAAACAGCATTTAATACGCCCGAGGGCCATTTTGAGTACCTGGTTATGCCATTCGGGCTTTCTAATGCTCCATCTGTGTTTCAGTCCTTTATGCATGACATCTTCCGAGAGTACCTGGATAGATTCATGATTGTATATTTGGATGACATTTTGGTCTTTTCGGATGATTGGGAGACTCATGTGAAGCAGGTCAGAATGGTGTTCCAGGTCCTTCGTGCGAATTCCTTGTTTGTGAAGGGGTCAAAGTGTCTCTTTGGAGTTCAGAAGGTTTCATTTTTGGGTTTCATTTTTTCCCCTTCTACTATCGAGATGGACCCTGTTAAGGTTCAGGCCATTTATGACTGGACTCAGCCGACATCTGTGAAGAGCCTGCAGAAGTTCCTGGGCTTTGCTAATTTTTACCGTCTCTTCATCGCTAATTTTTCTATTATTGCTAAACCGTTGACTGATTTGACCAAGAAAGGTGCTGATGTGGTCAATTGGTCCTCTGCGGCTGTAGAGGCTTTTCAGGAGTTGAAGCGTCGTTTTTCTTCTGCCCCTGTGTTGTGCCAGCCAGATGTTTCGCTTCCGTTTCAGGTCGAGGTTGATGCTTCTGCGATTGGAGCAGGGGCTGTTTTGTCGCAAAGAAGTTCTGATGGTTTGGTGATGAAACCATGTGCCTTCTTTTCTAGAAAATTCTCGCCTGCTGAGCGCAATTATGATGTTGGCAATCGAGAGCTGTTGGCCATGAAGTGGGCATTCGAGGAGTGGCGACATTGGCTTGAAGGAGCTAAACATCTCGTGGTGGTCTTGACGGATCACAAGAATTTGACTTATCTCGAGTCTGCCAAACGGTTGAATCCTAGACAGGCTCGATGGTCGCTCTTTTTCTCCCGTTTTGATTTTGTGGTTTCATACCTTCCGGGATCTAAGAATGTGAAGGCTGATGCCCTGTCAAGGAGTTTTGTGCCTGACTCTCCGGGTGTTCCGGAGCCGGCGGGTATTCTTAAAGAGGGGGTAATTTTGTCTGCCATCTCCCCTGATTTGCGGCGCGTGCTGCAGAAGTTTCAGGCTGATAGACCTGACCGTTGTCCAACGGAGAAACTGTTTGTTCCTGATAGATGGGCTAGTAGAGTTATCTCTGAGGTTCATTGTTCGGTGTTGGCTGGTCATCATGGAATCTTTGGTACCAGAGATTTGGTAGCTAGATCCTTTTGGTGGCCTTCTTTGTCACGGGATGTGCGTTCTTTTGTGCAGTCCTGTGGGACTTGTGCTCGGGCTAAGCCCTGCTGTTCTCGTGCCAGTGGGTTGCTTTTGCCCTTGCCGGTCCCGAAGAGGCCCTGGATGCATATTTCCATGGATTTTATTTCTGATCTCCCTGTTTCTCAAAGGATGTCGGTCATTTGGGTGGTTTGTGATCGCTTCTCTAAGATGGTCCATTTGGTACCCTTGTCTAAATTGCCTTCCTCCTCTGATTTGGTGCCATTGTTTTTCCAGCATGTGGTTCGTTTGCATGGCATTCCGGAGAACATCGTCTCGGACAGAGGTTCCCAGTTTGTTTCGAGGTTTTGGTGGTCCTTTTGTGCTAAGATGGGCATTGATTTGTCTTTTTCTTCGGCTTTCCATCCTCAGACTAATGGCCAAACCGAACAAACTAATCAGACTTTGGAAACATATCTGAGATGCTTTGTTTCTGCTGATCAGGATGATTGGGTGTCCTTCTTACCTTTGGCTGAGTTCGCCCTTAATAATTGGGCCAGCTCGGCTACTTTGGTTTCTCCTTTGTTCTGTAATTCTGGTTTCCATCCTCGTTTCTCTTCAGGGCAGGTTCGGACTGTCCTGGTGTGGATACTGTGGTGGACAGGTTGCAGCAAATTTGGACTCATGTGGTGGACAATTTGACATTGTCCCAGGAGAAGGCTCAACATTTCGCTAACCGCCGGCGCTGTGTTGGTCCCCGACTTCGTGTTGGGGATTTGGTTTGGTTGTCATCTCGTCATGTTCCTATGAAGGTTTCCTCTCCTAAGTTTAAGCCTCGTTTCATTGGGCCATATAAGATTTCTGAAGTTCTTAATCCTGTGTCATTTCGTTTGGACCTTCCAGCTTCTTTTGCCATCCATAATGTGTTCCATAGGTCGTTATTGCGGAGATACGTGGTGCCTATGGTTCCCTCCGTTGATCCTCCTGCCCCGGTGTTGGTCGAGGGGGAGTTGGAGTATGTGTTGGAGAAGATTTTGGATTTTCATGTTTCG
Organism: Ranitomeya imitator; assembly: GCF_032444005.1. Lineage (NCBI taxonomy): Eukaryota > Metazoa > Chordata > Amphibia > Anura > Dendrobatidae > Ranitomeya > Ranitomeya imitator. Next base: position 637,621,882 of record NC_091285.1, read on the forward strand.
AGACGGAAACTCCAGTACCTGGTCAAGTGGAAGGGTTATGGTCAGGAAGATAATTCCTGGGTTTTTGCCTCTGATGTTCATGCTGCCGATCTAGTTCGTGCCTTTCATTTGGCTCATCCTGATCGGCCTGGGGGCTCTGGTGAGGGTTCGGTGACCCCTCCTCAAGGGGGGGTACTGTTGTGAATTCTGTTGTCGAGCTCCCTCCTGTGGTCGTGAATGGTACTTCAGCGAGTTCTGTCTATGGACTCCCTCTGGTGGCTGTGAGTGGAGCTGCTGCTTCTGAGGTTCATTACACAGGTGACGTGGTTTATCCTGTGGTTGGCTGCTCTATTTAACTCCACTCAGATCGTTACTCCATGCCAGCTGTCAATGTTCCTGCATTTGTTCAGTTCGCTCTTGGATCTTTCTGGTGACCTGTCTATTCCAGCAGAAGCTAAGTTCCTGCTAGTTATTATTTGTTCATTGTTTCCTTGTCCAGCTGGATATCATAATTTTGTCTTGCTAGCTGGAAGCTCTGGGACGCAGAGTGGCATCTCCGCACCGTTAGTCGGTGCGGAGGTCTTTTTGCACACTCTGCGTGGTCTTTTGTAGTTTTTTGTGCTGACCGCAAATATACCTTTCCTATCCTCTGTCTGTTTAGTAAGTCTGGCCTCCCTTTGCTGAAATCTGTTTCATTTCTATGTTTGTGACTTCATCTTAACTCACAGTCAATATATGTGGGGGGCTTCCTTTACCTTTGGGGAATTTTCCGAGGCAAGGTAGGCTTTATTTTCTATCTCTAGGGCTAGCTAGCTCTTAGGCTGTGAAGAGGCATCTAGGGAGAGTCAGGAACGCTCCACGGCTATTTCTAGTGTGTGTGATAGGATTAGGGGTTGCGGTCAGCAGAGCTCCCACATCCCAGAGCTTGTCTTGTGTGAGTTTAACTATCAGGTCGTGCCGGGTGCTCCTAACCACCAGGTCATAACAGGTAACGCCCCCGGAGGTGACGTGGCGCCGCCCATAATACACAGCGCACCAGCATCCTTGTTGCTATGGACGCTCGTGCTGTGTATTGCCGGCCAATCTGTGACGCGCAAGCGCAGTGAGCCTAAGTGACGAGGCCGCTATGTTGGAGGTGCTGTGCTCTGTAGTGCGGACCCCGAAGCTAGTGCGCATGCGCGGTGATGCCCGGCGGTGTCAGTCCCTGGGAACCATATATATGCAACCAGGAAGTCTATAATGCAACCCCTCTATAAGGTGTGACTAAGATACAGGGAAAAAATGGCCAATCTGGATATAGATGGGTGTATGTATAGTGTAATTCACTTAGATTAAAGCGGAAATACCTGATACATGGATGGAGAACCTAATCTAACACTGATTGTATATGGAGGGTGTAGAAGGGGGAAAAAATATAGAAATAAAAATTAAAAATAAAAAGTGGAAAATCAAAAAATATATTAAATAAATAAATACTGAAGAAAAATATAAATACTGAACCTGTTGAGTCTGGCACGATGTTGTATGAAATAGAATATAAAGACCAAATTAATATAAAAAAATGTAAAAAAAATATATGGAGATGATAAAGAAAAATTATTAAATGGAAAATAAAAAATAAAGAATAAAAATAAAATAAAAAAATTAAATTAAAAAAGGATGAATAAAAAATAAAAAATAAAAACTAAACTATAAATGAAAAATAAAAAATAAATAATAGAAGAACTAACACAAGTAGTTCACATAGACCCAGTCTTAATTCTTATAGAGCACGGACTCACCAACAGAGGATCAAAGTCAGCGTGTCTGAAAAATTAAAAGGGGAGATGGTTAATGACCCTGTAGGATAGACTAGAGAAATCTATATATGCCAATCTATTTCCCTATTAAGACCCCTCAATTCCAAGGTATCTAAAGTGTATATCCAGTATGTTTCTCTCCGTTTTAAAAGCTTAATATGGTCTCCCCCTCTCCTTGGACGTGGCACTTGTTCCACAACCTGGAAACGCAGCTGCGCAACCAAGTGTTTGTACTTATGGTACCGTCACACAGTGCAATTTTGATCGCTACGACGGCACGATTTGTGACGTTCGAGCGATATAGGTACGATATCGCAGCGTGTGACACGCTCCTGCGATCAGGGACCCCGCTGTGAATCGTACGTCGTAGCACATCGTTTGAAACTTTCTTTCGTCGTCTAGTGTCCCGCTGTGGCGGCATGATCGCATGGTGTGACAAAGGTGTGCACGATATTGTATACGATGTAAAGGGCGGAGGAGCTGGCTACGTAGGAGCGCTGAATTCTCCACCTCCCGTGTGCTGATTGGGCGGTACAATACTGTGCGCTCATTCGACAAAGGACTATTGTTCCCAGCGGATAAAACCGGAGCTCTCGAGCGCGCTATTCATTTCTCTCTGTAGCACGTGCTGTGAACAGAACTCCTAAATTCGCTGGATTCCCTGGACTTTTAACTACTGGACTTTTACCGCAAAAGGTATGTATAACGCTACAGCGTAGCATATGTTGCGCTTCAACGGGGATAAACGCTGGAGTGTGGTTGATTGTTCCTTTGAGTAGGGTAGGCCTGAGAACCTCAGGTACACAGCTGTTGCGTGGCCCAATTAATTAATCCTTTTACAGATCGAGATGGTTGACTGCCCCATTTAATACCAGTAGTAACATATATAGTTATTAGATCAATGGTCAGAACATTGTTTTGTAAGCACGTGTATTTATTGTACGTTTGTTTTCTTTTTAGGAACTATGCTCACTTCCGATGAGAGTTCTGTTGTTGCTGCTGCCCTGGTGTTTGAGGCAGCACGTCTCCAAGAGGAGAGACGTCCTAAACGAAAACGTCGCATGTGGACCCGGAGCTGGCTGCAGAAAAGATCCACATTGTCACACATGGGTCTCATAAGAGAGTTACGTGACAATAACCCTCAAGATTTCCGAAACTACCTTCGGATGTCCGAGGAATCCTTCAAAATAATACTGTCTGCTGTTACGCCACTCATACAAAGGTGTGATACGCCGATGCGTGCAGCCGTGCCCGTGGAGGAAAGGTTGGCGGTGACACTGCGCTTCCTGGCAACAGGAAGGTCTCTTCAGGATTTGCAGTTTTCCGCAGCTGTTTCCAGACCTTTCCTGAGCGTTGTGATTCCGGAGACATGCGAGGCCATTGTGCAGAGCTTAAGGCATTATATGGAGGTACTACTATTTTTTTTTGGCTGCTGTGTTATGTCGATATATTATACTAGCTATTGAACCAGTTCTACGCCCTGATGGCGAGCATTTCTATAGGTATATGTTCTACATCCTATCATGTGCTGCTCCCATCCTGCGCCCCCATTCAGACATGTGCTGCTGTGATCCTGCGCCTCCATTCTGACATGTGCTGCTACCATTTTGCGGCTCCATTCTGATATGTGCTGCTCCAACCCTGCGCCACCCTTTTTTATTTGCTGCTCCCAACGTAATTTTATTGATTCTATTATTTAGATATATTGTTTAGCACCCCCTCTGAGTCACCGAAGCCATCTGTAAAAAAAATGGCTGCCTGCATACTCTGTGTTGTTGACTTTGTTATACTAATCCATACTGCGCCTCAATCGCTGTAGGATGTCCACATGAGAGTGTATGTGCATAATATATTTGACCAAATTTGTACATGTTTCCTTCTCATCTTGCAGTTTCCCAAGACGGCGGATGACTGGAAGAGGATTGGTTCCGATTTTGATGAGCTGTGGCAGTTTCCAAACTGCGGTGGTGCATTAGATGGAAAGCATGTGCGCATCACGCAACCAGCCAACTCTGGATCATTTTTTTTCAACTACAAAGGATATTTCAGTGTGATCCTCATGGCCCTTGTCAATGCAAACTATGAGTTTGTCGATGTGGATGTTGGCATGAATGGTCGAGTCTCCGACGGTGGTGTTTTTGAACACACTTCATTTGGGGAAAGCTTGAGGAACAATGAACTGCTGTTGCCACTAAATGAAGACACAAAAGCAAACCTAAATTTTGTCTTCATCGCTGATGAAGCTTTCCCTCTTCATCCACATTTGCTGAAGCCATTTGCACAGAGAACACTCACACCGGAGCGCAGAATCTTTAATTACCGGTTGTCGAGGGCCCGTCGTGTGGTTGAAAATGCCTTTGGGATAATGGCAAATCGGTTTAGAGTGTTCCACACAGCTATCAACTTGAAGCTGCCGTCTATAGACATTGTGGTTTTGGCATGCTGTGTGCTCCATAATTTCCTGAGACGTCATGATACGAACTCCTATTCTCCTCCTTCGTTTATTGATGCAGTGGACGCACGAACCGGAGATATTGTGCCCGGGGAATGGCGTACACAACCTGAAAATTTTACAGCTCTTCAAGCTCTTGGATCTGGCAGACAGGCAGACGATGCAAGGGACTGTCGCGAAAAATACTGTCAGTACTTTAATGGTTCTGGAGCTGTACCGTGGCAGGATCGCGCCGTATAACATAAAAATTTGTTTTTTTGCTTTGCTGTCATATAAACCTCTCTAAATAACTTTAAATGTGATGCCTATACAATGGTGCTGTTAACCCTTATAGCTTGGTAAACATTAAAGAAAGAATGCGAAGATTTTTGGTTTTTTTTGTAACACTTCTTGGTTTTAAATTATTTTACAACAAAATATAACATAACCCCCCCACCAAAAAAATTTTATCTCCTGCCCAAGAGGTGTCGCAGCGTCACGCCCTGCTGCTCCACTTGACTCTGGAGGAGCGCTGCTGTCTGCTGCAGGAGCGCTGCTGTCCGCTCCAGTCGCAATTGTCTCGCCAGGAGCTCTCTTACGGTGGCCGTTTCTGTGGATAGAAGAGGTTGGAGAACCAACGTTGATTCCTCTGAAAATACATCTCGACCTCTGGGGCAGGACCTAATTTTCTGTGTTGTAAATTTCTATTTGGTCTGGCACCACAGGGCGATGTAAATTTTAATATATTTTACAGTTTTGGTTGTCTATGGTGACATCCAGCAGAAAACCACTCGCATTATCTTGATACTTACGGAGAAGGGACGCCGGTTCCTCATTGCCAGAACCAGAGCTGCTAATGTCCCATCCCAGCGATCTGGCCACTGCTGCAGCACCTAAAAGCAAATAATAACAGATCTGGTTAACTATGGAACACGCCGTTGGGAAGCGCTCGCAGTTTTGGTCACTTACGTATGTTAGCTTCTGGGGAGAATGCCGCGGACCCGGGGGAGGAAGAGGAGTGTCGAAAGGGAGGTGTTGAGGGTGGTGTAGGGGTGCGAGGCCGTCTGCTCTCTGGTGGTGGCGTGGTAGGCCGCTGGGTCATTACTGCGTCTGTAATGTATTCAAATATTTCCGCTACCCTCTTATGTCCCGTATGCAGTTGAAAAACTTTAATCTATGATTGTTAACTTACGTGACGTCACGGACTGTGGGCTCCCGCTGGTGGTGGATGCTGTGGTGCTGCTGGCAATGGCAGGTACCTGTTGCCGCCGCTGTCTCTCTACACAGAAAGTTTACAAACGCAATCTTTAAAAACACATGTAGAGTGCTGCAGATCAAAGCTAACAATATACTGAAACATAAAATTTATATCACACTTCACAGGGGTGCGAGGGTGCATGGTCGCAACAGATGGTGGAGGTGTGGTAGGCCGCTGGGTCATTACTGCGTCTGTAATGTCTTCAAATATTTCAGGTACCCTGTTATGTCCCGTGTGATGTTAAAAAAAATGCAATAAATGATTGTGAACTTACGTGATGTCCCGGACTGTGGGCTCCCACTGGTGCCTGAAGATGGGGTACTGGTGGCAATGGTGGGTCTGACTTGCCGCCGCTGTCTCTCTACACCTAAAGTAAAGAATCACAATGTTTACACACAAATGTTGAGTGCTGCAGAGCAAAGCTTACAATATACTCAAACATAAAATCGAGATCACACTTTACAGGGGTGCGATACTCTGACATGTCTGTGGGCTCTGGGGTTCAATGGTCTTCCTGTCTTTGGAAAACGTATTATTTCATCTGTAGGCCAACCTCCTCCGTTAATATTTATGGGAAATTGAGAAAGTAAAAATTATGGACATCTTAATAATTTCAAGATGGAGGTTGAGATTAGGGAACCCGACAAGTTTTCTCACGGACAACGCATATTCTGCTTGGAGAATAACTAAATTGTACAAAAACGGGGCATGTGTTTTAATGCATTTGAGGTCACGTTGGCAACCATGAGCGCAAGACTCCCTCCCAAACCCCCCCCCCTCCTGACAGCGTGCATCTCCCAATCCCCCCATACTAGTACTTGCCTCGCCTTGCCTCCGCACGCAACTCCGCAAACATTTGTGGCGTTTTATAGCGGAGGTCAGCCCATTTTTTACGCAGCTGAAGCTGACTGCGGCAGACGCCAAACCTCCTCTCCATCATTCTTGTTATGTGGCCAAGCACTTCTCGCTTGTGGATGTGTGGGTGGGCAGGGCGGCTCTCCAGACCCTCGTAATCCATGGCATCCATCTGGGAAATAAAAAAAGGAGTTCTGGCTGCCCCAGAGGAGCAGAACGCATTCTCGCCGCCATTTTAGATGGAATGACCCTGAAGAGCAACGCCCAGAGGAGGAGCTGCGCTCCGCCGTCCTGCCGCGCCATTGGCATCGCAATAGCGTTGCCGTTTATGAACAGCGTCACATTTGTGACGACTGAGCGTTAAGAAAGGAACGCACATAGTAAATGCCGTTCGAAGTATCGTTATATAACGCCGGAGCGGCACGTTAAGTACGCTCGTGGTCTATGACGGCGTGATGACGTTACAGCGTTCCTGCGTGCCTGCCCTAGCTTGTTTTTGTCCCCTGACATCGTGATAATGGCTGCCAGTCGCCGTGGTCCACCTATGGGCATCCCAGAGCTCAAGTTCCTTATTGGAACAATGGATAGGATGCAGTATGAAACCACAGGGATGGTGCTGCACCGCAACCAGCACAAGGAGGAAGTTGTCCGTGTGGTGTCTGAGGGCCTCAGGAAGCGGTTTGGGATAACTCGGACCAAGGCCCAGATTGTTAAAAAATGGGGCGATCTCAAGTCGAAAAGGCCAGAGCGCCTGCAGGAGCTTCGCCAGGAGATTAGCAGAGGTTAGTACTCAGGTACCCAAAAGTATGTTGGACAGCTATGGGACAGTTTGAACGTTGCAGAGCCACTATGTGCCACACCTATGGGACAGTTTGAACGTTGCAGAGCCACTATGTGCCACTGCTATGGGACAGTTTGAATGTTGCAGAGCCACTATGTGCCACAGCTATGGGACAGTTTGAACGTTGCAGAGCCACTATGTGCCACAGCTATGGGACAGTTTGAACGTTGCAGAGCCACAGCTATGGGACAGTTTGAACGTTGCAGAGCCACTATGTGCCACAGCTATGGGACAGTTTGAACGTTGCAGAGCCACTATGTGCCACAGCTATGGGACAGTTTGAACGTTGCAGAGCCACTATGTGCCACAGCTATGGGACAGTTTGAACGTTGCAGAGCCACTATGTGCCACAGCTATGGGACAGTTTCTACGTTGCAGAGCCACTATGTGCCACTGCTATGGGACAGTTTGAATGTTGCAGAGCCACTATGTGCCACAGCTATGGGACAGTTTGAACGTTGCAGAGCCACTATGTGCCACAGCTATGGGACAGTTTGAACGTTGCAGAGCCACTATGTGCCACAGCTATGGGACAGTTTGAACGTTGCAGAGCCACTATGTGCCACAGCTATGGGACAGTTTGAACGTTGCAGAGCCACTATGTGCCACAGCTATGGGACAGTTTGAACGTTGCAGAGCCACTATGTGCCACAGCTATGGGACAGTTTGAACGTTGCAGAGCCACTATGTGCCACAGCTATGGGACAGTTTCTACGTTGCAGAGCCACTATGTGCCACTGCTATGGGACAGTTTGAATGTTGCAGAGCCACTATGTGCCACAGCTATGGGACAGTTTGAACGTTGCAGAGCCACTATGTGCCACAGCTATGGGACAGTTTGAACGTTGCAGAGCCACTATGTGCCACAGCTATGGGACAGTTTGAACGTTGCAGAGCCACTATGTGCCACAGCTATGGGACAGTTTGAACGTTGCAGAGCCACTATGTGCCACAGCTATGGGACAGTTTGAACGTTGCAGAGCCACTATGTGCCACAGCTATGGGACAGTTTGAACGTTGCAGAGCCACTATGTGCCACAGCTATGGGACAGTTTGAACGTTGCAGAGCCACTATGTGCCACAGCTATGGGACAGTTTGAACGTTGCAGAGCCACTATGTGCCACAGCTATGGGACAGTTTGAACGTTGCAGAGCCACTATGTGCCACAGCTATGGGACAGTTTGAACGTTGCAGAGCCACTATGTGCCACAGCTATGGGACAGTTTGAACGTTGCAGAGCCACTATGTGCCACAGCTATGGGACAGTTTGAACGTTGCAGAGCCACTATGTGCCACAGCTATGGGACAGTTTGAACGTTGCTGAGCCACTATGTGCCACAGCTATGGGACAGTATGAACGGTGAAAAGTACTATGTGCCACAGCTATGGGACAGTTTGAACGTTGCAGAGCCACTATGTGCCACAGCTATGGGACAGTTTGAACGTTGCAGAGCCACTATGTGCCACAGCTATGGGACAGTTTGAACGTTGCAGAGCCACTATGTGCCACAGCTATGGGACAGTTTGAACGTTGCTGAGCCACTATGTGCCACAGCTATGGGACAGTATGAACGGTGAAAAGTACTATGTGCCACAGCTATGGGACAGTTTGAACGTTGCAGAGCCACTATGTGCCACAGCTATGGGACAGTTTGAACGTTGCTGAGCCACTATGTGCCACAGCTATGGGACAGTTTGAACGTTGCAGAGCCACTATGTGCCACAGCTATGGGACAGTTTGAACGTTGCAGAGCCACTATGTGCCACAGCTATGGGACAGTTTGAACGTTGCTGAGCCACTATGTGCCACAGCTATGGGACAGTTTGAACGTTGCAGAGCCACTATGTGCCACAGCTATGGGACAGTTTGAACGTTGCAGAGCCACTATGTGCCACAGCTATGGGACAGTTTGAACGTTGCTGAGCCACTATGTGCCACAGCTATGGGACAGTATGAACGGTGAAAAGTACTATGTGCCACAGCTATGGGACAGTTTGAACGTTGCAGAGCCACTATGTGCCACAGCTATGGGACAGTTTGAACGTTGCTGAGCCACTATGTGCCACAGCTATGGGACAGTTTGAACGTTGCAGAGCCACTATGTGCCACAGCTATGGGACAGTTTGAACGTTGCAGAGCCACTATGTGCCACAGCTATGGGACAGTTTGAACGTTGCTGAGCCACTATGTGCCACAGCTATGGGACAGTATGAACGGTGAAAAGTACTATGTGGCACAGCTAACTGCTGACCGAACTTTTTTTTTCCTTCACAGAGGCAAAGAGACAGCGCCGCCGTAGACACGAGGCATCACACACCGCCTCTGAAGTCCCAGAGCCCTCCGGGTCAAAGACAACTGATCCTAGTAGGTTCCCACAATAATGTGATTTGGATTTGGTTGCAGGTCCCCTCCTCCCCCCCCCCCCCGGCAGCCAGTGTTGCCATATATGCTAACAGACCTTTTTTTTAAAAAAAAATTTTTCCTTCACAGAGGCAAAGACACAGCGCCGCCGTAGCGACGAGGCTTCTCACACCGCCTCTGAAGTCCCAGAGCCCTCCGGGTCAAAGACAACTGATCCTAGTAGGTTCCCACAATAATGTGATTTGGATTTGGTTGCAGGTCCCCTCCTCCCCCCCCCCCCCCGGCAGCCAGTGTTGCCATATATGCTGACAGACCTTTTTTTTTTTTTTTTTCCCTTCACAGAGGCAAAGACACAGCACCACCGCCGCCACGAGGCATCCCGCACAGCCTCTTCTACATCTGTGCCCTCCGGGTCTACTCCTCCAGATCCTAGTAGGTTCCCACAATTATGTGATTTTGATTCAGTTGCAGGTCCCCTCTTCCCCCCCACCCCCTCCCCCGGCAGCCAGTGTTGCCATATATGCTGACAGACCTTTTTTTTTTTTTTTTTCCCTTCACAGAGGCAAAGACACAGCACCACCGCTGCCACGAGGCATCCCGCACAGCCTCTTCTACATCTGTGCCCTCCGGGTCTACTCCTCCAGATCCTAGTAGGTTCCCACAATTATGTGATTTTGATTCAGTTGCAGGTCCCCTCTTCCCCCCCACCCCCTCCCCCGGCAGCCAGTGTTGCCATATATGCTGACAGACCTTTTTTTTTTTTTTTTCCCTTCACAGAGTCAAAGACACAGCACCACCGCCGCCACGAGGCATCCCGCCCAGCCTCTTCTGGCTCTGTGCCCTCAGGGTCCAATGTCCCGGAGCCCTCCGGGTCAACTCCTCCAGATCCTAGTAGGTTCCCACAATAATGTGATTTGGATTTTGTTTCTGGTCCCCTTCCCCCCCCCCGGCAGCCAGTGTTGCCATATATGCTAACAGAACTTTTTAAAAAAAATTTTTTTTTTTTTTCTTCACAGAGTCAAAGACACAGCACCACCGCCGCCACGAGGCATCCCGCCCAGCCTCTTCTGGCTCTGTGCCCTCCGGGTCAACTCCTCCAGATCCTAGTAGGTTCCCACAATTATGTGATTTGGATTTTGTTTCAGGTCCCCTTCCCCCCCCGGCAGCCAGTGTTGCCATATATGCTAACAGAACTTTTTTAAAAAAAAAATTTTTTTTTTTTCTTCACAGAGTCAAAGACACAGCACCACCGCCGCCACGAGGCATCCCGCCCAGCCTCTTCTGGCTCTGTGCCCTCCGGGTCAACTCCTCCAGATCCTAGTAGGTTCCCACAATTATGTGATTTGGATTTTGTTTCAGGTCCCCTTCCCCCCCCGGCAGCCAGTGTTGCCATATATGCTAACAGACCTTTTTAAAAAATTTTTTTTTTTTTTTTTTTCTTCACAGAGGCAAAGACACAGCACCGCCGCCGCCACGAGGCATCCCGCCCAGCCTCTCCTGGATCTGTGCCCTCCGGGTCAACTCCTCCAGATCCTAGTAGGTTCCCACAATTATGTGATTTGGATTAAGTTGCAGGTCCCCTCTTAACACCCCCCCCCCCTCCCCCGGCAGCCACTGTTGCCATATATGCTGACAGACCTTGTTTTTTTTTTTTCCTTCACAGAGGCAAAGAGACAGCGCCGCCGCCGACAGCACGAGGCATTCAACAGCGACTCAGATCCAGAAGTGCCCTCCGTGCCTCAACATCCTAGTAGGTTCCCACAATTAAGTTATTTGGATTTTGTTGCAGGCCCACTCTTTCACCCCCAACCCAAACCCCCACCCTCCCCCCCTTCCCCCCCAAGTCAGTTTTGCTTATTTTTTTTATTTTTTTTCATTCACAGAAGCAAAGACACATCGGGAGACTACTGTGTTATTAATGTTATGTTTTTTGACCCACAGCTCTCGTCACTGTCAACAAGGAGGATATTGAAGCCGGCATAGACAAGTTACTCCACACTATGGCACATATTCAGGAGCAGCACAATGTGGCAATGGAGGAGCTGCAGAAGCTGCGGGACATGTGCCAGCAGTTGTAGGCGGGCCAATAATCCATTTTTTGTTGTTCCAATTAAAAGATTTTGTTAAACTTTCATTCGATTTTTTTTTTTAGTTAACTGTACATGAATTTGTTACGTTAATTTGTTCCCTCATACAGTGCTGTGATTGAGACACACCAATCAAAAAGTAGTGATAGAATTTATAATAAAAGCTTTTATTTAAAACATTATTTTAACAAGACAATAAAAAAAAAGGAATGTAAAAGTAGTTAGGAAATCACAAATTATGATACGACGATTGTTCCGGCTGAAAATTTTGGTGCCTGATGGGCGAAGCCATATGTAAAGGTATTGGTGTGTAGGAGTTATTAGGGGGTGGCTGGCCGAAGTGGGAAACGTGAGGATTGTGTCGCATCGATGTCTGACCCTGTGACCAACCATTGAAATTTGATGGCTCTGTCCGCTGTATTGGCCGGGAAGAGACCAAACAAGTGTTCTTGTCCAAATCGCCATCAGTACCCTTGTTTACTGCTTCCAGAATCAGACGCTCTGCTAGTATTCTTTGGTTGTCGTCCATTTTTGCCAGTTTGTCAACCACATAGTGTCCAAACCCCTCTAACGCAGGGCTAACATTTCTTGTCAACACCTTCTTTGCCAGGCTCAATAGTTCATTTGAGGCGTCTGAGGTGGCTTTCCGTTTTCTTGGACCTTGCCTCGATTGACTCCTGGCAGGTGCAGCCTCCACTAAATCTGTTGTTGTGCAGTCCTGTGAACAGTCAAGTGTACTCTCCTGCGCACTGTCATCCTGGGGGGGGGGGAAAAAAAAAAAGTTATGAACCCGGCAACAAAAAGTAGTACCACCATAACCGCATCCAAACTATATATTCGTAGTAGGTAACAAAAAGATTATAATATATTTGATGCTTAGTAATATTCTTTAACCCTCCCTTTTATTGAATACTTTGAACTACACTGTTCTGACTGCTATGGGAACCTGACCAATATTTTATAGTCTAAATAGTCTCAACAAGAGTACATCGGCAGCTTGAAGCGATACTATTTTCTATATTGCTTAGATGGTATGGTTTACATATATCTCCATTTCATACATATTAAGTTCCCCTTATAATACTTGACTGCAACAGGGTTACTTATGTGTACATGTTTTTGTAACAACTTTAAACTGATGTGATAATCAGAAGTATAAAACCTAAAATGCAGAGAAAAATTATGTAATTATAGGACACATTGGTGAACTTTCGTCCAAAGAGCTACTTACTTGTTGCCCTTGTGACTCCTGCTCGGCGTGGTTCTCCGAAACTATTGGTTCCACAGGTGCCAACAATCGAAGACACGTTGAAGTCCGTGGCACCTCTTGGTCCCTCAGAAAATTAAGATGCTCAAAATACCACAGTTTTGGCACATAAACTTCTTCAGTGGAAGCTCCGGACCTTGTAGTCTGAAGAACCTTGTTCAGCTCCTTCCTCCAGACCGTGCGGAGCGCCTGGATTTTCTTTTTAATAACTGCTTCGTTAGCTGCCTCATCTGGTGCCTGACGATTGTAAAGCTCAATGAGCTGTAAGTAACCCTCCCTCCTCTTTTCCCTGTTACAATACTCAGGAGATTTTATTTTCCAGAGGCAGGGAAAAGACTGATAAATCTCTATGAAATCCCTGATGAACTCCACACGATTTGACATCTAAAAAGTAATTATAAAAAAAAATTACATGGTTGACAAAGAGTCCTATTAACAATACTTTTGCCAGTGTGCCAAACGCTTAACAACAGCAGCCACACAAAGCGCTCATGCCTACCATCGCTTCTTCCATCTGCCACGCCATAGGCCACCATAACCCAAAACAGTGTACCGCCCGCTTCCCTACAGCAGCCACACAAAGCGCTCATGGTGACCATACATTGTACCATCTGCCACGCTCTAGCTCAACAGACACAACCGGTCATAAGCAGTCACAACAGCGTACCATCCGCATCGCTTCAGCGGTGGAACGAAGCGGTCATGCCGAACAAACTGAGTTCCATCTACCACGCTGTAGCCCACCAGTCACGACCAGTCACGACCAGTCACAACAGCGTACCATCCGCATCGCTTCTTCCATCTGCCGCGCCATAGGCCACCATAACCCAAAACAGTGTACCGCCCGCTTCCCTACAGCAGCCACACAAAGCGCTCATGGTGACCATACATTGTACCATCTGCCACGCTGTAGCGCAACAGACACAACCGGTCATAAGCAGTCACAACAGCGTACCATCCGCATCGCTTCAGCGGTGGAACGAAGCGGTCATGCCGAACAAACTGAGTTCCATCTACCACGCTGTAGCCCACCAGTCACGACCAGTCACGACCAGTCACAACAGCGTACCATCCGCATCGCTTCTTCCATCTGCCGCGCCATAGTCCACCATAACCCAAAACAGTGTACCGCCCGCTTCCCTACAGCAGCCACACAAAGCGCTCATGGTGACCATACATTGTACCATCTGCCACGCTGTAGCGCAACAGACACAACCGGTCATAAGCAGTCACAACAGCGTACCATCCGCATCGCTTCAGCGGTGGAACGAAGCGGTCATGCCGAACAAACTGAGTTCCATCTACCACGCTGTAGCCCACCAGTCACGACCAGTCACGACCAGTCACAACAGCATACCATCCGCATCGCTTCTTCCATCTGCCGCGCCATAGGCCACCATAACCCAAAACAGTGTACCGCCCGCTTCCCTACAGCAGCCACACAAAGCGCTCATGGTGACCATACATTGTGCCATCTGCCACGCTCTAGCTCATCACACACAACCGGTCATAAGCAGTCACACCAGCGTACCATCCGCATCGCTTCAGCGGTGGAACGAAGCGGTCATGCCGAACAAACTGAGTTCCATCTACCACGCTGTAGCCCACCAGTCACAACCAAGCACAACAGCGTACCATCTGCCACATTGTAGCCCTCCAGTCACAACAGTGTACCATCCACTTCGCTTCAGCGGTGGAACGAAGCACTCATGCCGTCCATACAGCGTTCCATCCACCACGCCCAAGCGGTTTACATACCTCGAAGCAGCGGTGCAAAGCGTGGTATATTCAGCGAGGTACAAAATTCCGATGTCCAGGTCCACCAAGTGTCCAAGTACGAAGTGAAGAAAGGAAATTTTGAAAGCAGTGAAGTGGCATTGGGAACAATAGCGCTCAGGTGACAAATTTTCCAACCAATTGTGTGCACAGAACCTTTGGCCTATCACCACACTAACTAGTGGCACAACACGCCCCTTGTGAACAACGTCACGCACAGATTATGCAAAATTTGCTCTGAATCGTCGTGTGTGACACGACCGTACGACTGTCCCATACGACTTCTACATCGCAAATACGTCATGAATTTATCGCTTCAGCGTCGTGCATCGTGTAGTGTGACCGCAGTCTACGATGTTTGAAACGATAATTAAGCGACGATGCAACGTCACAAATCGTGCCGTCGTAGCGATCTAAATTGCACTGTGTGACGGTACCCTTAGAAAAGTGATCGGGTAGTGGGAGCCAGTTTTTACCGCATCGAATCGTAGACTTGTGACTCGCTATTCTATCACGTACATGCTGAGTGGTCTCACCCACGTAAAGCAGACCACACGGGCACTTTATCACGTAAATCACAAAGTTTGAGTTGCAAGTAAAGTAGCCCCTAATGGGGTAGCTTTTGCCCGTCCTAGGGTGAGTGATGTTCTCTGCCTTTGTCACATTAGAGCATGCAGCACAATTCAAACACCGAAAGGTGCCCAGACGTCTATTCCCAAGGAATCTCTGTGTCATATCCGTGAGTGTGCTACCCACGTCAGCCCGAACAACTGAGTCCCTGATATTGGTGGGTCTCCGAGTGCAGATTAGTGCAGGTACATTAAAAGATTCGATATTGGGATATGACCTCGAGAGGAGTGACCAGTGCTTTTTAATGATTGAATATACCTTTGGCATGCAGGGATGATACGTGTGTACATAGGGTACTCTTTGGGTCTGTCGGGAAAGTGGAGCAGGAGAAGGTGGGGCTGTGGCCCGATTTTTCTCTTTCTCTAGTAATCGGGTGGGGTACTGTCTTTCCCTGAATTTTGTCAACCATCCCGTCCAGTCTGGCATTCCAAATGTCAGGGTCCGTGACTATGCGTGAGATTCTAGTAAACTGGGATCGTGGTAAACTGTCCTTTGTGGTTCTAGGGTGACAGCTGGAATAATGCAATAGACTATTGCAGTCCGTGGGCTGTTGTAGAGGTCAAGAGTAAGTGATCCCATGGTATCTTTGAGTACCAAAGTGTCGAGAAAAGGTATCTCCTTCATGCTGTATTGAATAGTGAATTTCAGCTCTAAGATAATGGAGTTGAGGTGTTCATGGAACTCCTTTAGTGAGTTAAGGGTCCCCGTCCAGATCAATAATATGTCATCGATATAGCGGTGGTATATCGTGGCATGTTGTAAAAAAAGGTTATTCCCAAACACATGTTCTGTCTCAAACTTGTTCATAAATGCATTAGCGTATGCCGGCGCAACGTGGGACCCCATAGCGGTCCCACGCTTCTGGACATAAAAGATATCTTCGTACAGAAAGAAATTCTCATATAGTACGATCTGGAGCAGGTCCATACAAAGTTGGACGGGTCCGTCAGAGAGATCTGATGTTAAGAGAGATCTGGTAGCCTCCATGCCCCTGTCGTGTGAGATCGACGTGTAAAGACTGTTAATGTCTAATGTAACCAGCCAACTCTCTGGCGGTATAGTTTTTAAACCCTTGATAATCCGTATAAAGTGTCCTGTGTCCAGAAGGAAGGACCTAGTTGTTTTGACCAGTGGTGTCATTATTTTCTCGAGGAAAATTGAAAGTGGTGACAGGATGGAGTCGGTGGACGCTACAATCGGTCTGCCAGATGGATCGATGAGAGATTTATGTATTTTGGGTAATATATAAAATACCGGTGTAATTGGGTGAAGGTTAGAAAGAAATGTAGTCATTTTCTTGTCTATGATATTTCTGTCTAGGTAGTTTGTGATCACCCCATTAATTTTGGATCTAATTTCTGTAGTGGGATCCCTCTGGATAGCTGCATAAGTCTCCTGGTCTGAAAGCTGACGGTGTATTTCTTGGGAATAGGATGTACGGCCCATCACCACAATCACACCACCCTTGTCGGTTGGCTTGATTATGATGCGTTTGTTGTCACAAATAGTGGGAAATAGTTTAGGGGTTAGAGAGGGCTTTGTGCATAGATTAAATGGAGATGGAATAGTATGTTACCTAGGTAAGTGGTTGGCAGCGTATATGCAGGTAATATGTCACGTAGGATGCACCTATAGGATCGTTGGATAAGAGATGTTAGGAATGACTCCAGGGATAGAGTGTCCCCATGTACGCATAATGAAGGGTATTTACCTCAAGTGCCCGCGTGGAAAAGCAGCGCTCCCGTGCCCTGCTGTTGTTGTGTGTACCTCTGTGAGAGTGAGTCCTTTTTATCCCCATTAGAACAGCCGATGCTGCCAGGACGGTGACGCCCCCGGAAGTGACGTGGCGCCGCCCATAATACACAGCGCACTAGCGTCCCTGTTGCTATGGACCCTTGTCGGCTGGCTTGATTATGATGCGTTTGTTGTCACGTAGGGACCTCAGAGCTACCTTCTCGCTTTGTGAAAGATTGGAATGGGTAGGGTAAAAGCCTAGTTTGTGTTCATGTGAAAGTGATTTAATCTCCCGATCAACCAGTTCAATAAATGTTTCTGTCGCATGGTGTGAACGTGGTGGTTGATACTGACTTGGAATACGGAAGCCGAGTGACATAATAGATAGGTCTGATTTAACAGTATCACTTGTCTGGGGTATTATCTGATCTGTGATCCCGGGTGACAAGGCAAAATGAGTTTTCAGTCTTATTGAGCGATAAAATCGCTGAAGGTCTTTTTCAAGTTGGAATGCATTCCAACCCGAGGTGAGACAAAATGATAAGCCTTTTTGGAGCAGAGACAACTCAGCAGGGGCGAGTAGATGACTTGAGATATTGACTACCAGGTTCGGTGGCCTACCTGGGACCGAGTCGTCATTCTGTTTTCCCCGTGATCTTCTCGTGGGCCTCCTTGATGCATCCCTCCCCTGCGGTTTTTTGACAAAAAACGTGGTTGGGTTCCCCCTGTTGAAGAGTCGTCACTCGAACTGAAGGATCCAAATCTTCTCTGGGTAGAGGGTTGACGCCAAGTTGAGGATACGTTCCATTAGTATACTCGGTTATTAGCGTAGTCCTCGTTATCCCGGTGAAATTTTTGCCTTTTCCATTCCTGCAGAGCCTTCTCGTGCTCAGCTAGAGCCTTATCCGTTTTGTTCTTAAGAACTGTCCATTCACTTGACGAGAGGGTAGTACTCAGCTGTGTTTCAATAGCCTCAACTTTCGATTTAATTTCAACTATACTTTTTTGCAGATATTCCACTGTGAGTACAATAATGTCCAGGGAGCATTTGTTTAACATTTTCTTATATTTGTCACATAATTCCTCATTATCAGCAAACAATGTAGGGCGCAGATTACTTCTGAGACCTCCTGGGATTTTACTCTGGCGGTGGTACTCCGCCAGAGTAGTACAGTGGAGGTCGTGAGAAATTAACCGTTTCTTTTCTCTCTCATAGTCTCTCGTCCTCAACTCTTGTGTGGGAGTTTTGAGAAAATCAATAGATCCAGAAACCTGTGAGAGTATACTGGAGGTAGTAACAGTATCGTAGGCAAAAGTCTCACTCGACATAGGGGAGAAAAAGGCGCAAAGACCAAGAGAATAGTGGTCAATTTGAATATAATTGGTCTGCACTCTTTTTGTAAACGTAGATGGTGGTGCTGGTATAGTGGACAAGTGTCCCAAATACTAGTAATTTGGAAGTATACCGCACTCACAAGTGGAATATCGTGCAACAAACGAACAATTTATTGTGTACATCAATCAATGAAAACACAAAGCGTTACGAATAAATGACGTTTTGGACCCTCCGGGTCCTTAATCATATATCGCTGCGGAAAGAAAAAGAAAACCATGCCATATATACAATAAAACAGATTACAAAAAAATGACAACAACATGTACACAGTATTAGGTACACAATAGGTAGAGGAACCCAAAATAATAGCCCCGAGGTCAAAAACCTGAAGTAGAGAGGTAACACAAATATAAAGCCGTGTCTGAATAAATCACCTTAAAACCACACTTGTGTGAGGAGAGAGCACTGCAAGATTTTACCTTTGGTAGAGTGATGTGAGATATATAAGCACACCCAAAAGGGGGCAGAAATCAACGTATTGAGTCCGTTTGCTGTGGGAAATAGTTTAGGGGTTGGAGAGGGCTTTGTGCATAGATTAAATGGAGATGGAATAGTATGTTACCTAGGTAAGTGGTTGGCAGCGTATATGTAGGTAATATGTCACGTAGAATGCACCTATAGGATCGTTGGATAAGAGATGTTAGGAATGACTCCAGGGATAGAGTGTCCCCATGTACGCATAATGAAGGGTATTTACCTCAAGTGCCCGCGTGGAAAAGCAGCGCTCCCGTGCCCTGCTGTTGCTGTGTGTACCTCTGTGAGAGTGAGTCCTTTTTATCCCCATTAGAACAGCCGATGCTGCCAGGACGGTGACGCCCCGGGAAGTGACGTGGCGCCGCCCATAATACACAGCGCACTAGCGTCCCTGTTGCTATGGACGCTCGTGCTGTGTATTGCCGGCCAATATGTGACGCATAAGCGCAGTACGGTAACGCCCCCGGAGGTGACGTGGCGCCGCCCATAATACACAGCGCACCAGCGTCCTTGTTGCTATGGACGCTCGTGCTGTGTATTGCCGGCTAATCTGTGACGCGCAAGCGCAGTGCGCCTAAGTAACGCGGCCGCTATGTTGGAGGTGCTGCGCTATGTAGTGCGGACTCCGAAGCTAGTGCGCATGCGCGGTGATGCCCGGCGGTGTCAGGATGCCCGGCGGTGTCAGTCCCTGGGAACCATATATATGCAACCAGGAAGTCTATAATGCAACCCCTCTATAAGGTGTGACTAAGATACAGGGAAAAAATGGCCAATCTGGATATAGATGGGTGTATGTATAGTGTAACTCACTTAGATTAAAGCGGAAATACCTGATACATGGATGGAGAACCTAATCTAACACTGATTGTATATGGAGGGTATAGAAGGGGGAAAAAATATAGAAATAAAAATGAAAAATAAAAATAAAAAGTGGAAAACCAAAAAATATATTAAATAAATAAATACTGAAGAAAAATATAAATACTGAACCTGTTGAGTCTGGCACGATGTTGTATGAAATAGAATATAAAGACCAAAGTAATGTAAAAAAATGTAAAAAAATATATGGAGATGATAAAGAAAAATTATTAAATGGAAAATAAAAAATAAAGAATAAAAATAACGGACTCAATACGTTGATTTCTGCCCCCTTTTGGGTGTGCTTATATATCTCACATCACTCTACCAAAGGTAAAATCTTGCAGTGCTCTCTCCTCACACAAGTGTGGTTTTAAGGTGATTTATTCAGACACGGCTTTATATTGGTGTTACCTCTCTACTTCAGGTTTTTGACCTCGGGGCTATTATTTTGGGTTCCTCTACCTATTATGTACCTAATACTGTGTACATGTTGTTGTCACTTTTTTGTAATCTGTTTTATTGTATATATGGCATGGTTTTCTTTTTCTTTCCGCAGCGATATATGATTAAGGACCCGGAGGGTCCGAAACGTCATTTATTTGTAACGCTTTGTGTTTTCATTTTGTACAGTGATGCTATATGATTGATGTACACAATAAATTGTTAATTTGTTGCACAGTATTACACTTGTGAGTGCGGTATACTTCCAAATTACTAGTATTTGGGACACTTGTCCACTATACCATCACCACCATCTACGTTTACAAAAAGAGTGCAGACCAATTATATTCAAATTAAATCCTAAACTGTAACCAAAGAAAACCAAAGTGCCTAATGCAATCCTTATATTATAAGGTTCCCCATATAGCAACCAACAGGAAGCAACATTTGTGAAATGCGCGTCGGGGCCCCTCCTTCCACGCACGGCAGTAGGTTGGTTCATTTTTTATCTCATTCTCCCTACTTTTCCTCTATCTGCCACTATGCATGTATAGCCTAGGCCTAACCTATTATATATATATATATGGGACTTCCCGGCATTTCTGTTGGTTGCTATATGGGGTACCTTATTATATAAGGATTGCATTAGGCACTTTGTCTATACGTATACTTACATTTTGAACCTCCCTATATTTGTAAATCATTCTGGAGCCTATCTATTGGTGTGGTTGCCTTTATGCCTAACTATTTATTGGTATAACCATCTCTTATCATTTGATTGTATGCAGAGTAACCACTTTACTTATATGTGTTATTTATATATATTTATACATATTCTTTGTATGGCTATAATTGCTGACTTGCTCCTCATCTGACTATTGCGTCCGTGCGTGGCACTAGTGTTGCCTCTCTTTTTTCATTGTATCTTTTTACTCTGGTTCTTATTGTTGTATTTATATATTTTTTTAGAGTTTCTTCAATAAAATTGTCAATTTTAGCTCTTGTGTCCATCCTCTTTTGGTTTTCTATTATATACATTGTGGCGGAGCATTTACTCTGGTTGCCCCTCCTATAGGTTTACTAAACTGTAACCATCAAGCACTGTGCCTTAATCCTGAATTGTAACCATCAAGCTCTATGTCTGGATTCTGAATATTCTGAATTATAACTGGCAAGCCTTGCGCCTCAATTCTGAATTGTAGCCATCATATTATGTGTCTTAATCCTAAACTGTAAACTCTGTGCCTCAATCCTGAATTGTAGACATTACATTGTGTACTTTAATCCTGAATTGCAACCAACAAGCTCTGTGCCTGGACCTTGAGTTGTAAACCATCAAGCTCTGTGCCTCAATCCTGACTTGTAACCATCAAGCCCTTTTCTCAATCCTGAATTGTAGCCATTAAGCTCAGTGCCTCAATTCTGAATAGTAATTTCCAAGCTTTTTGTCTCAATCCTGAATTGTAACCATTAAGCTCTGTGCCTCAATTCTGAATTGTAGCCATCATATGTTTCTTAATCCTAAATTATAACTGACAAACACTGTGTGTCAATCCTGAATTGTGGCCATTAAATGATGTACCTTAATCCTGAATAGTAACTGACAAGCTCTGTGCCTGAATACCGAATTGTAACCCTCAAGCTCGGTGCTTCAATTCTGCATTGTAGGCCTCAATCCTGAACTTTAACTGTGTGTTAGGTGTCGAGTTCCCGCTTCTGCACAAGGGGAATCTCGAGCCATCTCCGCTGCGGTCTCCCATTCTTCTCCAGCCGCAGTGGAGTCTGCTCAGCGGAGACGTCGGTCCCAGCGTCTTGCTCAGTCTCACTCTGTGCAGAGAGTTACTGCTGCTTTTCCTGCTTCTGCCATTGAAGTCAGTGTTGGGCAGCGGCGAGCAGATGCTTTTGGGGCTAAGTCCTACTTTTCTCTTTCTGAGCATGCCCAGGGCAGGATCTCCCATTGGAGATCGAGGGTCACATGCTCAGGTACTGCAGCACATCCCATTGGTCCTCCAGGAAGGTCCTGAAAGGGCAAAACTTTGGTAGCAGCTTCCCATTGGTCCTTTTTTGGAAGGTCCTGAACGTGCTGCAACTATATAAGCTGCGCATGACCGCACGGCCATGCGCTAGTGTACATTTGTATATGTGTGTGTGTTGTGAGTGAAAGTCGCTCTTTAAATAACCCTCCCTATTGGATGACTGTTCGCGGAAGGTGTATGTTTGCTATCTAGCGCCCGACTTAGCCATCAGCACGTAAACACACAATACAGCGTCTTATTGCTGTGACCGCCAGTGCGGCGCCTTGTGCTTTCACAGCGCTTTCCTGACCCAAGCCTGGGTGGTTAGTGGCGTTCGCCAGTGCGGCACTGCATGCACTCTCGTGCTTCTATTGCTGTCACTCTGACACCTCAGTAGCGGCGTCGAGCGCATGAGGTCTATGTACTCAAATCCTGTGTCTTGGGATTGAGTTCTGGGACTCCTTGCTTGCGCTCTTGGTGCGGTACCGCGGCCCTGTGACGTAACAGGGTTCGCTTCCTTCACACAGGGTGAGGTTAACCCATGTGTGTATTCACTTTGTACCGCCATATAGTCCGTCATTACTTGGCAGCAGGTTCCATCTCTGCACGGTGGACCCCGGGCTGCGAACGCACCATACTCTATCTGTCTTATTATTTGGTGCGTTCCGCTAGCCCTAACACTGTGTAACTTGTGTCATCATTTGCTGTGTAACCATCAAGCATGCTCCCTTATTGAGAAACTAGAACCACTAAACTGAGTTGTCTCAAGCCAATCCCAGTTAAGACCTGTGCTATCTGTGTTACAGCACCATATTCAAGTGGGATTAAATGTTTAGGGGCTAAGGGCCACACAATAAAAATTGATCTGCTTACAGGTTTAATGTTTCTTTTTCTTTTTTTTACAGTGATTTTCCAGCAGAAATCTTCACCAATCAGCTGTTTTTATCTTAGGGGAATATAAACTGTAAATTGAGCCAAACAGCACAGATCTGTTCACTGTGTAGTAGCTGTTCCCGGGGTACTGCAGCTTATCTGGAGCTGTGTTGCTGAACCCAAGAATGGGGAACAGCCACTACTCCATGAACAAACCTCTGTGCACTGTGTGACAAAGTCACTGGTAAAGTACTGGATGCGAGATATGTATCACTGAGGTTGTTAGCTTCAGTGATATGAACCTAGGGAAAATGCTCCAACACACTAAGAGCTGGAGGGGTTAATCGGACATTTTAAGGGCTAGGTTTTTAGGTGAACAGCTGAAGAGCGAGTGGGAGGCTGATCACCATATCTCCTCCTCAGGATGGGGTTTAAAAGGTAGTCAGCTGAATCATCCAGTGCATGGAGGTGAGAGCTCCAGAGCTCTGTTTATAGCATAGGCTAATTACTGAACCCTGTTGTTTCTCCTGAGTGGGGGATCCTCGAAGCCATATGGACATTGCTATATGTTCTTTTGGTTTCCATTATGCCAGAAAGGCCATATTTATTTTGCGTTACCCTGCACTGGTTTATGCTGTATATTTTAAATAAACCAGCAGAAGAAATGTTCCTGTGTCTACCTCTATGAGCAGCCAAGTGAGCCAATCTTCCACAACTGTTTACAGCAGACCAATACCACAACTGAAAACAGGTTATCGGTGGGGGAGCAAAATGTCGAAGCCCTATCAAGCTGATATTGATGACCTTCGGGCTCATGTGTGGTTGTTCTCATTCTGGAAAGAAGAGAACAGTGTGTTTTATCGCAGTGGCTCTGCTAATATTCACTGTAGAAGAATAATACTGGCTTCATATATAACACTGCTACAAGGAAATGGATGTAAGTATTACATAGTGGTGATGAAGTCCCCCTCCCCCCTACAATAGCCCATCTGGAAGAAATAAGGTAAATCAGAAAGAAATAGCTGAATAAACAGAACTGATAAGATGCTGAAAGCGATAATAGCAAGAGGCAAATAGAACTAGAAAAAATACACTGCTCAAACAAATAATGGGAACACTTAAACAACAGAATATAACTCATAGTAAATCAAACTTCTGTGAAATCAAACTGTCCACTTAGGAAGGAAGCAACACTGATTGACAATCAATTTCACACGTTGTTGTGCAAATGGAATAGACAACAGATGGAAATTATTGGCAATTATCAAGCCACACTAATAGAGGAGTGGTTCTGTAGGTGGGGACCACAGACCACATCTCAGTACCAATGCTTTCTGGCTGATGTTTTGGTCACTTTTGAATGTTGGATGTGCTTCCACACTCATGGTAACATGAGACGGACTCTATAACCCACACAAGGGGCTCAGGTAGTGCAGCTCATCCAGGATGGCACATCAATGTGAGCCGTGGCAAGGTTTGCTGTGTCTGTCAGCGTAGTGTCCAGAGGCTGGAGGCGCTACCAGGAGACAGGCCAGTACACCAGGAGACGTGGAGGGGGCCGTAACCCAGCAGTAGGACCACTGCCTTTGCCCTTGTGCAAGGAGGAACATGAGGAGCACTGCCAGAGCCCTGCAAAATGACCTCCAGCAGGCCACAAATGTGCATATGTCTGCACAAACGGTTAGAAACTGACTCCATGAGGATGGTCTGAGTGCCCGACGTCCCCAGATGGGGTTGGGCTCATAGCCCAACACTGTGCAGGACGCTTGGCATTTGCCACAGAACACCAGGATTGGCAAATTCGCCACTGGCGCCCTGGCCTCCACAGATGAAAGCAGGTTCACACTGAGCACATGTGACAGACGTGACAGAGTCTGGAGATGCCGTGGAGAGCGATCTGCTGCCTGCAACATCCTTCAGCATGACTGGTTGTTACGCCATCCTATACTTACCTTTCCGGCCGGCGCACTCCCGACGCTCCTCCTCGCTCCTCTGTGTCTGCTTTCCGGGGTACTCGTCCCTTTGCCGGTCCGCGCATGCGCAGACGAGCTTCTCGTACTGCTGGGGCTCCTGGGAGTTCGTGACCCGTTGGCTCCGCCCCCAATATGGCGGCGCCCATCGGGTATTTCACTCCTGCAGTGGCCCTGGTTAGACGCCTTTGCGTCTATCGTGTTTGTCGGCTCCTTGCCGGCATCCCTTTAGTTTCCTTGGCTCCACCAGCGTTTACTCTGTTTTGGTCCTTGACTCATTGTCGCCTTCCTTGCCAGTCCTGTGTTCCTGCCTCCGTGCCAGCCCTGTGTTCCTGCCTCCGTGCCAGCCCTGTGTTCCTGCCTCCATGCCAGCCCTGTGTTCCTGCCTCTGTGCCAGTCCTGTGTTCCTGCCTCCGTGCCAGTCCTGTGTTCCTGTCTCCGTGCCAGTCCTGTGTTTCTGCTGTCTCGCCAGTCCTGTGTTCCTGCCTCCGTGCCAGTCCTGTGTTCCTATACAAAAGAACCTAGCACTCAACTTGATGCTCAAAGTGAAAGATTTATTGTAGTACCAAATAAACGTTTCGGTCCACCACACGGACCTTCATCAGTAACTACAAAAATAGTGCCCTGTAGGTGGAGTGTAAAGGAAATATAACTTGCGTCATACCTAGTGCCAGAGCTCCGTAGGGAAAACTATGTAGGACCAATTACTGGGGGCAGAAAAGAGAGATGGGAAAGGTGAGCCTGCTTTCAGTAATTGGTCCTACATAGTACAGGGCACTATTTTTATACCATCTATTATGACCCTTTAGACGCTGCTTTACACGTGTGCCTAGACACCTTGGTCTCTTTGACCCTACTTAAAGCTCAGTACGGTACGTGTCACACGGTTTTCTATAATTTTCCTGTGTACCTCCTACTCCTATACACGGAACATGAATGAGCCTCGATATTCTACATGGTTCTCTCTGGCGATTCTGTCACTGTATCTATAGACCTGTACATATGATACCGATGCCATTGTCCTAAACCTTTATATGTTATGTATATACTTTATTTATTTATGTATTTATTTTGGTTTTTTTATTATTTGTATTATTATTTTCACTTGTAGTTACTGATGAAGGTCCGTGTGGTGGACCGAAACGTTTATTTGGTACTACAATAAATCTTTCACTTTGAGCATCAAGTTGAGTGCTAGGTTCTTTTGTATATTACACTAAGGTGTGGGAACCTACCTTAGCACCATCCTCACAGTAGTGCACACGGTTTTTTCTACTAAGTCCTGTGTTCCTGTCTCCGTGCCAGTCCTGTGTTCCTGCTGTCTCGCCAGTCCTGTGTTCCTGCCGCCTTGCCAATCCTGTGTTCCTGCCGTCTTGCCAGTCCCGTGTTCCTGCCGTCTTGCTAGTCCTGTGTTCCAGCCGTCCTTGCCGGTCCTGTGTTTCTGACGTTCCCCATCTATCGTGTGTCTCCTTCATACCGGTCAGTACATTTCCCTACATACTCTGCTCGTCCTGTGACTCCTCTGATCTGTTTGCCTCTGTGACACCACCTCTCCCTTTTCCTCTGACCCATCTCTGGTTCTTATATCAGTCGTCCCTTTGGCTCCGGCAGTCGCGGCTTCACCCTCCTTGGGCCTGTCCCAAACACTCCCTGTATAGGGGGTGGCTCCATCTGGTCCGCTCGCCTTCGGGGGCTCTGTAGCCGTGACCCAGAGTGTCCACTTCTCGGGTCGTAATACTGGTTTGGCAGTGGGTCAGTAATGGTGTGGGGTGGCATTTCTTTGGAAGGCCGCATAGCCCTCCATGTGCTTGCCAGAGGTAGCCTGACAGCCATTAGGTACCGAGATGAGATCCTCAGACCCCATGTGAGACCATATGCTGGTGCGGTTGGCCCTGGGTTCCTCCTAATGCAGGACAATGCCAGATCTCATGTGGCTGGAGTGTGTCAGCAGTTCCTGCAAGATGAAGGCATTGCAGCTATGGACTGGGCCGCCCATTCCCCAGACCTGAATCCGATTGAACACATCTGGGACATCATGTCTCACACCATCCACCAACGTCACATTGCACCACAGACTGTCCAGGAGTTGGCGGATGCTTTAGTCCAGGTCTGGGAGGAGATCCCACAGGAGACCATTTGCCGCCTCACCAGGAGCATGCCCAGGCGTCGTAGGGAGGTCATACAGGCACGTGGAGGCCACACACACTACTGAGCATCATTTCCTTGTCTTGAGGCATTTCCACTGAAGTTGGATCACCTGTAACTTCATGTTCCACTTTGATTTTGAGCATCATTCCAACTCCAGACATCCGTGAGATATTAGTTATGATTTACAATGATAATTTTTAGGTTTTATTGTTCTCAACACATTCCACTATGTAATGAATAAAGATTTATAAAGTGATATCTAGGATGTGGGATTTTATTGT
Organism: Ranitomeya imitator; assembly: GCF_032444005.1. Lineage (NCBI taxonomy): Eukaryota > Metazoa > Chordata > Amphibia > Anura > Dendrobatidae > Ranitomeya > Ranitomeya imitator. Next base: position 637,649,361 of record NC_091285.1, read on the forward strand.
TCCCTTTATTTTTTTGAGCAGTGTATAAGCATATTATTAAATATGGCCCCTGAAAAGATAAAAGCGGGGGTTTAATTACCCTTCACCCTATGCGTTTCGCCATCCTATGCTGCTTCATCAGGGTTCTTTTGGTAATCTATTTTTTTTCTGAATGACCTAGCTATTCCTTGTGCAGTATATACAGTACATATATATATATTTTACATCGGAGTTCTACGCTTATCATCGAGTTTGGGTTAGTTGCCATTTGTCCATTCTCTTGGAAAGTGGTTAGTGGCTAAATACACAATCTGTGTATTTTTTAACTGTCTTGCGTCTGTGGGTCTGTGTTATTACATACTTATTTGTAGTAAAGTTTCCAAATTTTGCTTATCCTACATGTGCATTCCTTTTTGCATGTTATCTTGCCATTTTGGTCTTGATGTACGCTATATTTACATTCTGGTATGGTTCTATTTTTTCTTTCTTCATGAGGCTGTGTGCACACATTGCGGTTTTTTCGCGGTTTTTCCAGATAAAAACGCTATAAAACCCACAAAAAAAAACGCATACAATAAGCATCCCATCATTTAGAATGAATTCCGCATGTTTTGTGCACATGATGCGTTTTTTCCCGTGAAAAAAACGCATCGCGGCAAAAAACGCAGCATGTTCATTAATTTTCCGTTTTTTTTGCGGATTTCCCACTCCAAAATGCATTGGGAAGTGTCCGGAAAAAAACGCGGCAAAAACGCGTCAAAAACGCGTCAAAACCGCAGCAATATCGCAGCAAAAACGCATGCGGTTTTCTTGCAGAAAATGTCCGGAATTCTCAGGAATTTTCTGCGAGAAATCCTGAACGTGTGCACATAGCCTAACAGGGGCACTGTGGGGGCATCACAACGTGATAGGAACACCGTGAAGACATCATACTGTGAGAGGAGCAGTGTGGGGGGGATTATACTTTGTAAGGTGGTACTGTGAGAGCATCATACTGTGAAAGGAACACTATTTAGGCATCATACTGTGAGAGGGACAGCGTGAGATAAAGAGCATCATGCTTTGAGTGGAGCACCACACTGTGAGAAGGGCACTGTGGGGAAATCGTAATGAGAGGTGCACGGTGGGGGGCATCATATTGTGAGTGGATCACCATTCTGTGAGAGGGGCACTGTGGGACATCATACTGTGAGAGAGGCACTGTGGGGACATCATACAGTGAGAAAGGCACTGTGGGGACATCATTCAGAGAGAAAGGCACTGTGGGGACATCATACTGAGAGAAAGGCACTGTGAAGGCATCATACTGAATGAGAGAAAGGCACGGTGGGGACATCATACTGAGAGAGAGGCACTGTTGGGACATCATACTGAGAGAGAGTCACTGTGGGGGCATCATACTGAGAGGAACTGTGGGGACATCATACTTAGAGAGTCACTGTGGGGGCACCATACTGAAAGAGAGTCACTGTGGGGACATTATACTGAGAGTCACTGTGGGGACATCATACTGAGGGAGAGACACTGTGGGGACAACTAACTGAGAGAGAGTCACTGTGGGGGCATCATACTGAGAGAGAGTCACTGTGGGGGCATCATACTGAGAGAGAGGCACTGTGGGGACATCATACTGAGAGAGAGGCACTGTGGGGACATCATACTGAGAGTCACTGTAGGGACATCATACTGAGAGAGAGGCACTGTGGGGACAGCATACTGAGAGAGAGTCACTGTGGGGGCATCATACTGAGAGAGAGGCACTGTGGGGACATCATACTGAGAGAGAGTCATTGTGGGGACATCATACTGAGAGAGACACTGTGGGGCCATCATACTGAGAGAGAGTCACTGTGGGGACATCATACTGAGAGAGAGTCACTGTGGGGGCATCATACTGAGAGAGAGGCACTGTGGGGACATCATACTGAGAGAGAGTCATTGTGGGGACATCATACTGAGAGAGACACTGTGGGGACATCATACTGAGAGAGAGTCACTGTGGGGACATCATACTGAGAGAGAGTCACTGTGGGGGCATCATACTGAGAGAGAGGCACTGTGGGGACATCATACTGAGAGAGGCACTGTGGGGACATCATACTGAGAGAGAGGCACTGTGGGGACATCATACGGAGAGAGAGTCACTGTGGGGACATCATACTGAGAGAGAGGCACTGTGGGGACATCATACTGAGAGTCACTGTGAGGACATCATACAGAGAGAGAGTCACTGTGGGGACATCATACTGAGAGAGAGGCACTGTGGGGACATCATACTGAGAGAGAGTCACTGTGGGGGCATCATACTGAGAGAGAGGCACTGTGGGGACATCATACTAAGAGAGGCACTGTGGGGACATCATACTGAGAGAGAGGCACTATGGGGACATTTTACTGAGGGAGAGGTAACATAGTAACATAGTAAGGCCGAAAAAAGACATTTGTCCATCCAGTCCAGCCTATATTCCATCATAATAAATCCCCAGATCTACGTCCTTCTACAGAACCTAATAATTGTATGATACAATATTGTTCTGCTCCAAGAAGACATCCAGGCCTCTCTTGAACCCCTCGACTGAGTTCGCCATCACCACCTCCTCAGGCAAGCAATTCCAGATTCTCACCGCCCTAACAGTAAAGAATCCTCTTCTATGTTGGTGGAAAAACCTTCTCTCCTCCAGACGCAAAGAATGCCCCCTTGTGCCCGTCACCTTCCTTGGTATAAACAGATCCTCAGCGAGATATTTGTATTGTCCTCTTATATACTTATACATGGTTATTAGATCGCCCCTCAGTCGTCTTTTTTCTAGACTAAATAATCATAATTTCGCTAATCTATCTGGGTATTGTAGTTCTCCCATCCCCTTTATTAATTGTGTTGCCCTCCTTTGTACTCTCTCTAGTTCCATTATTTCCTTCCTGAGCACCGGTGCCCAAAACTGGACACAGTACTCCATGTGCGGTCTAACTAGGGATTGCACTGTGGGAACATCATACTTAGAGAGGGACACTGGGGGCATCATACTGAGAGCGGAGCTCTGAGGGGACATCATACTGAGAGAGGTCAATGCACTGAGACAGAACTGTGTAGGCATTATACTTTGAAAAGGGCACTCTTTAGGCATCATACTGTGAGAGGAGCTTTATGAGGGTAATTATACTTTGTAAGGTGGTACTGTGAGAGCATCATACTATGAAATGAGCACTATGTAGGCATCATACTGTGAGAGGCATACTGTGAGATAGAGAGCAACATGCTTTGAGTGGAGCACCATACTTTGAAATGGGCGCTGTGGGTACATCACACTGTGAGAAGGACACTGTGGGGAAATCCTTGTGCGAGAGGTGCACTCTGGGGACATCATACTGAGAGAGTAGCTCTGTGGGGGCATCATACTGAGAGAGGCACTGTGGGGACATCATACTGAGAGAGAGGCACTGTGGGGACATCATACGGAGAGAGAGTCACTGTGGGGACATCATACTGAGAGAGAGGCACTGTGGGGACATCATACTGAGAGTCACTGTGAGGACATCATACGGAGAGAGAGTCACTGTGGGGACATCATACTGAGAGAGAGGCACTGTGGGGACATCATACTGAGAGAGAGTCACTGTGGGGGCATCATACTGAGAGAGAGGCACTGTGGGGACATCATACTAAGAGAGGCACTGTGGGGACATCATACTGAGAGAGAGGCACTATGGGGACATTTTACTGAGGGAGAGGTAACATAGTAACATAGTAAGGCCGAAAAAAGACATTTGTCCATCCAGTCCAGCCTATATTCCATCATAATAAATCCCCAGATCTACGTCCTTCTACAGAACCTAATAATTGTATGATACAATATTGTTCTGCTCCAGGAAGACATCCAGGCCTCTCTTGAACCCCTCGACTGAGTTCGCCATCACCACCTCCTCAGGCAAGCAATTCCAGATTCTCACCGCCCTAACAGTAAAGAATCCTCTTCTATGTTGGTGGAAAAACCTTCTCTCCTCCAGACGCAAAGAATGCCCCCTTGTGCCCGTCACCTTCCTTGGTATAAACAGATCCTCAGCGAGATATTTGTATTGTCCCCTTATATACTTATACATGGTTATTAGATCGCCCCTCAGTCGTCTTTTTTCTAGACTAAATAATCATAATTTCGCTAATCTATCTGGGTATTGTAGTTCTCCCATCCCCTTTATTAATTGTGTTGCCCTCCTTTGTACTCTCTCTAGTTCCATTATTTCCTTCCTGAGCACCGGTGCCCAAAACTGGACACAGTACTCCATGTGCGGTCTAACTAGGGATTGCACTGTGGGAACATCATACTTAGAGAGGGACACTGGGGGCATCATACTGAGAGCGGAGCTCTGAGGGGACATCATACTGAGAGAGGTCAATGCACTGAGACAGAACTGTGTAGGCATTATACTTTGAAAAGGGCACTCTTTAGGCATCATACTGTGAGAGGAGCTTTATGAGGGTAATTATACTTTGTAAGGTGGTACTGTGAGAGCATCATACTATGAAATGAGCACTATGTAGGCATCATACTGTGAGAGGCATACTGTGAGATAGAGAGCAACATGCTTTGAGTGGAGCACCATACTTTGAAATGGGCGCTGTGGGTACATCACACTGTGAGAAGGACACTGTGGGGAAATCCTTGTGCGAGAGGTGCACTCTGGGGACATCATACTGAGAGAGTAGCTCTGTGGGGGCATCATACTGAGAGAGGGGCACTGTGGGGACTTCATACTGAGAGAGGGGCACTGCGGGGGCATCATACTGAGAGAGGGGGACTGTCGGGGCATCATACTGAGAGAGGGGCACTGTGGGGACTTTATACTGAGAGAGGGGCACTGTGGGGGCATTATACTGAGAGAGGGGGACTGTGGGGGCATCATACTGAGAGAGGGGCACTGTGGGGGATCATACTGAGAGAGGGGCACTGTGGGGACTTCATACTGAGAGAGGGGCACTGTGGGGGTATCATACTGAGAGAGGGGCACTGTGGAAACTTCATACTGAGAGAGGGGGACTGTGGTGGCATCATACTGAGAGAGGGGCACTGTGGGGGTATCATAATGAGAGGGGCACTATGGGGGCATCATACTGAGGGGGACTGTGGGGGCATCATACTGAGAGAGGGGCACTGTGGGGACTTTATACTGAGAGAGGGGCACTGTGGGGGCATTATACTGAGAGAGGGGGACTGTGGGGGCATCATACTGAGAGAGGGGCACTGTGGGGGATCATACTGAGAGAGGGGCACTGTGGGGACTTCATACTGAGAGAGGGGCACTGTGGGGGTATCATACTGAGAGAGGGGCACTGTGGAAACTTCATACTGAGAGAGGGGGACTGTGGTGGCATCATACTGAGAGAGGGGCACTGTGGGGGTATCATAATGAGAGGGGCACTATGGGGGCATCATACTGAGGGGGACTGTGGGGGCATCATACTGAGAGAGGGGCACTGTGGTGGCATCATACTGAGACAGGGGGACTGTAGGGACATCATACTGAGAGCGGCACTGTAGGGGCATCATACTGAGAGAGGGGCACTGTGGGGACTTCATAGTGAGGGAGTAGCTCTGTGAGGGAATTATGAGAGAGGCACTGTTAGGGTACCGTACTGTGAGTGGGGGCACTATGGGGGCATTATATTGTGTAGGGAGGCATCTTTGAAGGCATCATAATCATAGGGTCATCATATTGTACTACATGGGGAGACATCTTACCATATGGGGGCCATGAAAAGGTTTCCTTTTGGGCAGGGGGCTTCACTAAAGCCACTATTTCTGTATGGTCACACAAAAAGGACTGGGTGGGGTGTGAGTTGCAGTAATGGCGCTGGAGTCTTTCCTGTGTCTATAGATTTGTGTGGGGGCACTTCACATTGGCCAGGTGAATGTAACACCCAGTTGTCGATTTAGTCTTAGGTCCCATCTGCCGTACTGCAGTGTGGAGCACTGATTATTCTATGTGTGCCATTTTTGGTGATAATTCGGCCTATAGTTATGGCACTAGGTTAGGAAGTACAATGTTCTGCCCCCAATTGGTTTTGATCACCGACACGTTTAGTAGAGGAAAATGCCTAAAAAAAATAAATTATTCTTGTCGCCATGGTAACAGAGACCTTAGCGCCAATGAGCGGGATAAAATGTGTATCACCAACCGTACTTCCTAGAAAAGAATACGAACATCTCATAGGACAATCTCTCTGTCAGTCAAAATGATAGACAAGCGTCACCTCCAGTAGAAAGCAGGATCAGCTCTGACCGCTGCTGCAGCCAATAAGCAAGCGACCTCTATTTAACCCCGCCTACGTCATGGCAACGTTGTCCTTCAGCCAAACCACAAAAAAAAAGCTTTTACCTACCTTGCTGGGGGTTAAGCGTCAACCAATAAAATGTCTTCAATCAGAGATAGGCAGCGCAGTTATCCAATAGATTGCTGAGAAACCGGTCAATGGGTGGGACTTGTGAAATGTCCTTTTGTACAGTGGTCGAGTGAAGGAGACGGTATTACAGGTGATGTTGGCATGGCGTTGGCATGCGGGGAGTCGCTGTAAATCGTTCCATTAGCCTGTAATGCTGGCAATGTGTGAGCCAGGTGGAGTCTAAGAGCAGCTTAGGCTTCTCTCCAGTGCTGGCTGTGAGCTCAGCCTGCGTTTACTGTTGGAGTCACGTGATGCGACTTTAGTGCGATTTGTGCACTACTTTATTTTTTCTTTCAGACTGGAACATTTTTTTATTGCCATGGAGATCCCCAGTGAAAGCTCCTACTGCCATATAGTGACTTCAGGAGGCAAATAACCTGCCTAATACCCCTCATTACCCCTTGTACCCCCCCAAAACAGCCATCAGATTCCCAGTCACAGTATTGATCAGTGGGAACCGGGCGCTGAGACCCCCACAGAGCGGTCTGATCACTGACTGCTCCCCACCGCTGGCTTCAGGGGTGTAGGAACATGGCAGACAGGAGGGGGGTCCTCCCGGGACGCCGTGACAACGCCATGGGGTCCCCCCCCCCTCCGCCATTTCCAACTAGGCGACTGCGGCATTGAAGAGGTTAATACGCTGCGACAGGAGCGAGCGCCGGTCACATCTCTTAGGGCTTGTTCACACGGCATCGTCTTCCGGCAGTAAAAGCCGTCAGTTCAAGCAGCAGACGCCTCAGGAATCGCTCCTTTTCTCCGCAGTTCTGAAATCTAATTTTTTTTCATCTTCATTTTATTTATTATTTCTTTTTAATTATTACTTTTTTTTTTTTTTTGTGCCTTTTTATCGGCTGTTCCTGGACTCGTTTACATTCCAGCCACGCGTACAATAAATGCTGATTCTCCTTTTTTTTTTTTTTTCATCTGTGGACCAAAACGCACGATCGCTTTCTTCTCTAATTATTGTGGGTTTTTTTCCCTCTTTATTTGATGCATTTTTGGTGCAGATTTAGGTGTAGAATAAATGAATAACTGCTGATTTTTTTTTTTAAATTATTTATATTTTTGGGTGCGGATTTGCAGCAGGGTTTTTTTGTGTTTTTTTGTTGTTGTTTTTTTTACATCAATTTGCACTTTAAAAAAAAATAGTGGTACTTTTTTTTCTTTACATCTTTTAATTTTTATGTGCATTTTTTACATATGTGTTTTTTTTTCAGGCTCCATATAGAGAGAATGAAAACCTGAAATGTTCGGAGGCCAGAAAATATCAACAAGGAATCATTTTCTTACAAATTTATTGGACTGTTCTTTTGGTAATTTTCTTAGCACATTTTCCACCGTTTTTTTTTTATCAGAGCCACATATGTGTAACACAGCCGGCGCCCACGCTATAGGAAGCAGCGTCTCCATGCAAGCAGAGCACACATCCATGCAAGCACGGAATACATCCATGCAAGCAGAGCGCACATCCATGCAAGCAGAGCGCACATCCATGCAAGCACGGAACACATCCATGAAGCAGAGCGCACATCAAGCAAGCACAGGCACATCCATGCCAGCACGGCTCACATCCATGCAAGCAGAGCGCACATCCATGCAACCACAGCGCACATCCATGCAACCAGGGCGCACATCCATGCAAGCACGGCGCACATCCATGCAAGCACGGCTCACATCCATGCAAGCAGAGCGCACATCCATGCAAGCAGAGCGCACATCCATACAAGCAGAGCGCACATCCATGCAAGCACGGAACACATCCATGAAGCAGAGCGCACATCAAGCAAGCACAGGCACATCCATGCAAGCACGGAATACATCCATGCAAGCAGAGCGCACATCCATGCAAGCAGAGCGCACATCCATGCAAGCACGGAACACATCCATGAAGCAGAGCGCACATCAAGCAAGCACAGGCACATCCATGCCAGCACGGCTCACATCCATGCAAGCAGAGCGCACATCCATGCAACCACAGCGCACATCCATGCAACCAGGGCGCACATCCATGCAAGCACGGCGCACATCCATGCAAGCACGGCTCACATCCATGCAAGCAGAGCGCACATCCATGCAAGCAGAGCGCACATCCATACAAGCAGAGCGCACATCCATGCAAGCAGGGCACACATCCATGCAAGCAGGGCACACATCCATGCAAGCAGAGCGCACATCCATGCAAGCACGGCACACATCCATGCAAGCAGAGCGCACATCCATGCAAGCACGGCACACATCCATGCAAGTGCGGCGCACATCCATGCAAGCACGGCGCACATCCATGAAGCAGAGCACACATCCATGAAACAGTGCGCACATCCATACAAGCAGAGCGCACATCCATGCAAGCACAGGGCACATCCAGGCAAGCAGAGCGCACATCCATGCAAGCATGGCGCACATCCATGCAAGCAAGGCGCACATCTATGCAAGCACGGCGCATATCTATGCAAGCAGAGCGCACATCCATGCAAGCAGAGAGCACATCCATGCAAGCAGAGCGCACATCCAGGCAAGCAGAGCGTACATCCATGCAAGCAGAGTGCACATCCATGCAAGCTCGGCGCAGATCCATGCAAGCAGAGGGCACATCCATGCAAGCAGGGTGCACATCCATGCAAGCAGAGGGCACATCCATGCAAGCACGGCGCGGATCCATGCAAGCAGAGCGCACATCCATGCAAGCACGGCGCACATCCATGCAAGCAGAGGGCACATCCATACAAGCAGAGGGCACATCCATGCAAGCACGGCGCACATCCATGCAAGCAGAGGGCACATCCATGCAAGCACGGCGCGGATCCATGCAAGCAGAGCGCACATCCATGCAAGCACGGCGCACATCCATGCAAGCAGAGGGCACATCCATACAAGCAGAGGGCACATCCATGCAAGCACGGCGCACATCCATGCAAGCAGAGCGCACATCCATGCAAGCAGAGCGCACATCCATGCAAGCAGAGCACACATCCATGCAAGCACGGCGCACATCCATGCAAGCAGAGGGCACATCCATGCAAGCACGGCGCACATCTATGCAAGCACGGTGCAGATCCATGCAAGCAGAGCGAACATCCATGCAAGCAGAGCGCACATCCATGCAAGCAGAGTGCACATCCATGCAAGCAGAGCGCACATCCATGCAAGCACGGCGCACATCCATGCAAGCAGAGGGCACATCCATGCAAGCAGAGGGCACATCAATGCAAGCAGAGGGCACATCCATGCAAGCAGAGGGCACATCCATGCAAGCATGGCGGACATCCATGGCGCACATCCATGTAAGCACGGTGCACATCCATGCAAGCACGGTGCACATCCATGCAAGCACGGCGCACATCCATGCAAGCAGAGCGCACATCCATGTAAGCAGAGCGCACATCCATGCAAGCAGAGGGCACATCCATGCAAGCACGGCGCGGATCCATGCAAGCAGAGCGCACATCCATGCAAGCACGGCGCACATCCATGCAAGCAGAGGGCACATCCATGCAAGCATAGGGCACATCCATGCAAGCACGGCGCACATCCATGCAAGCATAGGGCACATCCATGCAAGCAGAGCGCACATCCATGCAAGCAGAGCGCACATCCATGCAAGCACGGCGCACATCCATGCAAGCAGAGCGCACATCCATGCTAGCACGGCACACATCCATGCAAGCAGAGGGCACATCCATGCAAGCAGAGGGCACATCCATGCAAGCACGGTGCAGATCCATGCAAGCAGAGGGCACATCCATGCTAGCACGGCGCACATCCATGCAAGCAGAGCGCACATCCATGCTAGCACGGCACACATCCATGCAAGCAGAGGGCACATCCATGCAAGCAGAGGGCACATCCATGCAAGCACGGCGCACATCCATGCAAGCAGAGCGCACATCCATGCAAGCAGAGCGCACATCCATGCAAGCAGAGCGCACATCCATGCAAGCAGAGCGCACATCCATGCAAGCACGGCGCACATCCATGCAAGCAGAGCGCACATCCATGCTAGCACGGCACACATCCATGCAAGCAGAGGGCACATCCATGCAAGCAGAGGGCACATCCATGCAAGCACGGTGCAGATCCATGCAAGCAGAGGGCACATCCATGCTAGCACGGCGCACATCCATGCAAGCAGAGCGCACATCCATGCTAGCACGGCACACATCCATGCAAGCAGAGGGCACATCCATGCAAGCAGAGGGCACATCCATGCAAGCACGGTGCAGATCCATGCAAGCAGAGGGCACATCCATGCTAGCACGGCGCACATCCATGCAAGCAGAGCGCACATCCATGCTAGCACGGCACACATCCATGCAAGCAGAGGGCACATCCATGCAAGCAGAGGGCACATCCATGCAAGCATGGCGCACATCCATGCAAGCACGGTGCAGATCCATGCAAGCAGAGCGCACATCCATGCAAGCACGGCGCACATCCATGCAAGCAGAGGGCACATCCATGCAAGCAGAGGGCACATCCATGCAAGCAGAGGGCACATCCATGCAAGCATGGCACACATCCATGGCGCACATCCATGTAAGCACGGTGCACATCCATGCAAGCAGAGGGCACATCCATGCAAGCAGAGCGCACATCCATGCAAGCAGAGCGCACATCCATGCAAGCAGAGGGCACATCCATGCAAGCAGAGGGCACATCCATGCAAGCAGAGGGCACATCCATGCAAGCACAGTGCAGATCCATGCAAGCACGGTGCAGATCCATGCAAGCAGAGCGCACATCCATGCAAGCAGAGGGCACATCCATGCAAGCAGAGGGCACATCCATGCAAGCATGGCGCACATCCATGCAAGCACGGTGCAGATCCATGCAAGCAGAGCGCACATCCATGCAAGCAGAGCGCACATCCATGCAAGCACGGCGCACATCCATGCAAGCAGAGCGCACATCCATGCAAGCAGAGGGCACATCCATGCAAGCAGAGGGCACATCCATGCAAGCATGGCACACATCCATGGCGCACATCCATGTAAGCACGGTGCACATCCATGCAAGCAGAGGGCACATCCATGCAAGCAGAGCGCACATCCATGCAAGCAGAGGGCACATCCATGCAAGCAGAGGGCACATCCTTGCAAGCAGAGGGCACATCCATGCAAGCACAGCGCACATCCATGCAAGCACGGGGCAGATCCATGCAAGCAGAGCGCACGTCCATGCAAGCAGAGCGCACATCCATGCAAGCAGAGCGCACATCCATGCAAGCACGGCGCACATCCATGCAAGCAGAGGGCACATCCATGCAAGCAGAGGGCACATCCATGCAAGCAGAGCGCACATCCATGTAAGCAGAGCGCACATCCATGCAAGCAGAGCGCACATCCATGCAAGCAGAGCGCACATCCATGCAAGCAGGGCGCACATCCATGCAAGCAGAGCGCACATCCATGCAAGCAGAGCGCACATCCATGTAAGCAGAGTGTACATCCATGCAAGCAGAGTGTACATCCATGCAAGCAGAGCGCACATCCATGCAAGCAGGGCGCACATCCATGCAAGCAGAGCGCACATCCATGTAAGCAGAGCGTACATCCATGCAAGCAGAGCGCACATCCATGCAAGCAGGGCGCACATCCATGCAAGCAGAGCGCACATCCATGTAAGCAGAGGGCACATCCATGTAAGCAGAGTGTACATCCATGCAAGCAGAGTGTACATCCATGCAAGCAGGGCGCACATCCATGCAAGCAGAGCGCACATCCATGTAAGCAGAGTGTACATCCATGCAAGCAGAGCGCACATCCATGCAAGCAGGGCGCACATCCATGCAAGCAGAGCGCACATCCATGTAAGCAGAGGGCACATCCATGTAAGCAGAGTGTACATCCATGCAAGCAGGGCGCACATCCATGCAAGCAGAGCGCACATCCATGTAAGCAGAGTGTACATCCATGCAAGCAGGGCGCACATCCATGCAAGCAGAGCGCACATCCATGTAAGCAGAGCGCACATCCATGCAAGCACGGGGCCGCATCTAGAATGAATGACTTGAGCTTGCGAGCTCCTGCCTCATTTTAAAGGGGGACAGAAGTTTGGCCAATCTTGTAGTTCTCACCTACCCTGCCGTTGGGTCCTAACTTCTTTTCAGAATATTCCGTTAGAGGGGTTTCTGCAGGATTCTGCTTTCGTTCATCAGCAGTGCCACCCCTGACCATCAGTAGTGCCTGGTATGGCAACCTTGCTCCATTCACTTCAGTGAGGCTGGGTAGCAGTACCAGACACAGCCCATGGTCCGGGGTGGCGCTGAGGATGAAAGAAAGCAGCTGTGTTTTTCTAATTGTGGACAATCCCTTTTAACGGTGTATTTCCATCTCCCAGATCCTACCCCAATATGGTGTAGGTGTAATAATAATATTAGCAAATACCTCCAATTAGAAATGTATAGTTCTTCTGATTCGCTATGTGCAGGGCATTGAAGTAGCTTAGGTATCCCTGGTTACGACCACTCCTATAGTTGGTTATCAGTTAGTGGTCGTAACCATGGAATCCTAAGCTACTTCAGTTCCCTGCACATAGCGAATTAGAAGAACTATACTACATTTCTAATTGGAGGCATTTGCTAATATTATTGTTATTATTACACCTACATATTGGGATAGGGTCTTGGAGATGGCAATACCCCTTTAAGTCTTGGAGGAGATAATAAGCACCTATTGTGTTTTAGCCAATGGTGGAATCTCAGCAACTGCACCCCCAATTCGGATATATCTCTATGACATACTGAGGCCATGGGACCTCCAGCAGCATCCACAGCGAATTATTGCAGGAGGTTTTGTAACATTGCATCCACAATGCTGCTGAAATAATGCGATGGAAAATCTAAGGGAAGGTGCTATGAATTCCCAGCACAGTGTGCACAGCTGCCACTAGAGGGAGCTAGCCACATGTATTTGTATTGGCTTCAGTGGCAGCTGTATCCGATTGTATGCAGAGAGCTCCCCCTTGTGGTGACTGCGTGATGTGAAAGTTTTATCATGTAGCAAACAATAGATATGCATTATGAATTAAAAAAAGCTGAGTTGGGACTTGTTGGAGCTACAGATAGCAAGTACTTTTTTTTTGGCCGTTTAACTCCCTGATTGTGTAAATGTAGCCACTATGCTGGTGCTAGTTGTCAGCGAGCACTTACCTGGCACTGTTATTGTGCGGTTTGGCTTCCTGTGGAATCTCATCAATGTCTTCTTGCTCCAGACAGTGGGTCACAATGCAGTTCTATGTGTCCCGTCTCCTCCTGATGGTGACCCGGGCGGCCCTGAAGGTATCTGGTGTCCTGTTCTGGGTACTCGTCTATGTTGCATCTCTCCTGGCAGCCGCCTCCTACGTGCCGGACGCTCTGCGGCTTATAGCCAGGAAGCCTTTCAGGGCATTTTATTGGGAGCCACGTAAGAGCGCCCCAGCCTGCCTAACAAGCAGCGCGCACGGCCAGCACGGGCACATCCGCATCAAGGTAAGAGCCTGTGATGATTCTCATACATGGAGGTGCCACTATAATGTGAGGAGCAGTGTGGCGGATGAGAGGTGCCAGGAGGTGAGGACAAGTCATTGATCATCTACGTCTTCATTGTACAGAAGTCTGGTATACGCTTCCATTACGTGGCATCTGGAGAAAAGGGCAACCCATTAATGCTTCTTCTGCACGGATTCCCAGAGAACTGGTAATGTCCTCCACTACCTGTGTGTAATGCCTGCTCACGACTGACAGCGGTCAGAGAGCAATGATTGCTGATGATGTAATAAGGGATGGCCTCCAGCTAACAATATAATATGTAACATTACTGATCCTGAGTTACATCCTGTATTATACTCCAGAGCTGCACTCACTATTCTGCTGGAGTCACTGTGTACATTACATTACTGATCCTGTACTGATCTGGAGTTACATCCTGTATTATACCCCAGAGCTGCACTCACTATTCTGCTGGAGTCACTGTGTACATTACATTACTGATCCTGTACTGATCTGGAGTTACATCCTGTATTATACCCCAGAGCTGCACTCACTATTCTGCTGGAGTCACTGTGTACATTACATTACTGATCCTGTACTGATCTGGAGTTACATCCTGTATTATACCCCAGAGCTGCACTCACTATTCTGCTGGAGTCACTGTGTACATACAGTACATTATATTACTGATCCTGAGTTACATCCTGTATTGTACTCCAGAGCTGCACTCACTATTCTCCTGGAGTCACTGTGTACATACATTACATTACTGATCCTGTACTGATCCTGAGATACATCATGTATTATACTCCAGAGCTGCACTCACTATTCTGCTGGTGCAGTCACTGTGTACATACATTACATTACTGATCCTGAGTTACATCCTGTATTATACCCCAGAGCTGCACTCACTATTCTGCTGGTGAGTCACTATGTACATACATTACATTACTGATCCTGAGTTACATCCTGTATTATACCCCAGAGCTGCACTCACTATTCTGCTGGAGTCACTGTGTACATACAGTACATTATATTACTGATCCTGAGTTACATCCTGTATTATACTCCAGAGCTGCACTCACTATTCTGCTGGAATCACTGTGTACATACATTACTGATCCTGAGTTACATCCTGTATTGTACTCCAGAGCTGCACTCACTATTCTGCTGGTGCAGTCACTGTGTACATACATTACTGCTCCTGAGTTACATCTTGTATTGTACTTCAGAGCTGCAATCACTATTCTACTGGTGCAGTCACTGTGTACATACATTACATTACTGATCCTGATTTACCTCCTATATTATACCCCAGAGCTGCACTCACTATTCTGCTGGTGCAGTCACTGTGTACATACATTACATTACTGATCCTGAGTTACAGTGCCTACAAGTAGTATTCAACCCCCTGCAGATTTAGCAGGTTTACACATTTGGAAGTAACTTGGCATTGTGACATTTGGACTGTAGATCAGCCTGGAAGTGTGAAATGCACTGCAGCAAAAAAGAATGTTATTTCTTTGTTTATTTTTTTTTTAAATTGTAAAAAGTCTTTTCAGAGGGTCATTTATTATTCAACCCCTCAACCCACCAGAATTCTGTTTGGTTCCACTAAAGTATTAAGAAGTAGTTCAGGCACAAAGAACAATGAGCTTCACATGTTTGGATTAATTATCTCTTTTTCCAGCCTTTTCTGACTATTTAAAGGGAACCTGTCACCCCGTTTTTTGAGATTGAGCTATAAATACTGTTAAATAGGGCCTGCGCTGTGTGTTCCTATAGTGTATGTAGTGTACCCCGATTCCCCACCTATGCTGAGATATAACTTACCAAAGTCGCCGTTTTCGCCTGTCAATCAGGCTGGTCAGGTCGGGAGGGCGTGGTGACATCGCTGGTTCTTCCTCAGCTTTACGTTGGTGGCGTAGTGGCGTAATGGTGAACAAGCAGCGCGCGATCTGCGCTGTAATCCCTTGCATCGGTGGGGGCGGCCATCTTCCTGGGGCCGCGCGTGCGCAGATCGAGTGCTCTGCTGCACGGGGCTTCAGGAAAATGGCCGCGGCATGCCGCGCGTGCGCATTAGAGATCGCGGCGGCCATTTTCCCAAAGCCGAGATGCAAACTCGGCTTTGGGAAAATGGCCGCCGCGATCTCTAATGCGCACGCGCGGCATCCCGCGGCCATTTTCCTGAAGCCCCGTGCAGCAGAGCACTCGATCTGCGCACGCGCGGCCCCAGGAAGATGGCGGCCCCCACCGATGCAAGGGATTACAGCGCAGATCGCGCGCTGCTTGTTCACCATTACGCCACCAACGTAAAGCTGAGGAAGAACCAGCGATGTCACCACGCCCTCCCGACCTGACCAGCCTGATTGACAGGCGAAAACGGCGACTTTGGTAAGTTATATCTCAGCATAGGTGGGGAATCGGGGTACACTACATACACTATAGGAACACACAGCGCAGGCCCTATTTAACAGTATTTATAGCTCAATCTCAAAAAACGGGGTGACAGGTTCCCTTTAAGACCCTCCCCAAACTTGTGAACAGCACTCATACATGGTCAACATGGGAAAGACAAAGGAGCATTCCAAGGCCATCAGATACAAGATCGTGGAGGGTCACAAGGCTGGCAAGGGGTACAAAACCCTTTCCAAGGAGTTGGGCCTACCTGTCTCCACTGTTGGGAGCATCATCCGGAAGTGGAAGGCTTATGGAACTACTGTTAGCCTTCCACGGCCTGGACAGCCTTTGAAAGTTTCCTCCCGTGCCGAGGCCAGGCTTGTCCGAAGAGTCAAGGCTAACCCAAGGATAACAAGGGAGGAGCTCCGGGAAGATCTCATGGCAGTGGGGACATTGGTTTCAGTCAATACAATAAGTAACGTACTCCACCGCAATGGTCTCCGTTCCAGACGAGCCCGTAAGGTACCTTTACTTTCAAAGCGTCATGTCAAGGCTCGTCTACAGTTTGCTCATGATCACTTGGAGGACTCTGGAGACTGACTGGTTCAAGGTTCTCTGGTCTGATGAGACCAAGATCAAGATCTTTGGTGCCAACCACACACGTGACGTTTGGAGACTGGATGGCACTGCATACGACCCCAAGAATACCATCCCTACAGTCAAGCATGGTGGTGGCAGCATCATGCTGTGGGGCTGTTTCTCAGCCAAGGGGCCTGGCCATCTGGTCCGCATCCATGGGAAGATGGATAGCACGGCCTACCTGGAGATTTTGGCCAAGAACCTCCGCTCCTCCATCAAGGATCTTAAGATGGGTCGTCATTTCATCTTCCAACAAGACAACGACCCAAAGCACACAGCCAAGAAAACCAAGGCCTGGTTCAAGAGGCAAAAAATCAAGGTGTTGCAGTGGCCTAGTCAGTCTCCTGACCTTAACCCAATTGAAAACTTGTGGAAGGAGCTCAAGATTAAAGTCCACATGAGACACCCAAAGAACCTAGATAACTTGGAGAAGATCTGCATGGAGGAGTGGGCCAAGATAACTCCAGAGACCTGTGCCGGCCTGATCAGGTCTTATAAAAGACGATTATTAGCTGTAATTGCAAACAACGGTTATTCCACAAAATATTAAACCTAGGGGTTGAATAATAATTGACCCACACTTTTATGTTTAAAATTTATAAAAATTTAACTGAGCAACAAAACTTTTTGGTTTGTAAGATTTATGCATCTGTTAATAAATCCTGCTCTTGTTTGAAGTTTGAAGGCTCTAACTTCTTTGCATCTTATTAAACCTGCTAAATCTGCAGGGGGTTGAATACTACTTGTAGGCACTGTACATCCTGTATTATACTCCAGAGCTGCACTCACTATTCTGCTGGAGTCACTGTGTACATACATTACATTACTGATCCTGAGATACATCATGTATTATACTCCAGAGCTGCACTCACTATTCTGCTGGTGCAGTCACTGTGTACATACATTACATTACTGATCCTGAGTTACCTCCTGTATTATACCCCAGAGCTGCACTCACTATTCTGCTGGTGCAGTCACTGTGTACATACATTACATTACTGATCCTGAGTTACATCCTGTATTATACTCCAGAGCTGCACTCACTATTCTGCTGGTGCAGTCACTGTGTACATACATTACATTACTGATCCTGAGTTACCTCCTGTATTGTACTCCATATCTGCACTACATCACATACGCTATACTGATACTGAGTTGTTATTTTTTTTTTTGTATTTTACTTCAGTGCTGCACTCACTTATCTGCTGCATGTCATTGGAAGCAACCAACTTGTTGCAAACCTGTTGATATTCATACCTCTGACAGCTGAACTCTTATGATACTGAGGTATAAAACAATTTAGAGTGCAGAGAACCAGAGCAAACTATGAACGAAGAAACGCTGTGCGATTTCAGCACTGAAACCTGCAGAATTGTGAATGCAGCTCTAGATTATAATACAGCTAAGCTTTTAATGTAGAGCCATTCTGAAACAGATTACACATAAGCACGTGTAATGGTATGGGGAGTCTTTTTTCCTTTAGTGTTGCCTCCTCTGTGCTGTGACCCCCTCGTGCTGTTGGCAGGTACTCCTGGAGGCACCAGCTGGATGAGTTCTCCCCGGAGTATTGGACTGTGGCCGTGGATCTCAGAGGGTTCGGGAGCTCCGATGCACCTCCTGAGCTGCGGGATTACAGAATGGAGATACTACTTCAGGACATCCAGGATCTCATTACTGGGCTGGGTGAGGGCTTTTTGTCTCACTAGTCTGAGGTGGACAGGTTTGGAATGAATTTTATTATATATGGCCTGTTCTCTCTCCCACCCAGGTTACTCACACTGTATCCTAGTGGGACACGATTGGGGGGGCACCTTGGCATGGACATTTGCAGTTCGTCACAGCACCATGGTGTCTCGTCTCATCGTTATGAATGCTCCTCACCCTTCAGCCTTCCATGGTAATGTACCTTTATTATTATTTATTATTATACCATTTATTCCTTGGCACTTTACATGTGAGGATGGGTGTACATGATATAAACGAGTATAATAATCTTACACAATACAAGTCGGGCTGGTACAGGAGGAGAGAGGACCCTGCCCGCAAGGGCTCACAATCTACAAGGGATGGGTGAGGATACAATAAGTGACGGTAGAGCTGATCTGGTTTGGTGGAACGAGGGTTACTGAAGGATTTCGGCTTGTCGGGAGAAGTGGGTCTTCAGGTTCCTTTGTAAGGTTACCACTGTTGGTGAGACTCTGATATGTTGGGGTAGAGAGTTCCAGAATAGGGGGGATACACATGAAAAATCTTGGATGCAATTGTGGGAAGTGGAGATATGAGGGGAGTAGAGAAGATCATCTTGTGAGCGTAAGAGGTTGCGTGAAGGTAAGTACCAGGAGACTAGCTCACAGATATACGGGGAGACAGGTTGTGGATGGCTTTCTATGCCAAGGTTAGAGTTTTGAACTGGAGTCTCTGGGCAATGGGGAGCCAGTGAAGAGATTGACAGAGGGGAGAGGCTGAGGAATAAGTGGGGCAGGTGGATTAGTCGGGCAGAAGAGTTTAGAATAGATTGGAGGGTCGCGAGAATGTTAGAAGGGAGGCCACAAAGCAGGAGGTTGCAGTAGTTGAGGCGGGAGATGATAAGGTCATGGACTAGGGTTTTTGCAGATTCTTAATTGAGGAATGTGTGGATCCGGGAAATATTTTTTTATTTGGAGTCAGCAGGAGGTGGAAAGGGCTTGGATATGTGGTTTGAATTAGAGATCAGAGTCGAGGATTATGCCGAGGCAGCGAGCTTGTGGGACTGGGGAGAGTGAGCAGCCATTGATATTGATGGATAGGTCTGTTGGGGGGTTTGAGTGAGATGGAGGAAAGATGATGGATTCTGTTGTGTTTTATAAATCTAGCAGACAAGAAGGATGAAATAGCAGACAGACATTGTGGGATTCTGGTTAGTAGTTAGGTGATATCAGGTCCAGAGATGTAGATCTGGGTGTCGTTGGCATAGAGGTGACACTGAAAACCGTGGGACTCTATGAGCGGTCTCAGGCCGAAGGTGTAAATAGAGAAGAGCAGGGGTCCTAGAACTGAACCTTGGGGGACACCGACAGGGAGCAAGATGAGGAGGAGGAGATGTGGTGTGTAAGTGGGATACGCTCAATGTCTGATCTGTTAGGAATGAGGAGATCCAGGATATGGTCAAGTCTGTGATTCCAAGAGGTGAGACAATTTGTAGTAAGAGGGAATGGTTGGCTGTGTCAAAAGCAGAGGACAGGTCCAGGAAAAAGAGGAGACAGAAGTAGTGTTGCCTGGATTTGGTGATTTTAGTCAGGGAAGATTCAGTGTAGTGATGCAGTCGTAAGGCAGATTGAAAGCTGCCAAGGAGGGAACAGGAAGAGAGGTGGTAGGACAGTTCAAGAAGGACATGCTGTTCCAGTAGTTTTGAGTCATAGGGGAGAAGTGATATGGGGCGATTGCTAGACATAGAGGATGAATCAAGGGAGGACTTTTCGAGGATGGGTGTGATCGAGGCACATTTGAAGCATGAGGGGAAACACTAGTTGTTAGTGAGGTTGAAGAGATGGGGTAAGTTTGGGATGAAGACTGGTGAGGTTTGGGATGAGGTGGAACGGGTCGAGTGCACAGGTGGTGAAATGTGATCTTGAGAGTAGAAAGGAAAGTTGATCTTCTGTAATGGGGGAGAAGTTGGTTTTGTTGGAGGGCTGAGTAGTTGTAAAGAGGGACTGTGGGGGTTGTAGCCCAAAGCTTTCTCTGATATTATTGTTCTACTTGAAGAATGAGGCAAAGTCTTTAGCGGAGGTGCTGGAGGACAGAAGAGAGAATTGAAAGTGTTGAATAGCTGTTTAGTGTTGTGAGACAGGAAGGATATGAGAGATGAGACTTATGTTTGTTTTGCTGCACTGTGTGGACTTGAAAATGGTGAGGGACTGTTTGAATGTGATGAAGTGCTTGCTTTAGTGGAATCTTTTCCATCTCCTATGAGCAACCCTGGAAGCCTGCCTCAGTTCTTTAGTCAGGCTGGTGTGCCAGGGTTGCCTGTTGATTGTGTGAGCTTTGGTATGTGTAAGGAGGGCGACTGATTAGAAAGCTGCAGCTGTTGTTGTGTTATATAAAGCAGCAGCATCTGCATTATGTAAGGAACTTGTGTTTGCAAGAGGGAGAAGGGATTCAGAGAGTAAGTGTAGATCAAGGTCTTTAACCTCTACTCGCCGTTTTTTGCGTTTCTTTTTTCGCTCCCCTTCTTCCTAGAGCCATAATTTTTTTATTTTTCCTTCAATATGGCCGTGTGATGGCTTGTTTTTTGCGGGACAAGTTGTACTTTTGAACGACACCATTGGTTTTACCATGTTGTGTACTCCAAAACAGGAAAAAAATTCCAAGTGCGGTGAAATTGCAAAAAAAGTGTAATTCCACAACTGTTTTTTCTCCTTCGCCTCATTGGGGGACACAGGACCATGGGTTATGCTGCTGTCACTAGGAGGCTGACACTAAGCTGAGACAAAAAAAGGTTAGCTCCTCCCCTGCAGTATACACCCTCATACTGGCTTCCAGACACCCAGTTCAAGCTTAGTGTCCGTAGGAGGCACACTGATTTTTAGTCTCACGGATTTTTTCCTTTTTAATCTATTCCGGACGAAGGGGGCGACGGATTCTTTCAAGGTCCGATCTCCCCCGAACCAACAACAGGCGAGCACGGGAGTTTCACCTCACCGTATCCTCTCCTGCGACTTGGGAGCCACTGCCTGAGCTGACCTTTTTTGGGAGACGGTTTTTTTCCTAAAAGGGCGCCGATCTCCCCACGTTGTACAGAGGAGCACTGGTGTTTTACCTCCAGTATCCTCCTCTGCAGCCAGGCCTTTTTTATTGCCGGACATCTGCCCTGTCCACCAGGTTTTACCCTCGGCTGTACAGAGGCCCTATCCCCGTGGCGTCCGTGCAGACCACACTGCATCACCAATGCTCTGCGTGACTCAGGTGGTGGACGGTTCCTCTCCACCCCCCTGTCTGGGGCTGGTGGATAGAGGCTTCCCAACCCCTGCACCGTCCCTGCCATCCTAAGGCTCCTCTCACCTCCTCGGGGTAAGTGTCTCGTGGGGGTTGGGGGGGGTCGCCGGCGGTCCGGAGGGCTCCTCCTAAGCATGGCACATCGGTGGGCTGTAGCGCTATTTCGGTGGGCTGAAGCGTCGGCACTTTGCGGCCGCGCGGCGGGCCGAGGCCGCAAATTTAGCCCCCGGCTTCGGCCTAGCCGCTGGTCGCTGCCGTTAGGCTCCGCCCACCCCTGCACGTCATCGGCGGCGCCGCCCCCCGGTCCTGGCGCTTCTCGCAGCCGTCGAGATCTCTCTCCTGATCTCGGCGGCCATCTTGGTCCCTCACTGCACGCCGCAGCTCAGCTCTGCCGCATCTCTGTGTGTCACAGCGCCCACGTGCAGCCAGTTTCCCCATCTCAGGCATCACAGTTCGTCTTCCCAGGACAGCGGGACACAGGACCGGGGTAAGGAGACATCGTCAGCCTCTCCTCTGCAGCGTCGCCCTCCGCTTCCCAGGCACGGTCATAGGTTATAGACCCTGTGGTTTTTTTGCATTAGAATCATGTCGCAGTCAAGGTCTAAAAAATCCTCTAAGGTGCATACGACCTTTTTTTCTGCGTGTACCACCTGCCAGGCCCCACTTCCTAGGCCTCAAAGTTCTCCCCTCTGCTCTGCCTGCGATGCTCCATGTGCCCAGGAGCCCTCCACCGCCACCGACCCTGGCGTACCTAGCCCCCCCCCGTGGGTCGCTTCACTCTCGCAGTCCGTGGATTTTTTAGCCAACGCCATCAAATCCATTCAAAATCCTCCCGGGGAACGGGGTAATCCGTTACAGGCGTTAAGAGATCCCTCCATAGCAGGGGAATCGTCGGTCAGCAGGGGCCGCTCTCTCCATAAAGAGGCTCGGTCATCCCGAAAACGGATCCGCACTACCTCTCCTGAGCGCTCACCTCGCCACTCAGACTCTGGCAGCTCCACCTCTCGCTCACCCTCTTTGGGGGCTCACAGCGTTCACGACTCTGAACATGAGTCCGAGGTATCATTGGACCCGGAGGCTCCGGAGTTCAGAGCTACGGTTGACTCCCTCATTGTAGCAGTCAATCACGCACTTAAGGTGGATGATGACGCTAATTCCGCTCCGGAACACGCGGTCTCTTTTACCAGATCCAAACGTTCCCACAAATCTTTTGCCTCTCATCCAGCCTTTCTGGATATAGTCAGGCGTCACAGGGAGCGTCCAGATAAGCGTTTCACGGGTAAGAAGGACCTGGTATCGAAGTATCCCTTCTCAGCGGATCTCGTGAAAGACTGGACGGATCCCCCTTTAGTAGACCCGCCGGTCTCGCGCCTGGCTTCTAAAACGCTTCTTTCAGTTCCGGAGGGCGCTTCAATTAAGAGTCCCACTGAACGCCAGCTAGACTCTCTAGCTCGGTCAGTGTATGAAGCCTCTGGCTCTTCCCTGTCCCCCTCCTTCGCCGCGGCTTGGGTGACCAAGGCAATGGTTTCCTGGGCGGATGCTCTAGCGAAATCCATTAATGAACAGGACCTCCCGTCTGAGATGGCAGACCTAGCCAAGCAGTTAGCCATGGCTAGCGATTACGTGATGTTCGCATCCCTCGATGCGGCGAATTGCGCAGCATCGGCGGCTTCCAACGCCATCGCTATCAGAAGGGCTCTTTGGCTCAGAAAGTGGCGCGCAGATTCCTCCTCTAAAAAATCTCTGATCTCTCTCCCTTTTCAAAGCGGGCGTCTTTTCGTCGAAAAGCTTGACCAGCTTATTTCCGACGCCACAGGGGGAAAGAGCAAGTTCCTTCCCCAACAGAGGCCTAAGGCGGCTTTCCAGCGCCAGCCTTACTTTCGCTTTCGGCCTTTTCGTACCAGCCCAGCCTGGTCCAATCCCTCCGGTCTTCCCAGATCAGACCATTCCGCTCGCACAGACAGAGACGTTCGTCCCTCCTTCTGGCCGAATCCTTCCTGGCGCGGGAAACCGAGGCAGCCCAGAACCCGAGGTTCCAGACCTCCCAGATTTCCGTCTCAATGACTCGGGAACGGCGCCAGTCGATACCATCAGAGTAGGCGGACGCCTACTCCTTTTTCAGCAAGCCTGGCTCTCCGTCGTTCACGACGAATGGGTCAGGGATCTGGTATCGTCTGGCTACAAAATAGAGTTCTCCTCTCCTCCTCCAACTCGGTTTTTCCCCTCTCGTCTCCCCAGCTCGGCAGCTCAGTCTCGCGCCCTTCTTTGCGCCATTCACTCCCTCCGCCAGAGTGGGGTCATTGTCCCGGTCCCGGAACACGAGAGGTTCAAAGGTTTCTACTCAAACCTCTTCGTCGTGCCAAAGAAGGACGGAAAAGTGCGCCCCATTTTGGATCTGAAGCTCCTGGAGCACTTCAGGATGGAATCGCTCAGATCGGTCATCTCTTCGATGGAAAGAGGGGAATTTCTGGCCTCGATAGACATCAAGGATGCCTATCTTCACATCCCGATCTTCCCGCCTCATCAGAGGTTCCTCCGCTTTGCCGTTCTGGAGGATCACTTCCAGTTCACGGCCTTACCCTTCGGTCTCGCCACGGCGCCCAGGGTATTTACCAAGGTCATGGCGGCTGTCATGGCCATCCTTCATTCTCGAGGAGTCGTCGTGTTACCTTACTTAGACGATCTCTTCATAAAGGGCCCGTCTTTTCAAGTCTGCGAGTCAAGCGTCCACATTACCCTGGATTCTCTTTCGCGCCTGGGTTGGTTGATCAACTTGGACAAGTCCTCTCCCGTTCCTGCCCGTCGGATCTCCTTTCTGGGAATGATCCTGGACACTTCGAGGGGGCTGGTCTTGCTTCCTCGGTCCAAGGCCCAAGCGCTCCGCCAGGGAGCCCGTACGCTCTGCCATCCTCGTCCGCAAACCATTCGGTTCGCCATGAAGATCCTGGGAAAGATGGTTGCAGCAATCGAAGCGGTTCCTTTTGCTCAACTCCATCTCCGTCCCTTGCAACAGGCTTTGCTGGACAACTGGGACAGGAGTCTCTCATCTCTCGACCGCCCTTGTCCCCTGTCCCCGCGGGTCAGACAATCTCTCGTATGGTGGACCCTGGGCCCATCTCTTCTCCAGGGGAAGTCCTTCCTCCCGATCCGCTGGTTAGTGGTAACCACCGACGCCAGTCTTCTTGGCTGGGGGGCGGTGTTCCTCCACCACTCTGCCCAGGGCCGCTGGACAGTTCGGGAATCCAAACTCTCCATCAACATCCTGGAGATTCGTGCTATCAGACTTGCACTGAGTCGCTTTCACGCCCTGCTTGCGGGTCACCCAGTACGAGTCCAATCGGACAACGTCACGGTGGTGGCTTACATCAACCACCAGGGGGGTACCCGCAGCAGGGCGGCGATGCAGGAAGTCTCCCTCATCCTTCGTTGGGCCGAAACCAACCATTCCATCATCTCTGCGGTGCACATTCCGGGAGTCGAGAACTGGGCGGCGGACTTCCTGAGCCGCCAGGGCCTTGCCTCGGGGGAGTGGGAACTCCACCCAGAGGTCTTTCACCAGATCTGTCTTCGCTGGGGGACCCCGGACGTGGATCTGATGGCGTCCAGATTGAACGCCAAAGTCCACAACTTCATTGCACGTTCTCGGGATCCCCAGGCCATAGGAGTGGACGCGCTGATTTCTCCGTGGCATCAATTTCAGCTCCCATACGTGTTCCCTCCCCTTCCCTTACTGCCGAAGGTGATCCGAAAGATCAAGACGGAGGGAGTTCCGGTCATCCTGGTCGCCCCAGACTGGCCTCGTCGCGCTTGGTACGCGGAGCTCGTTCAGCTCGTAGCCGACGTTCCCTTGCGGTTGCCAGACCGCCCAGACCTGCTTCGCCAAGGACCGATCTACCATCAGAGCTCAGGGGCCCTACGTTTAACAGCGTGGCTGTTGAAACCTGGATTCTAACTCGTGCCGGTTTCTCTCAGCAGGTCATTCCCACCATGTTAAGTGCTCGCAAGGCGTCTTCCGCCTCCATCTACCACCGCGTCTGGAAAACCTTCTTCTCATGGTGCAGGCTCCGAGGGCACCCTCCGCTCGTTTTCTCTATCCCTTGCATCTTGAATTTCCTTCAGTCTGGTCTGGACTCCGGTTTGGCCCTGAGTTCCCTCAAAGGTCAGATCTCAGCGTTATCCGTGCTTTTCCAGCATAGGATCGCCACCAACCTTCAGGTCAAGACTTTCATCCAGGGAGTCTCCCATGTGGTTCCTCCCTACAGGATGCCGCTAGAGACCTGGGATCTCAACTTGGTCCTGGGGGTTCTTCAGGAACCTCCGTTCGAACCCCTTCAAGACGTTCCGCTCTCTGTCCTCTCTTGGAAGGTTGCCTTCCTGGTAGCGGTGACGTCCATCAGAAGGGTTTCAGAGCTCGCCGCTTTATCCTGCCGGGCTCCTTTCCTTGCCTTTCATCAGGACAAGGTATTTCTACGCCCTTCTCCGGCGTTTCTTCCGAAGGTGGTCTCATCTTTCCACCTTAATGAGGACATCATTCTGCCCTCCTTTTGCCCGCAGCCCAAACATAGGGTCGAGAAGGCTCTCCATACTCTGGACGTGGTACGGGCCCTCAGGAGGTACATTTCCAGAACGGCTCATTTCAGAAAATCGGACACCCTTTTCGTTCTCCCGGAGGGTCACAGAAAGGGTTTGGCTGCGTCTAAATCCACGATAGCCAGATGGATCCGATCTGCTATCCAGGAATCCTATCGGGTCAGGGGCAGTCCTATCCCGGCGGGGATTAGGGCTCACTCCACTCGGTCGATGGGTGCTTCCTGGGCCATCCGGCACCAGGCAACAGCGGAGCAGGTTTGCAAGGCCGCAACGTGGTCCAGCCTGCATACTTTCACAAAGCATTACAATGTTCACATTCACTCCTCTGCGGACGCGGCCCTTGGCAGGCGTATTCTGCAAGCGGCCGTTGCGCATTTGTAGTCAGATGGTACATGGAGTTATTTGGTTGTATTGTTTCCCTCCCAGGGACTGCTTTGGGATGTCCCATGGTCCTGTGTCCCCCAATGAGGCGAAGGAGAAATAGGGATTTTTGTGTGTACTCACCGTAAAATCCTTTTCTCCGAGCCACTCATTGGGGGACACAGCACCCACCCTGGTAGCCTTACGGCTCGTTACCTTTTTTGGTCTTTGACTGTTTGTTTGACATGTTATATTCTAATGTTACTTGATATATTGTTGTTATTATCCTACTGCTTTTGCACTGAACTGGGTGTCTGGAAGCCAGTATGAGGGTGTATACTGCAGGGGAGGAGCTAACCTTTTTTTGTCTCAGCTTAGTGTCAGCCTCCTAGTGACAGCAGCATAACCCATGGTCCTGTGTCCCCCAATGAGTGGCTCGGAGAAAAGGATTTTACGGTGAGTACACACAAAAATCCCTATTTTGTTGTTGTTTTACCATGTTCACCAAATACTAAAACTGACCTGCAATTATGATTCTCCAGGTCATTATGAGTTTGTTGATCCCAAATCCAGAGTTTGTTAAAAAAAAAAAATTGCGCAATTTTCTGAGACCTGTATAGTCTCCTTTTTTCGTGATCTGGGGCTGGGTGAGGGCTTATTTTTTGCGTGCCGAGCTGAATTATTTAATTACTTTTTTTCGCTATTCCGTTTACCAATCGGATTAATTCTTTTTATAGCTTGATAGATCAGGTGATTCTGAACGCAGCGATACCAAATATGTTTGTTTATTTTTTTATTTTTTTTTTATTATTTTGAATTGGGCGAATGGGGGATGATTTGAACTTTTTATTTATTTATTTTTTGCATGCTTCAATAGTCTCCATGGGAGACTAGATGATCGCCTGTATGTAGCAGAAATGCTCACTTGCTATGACCGCTGACCACCGGGCGGCGCTGATAGCAATTCGGCAATGGGTCTCTGCTGGAAACCTCTGGTTGTCATGCCGACCGATCGGTGACCCGCGATCATGTGACGGGGTCACTGATGGGCGGGATTAGAGATGCGCTTCCGGCGCGATCATATTAAATGCCGCTGTCAGTGATTGACAGCGGCATTCAAAGGGTTAACAGCTGCTGGTGGATCGCGATTCCATCCGCTGCTGTTTGGGGCACATGTCAGCTCTTCAAAACAGCTGACGTGCCGGGAAAGATGTGGGCTCAGCGCCAGATCCTACATCAAAGGGAGGGACATGAAATGCGCAGTACTAGTATGGCGCATGTCGTGAATGGGTTAAGATTTCTGCGAGGGTGTGCAAGTTTGTGGAGTGGGGATTGTACACCTGGAGAGGAGATGGAAGAGAATGTAAGTAGATTGTGGTCAGAAAGAGGGAGAAGATTGATAGAGAACAGAGGTGGATGAAGATGAGGTCCAGTGTGTGGCCATCTTCGTGAGTGACTGTGGAAGACCATTGAGTGAGGCCGAAGGAGGAAGTGAGAGATAAAAGCTTAGAGACGGCTGAGAAGGAAGTATCAATGGGGATGTTGAAGTCACCCATGTTAATATTGGGCATGTCAGCGGAAAGGAAGTGAAGTAGCTAGGTGGTGAAGTGGTTGAAAAAGGTGGTGGCTGGCCCTGGAAGGCGGTAAATGACTGCCAGTTGAAGGTTGGAGGGGACTAGATGCTCACAGAGTGTATCTCAAAAGAAGGGAGAGAAATGGAGGGTGGCATTGAAATTTGGGTGAAGGAACAGTTATCTGATAGGAGAAAACCAATTCCTCCACCATGCTTGCTCCTGGGGTGGGTGGTGAGAAAGCTGTAATTCACCATGATAAAGTGCAACTGTAGAGGCTGTCAGAGGGGGTGAGCCAGGTTTCAGTGATGCCGAGGAAGGTAAGTTTGTTAGTAATGAAAAGATCACGGATGTAGGAGAAGTTTGTTGCACACAGGGTAAGCGTTTCACAGAGCTTCTGTTAGAGGGACTGAGGAAGCGGGGGCTTGCAGATGGGTATAAGGTTAGAGACGTTGCGGAAATTTGTGAAGATTGTGGATGACAGGTAGAAGTTACTGTGAGGATGTGGTGGGAAGGACCAGGATTTGGGGAGATATCAATGAGAAGGAGCAGAGAAAGTGTTACTAGGTGGGAGCAGGAGAGGGCATGAGGGGGCTGTCTGTGTTTGGAGACAGGATTGTATGTTGAGGAATAGTTCTGAGGAGAAGTTGAGATGGAGGGAGAGATGACCAGTTTATTACTAGGTGTAGGGATTAGGGGGCTTAGTAGGAAGTGAAGGACAATAGGGGTGAGAGTGAAAACAAACAGAAACATTATTTGCAAAGACTATGTATCCAGTTACCTTCAGTTTCAATTCTTCTATAATTCATAGCAATACACTTAAAGGGAACCTGTCACCCCCAAAATCGATGGTGAGGTAAGCTCACCGTCATCAGGGGCTTATCTCAGCATTCTGTAATGCTGTAGATAAGCCGCCGATGTAACCTGAAAGAGGAGAAAAAGAGGTTAGATTATACTCACCCAGGGGTGGTCCTGTTGTGGTCCGGTCAAATGGGTGTCTCAGGTCCGCTCCGTCGCGTCCTATCTTCATTCCATGACGTCCTCTTCTGGTCTTCACGCCGCGGCTCCCGGGCAGGCTTTGTTTTCAAGTACATTATTTGGTAAAATGAATGAGGCCATCTAAACTTTAACCCGTCCAGAAAGAAAAAACCCCAAGCCCTCATACGGCTTGTAAAAACAAGAATTGACCATGGCGGGAATAGGGTTGATGTCTATATATAGGACATCAACAATGCAGATCTGGCCAGAAATGTTCATCTGGATCGTCTTCTGTGGGGAAATGCTGGTTTTCCTTAAAGGGGTTGTCTTAAGTTTATAAATAGGTTAAATGACAAAGTGCTTGTAGAAACAAACAACCAAGCAATTTACCCCTTTTTAAAAATTCTTGCTGTCCCCAAACATGGAGGGATTTTTATTTCTACTGTACAGCTTGTGACCTAGGATAAAGGCCTCCATGCAGTCCCAGCTTTCACCGCTCTGAAGCTAGCCTCGTCAGTGGATCCGTCTAGCTTCAGCCCTCCTGTTCTTCTCCCGTGCTGCCGAGGCAAAGCTCTCTCTGCTAGCAGCCCGTGATAGAGCACAGTTCAGACCAGCAGGACAACTATGCCGCTGATCTAAACTTTCAATCTGCGTTCATGAAGTTCCATCTTGAGCTAATCCCTTTTAAAGAGACCAGCTAAGTATGAAGTCTTTTTTTTTTTTTTGGTAGTGCTCCATGGGAGAAAAGTATTCAAATTAGCTCTCTAGCTGAGCAAAAATGAACCTTGCATCATGACCTAGATGGTACTTGAAAGAGAGAGATCATTTGCATACTTTTCTTCTTCCTCGGAGCACCATCCCCCATACAAAGTTGCCATGATTAATGAACAGGGAACATTCAGCTAGTTGTGGCCCCCATTACACCTTTTTGTAAAGTTGAGTAGGAGTCTTGTTTCTGCTAGTTAGCTGATGTGTGTAACCCCGCCCCCACCACTGATTGGTAGCTTACTGTCAGTGTACAAAGAAAGCTGCCAATTGGTGGTGTGGGCGGGGGTTATACAGAGCTCAGCATTAGAGCTCTGCGAGATAGCTGATGTGTGTAACCCCGCCCCCACCACTGATTGGTAACTTACTGTCAGTGTACAATGAAAGCTGCCAATTGGTGGTGTGGGCGGGGTTATACAGAGCTCAGCATTAGAGCTCTGCTAGATCTGCAGCAGAGAAAACTGTGATTGAATCAAAATGACAGCAAGCAAAACAGCAAGTGGCAGATCGCTGAAATCAGGAGCAGTATGATTACTAAGTGTATATAGGTTTTTTTGTGTTTTTTTTAAGTCTGATGCTGATGTTCTTCTCTCCCTAGATTACGTGTTGGCTCATCCATCTCAGCTCTTCTCCTCCCGTTATGTCTTCCTTTTCCAGCTGCCAATTTTACCTGAAATCCTCCTATCTCTAGGTGATTTTGAGGTGAGTAGAAGACACTGATGACCTTCCCAGTGATCTAGGGTTGTTAGATGCAACCAATCATTTCTCCTTCGCCTCATTGAGGGACACAGACCGTGGGTGTATGCTGCTGCTGCCACTAGGAGGCGACACTAAATAATATAGAAAGTTCCCTCCTCCTATGCAGTATACACCCTCCTGCTGGCTCCCGGTTCCTCTCCTGCAGTATACACCCTCCTGCTGGCTCTCAGCTAACCAGTTCTTGCTTAGTTTCTGTAGGAGGCACACGGGCGGGTTTGCTATTTAAACCCAAAACTCTTTATTATTTTATTTTTACCTTTTACATTTTTGATTTTACCTTTTTACAACAGACGAAGGGGCGGCGGATCCTTTCAAGGCTCCGATCTCCCCGAACCATCAACAGGCGAGCATGGAGAGTGTCGCCTCTCCGTATCCTCTCCTGAGACGTGGGATGCCACGCCTGAGCTGATTCTTAGGGGCGACGGGTCCCATCAAGGGCACCAATCTCCCCGCACATGGAGTGTCGCCTCCACATACCCTCTTCCCCAGCCAGGCCTATTGCGGACATTCAGCCCTGTCACATCCTAGGTGATTACCCTTTGGATATACAGAGGCCTACCTCGTGGTGTCCGAGCAACCCCCACTGCACCACCACTATTGAAAGCGGATGGTACAAGGAGGCGGAAGGTTCCTCTCCACCTCCCTGCTAAAGGGACAATGGTTTGAGGGCTTTTCTTTATCCCTGCACCATCCAAACAGCAGAGGATCTCTTCTACTTTTCTGACCTGCTGAACAAAGCTGCATACTCTGCCTTCGGCAGCCACCGTGGTAAGTGCCGGGACTCGTGCGGCTGGAGGGCTCTGCACAACCGGCGTTTTTTTCCCCTTGTTTTGCAGCGGCGGGTCGTTTTTCCCTATTTCCTGTTCGGCGCCGGCTGGCTCCAAAAATTTAGCCCCCGGCTTCGGGTTTGCGTAGGCCGAAACCCAGAACCTCCGCCCATGCTAGGCCGCGCTTCATGGCTCCGCCCCCCTATTCAGGCACTTCTCATTCAGGACGAGAACTCTCGCAGCATATTCTCGGCGGCCATCTTCATCCTCCTGCCGTTTCCGGACACGAGCTGTAAACATCCGGAAGCAGCTGCTGCATCGCACCGGCGGTATTCAGCGCTGAAGACAGCACTATTCCAACGCTGACGGGGGACTCAGGATCCGGGAAAGGAGACCCCGCTCCATCTTTCCCCCCGCACACACCCCGGCAGCATAAAGGCTATGACCAGTATTCTCTGGTCTTTAAAGGCTCACGACCAGCATTCCTTGTCTTTAAGGCATACGACCAGCAATTTCTGGTCTTAAAGGCATATGACCAGCAAGCTCTGGTCTTAAAGGCACATGACTAGCAATCCCTGGTCTAAAAGGCACATGTCCAGCATTCCCTGGTCTTAAAGGTATATGACCGCATTCCCTGGTCTTAAAGACTCATGTCCAGTAGTCGCTGGGCTTATAGGTACATGTCCAGCATTCCCTGGTTTTTAAAGACACATGACCAGCATTCCCTGGTCTTAAAGGTTCCCTAGTTTAAAAGTGCACATGACCAGCATTCACTGGTCTTAAAGGCATGACCAGCCTGAAGCCGGTCACCTTTCCCAGAGTACCTAGTTCAAATTATTATTATTATTATTTATTGTTATAGCGCCATTTATTCCATGGTGCTTTACATGTGAGGAGAGGTATACATAATAAAAACAAGTACAATAATCTTGAGCAATACAAGCCATAACTGGTACAGGAGGAGAGGACCCTGCCCGCGAGGGCTCACAATCTACAAGGGATGGGTGAGGATACGGTAGGTGAGGGTAGAGCTGGTCGTGCAGCGGTTTGGTCGATCGGTGGTTACTGCAGGTGTAGGCTTGTCGGAAGAGGTGGGTCTTCAGGTTCTTTTTGAAGGTTTCGATGGTAGGCGAGAGTCCGATGTGTTGTGGTAGAGGGTTCCAGAGTAGGGGTGATACGCGAGAGAAATCTTGTATACGATTGTGGGAAGAGGAGATAAGAGGGGAGTAGAGAAGGAGATCTTGTGAGGATCGGAGGTTACGTACAGGTAAGTACAGGGAGACGAGGTCACAGATGTTTGGAGGAGACAGGTTGTGGATGGCTCTGTATGTCATGGTTAGGGTTTTGTACTGGAGTCTCTGGGCAATGGGGAGCCAGGGAAGGGATTGACAGAGGGGAGAGGTCGGGGAATAGCGGGGGGACAGGTGGATTAGTCGGGCAGCAGAGTTTAGAATAGATTGGAGGGGTGCGAGAGTGTTAGAGGGGAGGCCACAGAGCAGGAGGTTGCAGTAGTCAAGGCGAGAGATGATGAGGGCATGCACTAGGGTTTTTGCAGATTCTTGGTTGAGGAATGTACGGATTCGTGAAATATTTTTGAGTTGAAGTCGGCAGGAAGTGGAAAGGGCTTGGATATGTGGCTTGAAGGAGAGATCAGCGTCAAGGATTACCCTGAGGCAGCGAGCTTGTGGGACTGGGGAGAGTGGGCAGCCATTTACTGTAATGGATAGGTTCTTTGGGGGGGGGGGGGTTCGCGTGAGATGGGGGAAAGATGATGAATTCAAATGAGCTCAGGAGCCCTCCGCCGCCAATCCCAGCTCTTCCCAGAGTACCTAGTTGCCCTCAAGGTGCTTTGCCACTGGCGCAATCCATGGCTTCTCTGACCACGAGATTGAACCCTCTGTGGTTTGAAGTGCTTGCAAGACCAATAAACATGGATCCTCGCCTACATGGGAGCCTTAGGCTAGCAGGGGCCACATGTATTCTAGAAACGGAACAAGACTCCGCATATGAATCAGATGTTGCCTTGGATCTGGACTCGCCAGAGCTTCAGAACAAGATGGATTTGCCTATTTAGGCCATCAACCAATCTCTGTAGATTGACAAGGACTACGGTTCTGCTGTAGATCACACAGGGTCCCTCAAAACGGAAGCTAAACCCTTAGTAGTGCATTGCCATTTTCCTGGACAGTGAGCGTCCGGATAATCGATTCACTGGCGAGCACCATGGCAGCACAGTGGAAAACGCTGGTGTTTTTTTTGCAGCATGGGAGTCCATGGTTCCAGTCCCACCATGAGCATTTGCAAATGGGCTTGCTCTAGAAGCTGAACCATCTTCAAGCGCGGTATCAGCAATATGCAAACTCTGCGACATGAGATGTCTTGCCTGGTCTGATTTTTTTAAAGGCGACGGGTCCTTCAAAGGACACCGATCTCCTCACACCATCATCATACGAGCACATGGAGTGTCACCTCCATGTACACTCTTCTACTGCCGGGCCTAATGCCAACCCGGTCCACCCGGGGACTTGACCTCTGTGGATGTACAGATGCCCTCCTTTTTGACGTCCGAGCAGTCCCCCTCTGCATCCCCACTATGAGGATAGTTGATCGAGGGTTCATCCTTTTATCTCTGCACCGTTCAAAGATGGCAGCGACTCAAGAGATGTTTTTTTCCTCACTTGCTGGTTGCAGCCGCGCACTAAGCCACCTGGCAGCTTAACTCCTGTTGTATACCTGCCAGTATCCCTTGCCCGATGGATCACCTTTAAAAAAAAAAAAATACCACGGACTGTTAGACAATCTGACTCGTTCCGTCTTGCGGCCTCGATTTCAGCGCTCTACCTTTCCTTAGCCACCGCATGGGTTGCCAGCGCAATGGTCTCCTGGCCGGAGACCCTAGCTTCTTTGATTCAGAACAATAACAAAAAATGGAGTAGTGTCCGCAACACATAGGAGTCTCCTATGTAAATGTGCTATAGACCTCACCACAAGGTGTTTGGTCTATGTAGCGTTTGTTACAGATGTTTACAGTGTTGGTCTATATTTGTTTGACCCAGAACAGTAACCTTTTTTCCGGAGACAGTAAAGCTGGCAAACTAAATCTCTAGGGCGGGAAACTTTGTGGTTCACCTCTCTAAATGTGGCCAGTTACGTGGCGCTGTCTGCAGCGAATGCCATTTTATTCAGAAGCGCTTCATGGCTCAGAGAACGGAAGCATACTCCGCGTTTAAAAAAAAAAATGACATCACTCCCTTACAGAGTGGTCGCTTATTCCTTGAGAAGCTGGGGGCATTCCCCAAGCAGGAACAAAGGATCGCAGGGATCCTATAGACCCAACCAGCAGCGTAAGGGTTGTCAAGGACAGTCTAGATCTGGGGGATCTTGGTCCCTAAAAAAGGGGACCGAAAAGTAAGACCTATCCTGGACATCAAACTTCTAAAAAGCTTCACAAGGTCCTCCTTCTTCAGATGGAGTTCCTCCACTCAGCCATCACTTCAATGGGAAAAGGGTGGAGTTTTCTGGCATCCATCGACATTGGGGATGCTCACCCTCACATTACTAATTTCCTCTTTCCAAAAATTCCTTTCCTTTCGCAAACAGCATTTTCAAGTTACGGCCTTGCCCTTCGGTCTTGCATCCACTCCCAGTGTGTTCGCCATTATTATGGCGGCTGTCATGTCTCTCTTGCATGGCCGTCCTGCCCTACCTGGTTGACTTTCCAGCCGTTCTTCCAGATCTGCGCTGAGTCCATCTATATATACCTTACGATACCTTTCCTCACCTGGGCTGGCAGATAGACTTAGATAGTTCTTCCTCATTTCCAGCCCAGCAGATATCCTTTTTAAGGATGATCCTGGACACCTCCAGAGAGTTGCTATCCCTCCCTTGAAACAAGGCCGTGGCTCTTCAACAGGGAGCCCCCTCACTGCAGACAAGACTGGCCATTTGGCAACTCTGGCGAAGGCCAGAAGGGCCTTTCTGGTCATGGGCTGCCTTGTCTGTAAAGTCGTTAAAAGAATCGGGTTCTCAAGACAGGGCTGAATTTTAGCCCCAATCCGTACCTGCCCTCTTTCCAACCAATTTGCTACGAGGGTTCTATAAAAAAAAAAAAATGGTGGCAACGGAGGCCGTTCTCTTCACTCTGCTTGTTTTCTGCAGGTTAAACAGGTCCCCAGAGAGTAGTCTCTGAGCGTCTTTCTCGTCCGGGAGAGATCCTTTCGCCCGGTTTAATGGTTACTAGTGACTATGGAGCGTTACCATACTGCTCAAGGCCTCTGGTTATCTCGGGAATCCAGTCTCCCAATCAGTTTTCTGGGGATCCCAACGGTACCACTGCTCCTACAGCTGGTCCAATGCCTTCTGGCAGACTGGTCTCCCCAACCTTATTCAATCGGATTTTGTCATGGCTGTGCCATACGTCTATCATCTAACAGGTACCTGCAGTCAGGCACCTTGACCTACGTGCCTCGCACTGTCTGATGGACCGAGATCTACCATTCGGTGATCTCTGCAGCACTCACCCCAGGGATGGAACTCTGGGCGGCAGTTTTTTCCTCATCCGCCAGGGTCTCGCCTCAAGTGAGTGAGAACTTCATCCGGAAGTCTTCCATCAGATCTGCCTTCACTGGAGCACTCCAGATGTAGATCGGATGGCATCCAGAGTGAACGCCAATGATCAGGATCATGGGGTGCATTAAAAGAGGTCTGGATACACATGATGAGAGCATTATACTGCCTCTGTACAAATCCCTAGTTAGACCGCACATGGAGTACTGTGTCCAGTTTTGGGCACCGGTGCTCAGGAAGGATATAATGGAACTAGAGAGAGTACAAAGGAGGGCAACAAAATTAATAAAGGGGATGGGAGAACTACAATACCCAGATAGATTAGCAAAATTAGGATTATTTAGTCTAGAAAAAAGACGACTGAGGGGCGATCTAATAACCATGTATAAGTATATAAGGGGACAATACAAATATCTCGCTGAGGATCTGTTTATACCAAGGAAGGTGACGGGCACAAGGGGGCATTCTTTGCGTCTGGAGGAGAGAAGGTTTTTCCACCAACATAGAAGAGGATTCTTTACTGTTAGGGCAGTGAGAATCTGGAATTGCTTGCCTGAGGAGGTGGTGATGGCGAACTCAGTCGAGGGGTTCAAGAGAGGCCTGGATGTCTTCCTGGAGCAGAACAATATTGTATCATACAATTATTAGGTTCTGTAGAAGGACGTAGATCTGGGGATTTATTATGATGGAATATAGGCTGAACTGGATGGACAAATGTCTTTTTTCGGCCTTACTAACTATGTTACTATGTTACTATGTTACAATGTACTCCAGTTCACGGTTGAGCCTCGAGATTCAAAAGCCATCGCAGGGCATGCTCTGGTTCTTCCGTCATACCAGCTCTATCACGCCTCTTCTGCTAATTCTGAGAGTCTTTAGGAAGCAGGAAGGCCCAAGTGATCCTGGGACATCCGCACTGACCAAGTCAGGTGTTAGGTTTTTTGTTTGCGGAACTAGTATTTTTCCATCTTATTGCAACAAAACTGCAAGTAGGGACTTTCTCGCAGAGAGTTTTTCACCTGTGGTTCCTCTCTATCGCTTATCCTTACACTTTGGGACTTTAATAGTCCGGGGGGCCTTACAGTAGACTCCTTGTGATCGGGATAGACTTTACTATCCTGCCAGGTCCCCCCTCTTTTCTCTGCGATCACGCCATCCAGAAGAGTCTTCGGAGCTGGCCGCTCTGTTCCTTCAGACTTTTTTCCTTATTACCACCAAGGCAAGGTTGTCCTCAGGCTGTCCCCGTCCCTTGTTTCCAAGGCGGTATCGTACGGTTACGAGGGCATCGTTCTTCCCTCATCTCTTTGGCACCAGTCCACAAAACGAAAGGGGTTCCCCATACCCTGGACAATGTGAGTGCCCTGAGTAGGTACGTGTCGAGGACGGCGAAGGGACACTGCATTTGGGCTTCCTGACGGTTACAGGAAGGGCTTAGCCCTTTCTTCAGCCATGTTAGCCTGGTGGATTCTTTCCACCATCAAGAAGTCCTTACGTGTTAGACGTCAGTCTATGTTCACTCCACTCTGTCGATCGAGATTTTACTTGGGTTCCAGACACCAGGCATCAGCAAAGCACGTCTGTCAACTTTGCGGGTTCATCCAGTCCGCATGCACCCTTGAAGCACTATATTTCCCAGACTTCTGCTGACGTGAGTCTGGGCAGGCGAACTCTGCAGGCCGCGGTGGCGCACTTGTAAGTAGCGGTTACACAGGGCCTGACTTGATGTTGTTCCCACCCAGGGACTGCTTTGGGACGTCCCACGGTCTGTGTCCCCAATGAGGCGAAGGAAAAATATGGATTTTTGTGTACTCACCGGAAAATCCTTGTCTCCGAGCCATTCATTGGGGACGCAGCTCCCACCCTGTTATTAGCTTGTGCTTGTTTTTATAATTTAACATGCTATACTGTCATATTTAATTAGACATGCTATACGCTCATTTGTTGTTATTGATCTCCTACTGCTTTTGCACCGAACTGGTTAGCTGAGAGCCAGCAGGAGGGTGTATACTGCAGGGGAGGAGCTAACTTTCTTTGTATCACTTAGTGTCAGCCTCCTAATGGCAGCAGCATACACTCACGGTCTGTGTCCCCCAATGAATGGCTCGGAGAAAAGGATTTTACGGTGAGTACACAAAAATCCCTATTTTATCTTCCACTGTAACTTGTTCTTCCTTCCACAGTACATCCGAAAACCTCTGGTAGATGCCAGTATGGGGATCCAGAATAAAGACCGGAGGCTAAGCAATGAAGAGATAGAGGCCTTCATATACTACCCATCCCAAAAAGGAGCCTTAACTCCTGCTCTAAACTACTACCGGAACTTGTTTGGGTGAGAATAACAAGGATTGTAACTTTAATTAAATGATGAAATTACTTCTTCCTGAATTCAGTAGGCCTGCCCTCTGCACATGGGTTTTAGGCTCCATGTGAACGCTATAGCTCTTTTTACCCCTTCACGACCTTAGACGTATCTGTACGTCCAGGTTGACCTACCTACTACTTGGCTACCTTGGACGTATGGATACGTCATATATTTAATGCTGCACCAAGACCACAGTTGTGATGATCGCATTAAGGTGCCTGCTGAATCTTGCAGTAGGGCACCAGGCGTCAACATCCGGGTGGGTGGTGCTACCCCCCACAACTACGATTGCTGTGATGGGCTGTTCAATTCTGAACAGACAATCACAGTTTTCAGTGTTTCAGGCAATGAAGTTGCCTGAAACACTGATGTCCAGTCTATGATCTCGCTGTACTGGGCCTTGTGGTGCCACAGACTTTTTTCAAACCTGTGCCATAACTTCTGATGATGATGCTGCTGTTAAAGTAGGAAAACTTTTCTGATTCTTCTCTGATCCGTTTATGATCCCTGATCTTTCCTAAATCCACCCCAATCCCCCTCACACGCTTTTCCCTCTTCTGCACCTCTCCCTAACCGAAACCCTCCACCCACCCCTCCTGCCGTTGAGCACTAATCAGTACATAATTGATAAATTTTTGGCTTCTTTTTGTACAAGCGTCCTGCAGCCGCTGAGCTCTAATTCAAATCACTGATCGGCGTCCTGCCTCTCTGTTTTCAAGGACTTTTTTGTCCCTGTCTATTCCCACCCCCTCTTTGCACGAAGATCATTGATCGACACCCGTGCTCGCTGTTTTCCAGAACTTTTTTTCCCTGTCTATAATTTTTTCCCCCCTTTATACCACCTCAGTGGCTTTTTTTTGTTGGTGCGTTGAGCCGCTGGTCAGATAAACATCACAAATTGGCACCCATGCCCGCTTTTGGCAAGGACTTTTTTTTAACCGTATATGCTCGAGTATAAGCCTACCTGAGTATAAGCCGAGACCCCTAATTTTGCCACAAAAAACTGGGAAAACTTAATGACTCGAGTATAAACCTAGGCTGGAAAATGCAGCAGCTACCAGTAAATGTCAAAAATAAAAATAGATAGCAATAAAAGTAAAATTAATTGAGACATCAGTAGGTTAAGTGTTTTTGAATATCCATATTGAATCGGGAGCCCCATATAATGCTCCATACAGTTCATGATGGGCCCCATAAGATGCTCCATATTAAAATATGCCCCATATAATTCTGCACAAATACTGATTATGGCCCCATAAGATGCTCCATACAGACATTTGCCCCATACAATGCTGCACAAATGCTGATTATGACCCCATGAGATTATTATTATTATTTATTAT
The DNA here is from genome assembly GCF_032444005.1 of Ranitomeya imitator. Classification (NCBI taxonomy): domain Eukaryota; kingdom Metazoa; phylum Chordata; class Amphibia; order Anura; family Dendrobatidae; genus Ranitomeya; species Ranitomeya imitator. The sequence continues at coordinate 637,689,312 of NC_091285.1, forward strand.
TATAGCGCCATTTATTCCATGGCGCTTTACATGTGAGGAGGGGTGTACATAATAAAACAAGTACAATAATCTTGAACAATACAAGTCACAACTGGTACAGGAGGAGAGAGGACCCTGCCCGCGAGGGCTCACAATCTACAAGGGATGGGTGAGGATACAGTAGGTAGGGTAGAGCTGGCCGTGCAGCGGTTTGGTCGATCGGTGGTTACTGCAGGTTGTAGGCTTGTCGGAAGAGGTGGGTCTTCAGGTAGGCGAGAGTCTGATATGTTGTGGTAGAGAATTCCAGAGTAGGGGGGATGCACGAGAGAAATCTTGTATGCGATTGTGGGAAGAGGAGATAATAGGGGAGTAGAGAAGGAGATCTTGTGAGGATCAGAGGTTGCGTGCAGGAGAGTACCGGGAGACGAGGTCGCAGATGTATGGAGGAGACAGGTTGTGCATGGCTTTGTATGTCATGGTTAGGCTTTTGTACTGGAGTCTCTGGGTGATGGGGAGCCAGTGCAGGGATTGACAGAGGGGAGAGGCCGGGGAATAGCGGGGGGACAGGTGGATTAGTCGGGCAGCAGAGTTTAGAATAGATTGGAGGGGTGCAAGAGTGTTAGAGGGGAGGCCACAGAGCAGGAGGTTACAGTAGTCAAGGCGGGAGATGATGAGGGCATGGACTAGGGTCTTTGCAGATTCTTGGTTTAGGAATGTGCGGATCCGTGAAATATTTTTGAGTTGGAGGCGGCCGGAAGTGGAAAGGGTTTGGATATGTGGTTTAAAAGAGAGATCAGTGTCAAGGATTACCCCAAGACAGCGGGCTTGTGGGACTGGGGAGAGAGGGCAGCCGTTTACTGTAATGGATAGGTTCGTTGGGGAGGTTGTGTGAGATGGGGGAAAGATGATGAATTCTGTTTTGTCCATGTTAAGTTTTAGAAATCTAGTGGAGAAGAAGGATGAAATAGCAGACAGACATTGAGGGATTCTGGTTAGTAGGGTGGTAATATCTGGTCCAGAGATGTAGATCTGTGTGTCATCAGCATAGAGATGATACTGAAAGCCGTGAGATTCTATGAGCTGTCCCAGGCCAAAGGTGTAAATGGAGATGCTCCATAGACACATTTGCCACATACAATGCTGCACAAATGTTGATTATGGCTCCATAAGATGCTCCATAGACACATTTGCCCCATATAATGCTGTACAAATTCTGATTATGGCCCCATAAGATGCTCCATACAGACATTTGCCCCATATAATGCTCCACAAATGCTGATTATGGTGCATTAAGATGATCCATAGACACATTTGCCCCATATAATGCTCCACAAATGCTGATTATGGCCCCATAAGATGCTCCATAGCCGGCTGCTGCGATAAAAAAAAAAAAAATCACATACTCACCTCCTGAGCAGGCCCCTGGAACTTGCAATATTCACCTGTCCGCGTTCCACCGCTGGGCGCCGCTGTGTCTTTCGCGTCCTCTGCACTGACTGTTCAGGCAGAGGGCGGCGCGCACACTAATCGCGTCATCGCGCCCTCTGACCTGAGCGTCACTGCAGATGACGCGGAAGACGGAGCCCGGTGGTGAAACGCGGACAGGTGAATATCGCGCAACGCCCCCGTTATACTCACCTGCTCCTGGCGCAGTCCCTGCACGTCCCTGGTTCTCCGGGCGCCGGCAGCTTCTTCCTGTGTTGAGCGGTCACATGGTACCTCTTACAGTAATATAAACCTACAGAAAAAGTACTGAAACAGACCTCAAGATATGAACAAAAATATCAAATTTTATTGAGACATATATTTAAAAGAGACCACCATTGATGGTGCACAAAAACCAGTCATAAAAGACACCATAGACCTGAGGTATGTATCATACATAATTTTTAAAGCCTCCTATATAGTCTACACCGATCGTGCCATAGTCTGTGGCGCCAATAAGGTCTGCCCTAACAGTACCCGCCGATAGTGAGACAAAGAAGATGGCATAATAAAACAAAACAAAACAGTACCTCCCTTACCTCAGGTCTAATGGTGCCACGTCCCCTACGCGCGTTTCGGCTGCGTCCGCCTTCTTCCGGGGGAGTGGCAACATCAGATACCCGACCAATTAAATAGTGGATCCCACCCAATCAACATACGTATACTAGACGTCATGTGTCCGCCTACCATAGAGCGTAAGGGAGGTACGGGAGGTACTGTTTTGTTTTGTTTTATTATGCCATCTTCTTTGTCTCACTATCGGCGGGTACTGTTAGGGCAGACCTTATTGGCGCCACAGACTATGGCACGATCGGTGTAGACTATATAGGAGGCTTTAAAAATTATGTATGATACATACCTCAGGTCTATGGTGTCTTTTATGACTGGTTTTTGTGCACCATCAATGGTGGTCTCTTTTAAATATATGTCTCAATAAAATTTGATATTTTTGTTCATATCTTGAGGTCTGTTTCAGTACTTTTTCTGTAGGTTTATATAATTGTGTGTACGGGACCGTTATGGTGGTGATATCTCCTAACGGACACAGGGGTTGATGTTGTGAACACCTGTGTTTTTTGTTTGCCTGTGTTTGGTAAACTCTTACAGTAATGAATATGCGGCTCCACCCCTATGGGAGTGGAGTCGGGTCCATATTCATTACTGTAATGAGCGGTACCATGTGACCGCTCAACGCTGGAAGAAGCTGCCGGCGCCTGGAGAAACAGGGACCTGTAGGGACCGCGCCAGGAGAAGGAGAGTATGATTAGACAGCTGCCGCTCCCCCTCCCCTGCCAACGCCTGGGAATGACTTGAGTATAAGCCGAGAGAGGCAACTTCAGCCTAAAAAAATGGGCTGAAATTCTCGGCTTACACTTGAGTATATATGGTAATCCCCTTTTTGCACCACATACGCGCATGTCATATAGCCGTCGAGTGCTGGTCGGTGACGTACATCACTGATCAACCTCCAGTTGTTGTTTTTTTTTTCCATGTGAAAAAAAAATAAAAAAAATTTTTTTTTAGATTAGTTGATAGGATTAGATTAGGGATAGGAAAAATATGCTGAAGTAATTGGCGTCTACTATAATATTTTTATTTTGCTGAATATAGTCAGGGTTAGTGTCAAATAGTTGCGGGAGCTATAGTAAGTTTGTTTTTATTTTACCAAATTTATATATTTTTTTTCTTTTCTTTTTATATTTTTCTTTCTAGATTCTTCTCTTATTTTTTTTCCTTCTAAATAAAAAAAAGTTTAACACACACACACACCTGAATACAATTTGCTACACACACAAACACCGCAAACGTGAAAAAATGTCTTGCTCAATCCCAATCCTGGTATTCAACGGGGGAGGCATTTGCTTTTCTTGCCTCCGACACTGATAGTGAGGTAGAGGATCCCACATTTCTTTATTTTTCATCCTCTTCTTCCACCACATAGAAACCCTAGGACAGAAAATGAACCAGTGCCCACAGTTACTGACACCGTATGGACCTCACCCTGTGAAGATTGAGCCACTGATTCCTGATTTTGTGGCGCAACCGGCGTTGCAGAAGTCGACTTTTTTAAAGTCTTTTTCTCTGAGAATTTTGTAAACCTCATGGTGGCCCAGACAAATCTATCTGTCCTACATTTTTTTGGATAAAATGGACCTTCATCATTTTCTAACTGGATCCCTGTAGATGCAGTAGAAATTATGATGTTTTTGAGCCTTCTCCTTGACATGGGGTTAACGATGAAACCAGAACTTCGGCAATATTGGAGTGTTTTGTATAACACTCCGCTGTTCTGAATGGTCATGACCCGGAAACAATTTGAGGCAATTCAAAAATGTTTCCATTACAGTGATAATGCACAGTGTCTGGTCCGAGATTACCCCAACTTTGACCGACTTTTCAAAATTCAGCCAGTCATTGAGCACTTCAGCAGCAAGTTTGCTGAGGTGTACACTTCCCAAAGGGACATTTGCATGGTTGAGTCCCTAATCCATTTCAAGGGGAGGCTCAAATTCCAGCAATACCTGCCCAGTAAGAGGGCCAAGTATGGAATTAAGCTCTACAAACTGTGCTAGAATTCTTCAGGGTACAGCCACACCTGAATTCAATCCCCTGAATGGTAGGTACCCTGTACTGGGAGTGAGTGGGAAGTTGTGTTGGATTTGGTGCACCCACTGTTGGATCAAGGTCATCACCTCTACGTAGATAACTAGTATACCAGCATCCCCCTCTTCAAGACCCTCTCTGCTACAGCCTGCGGTACTGTGTCTGCAAAAATCAGAGAGGCCTCCCTATGACGCTAGTTGGGCAACTGCTGAAAAAGGGTGACAGCAGAGCCCAATGTAGCAACAACATGCTGGTGGTCAAGTACAAGATGGATGACTTTCTTGACTACAATACGTGGTGATAGCAGCACCCCTACCGCTGTACAGGGTTCCTCCTACACTGGTCCATAATCCACACTGTGTACTGGGGTACAGCAAGAACATGGGGGGAGTTGATCTCTCTGATCAAGTCCTTCAGCCATGAGAAAGGCAAAGGTGTGGTACAAGAAGCTGGCGGTGCACATCGTACAGATGGCAATATACTGTATAACACTTTCCTGCTGTCACGATGCGCAGGCCAGACCATTACGTGCCTTCAGTTCCAGGAAATAGTGATCAAGGCCCTAATATTTGGCAGTCCGGAAGGAGCGGGCCCTAGTACTTCCAGAACTAAGTGCTTGTATCGTACCAGGAAAAACCCTCAAAGCCCAAAAATAGAAGGTTGCAAAAGAGGTGCCGGGTATGTTACAGGAGGGGGGGGAGACTCAATGATACCATTTATTAATGCGACACCTGCTCCGATAAACATAGCCTGTGTATAAAAGATTGCTTCAGACTGTACCACACATGTATGGACTACTAAATTCATTTCTGACTTACACAACGTACGTATGACAACCTGATGCACTCTACACAACTCACGTATGCCACCATATTATAACATTCACATACCAGGAAACACTAGATCAATTCCAATATAAGGTCACATGTGGGGGGTTTCCACTGTTTAGGTTCATCAGGGGTTTTCCAAACGCGACTTGACCCCTGCAGACCATTCCATCAAAGTATGCATTCCAAAACGTCACTCCTTCCCTTCCGAGCCCTTCCATGCGCCCAAACAGTAGTTTTCTCCAACATATGGTGTATCCTTGTACTCAGGTAAAATTGCACAACACTTTTTGGTGTCCATTTTCTCCGGTTACCTTTCTGAAAATAAAAACTGCACTTGTGGGATGCAGTTTTTGGAACGGTGTCATATAGACCCCTCAAAGTCACTTCAAATGTGATGTGGTCCCTAAAAAAAGAGAAATGGTTTTGTAAATTTTGTTGGAAAAATTAGGAATTGCTGGTCAACATTTAACCCCTCTAACTTCCTAACAAAAAAAACCACTGTTGTTTCCAAAATTGTACTGATGTAAAGTAGACGTGGGATTTATTCTGACAGAATATAGGCTGAACTGGATGGACAAATGTCTTTTTTCGGCCTTGCTAACTATGTTACTATGTATGTTACCTGTGGGAAATGTTATTTATTAACTATTTTTTGTGATATAACTCTGGTTTAAGGGCATAGAAATGGAAAGTTTGAAAATTGTGAAATTTTCCAAATTTTTACCAAATTTCCAATTTTTTTTTACAAATAAACGCAAGTCATACGGACCCAATTTTACCACTGTCATGAAGTACAATATGTCACAAAAAAACATTCTCGGAATCAGTGGGATCGGTTGAAGCGTTCCAGGGTTATTGCCTCATAAAGGGACAGTGGTCAGAATTGTAAAATTTGGCCTGGTCACGAAGGTGAAAACTGGCTTGGAGGGTAAAGAGGTTAAAGGGAATCTGTAAGCAGATTTTTGCTATGTAATATGAGAGCAGCATGATATAGGAGCAGAAACCCTGATTCCAGCGATATATCACTTACTGGCCTGTGTGTTTGTTTCAATAAAATCAGTGTTTTATTAGCAGGAGATTATCACTACAGGACAAGGTGTCTTGTGTCTCCTAGTCAACAAATGTGTGTAACCCTACCCCTCACCAATGATTGGTAGCTTTCTGTCAATAAACAGTGTACACAGAAAGCTTTCAGTGGTGTTGGCAGGGTTTCAGTGGGGAAAAAAAGAATTTAGTCAGCAACCAATTGTGCAAGTTCTTCCACTTTGTATTTTATTGATATATTTGGTGCAGTGATCTGTCCACCCTGTGTACTTTTCTTAGTAGTACTTTTGTCTCTGTAGGTTCTTCCCGGTGAAAGCCCAAGATGTTCTTGTACCCACACTGCTGCTATGGGGGGAGAAGGACACATTCTTGGAGGCTGCAATGGTCCCAGAAATGCAGCAGTACGTCCATGCCCCTTTCCAGGCGGAGATTATACACAATGCAAGTCATTGGCTACAACAGGATCAGCCCGAGGAGGTGAACAGGGTCATGTGGGACTTCCTGAGCCGTGAGATGCCCGCGTCCACACACTGACTGTATGACGTGTACATACATTAGTTTGTATGTCGGAGCTTGTAGTTAAAATCAGCAAAAATGTGTTTATATAAGACACTGACCTACACACTCTCAAAAGCTTGGACACACCTGTTCATGCCATGGCTTTCTTTGCTCTTATTTGAATGTGTAGATTCAAGGCAGCAAAACCACAAAGGAACAAATATGGAAACAAGGAGTAAAGAAAGTATGTGTTAAACCTTAGATTCTGCAAATTAGCCCCCCTTTACCCTGATGACAGCGTTACACCCCTTGGCATTTTCTCAAGCAGCTTCATCATGTAGTCACCCAGAAAGTCTTCCAGTGAGAAGGTATGCATTGTCAAGAGTTAATTTGAGGAATCATCGGCCTTCAGAAAGTGACCTTGAAGTCTGTTTTGCAGAGGCAATGTTCTATTGCTGAGTCTTATTTCACAACTGTTCTAAGCCAGAATATGGCAAGAAACACTCCTCTAAGTAAAGAGAAACGACAGTCCATCATTACTTTAAGACATGAAGGTCAGTCAGTCTGGAATATTGCTAGGAACTTGAGGGTATCCTTAAGTGCAGCCATATAAACCATTAATTGTTAAGCTAAAATTGACTCTCATGAGGACTGCCACAGGTAAGGAAGATCAAGAATTACCTCTGCTGCAGATGATAAGTTCATCAAAGTTACCAACCTCAGAAACCTTAAACTGATCCTCAAATAACAGCCCTCATAAATGATGCACAGACATCTCAACATTAGCTGTCCAGAACTGTTGTATGAACAGGTGTATTCAAATTTTTAATCGGTACTATATATGTATACACTCCTCAACATTGAAATTGCAGCACCAAGAAGGAAAAGTGGTGGAATTATGGAAATCACAGGATGGATAGATCTGCAAATGATGAAAAAATGTAAATTAAATTTTCAAAGCCTCTTGATTTATTCAGTATTGAGTAGGAGCGCCACATTCAGAAATCCCCGCACTTAGCAGCCAAGGTAGTATCAAATAGGTTATCAACCCCTTCACGACATATGACATACAGTGGGGCAAAAAAGTATTTAGTCAGTCAGCAATAGTGCAAGTTCCACCACTTAAAAAGATAAGAGGCGTCTGTAATTTACATCATAGGTAGACCTCAACTATGGGAGACAAACTGAGAAAAAAAAATCCAGAAAATCACATTGTCTGTTTTTTTATCATTTTTTTTGCATATTATGGTGGAAAATAAGTATTTGGTCAGAAACAAACAATCAAGATTTCTGGCTCTCACAGACCTGTAACTTCTTCTTTAAGAGTCTCCTCTTTCCTCCACTCATTACCTGTAGTAATGGCACCTGTTTAAACTTGTTATCAGTATAAAAAGACACCTGTGCACACCCTCAAACAGTCTGACTCTAAACTCCACTATGGTGAAGACCAAAGAGCTGTCAAAGGACACCAGAAACAAAATTGTAGCCCTGCACCAGGCTGGGAAGACTGAATCTGCAATAGCCAACCATCTTGGAGTGAAGAAATCAACAGTGGGAGCAATAATTAGAAAATGGAAGACATACAAGACCACTGATAATCTCCCTCGATCTGGGGCTCCATGCAAAATCCCACCCCGTGGGGTCAGAATGATCACAAGAACGGTGAGCAAAAATCCCAGAACCACGCGGGGGGACCTAGTGAATGAACTGCAGAGAGCTGGGACCAATGTAACAAGGCCTACCATAAGTAACACACTACGCCACCATGGACTCAGATCCTGCAGTGCCAGACGTGTCCCACTGCTTAAGCCAGTACATGTCCGGGCCCGTCTGAAGTTTACTAGAGAGCATTTGGATGATCCAGAGGAGTTTTGGGAGAATGTCCTATGGTCTGATGAAACCAAACTGGAACTGTTTGGTAGAAACACAACTTGTCATGTTTGGAGGAAAAAGAATACTGAGTTGCATCCATCAAACACCATACCTACTGTAAAGCATGGTGGTGGAAACATCATGCTTTGGGGCTGTTTCTCTGCAAAGGGGCCAGGACGACTGATCCGGGTACATGAAAGAATGAATGGGGCCATGTATCGTGAGATTTTGAGTGCAAACCTCCTTCCATCAGCAAGGGCATTGAAGATGAAACGTGGCTGGGTCTTTCAACATGACAATGATCCAAAGCACACCGCCAGGGCAACGAAGGAGTGGCTTCGTAAGAAGCATTTCAAGGTCCTGGAGTGGCCTAGCCAGTCTCCAGATCTCAACCCTATAGAAAACCTTTGGAGGGAGTTGAAAGTCCGTGTTGCCAAGCGAAAAGCCAAAAACATCACTGCTCTAGAGGAGATCTGCATGGAGGAATGGGCCAACATACCAACAACAGTGTGTGGCAACCTTGTGAAGACTTACAGAAAACGTTTGACCTCTGTCATTGCCAACAAAGGATACATTACAAAGTATTGAGATGAAATTTTGTTTCTGACCAAATACTTATTTTCCACCATAATATGCAAATAAAATGTTAAAAAAACAGACAATGTGATTTTCTGGATTTTTTTTTCTCAGTTTGTCTCCCATAGTTGAGGTCTACCTATGATGTAAATTACAGACGCCTCTCATCTTTTTAAGTGGTGGAACTTGCACTATTGCTGACTGACTAAATACTTTTTTGCCCCACTGTATATTTACGACATTTTCATATCCCTGACTTTGATGCAAGCTCACATGCTGAGCCCGCATCTTTCCCCGCACATGATGGTTGATATACTAGTCCCAACAATCACTGCTAGTCCAGGTACACAACGGTTTGGTTGTGCATATAAATGCTCACTTTTGAGAGCCAAGGAACTCCTGATAATATAGATTTACACACATATGTGTGTGTGTGTGTGTGTGTATATATATATATATATATATATATATATATATATATATATATTTTGTTTTTTTTTTTCCCATATATCTGGTCCGGTGGTCACGACTTTACCCAATGGCCGCCACACCAGGTAGACCTGGATACTTACGTGCGTGTTGTTAGTTCTTATTTGCAGAATTATTTATTTTACTGATATTTGTGACGCTCACATCCACTAAAGATTGTATGTCTGAAAATATAAATAAATTCTCAAAAACTGTCTACGCGGTATTTCTTTATGTATAGCTGGGTGTGTGAACAGAAATTATAGGGCCCCTCGGCAAAGCTCAGAAGCCGCAAAGACCCTGGTACAAATATTAAGCGTCCTTATTGCAACTTCTCTACGCAGTCACAGGCTGTGATACTGATTTTTTTTTTTTATTCTCTATTTAAAGTGTCCACTACTATAAGGCTATGTGCACACGTTCAGGAATTTTCGTGTTTTTTTCGTGATAAAAACGCATCCTATCATTTAGAATGCATTCTGCAATTTTTGTGCACATGATGCGTTTTTTTCCACGAAAAAAACGCATCGTGGTAAAAAAAGCAGCATGTTCATTAATTTTGCGGATTGTTCGCGTTTTTCCCGCTATTTAATGCATTGGGAAAAACGCGAAAAAAACGCATGCAGATTTCTGGCAGAAATGTCCGGTTTTGTCAGGAAAAATCCTGACGTGTGCACATAGCCTTAAACTTAGATGAGATTTGGCCCATGGCCGTCTCCTTGTAGACCATTGTCACTCCTCTGTACGTCACTTCTCCACCAGGTCCTTGGCTTTTGCAGGAAAGTGGTCACATTCTGTCTGGTCTTGAGATTGTTTCTTCCGGCTCTGATGGAATGTGACCACTGCAGTCAGTCAGTGTCAGCGGATTGGCTGAGAGGGGTCACCAAAATCTCCCAGCCTGGAGAACACGAGACCAGAGGGAACATTGACAGGAGTATCAAGGATCACCTGGGGTCCGTTAGATCACAATGCTATTTTTTTTACTTTAACGCCGCCATGGGCCCATTTTTTAAAAGTTCTTAGTAAGCGAACAACCCATTGAATCCTTTTCACAATTAATAAAACTATAAAGTAGCGTAAAATAATTGTAGAATCAGTGATAAAGTTACTAAGCCCTGACTTAGAGATCATGGGGCATCCATCTATTCTTGTAAATCGTACACAAACATCGAGTTCAAATCTATCCTGCTCGTTGGGAAAGTTCCTTCCAATTCTGTTTTGTCTGAAAAATGAAAAGAAAAATAAACAATTATGTCTTAAGAAGATAAAAAGTCCACATTGGTTAGATTGAGGAAGATGGGTAGATCTTGTGCCCAAGTTGTGATGTCCAAAATACTGATTTTTGGCATATGAGATGGCGGTGCCCAATTATTAGATCCTTTATCGAAGAAATACTAGAATTTTGAAGTCGGCCATTTTGGATCCAACTTTATTTTTTCCAATGCGAAGAGGGTCATGTGACACATCAAACTTATTGATAATTTCACAAGAAAACTTAACTTTATTCTTTCATGAGTTATTTACAAGTTTCTCTTTGTTTACAGCCATTGACGTCGCAGGTTAACACATGAGGAGCGGATAGAAATTGTGTTGATGTCCGGTGAACGCAGTACCTGGGTCATTGCAGCAGATTTCAATGCAAGACACCCTACCCAAGAAAACTGTCACCATTCCCATGTTATTTAGGTGTATCCATATAAATGGCCCACCCAAAAAAGTTTGCCTCATCACTGAACATAATGTTCTGTGTAAACTGAGGGTCCTGTTCCAATTTTTGTTTTGCCGATTCTGCAAATTCAGCTCACCGATCTCGCATCAGACGAACATCCCTTCGGCGGATATTTGCTACTCACAAATGGCACCCTTACAAAATCCAGCTGCTGCAGCATCTCAACGAGGATGAGCCAGATCGGCGCGCTGAATTTGCAGAATGGGCAAAACGAAAATTGGAGCATGGCTAACGTTCAAGACCTGGTTGAAATTGTGGGTTAAGGTTATAACAAGAATAAGGTTTAATGTACATTAAATTCTGAAACTAGACCATGAGTCAAGTAAATCTTGTTCATCTTCAAATTGTATTTTTGTATGATTTATGTAAATTTGACGCCGAGTGAAATCATTTCCACTGATTCCTACTGACCCCATATAAAATTCAGCTGTTCTAGTCGGATTTTCCTAACATTTTCTTAGTTATGCTTGACAGCAAGAAACATAAACAACTGACAACACGGCAAAGGGATCCGATTGTCGAAAGTTACCAGGAAAAGTACAACACTTTTTCAAAGGCACTGGCTATACTATGAAGCACTGTGAAAATGATCATCAAGAAGTGGCTTAAATTCGGCACAACAGTAGCATTACCTGGAACTGGAAGTTCTGAAATGATTCTTCTTGTTACTATGTTTTTACATGTCATGATGTTTTTACATGTTATGATGTTTTTACATGTCAAAAACCAGTCATTTCAACAGGTGTGTAGACTTTTTATATCCACTGTATCTAAAATATTACCGCTAAAGGTCTGAACCTTCTTTTAGCATTCAAGAAGCTTTAGGCAATTACAAAAAACAGGTGCTTCTCATAAAATTAGAATATCATGAAAAAGTTAATTTATTTCAGTTCTTCAATACAAAAAGTCAAACTCGTATATTATATAGTTATTACAAACAGAATGATCTATTTCAAGTGTTTGTTTCTGTTAATGTTGATGATTATGGCTTACAGCCAATGAAAACCCAAAAGTCATTATCTCAGTAAATTAGAATAATTAACAAAAACACCTGCAAAGGCATCCTAAGCATTTAAAAAGGTCCCTTAGTATGTCTCGGTAGGCTCCACAATCATGGGGAAGACTGCTGACTGACAGAAGTCCAGAAGGCAGTCATTGACACACTCCACAAGGAGGGTAAGTCACAAAAGGTCATTGCTAAAGAAGCCGGCTGTTCACAGAGTGCTGTATCCAAGAATATTAGTGGAAAGTTGAGTGGAAGGAAAAAGGGTGGTAGAAAAAGGTGCACAAGCAACCGGGATAACCACAGCCTTGAAAGGATTGTTAAGAAAAGGCCATTCAAAAATTTGGGGGGAGATTCACAAGGAGTGCTGCTGGAGTCATTGCTCCACCACACACAGATTTATCCAGGACATGGCCTACAAGCGTCGCATTCCTTGTGTCACGCCACTCATGACCAATAGACAAGGCCAGAAGCGTCTTACCTGGGCCAAGGAGAACAAGAACTGGACTGTTGTCAGTGGTTCAAGGTGTTGTTTTCAGATGAAAGTAAATTTTGCATTTCATTTGGAAATTAAGGTCCCAGAGTCTGGATGAAGAGTGGAGAGGCCACAATCCAAGCTGCTGAGGTCTAGTGGGAAGCTTCCACAATCAGTGATGGTTTGGGGAGCCATGTCATCTGCTGGTGTAGGCCCACTGTGTTTTATCAAGACCAAAGTCAGCGCAGCCGTCTACCAGGAAATTTTAGAGCACTTCATGCTTCTCTCTGCTGACAAGATTTTTGGAGATGGAAGTTTCATTCTCCAGCAGGACTTGGCACCTGTCCACACTGCCAAAAGTACCAAACCTGGTGTAAAAACAACAGTATCACTGTGCTTGATTGGCAGCAAACTCGCCTGACCTTAACCCCATAGAGAATCTATGGAGTATTGTCAAGAGGAAGATCAGAGACACCAGACCCAACAATGCAGACGAGCTGAAGGCTGCTATCAAAGCAACCTGGGCTTCCATAATCCCTCAGCAGTGCCACAGGCTGATACCTCCATGCCACACCGCATTTATGCAGTAATTGATGCAAAAGGAGCTCCGACCAAGTATTGAGTGCATTTACTGAACGTACATTTCAGTAGGCCAACATTTCGGATTTTTAAATCATTTTTCAAGCTGGTGTTATAAAGTATTCTAATTTACTGAGATAATGACGTTTGGGTTTTCATTGACTGTAAGCCATAATCATCAACATTAACAGAAATAAACACTTGAAATAGATCACTCTGTAATGACTCTATATAATATATGAGATTAACTTTTGTATTGAAGAACTGAAATAAATTAACTTTTTGACAATATTCTAATTTTGTGAGAAGCACAAATGTATATGTAGTAGTGTGCCCTCTTCAGAGTTACAATGCCAACACAGAGCGGAGACCAGTGGCTAGACCTTATTTCGTTTTGAGGAGACATGGTACCATCTGGACCTATAGGGTCTGATTTATCAAGCATTTATCTCCAGAAATCTGGAGCAAAACTAATTGAAATGTGGCAAAATTTTTGTGCAGCTCAACATTACACAAAAATGTGATGACTTCTGGCATTTTTACACCAGTTCCACCAACTTTTTATAACATTAGTGTGACTGGGCATGGCCAAGGGCACCTGACCATGACCATACTATGAAAGAAATTACGCAAGCCACTGGTTGGAGCAACATTACTGGTAGTGAATCACTGCAGGGGAAAGATGCCCCAAATTCATTAAAAAAAGGTGTACCTCCTAATGAATTTGGCTCATTTTACTCCGACACTTCCTACATTAAGACTGGCGCACAGAATGGAGGATTTAGGAAGAAATCGTAGATCCTTTCCATCTGAGTGGAGAATATGAAGTCCATGTCATTTTCCCACTTCGTTAAAAACTTAAAATCCTGAGAGGGAGAAATATGAAATAAGTAAAATTCTGATAGTGAATGATGGATAAGGCAAATCCTACTCCATTCCTACTCAAATGGCCATGGAGGCTGGGAGTTCAGGAAAGGAGACAGGTGGCTGCCTAGTAACTATCAGCAGCCTCACTAGGTCTCTTAAATAAAATCTGTTGGCAGGTTTTTGCTATGCAGCATAATGTAGGGGCAGAGATCCTGATTCTAGCGATGTGTCACTTAATAGGCTGTGTTTTGCTGCTTTAATAAAATCAGTGTTTTATCAGCAGGATATTATCACTACAGGACTAAGCGTCTTGTGCCTACTGGTCCAACCACACACCCAGCACTGATTAGCAGCTTTCTGTCAATGTATAGTGTGCACAGAAAGCAGCCAATCAGGGGTGTGGGCGGGGTTATAGAGAGCTCAGCATTCCGAGCTCTGCTAGAGTGCAGCAGAGAAAACTGTGATCCTATCACAACTGCTGCACTCAGTAAACTAAGTGATACATCACTGGAATAAGGATCTTTGCCCCTACATCATTCTGCCTTCATATTACATAGCAAATCCTGCTGTCAAATTTTATTTAAAGATATTGTCCAGTACTTAGATATTAAAGGGAACCTGTCACCCCGAAAATCGCGGGTGAGGTAAGCCCACCGGCATCAGGGGCTTATCTACAGCATTCTGTAAGTACGCCTGCGCCGGAGCCGTGGCTGAAGATCAGAAGAGGACGTCTTGTAATGAAGATGGGAGGCGCCGCAGCGGACCAGAGACGCCCATCCGACCGGACCAGCAGCGGGACCGCCCCTGGGTGAGTATAATATAACGTCTTTTTCTCCTTTTTCAGGTAACATCGGGGGCTTATCTACAGCATTACAGAATGCTGCAGATAAGCCCCTGATGCCGGTGGGATTACCTCATCTGCGATTTTCGGGGTGACAGGTTCCCTTTAATGACCAGTACCAGATTGGTGGGGTCCACAACCCCATAATAAGCCATGTTACCATATCCTGCAATTGAAGAACACAATGTACAGATTACCGAACTGACAATGAGTAAGAAGAGGAAAACAAATCTGAACGAAGAAATCTCAAGTCTTCTGCATTAATCAGAGAAATTGCACAAGAGTCAAGTATTACGTGGCAAATTTAACCCTTTACTAATGCAACGTTAATCGAGAGTTTTTTCCCAGTGTCCGTTCTCCCCACCACGATCACCACAACAATCCCCTCCACAAAACCTACCTCCTTATCACTAACTTAGCTGAAATTACTTAGGAAAATGTTCCTATTTTTTTTTTTACTTTCCTTTGCATTTTCATGGATGCACCTTCTGTCCTTGCTGTGAAGAGATGAGTTCAGGATGAAAGTGGCTCTGTTTTAAGTCAATGTCCAACATAATGGAATAAGAATACGAGGAAAACTAGGAGTAATGGGTTGTTTGTGACCGATCTGGCAGAAAGAGTCGGCTCCCGTCTGTGAGGGATGGGAACCGGCACCCCAGTGAGAGCAAATGACTCAGTGGCTTTCACTTGGGGTAAAATTACAGCGTCCGTCTGTCGATACGATGGGGATCTGACTTCATCAGACTGGCGAGTTTACCATAGATATGTGTTAACTTGCAGGTGGCTTCCAAAAGGGTTGGATCTTTTTGGTGTGCAAAGACAAATGACTCAAATCACCAAACTGAGCAAGAATGCCAATCACTAAAAACTAGAGATGGGCAGATCGATTCACGGGACTCCGGTCCATCTGCCAGGGTCACTAGTCTCTGGCCACTAGATGGGAAGCTCGTGAATCTCTTACTTTCCGAATCTCTTACATAAGTCACTCGTAGTCATGTCACCGCTCATCATTCCGACTCTCACGCAGTACTCCGCAAGAACTGATGGAGCGAGACCGGGCAATGGATGCTGCTCCACACTGGAAGACGGGGCTTCTCGTGAGACCTCCATTTGGACTACGGCGGACCGGTGTTTTCTTTTTCTTACTAAATGGGTGAAAGAGGGAAATTGTTGGGGAGGTTTTTTTTCACATAAAGATTTTTTTTTAGGGTGTTTTTCTTTTGGCTACTGGGTTAGTAATAGAATGTCTGACAGACGCCTCTCCATTACTAACCTCTGGGCTTGATGTCAGCACCAACACAATCCCATTAGCTCGATTGCCACCGCACCAGGGGAATCAGAATGAGCCGAGGCTCAGCGCCATTTCTGGGGCGGTTTGGGAAGGGGCCAATATTTATGGACCTTCCTAGGCTATGAATATCAGCCCCCGGCTGTCTGCTTTGCCTGAGCTGGTTATTAAAAATAGATACAAACTTTACCATTCAGGTTCGCTCATCACTAATCATGTGAGAACAGGAGGACTTTAAAAAGCCGTGCAAAATTAATGAGGAATTTTAAACTCCAAAAATCATAATGATAATTAATAATTTTTATTTCTATCCCACCAACAGAATACACAGCACTTTACAAATCAGAAGAGACTTGTTCTGGCAATAAAGACATGACAGAGTATCACGCTTACCAAGAGGAGTGAGGGTCCTGCTTGCAAGCTTATGATCTATGAGGAAATACGGGGGGATATTAAAGGTAAAAATAATGTGATTGTTGTGTAAAGTTCAGCCATCATAACACTGCATGATCTGTCACCAGCCAGTATCTGTACAAGCACAGGTACAAAGTGATATTAAGTGCATGGAAAGGAGAACAGGGAAGAGTTAAATAAGTGAGGTGAGTAACAGGCCTGTCTAAAAAAAAAAGTGTTTTTAGGACACCCTTGATAATGTGTATACTGGGTATTAAACAGATTGTCTGGGGTAGTGCATTCCAGAAAACTAAGGCAGCACAAAAGAAGTACTGGTATACAGAGATGAGGGAGGAGATGTATGGTGGTGCAGAACTATGGAGAGAACATGTAGGCTGGTATACAGAGATGAGGGAGGAGATCTAGGGCGGCGCAAAACTGGGCAGAGAAAACATAGGCTGGTGTACAGAGATGAGGGAGGAGATGTAGGCGGTGCAGAACTATGGAGAGAACATGTAGGCTGGTATACAGAGATGAGGGAGGAGATCTAGGGCGGCGCAAAACTGGTGAGGACTCGTAGGCTAGTATATAGAGATGAGGGTGGAGATGTAGGTGGTGCAGAACTGTGGAGAGGACGCGTAGGCTGGTATAGAGAGATGAGGGAGGAGATGAAGGGCGGTGCAGAACTGTGGAGAGAACATGTAGGCTGGTATACAGAGATGAGGGAGGAGATGTAGGCGGTTCAGAACTGTGGAGAGGATGCGTAGGCTGGTGTACAGATATGAGGGAGGGGATGTAGGCTGTTCAGAACTGTAGAGAGGACGCGTAGGCTGGTATACAGAGATGAGCAAGGGGATGTAAGCGGTTCAGAACTGTGGAGAAACATGTTGGCTGGTATACAGAGATGAGGGAGCTGATGTAGGCGGTTCAGAACTGTGGAGAGGATGTGTAGGCTGGTATACAGATATGAGGGAGGAGATGTAGGCTGTTCAGAGCTGTGGAGAGGACGCGTAGGCTCGTATACAGATATGAGGGAGGAGATGTAGGCTGTTCAGAGCTGTGGAGAGGATGCGTAGGCTGGTATACAGATATGAGGGAGGAGATGTAGGCTGTTCAGAACTGTGGAGAGAACATGTAGGCTCGTATACAGAGATGAGGAAGGAGATGTAGGCGGTTCAGAACTGTGGAGAGGACCCATAGGCTGGTATAGAGAGATGAGGGAGGAGATGTAGGCGGTTCAGAACTGTGGAGAGGACCCATAGGCTGATATACAGAGATGAGGGAGGGGATGTAGGCGGTTCAGAACTGTGGTGAGAACATGTAGGCTCGTATACAGAGATGAGGGAGGAGATGTAGGCAGTTCAGAACTGTGGAGAGGACCCATAGGCTGGTATACAGAGATGAGGGAGGAGATGTAGGCAGTTCAGAACTGTGGAAAGGACGCGTAGGCTGGTATACAGAGATGAGGGAGGAGATGTAGGCGGTTCAGAACTGTCAAGAGGGCTTGTAGGCTGGTATACAGAGAAGAGGGTGGAGATGTAGGCGGTGCAGAACTGTGGAGAGGACACGTAGGCTGGTATACAGAGATGAAGGAGGAGATGAAGGGCGGTGCAGAATTGTGCAGAGGACACGTAGGCTGGTATACAGAGATGAGGGAGGAGATGTAGGCTGGTATACAGATATGAGGGAGGAGATGTAGGGTGGTGCAGAACTATGGAGCGCTTTGTGGGTGGGAGAGATAGGTTTATATGGGATTCTGCAATGAATGGGTAATCATTGCAAAGATTGGCTGTTGGTGGCATCAATGCAACGGTTGGACAAGAAATATGACCATGGCCTCTGCATTCAGGATACATTGGGGAGGGGAGAGTTTAGTAAGAGGGAAGCCAATTAGTAGAGAGTTACAATAGTCCAGACGAGAATGAATAAGAGCAACAGTAAGAGTATTTGCAGAGTCGAAAGTAAGAAAAGGTCAAATTCTAGAAATGTTTTTGAGGTGTAGGTGAAATGAACGAACAAGTGATTGGATGTAGGGGGCAAAGGAAAGATCTGAATCAAACATGACCCAAAGACAGCGGCTTATTGCTGGGGAGTAATGGTAGAACCACACACGGAAATGGTAATATCGGGCGTAGGTAAGTTAGTGGAGGAAGGAAACACGAGGAGTTCAGTTTTTGACAGATTCAGTTTTAGATAGAGGGAGGACATGATATTACAGCGGACAGACAATCACTGGTATTTTGTAGTAATGCAGAGGCGATGACAGGAGACGAGAAGTATCATCAGCATAGACATAGTACAGAAAACCAAATCTGCTGATGGTTTGTTCAATAGGGGCAATGAGATAGAGGAGGGGACCTAGGACTGAACCCTGAGGAACCCCAACAGTAAGGGGAAGAGGTGGCAACTAGGCACAAAAAAGGCACAAATGCAGTAGTAAATCAGGCCCTCTATACCATCTGGCGGTCTCCAGAACGTGGATCAGCACCGCCGAGACCTTTATATTCTAACTAGGTTTTACATTTAGTGCACAATTTGTGCCGGTGGTTTCTGCAGTCATCACACAGTGATACTGAAAACACGTCACCATTATACCACGGTCACGTGTCTATCTACAAAATGTTACAAACCGACATGACAGACATGGCGAAGGAATGGTGCACCTATTTAAAAGGGCAGTAACATTTGGGGGGGGAGGTTTTTGGCTCCTCTCTTAAGGGGTCACAAACCCCCTTTAGGGCTGCAGTCCATTGTGTGAAGCTAACTTGTACATCATCAGTACTAAATATGATGAGCAGTCATTTTTCCTCTCGGGCATGCTGAGGTTGTAGAACTAGTTTCGGATCTAATTTACAATTTTTGTTTAGTTTCCGCTGATGCCTGAAGTGAACCTGTTCCCGCGAAATATGACCAAAAGAGCGCGAGCAGATTTGGCCATAAGACACGTGACTATTGGACATATCGGACTCCCCTTCTGAGGGGGGCATTTCAGGAGGCATAACAGTGACCACCAAAAATCATCTAATAACATAATTAAGACATTGTACAGCACTGACCCCTTTATGTATGAAGCTAATATATCTATATACAGTGGGGCAAAAAAGTATTTAGTCAGTCAGCAATAGTGCAAGTTCCACCACTTAAAAAGATGAGAGGCGTCTGTAATTTACATCATAGGTAGACCTCAACTATGGGAGACAAATTGAGAAAAAAAAATCCAGAAAATCACATTGTCTGTTTTTTTAACATTTTATTTGCATATTATGGTGGGAAATAAGTATTTGGTCAGAAACAAACAATCAAGATTTCTGGCTCTCACAGACCTGTAACTTCTTCTTTAAGAGTCTCCTCTTTCCTCCACTCATTACCTGTAGTAATGGCACCTGTTTAAACTTGTTATCAGTATAAAAAGACACCTGTGCACACCCTCAAACAGTCTGACTCCAAACTCCACTATGGTGAAGACCAAAGAGCTGTCAAAGGACACCAGAAACAAAATTGAAGCTCTGCACCAGGGTGGGAAGACTGAATCTTCAATAGCCAACCAGCTTGAAGTGAAGAAATCAACAGTGGGAGCAATAATTAGAAAATGGAAGACATACAAGACCACTGATAATCTCCCTCGATCTCGGGCTCCACGCAAAATCCCACCCCGTGGGGTCAGAATGATCACAAGAATGGTGAGCAAAAATCCCAGAACCACGCGGGGGGACCTAGTGAATGAACTGCAGAGAGCTGGGACCAATGTAACAAGGCCTACCATAAGTAACACACTACGCCACCATGGACTCAGATCCTGCAGTGCCAGACGTGTCCCACTGCTTAAGCCAGTACATGTCCGGGCCCGTTTGAAGTTTGCTAGAGAGCATTTGGATGATCCAGAGGAGTTTTGGGAGAATGTCCTATGGTCTGATGAAACCAAACTGGAACTGTTTGGTAGAAACACAACTTGTCGTGTTTGGAGGAAAAAGAATACTGAGTTGCATCCATCAAACACCATACCTACTGTAAAGCATGGTGGTGGAAACATCATGCTTTGGGGCTGTTTCTCTGCAAAGGGGCCAGGATGACTGATCCAGGTACATGAAAGAATGAATGGGGCCATGTATCGTGAGATTTTGAGTGCAAACCTCCTTCCATCAGCAAGGGCATTGAAGATGAAACGTGGCTGGGTCTTTTAACATGACAATGATCCAAAGCACACCGCCAGGGCAACGAAGGAGTGGCTTCGTAAGAAGCATTTCAAGGTCCTGGAGTGGCCTAGCCAGTCTCCAGATCTCAACCCTATAGAAAACCTTTGGAGGGAGTTGAAAGTCCGTGTTGCCAAGCGAAAAGCCAAATACATCACTGCTCTAGAGGAGATCTGCATGGAGGAATGGGTCAACATACCAACAACAGTGTGTGGCAACCTTGTGAAGACTTACAGAAAGCGTTTGAACTCTGTCATTGCCAACAAAGGATATATTACAAAGTATTGAGATGAAATTTTGTTTCTGACCAAATACTTATTTTCCACCATAATATGCAAATAAAATGTTAAAAACACAGACAATGTGATTTTCTGGATTTTTTTTTTCTCAGTTTGTCTCCCATTGTTGAGGTTTACCTATGATGTAAATTACAGACGCCTCTCATCTTTTTAAGTGGTGGAACTTGCACTATTGCTGACTGACTAAATACTTTTTTGCCCCACTGTATATAATTGTCTAAGGGTTTTTCCATCTGTCTGTCTTTCTGTCTGTCTGTCTGTCTTTCTGTCTGTCTGTCCTGGAAATCCCGCGTCTCTGATTGGTCGAGGCCTGGCGGCATCGACCAATCAGCGACAAGCACAGCGACGATGATGTCATAAAGGATGTAGACATCCCGCGTCTCTGATTGGTCGAGGCCGCTAGGCCTCGACCAATCAGCAACCTGCACAGCAACGATGATGTCATAATGGTTGCCATGGCGACGATGATGTCATGAAGGTTGCCTCGACCAATCAGCGACGGGCACAGTCTGACGCGAATTCTGGAATCATCATTGTCCATATACTACGGGGACATGCATATTCTAGAATACCCGATGCGTTAGAATCGGGCTACAATCTAGTATATATATATATCTATATATATAATTGCCTAAGGGTTTTTCCGTCTGTCTGTCTGTCTTTCTGTCTGTCTGTCTGTCCTGGAAATCCCGCGTCTCTGATTGGTCGAGGCCGCCAGGCCTCGACCAATCAGTGACGGGCACAGTATCGACGTAGAAATCCCACGTCTCTGATTGGTCGAAGCCGCCACGCCAATCAGCAACGGGCACAGTATCGACGTAGATGTCATAATGGTTGCCATGGCGATGATGATGTCATAACTAGTATATATATATATATATATATATATATATATATACTAGATTGTAGCCCGATTCTAACGCATCGGGTATTCTAGAATATGCATGTCCCCGTAGTCTATGGACAATGATGATTCCAGAATTCGCGGCAGACTGTGCCCGTCGCTGATTGGTCGAGGCAACCTTTATGACATCATCGTCGCCATGGCAACCATTATGACATCTACGTCGATACTGTGCCCGTCGCTGAATCAGACACGCGGGATGTCTACGTCCTTTATGACATCATCGTCGCTGTGCCCGTCGCTGATTGGTCGAGGCCTGGCGGCCTCGACCAATCAGAGACGCGGGATTTCCAGGACAGACAGACAGACAGACAGACAGACAGACAGACAAACGCATCGGGTATTCTAGAATATGCATGTCCCCGTAGTATATGGACAATGATGATTCCAGAATTCGCGTCAGACTGTGCCCGTCGCTGATTGGTCGAGGCAACCTTCATGACATCATCATCGCCATGGCAACCATTATGACATCTTCGTTGCTGTGCAGGTTGCTGATTGGTCGAGGCCTGGCGGCCTCGACCAATCAGAGACGCGGGATGTCTACATCCTTTATGACATCATCGTCGCTGTGCTCGTCGCTGATTGGTCGAGGCCTGGCGGCCTCGACCAATCAGAGACGCGGGATTTCCAGGACAGACAGACAGACACAGACAGAAAGACAGACAGACGGAAAAACCCTTAGACAATTATATATATAGATATATTCATCCGCACTTGGACCTATCTAAATGCTGCCTGGGTCCCCTCCTGCCCATCTCTGCCATTCTTCCTCCGGCCTGGACAGATATCTGGCCGCTGCTGACAATCATTGGCTGCAGTGCTGACCAATGCGCCACCACTGACAATGCGTTACTACTCAAGCCTGCAATTGTGTGTACGACTAAAGCAGGATGTAGAGACCGTTTCTAGGTTCTTTTGTGAAGTATTCATTAAAAAATAGACTCATTGACAAATTATTGTCTCCACCGTCACTTCCGAATGCTGCTCTTGTATCATTAGGTTTCAATATCTTGTCCGTCACTGTGGCATACTGCCAAAGATGGCAGGCCATGCGGCTGCTATGGTACCAGGACCGGTACCAGGCCCACCACCCGTCATCGCAAGTTTAACTGTATACAGTTGAGAGTAATGGTGAGAGAGGGAGCGTCACCTGACGCCCTCTCATCCATCATTCTCCCTCAGAGTCTGATGTCTCAACACAGTGGGCTCAATAACATCACTACATGCGCTGAGACGTGCATCGCTTCACAATGCTCACTGCTGAGGGTGAACGAGGAGGAGAGGTGAGTATTGTATTTTTTTTTATACCAGTGAGTAGATTGTGGTGGCCACAATACTGTATGGAGGATTATGGGGAGTGCATTATATAGGGAGTGCATTATACTGTATGAAGGACTATGGGGTGCATTAAACTGAATGGAGGACTATGGGGAATGCATTACACTGTATGGAAGTCTATGGGGTACATTATAGTGTATAAAGGACTATGGGGAGTGCATTATAATATATGGAGGACTATGGGGAGTACATTATACTATATGGAGGACTATGGGGAGTACATTATACTATATGGAGGACTATGAGGAGTGCCTTATACTATATGGATTACTATGGGGAGTTTATTATACTATATGGAGGACTATGAGGAGTGCATTATACTATATGGAGGACGATGGGAGCATATTAAACTATATGGAGGACTATGGGGAGTCCATTATGACTTCTCCCGAATATCCCCCATCCTCTGGAACTCTTTGCCCCAACACGTCCGACTATCAACCACAGTCGGATCCTTCAGACGGAACCTGAAAACTCATCTCTTCAGGAAAGCCTACAGCCTGCACTGACACCGTTGCTGCCTCATCACCAACGAAGCTACCGCCTCACCAACACCGGAGCTACCGCCTCACCAACACCGGAGCTACCGCCTCACCAACACCGGAGCTCCTGCAACCCTCAACCTACTGTCTCCTTCCCCATAATCCTGTAGAATGTAAGCCCGCAAGGGCAGGGTCCTCGCCCCTCTGTATCAGTCCGTCATTGTTAGTTTGTTTACTGTATGTGATATTTGTAACTTGTATGTAACCCCTTCTCATGTACAGCACCATGGAATCAATGGTGCTATATAAATAAATAATAATAATAATAATAATTATACTATATGGAGGACTATGGTGAGTGCATTATACTATATGGAGGATGATGGGAGCTTATTAAACTATATGGAGGACGATAGGAGCGTATTAAACTATATGGAGGACTATGGGGAGACCATTATACTATATGGAGGACTATGAGGAGTGTCTTATACTATATGGAGGACTATGGGGAGTGTATTATACTATATGGAGGACTATGGGGAGTGCATTATACTATATGGAGGACGATGGGAGCATATTAAACTATATGGAGGACTATGGGGAGTCCATTATACTATATGGAGGACTATGGTGAGTGCATTATACTATATGGAGGACGATGGGAGCTTATTAAACTATATGGAGGACGATGGGGAGAACATTATACTATATGGAGGACTATAAGGAGTGTCTTATACTATATGGAGGACTATGGAGAGTGCATTATACTATATGGGAGGACTATGGGGAGTGCATTATACTATTTGGAGAATGATAGGGCCCATTATACTATAATGAGGGCTATGTGGATGCCATTATTGCGCCAAATACATTGAGATGGGTATGTAATGTTTCATAAATTGACAAAAATTCAAAAATGTTTCAATTTTGGGGCATTTTGTATATTGAAAAGAGTTGCATGATCCTTTCAATAAGCATTAAAATCTTGCACATAAGTATTCAACTGGGCCCAAAATAAAATTTGACAGATTTTGTGTTTCATCTACGTACTGGAGTAAAAAAAAAAAAGGGCGACATTTAAACAGTTGCAAATGATAAATTAGACGGAAACACCTTGCCAACCTAATCCACGACCATAGGCCGCAATTCATCATTTGCATTTTTTTTTCTAAGTGAGTTTTCTTATTTGTCTTATGGTATTAGTTGCTCTTCTTGCAACATTTTTTTTTTATTTCTCACTGCAGGTTGTAGAATTTTGCACAAAGTTAAAAATCGGATGCTGTACGAGTGATCTTCACTGGATTTGATTGATTTTTACGCACCCATATACCTGAACAAGTGAATCTCATCCGAAGTACGTGCACGCTGCAATTTTTTTTTCATGCAGGTATTTAGTTCATGTAAAAAAAAAAATCGGTCATCTGAACAACACAGACGCTGTAAATTTTTTCCATGGACAGCACTCAGCCCAAAAATACGGTCGTATGAACATACCCTTAGAATTTGTACGCCAGGAGAAAAAAAAAGGCGCAAATGCAATGATGAATAAATAGGCCCCATAGAATATAGCCTGAGAATAAATGCTGGATAAAATACTCTCTATGTCCACTAGATGTCGCTGTAAATGCAGGAAAGGAAGTACACGCAATACTCTTAGTGACCACTAGGTGACACTAGAGTGTAATAGTTTGTGCAGTCATTGACTACACTTTGCCAAGTTTTCCAGTTACACAGAAGGGAGGGAGAAGAAGAGTAATGATGGAGGACAGGAAGACAAAGAGAAAGAAAAAGTGGGGGGAAAAAAGTAAAACATGTCTATAAAAATAAGTAAATAGAGCCAGAATAAATGGCAGGAGGATGACAAGATGGGGATGGGGGGAGGTTAAGTCACATTTCTGCAGGGTTGGAATGTTCTCACAGTGCAGGGTATGAGGGTAAACGCCAAGTTTCAGATGGACAGATAAATGCATTGGCCCAGACCCAGAGGCAACTAACCTCTCCCCTACAGAGCTCTGCTGGCTGCTCCCTGCACACAATGCAATCCCAGGCCTGAGTGACAGGCTGACCTGTCCAATATTAACTCTTTCCACGCTCAGTTAGAACCTTTTTTTTTTAACCTTACATTTGTTACATGTGGAGGTTTTTTTTTTTAAAAAGCATTTTTCATATCCTTTATCAAGCAGAAAACATAATCTGCCACACTTAAAGGGGTTGTCCAGTATCAACGATCATTGATCGGTGGGGGTCTGACCGCTTGGACCAGCACCGATCGGCAGAATGGGACATGAAAAAAAGTGCACATGATCGCCCGCCACCTCCATTCACTCGCTATGAAGCTTTCGAGCGCTGCCCTCGTTTTTTTTCCAGCTTCCCCATAGAGAATGACTGCAGTCCCGCTCTATAATGGGGATCCCAGAGATCAGAACCCCACAGATCAAGTTATTACTTATCCTGACAACCCCTTTAAAGAGCTTTTGGGGGGGGGGGAAACTCAATTGATCCAAAAAATACTCCAAAAGTGAAGAAAAAAAGCCTCAAACACTATTTCTCCTTCAAACCCCATATCCAAGCCCTTTCCACTTCCTGCCGACTTCAACTCAAAAATATTTCACGAATCCGTTCATTCCTCAACCATAAATCTGCAAAAACCCTAGTCCATGCCCTCATCATCTCCCGCCTTGACTACTGCAACCTCCTGCTCTGTGGCCTCCCCTCTAACACTCTCGCACCCCTCCAATCTATTCTAAACTCTGCTGCCCGACTAATCCACCTGTTCCCCCGCTATTCCCCGGCCTCTCCCCTCTGTCAATCCCTTCACTGGATCCCCATTACCCAGAGACTCCAGTACAAAACCCTAACCATGACGTACAAAGCCATCCACAACCTGTGTCCTCCATACATATGTGACCTCGTCTCCCGGTACTTACCTACACGCAACCTCCGATCCTCACAAGATCTCCTTCTCTACTCCCCTCTTATCTCCTCTTCCCACAATCGTATACAAGATTTCTCTCGCGTATCACCCCTACTCTGGAACCCTCTACCACAACACATCAGACTCTCGCCTACCATCGAAACCTTCAAAAAGAACCTGAAGACCCACCTCTTCCGACAAGCCTACAACCTGCAGCTACCACCGATCGACCAAACCGCTGCATGACCAGCTCTATCCTCACCTACTGTATCCTCACCCATCCCTTGTAGATTGTGAGCCTTCGCGGGCAGGGTCCTCACTCCTCCTGTACCAGTCGTGACTTGTATTGTTTAAGATTATTGTACTTGTTTTATTATGTATACCCCTCCTTACATGTAAAGCGCCATGGAATAAATGGCGCTATAACAATAAATAATAATAATAATAATATTTCAGTTACCAGGTAACATACGGCTGCAAATAAGAAAAAATGCAGGAAAAAGCCAATAAAGCCCCATAGTAGCATGTATGTGTACGTGAAAACCCCATGACAGTATGCACGAGCCATAAAAGCCTCATAATAGTGTGTGGGAGCCAAGAAAGCCCCCTAACAGTGTGTTCCAGCCACAACACCCCCCATAATAGTGTGTAAAGGCCCGATAACAATATGTGTCAGCCAAAGAAGCCCCCTAACAGTGTGTACCAGCCAGAATAGCCCCCAGTGTGTGCCAGTCAGACTCATAAATGCCCCATAATGGGGTCATGGGTTGAAATCCCACCAAGTACAACATCTGTATGTTCTCCCCATTTTTGTGTGAGTTTCTTCCGAATTCTCCGGTGTCCTCCCACACTCCCAAGACATATTGATTGGGAATGTAGATTGTGAGCCCCAATGGGGACAGTGATGATGATGTATGTAAATTGCTGTGTAATTAATGGCGCTATATAATTGAGTAAAATAAATAATATCGTGTGCCAGCCAGTAGCGTAGGTACCGGAGGGGCAGGGGATGTGGTCACTCCGTGCCCCTGACCTGGAGGAGCCCACCCGGAGCTACCGCCACTCTTCATAGGCGTTCACCGCAAGTCTCCCTGCACTACCGCTCTCAGTTCTGTAAGCCGCAGGTCGCTTTAGGCCTGCAGCCTGCAAAATGGCAGGTCCCAGGTGGAGTGACGTGAAGACAACATTACGCCGAGACGCGCACAGAACGTTTAGAGTCCCGATGCGATGATGTCCCCACATTGGTCTGTCCAGGACCTGCCGCTGTCTGCTGTTGGACTTTCCGGCTTAGGTGACTATATAATGTATATTTATTTATTTTAACATCGTGTGAGGGCCTTGAAACATAGTGAGGACTACTAAGGGGCCATCATATAGTGTTGGGACCACTAGCTGGACCCTCATACAGAGTAAGGCTGGGTTCACATTGCGTTTTAGTGTGAGCGCTAGCGGACAGCGTTGCACGGCGAAATTAACGCCGTGCAACGCGTCCGTTAGCGCTCCCATTGCCCGCAATGTTAAAGCGCATTGCTAGCGCGTGTCATTTTCGGCACGTGCTAGCGATGTGCCGTTCTTTTGTAGCGCGCCTCGGACGCTGCTTGTAGCGTCCGCGGCGCGCCCGAGGTCCGTTCCCCGTTCTCGCAGATCGGGGATATGCGAGAGCGGGGACGTTAACGCGACCCCGAAAAAGACATTGCGTTAGCGCAATCCGCTAGCGCTTAGCGCTAAACGGATTGCACTAACGCAATGTGAACCTAGCCTTAGAGATATTTAAGGGGCCCTCATACATAGTGGGAGCTACTAAGGGGGGGGGGGGCATGATAAAGCGTGATGACTATTAAGGAGGACCATCATACAGCGTGGGGCTATGATACAGAGTGGGGGCCACTAATTGCACCCTCATATAGAGTTGGAGCTACTTAGTTTGCCCTCATACAGAGTGGAGGCTTTGAAGAGGGCCATGATACAGTGTGGTGGTTACTAAGGAGGACAGTCATACAGGATGAGGGCTAACAAGTGTGCCATTGTACAGTGTGGGGTCTACTAAGTGCGCCCTCATACAGAGTGGGGCCACTAAATGAGCTTTCATGCAGAGTGGGTGCTGCTAAGAGGCCCCATTACACAGTGGTGGTTACTAAGGAGCACAGTCATACAGCGTGGGGGCTACTATGGTATGATAGGGTGAACACATATTTAATAGGGATCCATTTAGGATTTAGGATCCAAAAGAGCCATCTCTTCTTAGTGAGTGGAGCCAAGCGAGCTGGATCACCAAAAAGAACCGGATTGCCCATCACTAATTAAATGTGTGCCAACCACAGAAGAGCCACTACAGTGATTTCCAACCACAGAAGATCCATAACAATATGTGACAACCATGGATGCTACAAATACCCTAGAAGTGCTTCAGTCACAGATTCCCCCTTTGATGTCCCATGTATTGCGAATTCTGTGTACTTGTCCGCTGCAGCCCCCTTAATTTCCAGGATTCGTGAGGGTCTCTGACAGGTCAGGCTGCCAGCAATTATTATGATGGAATATTTTAGCTGATTTAACTCAAACCACACATCCAAGCACCTTTCCACTTCCTGCCGATTTCAAAAATATTTCCCGGATCCGTACATTCCTCAACTAAGAATCTGCAAAAACCCTAGTCCATGCCCTCATCATCTCTCGCCTTGACTACTGCAACCTCCTGCTCTGTGGCCTCCCCTCTAACACTCTTGCACCCCTCCAATCTATTCTAAACTCTGCTGCCCGACTAATCCACCTGTCCCCCCGCTATTCCCCGGCCTCTCCCCTCTGTCAATCTCTTCACTCGCTCCCCATTGCCCAGAGACTCCACTACAAAACCCTAACCATGACGTACAAAGCCATCCACAACCTGTCTCCTCCATACATATGTGACCTTGTCTCCCGGTACTTACCTGTACGTAACCTCCGATCCTCACAAGATCTCCTTCTCCACTCCCCTCTTATCTCCTCTTCCCACAATCGTATACAAGATTTCTTCTGCGCATCACCCCTACTCTGGAACCCTCTACCCCAACACATCAGACTCTCGCCTACCATGGAAACCTTCAAAAAGAACCTGAAGACCCACCTCTTCCGACAAGCCTACAACCTGTCTCCTCCATACATCTGTGACCTCGTCTCCCGGTACTTACCTACACGCAACCTCTGATCCTCACAACATCTCCTTCTCCACTCCCCTCTTATCTCCTCTTCACACAATTGCATACAATATTTCTCCCGTGCTTCCCCTTTACTCTGGAACTCTCTACCCCAACACGTCAGACTCTCACCTACCGCGGAAACCTTCAAAAGGAACCTGAAGACCTACCTCTTCCGACAAGCCTACAACCTGCAGTAAACTCCATACATCTGTGACCTCGTCTCCCGGTACTTACCTACACGCAACTTCCGATCGTCACAAGATCTCCTTCTCTACTCCCCTCTTATCTCCTCTTCCTACAATCGCATACATGATTTCTATCCCGCATCACCCCTACTCTGGAACTCTTTACCCAAACACGTCGGAGTCTCACCTACAACCTGCAGTAACCACGAAACTGCTGCACGACCAGCTCTACCCTCACCTATTGTATCCTCACCCATCCCTTGTAGATTGTGAGCCCTCGCGGGCAGGGTCCTCTCTCCTCCTGCACCAGTTGTGACTTGTATTGTTTAAGATTACTGTACTTGTTTTCTATTATGTACACCCCTCTCACATATAAAGCGCCATGGAATAAAAGGCGCTATAATAATAAATATTATCATAATATTACCATTTCCTTGTAGATTGTAAGCTTGCGAGCAGGGACCTCACCCCTAATGTCACTGTTTAAATTGTCTTAACTTGTACTGAATTTATTGTCTGTACATGTCTCCGCTTAATTGTAAAGTGCTGCGGAATATGTTGGCCCTATATAAATAAAAATTATTATTATTATTATAATACAGGATTACCTGGACCGATTCATTGTAACAAACTCTCAGCTGTGTGATAGGTGTGAGCTTGTTACAGGCAATAATTTCCCCTCACAATAAGCAGAGATGAGGCATTGATACACAAATTATTATAGAAAATTGCAGAGCCTGTCATTGTGCAGTGATTCAGCTGTATTTCCATCAAATGATGAATGTCCAAAAATGAAATCAATCCGATCATCACCAGATGTGTGATATGGGTGGTTGGACAACGACCAGCTGAGTCAGCACCGACACATCCAGGAGAAATATGAAGGCGGCTTACACGGAAAGTGCAGGCGATATCTAATATCGTAGATGGAGGCTATAAAGTATGGAAAAATAATAAACTGGGAAATAGTGTCCATATTTATTATCTGCACACCAGGATCATCCGCCAGTGTCAGATCTGGGGGTCTGATCGCTCTCACCCTCGCCAATCACTATACACAAAATAATCTCTAAAGAACGGACGTCGCCCATAATCAGTATAATCAATGGACCCGATTCATCATACGAGTGTTTTGCTTTTTTTAAATCACGTTTTCATTTTTTGTCTTGTCGTTTTCGTTGTTGTTCTTTGTGCCAAATTCTTCAGAATGGCGCACGCGGTTCATGAATGTGGCGCAAAATAAAAAAATGCTCTTTATTTTTGTCTTTTATCCTTTTTTGCACTTTTGTTAGAGTAAAAAGTTGCATGTTCTGCTAAATACCACATAAGGTGAGCTAATATGTTAGGGGCACATAAAATAATTCCGAAGAGGAGGACATTAGTGCATTTGCGACAATATTTTCGACTTTTTTAACAAGTCGCAATTGATGAGTTGGCCGCAAACATCTGGACAACCAAATCCACACTAAAAATGGCAATAATAATAATAATACTAATAATAATAATAATAATAAAATATATATATATATACTGTATATATATATATATACAGTATATATATATATATATATCTTAATATTTATACTGTATATATTAAAGCACATATACAGTGCCTTGCAAAAGTATTCGGCCCCCTGGAACTTTTCAACCTTTTCCCACCCACATATCTTGATTCAAACATTAAGATACCAAATATACATTTTTGGTGAAGAATCAACAGGCATGTCCGTGATACTGTTGTGGAGAAGTTTAAAGCCGGATTTGGATACAAAATGATTTCCAAAACTTTAAACATCCCAAGGAGCACTGTGCAAGCGATCATATTGAAATGGAAGGACTGTCATACCACTGCAAATCTACCAAGACCCGGCCGTCCCTCTAAACTTTCATCTCTAACAAGGAGAAGACTGATCAGAGATGCAGCCAAGAGGACCATGATCATTCTGGATGAACTGCAGAGATCTACAGCTGAGGTGGGACAGTCTGTCCATAGGACAACAATCAGTCGTACACTGCACAAATCTGGCCTTTATGGAAGAGTGGCAAGAAGGAAGCCATTTCTCAAAGATATCCATAAAAAGTGTTGTTTAAAGTTTGCAACAAGCCACCTGGGAGACACACAAAACGTGGAAGAAGGAGCTCTGGTCAGATGAAACCAAAATCGAACTTTTTGCCAACAATGCCAAACGATATGTTTGGCGTAAAGGCAACACAGCTCATCACCCTGTACACACCATCCCCACTGTCAAATATGGTGGTGGCAGCATCATGGTTTGGGCCTGCTTTTCTTCAGCAGGGACAGGGAAGATGGTTAAAATTGATGGGAAGATGGATGGAGCCAAATACAGGACCATTCTTGAAGAAAACCTGTAGGAGTCTGCAAAAGACCTGATACTGGGACGGAGATTTGTCTTCCAACAAGACAATGATCTCAAACATAAAGCAAAATCTACAATGGAATGGTTCACAAATAAACGTATCCAGGTGTTAGAATGGCCAAGTCAAAGTCCAGACCTCAATCCAATGGAGAATCTGTGGAAAGAGCTGAAAATTGCTGTTCACAAACGATCTCCATCAAACCTCACTGAGCTCGAGCTGTTTGCCAAGGAAGAATGGGCAAGAATTTCAGTCTCTCGATGTACAAAACTGATAGAGACATAACCCAAGCGACTTGCAGCTGGAATCGCAGGAAAAGGTGGCGCAACAAAGTATTAAGTTAAAGGGGCCGAATAATATTGTACGCCCCACTTTTCAGTTTTTGAATTTCCACAAAAATTTAAAATAACCAATAAATTTTGTTCAACTTCACAATTGTGTTCCACTTGTTGTTGATTCTTCACCAAAAATTTACATTTGGTATCTTTATGTTTGAAGCATGATATGTGGGAAAAGGTTGAAAAGCTCCAGGGAGCCGAATACTTTCGCAAGGCATTGTAAATAGAATTTAGAATTTAAAAAAGTGGTGGAAATCAAAAATACTTAAAAACTAAGCAAAAAAAATAGGCATAAATAATGTAATAATGAATCGGCATAATAATATTGTGTTCCTGCTGGGTTAAGTTTTGGAAGTGATATACTGAGTTTTGTCGTATTTGCTCCTATACGCTGGTTCATCCCTACGTCCGTCATATTTTTGCTCCTTCCCTTGGTTCCTGAGAGAACAGATAGATATAGATCCTGAGAGGATGGGAAAGTATTAAATCCCACGAGCCAAATGTCACCCCTCTACAAACACTGCAAGGGAACGGGAAGGAGGGAGAGATGGCTGACACTCAGAAGGAGATACCGACAGAGGACAGGGGGTGAAGGAAAATTAAGGCGAACTGAGGCGACCGGATAGCTGGCTGATGGGATTGGGGCAGATATAGGTATGAATGTGAACTTGGGGGGGGGGTAAGTATGGACATAAAGGAAAATAGACAGGCAGTGAATTATATGCTTGCTTTTTTCTTGTGATTGCATAGGGTTAATAAGGCCCTCAGGACGGTTTCACACATCTGACATTTAAGTATGGACTGGCCAAGGGTCTCCTGACCTGAACTCAATGGTCTCATATATGGCCATGATGTTGCTAAGTTCAGATCAGGAGACTAGAATCTCAATTTGTAGACACAGTGTTTTGGGTATTGCTCCTTGTCAGTACAAAGTATGACTTCTGATTTGGCTAGGTGAGAGGCTTAAGACTTGGATCTAAGGGATAACGTTTCTCCACAAGCCAAGCCTGGCATGTCAGAGTGAGGAGGCTGTACTAGATTTCTAGTCCTTTTCCTCTCTGAAGAGGCAATTTGCATATTTAATTTCCCAAAAGGAGCATGCGTGGCTTATAAGTCTCCTCACTCTGATTTGCCAGGCCTGAGTTGAGTGGGGTTCCTCTTTAATACAACTGATCAATAATTACTTTCACCAATGCACTTTCACTGTTCACACATATTTAATAGGGATCAATTTAGAATCCAAAAGAGGCGGCACTTATTGGTGAGCCAAATCCCCAAAATGTGATGTGTATGAAGGGGCATGGCTGACTGGGTGAAATCAATAACTAATCCTGCCCCCTTTTCTTTTACAACACAGGTATAGACAGATATGGGGGCTGGCATGTCAGTGTAAAGTACCTGGCAGCCCAGCTCCACCTTCTCTTCAGCTTCTGACCCAGTTTCTCCCCTCCTGCTACGGACTTTGCAGTGATGAAGAATTGTAGTTCTAATGATGACTCATCCATGGAAAAGAGACTTCCTGTTTCTACATTGAGCTTAGAAGGATTTAGCCAGTCAGTTTTAAATAACATGATATCATAGCCCTAATGGAAAAGAGAAGAATTAGCTTTGTAGAAAGGCAAAATGAGCAGTTGTAAGTCCACAGTGCTATATAATATGATGATTGCAATATATTAAGAGTGTAAATATTTTTATGGGAGGAGAGCTTCTTTAAGGCCCCATAATCATCCAAACAAGCCTTTCTTGTTCCTTATTACTATAAATGGTATAGTCTCTAACTGGGTCGCTGTGACCAGTGGGGTACCGCAGGGGTCAGTATTGGGACCTGTTCTCTTCAACATATTCATTAATGATCTGGTAGAAGGTTTACACAGTAAAATATCGATATTTGCAGATGATACAAAACTATGTAAAGCAGTTAATACAAGAGAAGATAGTATTCTGCTACAGATGGATCTGGATAAGTTGGAAACTTGGGCTGAAAGGTGGCAGATGAGGTTTAACAATGATAAATGTAAGGTTATACACATGGGAAGAAGGAATCAATATCACCATTACACACTGAATGGGAAACCACTGGGTAAATCTGACAGGGAGAAGGACTTGGGGATCCTAGTTAATGATAAACTTACCTGGAGCAGCCATTGCCAGGCAGCAGCTGCCAAGGCAAACAGGATCATGGGGTGCATTAAAAGAGGTCTGGATACACATGATGAGAGCATTATACTGCCTCTGTACAAATCCCTAGTTAGACCGCACATGGAGTACTGTGTCCAGTTTTGGGCACCGGTGCTCAGGAAGGATATAATGGAACTAGAGAGAGTACAAAGGAGGGCAACAAAATTAATAAAGGGGAAGGGAGAACTACAATACCCAGATAGATTAGCGAAATTAGGATTATTTAGTCTAGAAAAAAGACGACTGAGGGGCGATCTAATAACCATGTATAAGTATATAAGGGGACAATACAAATATCTCGCTGAGGATCTGTTTATACCAAAGAAGGTGACGGGCACAAGGGGGCATTCTTTGCGTCTGGAGGAGAGAAGGTTTTTCCACCAACATAGAAGAGGATTCTTTACTGTTAGGGCAGTGAGAATCTGGAATTGCTTGCCTGAGGAGGTGGTGATGGCGAACTCAGTCGAGGGGTTCAAGAGAGGCCTGGATGTCTTCCTGGAGCAGAACAATATTGTATCATACAATTAGGTTCTGTAGAAGGACGTAGATCTGGGGATTTATTATGATGGAATATAGGCTGAACTGGATGGACAAATGTCTTTTTTCGGCCTTACTAACTATGTTACTATGTTACTATGTTATTACAGATAAATGCTTGTCCATCCGCTGATCACCTTTTTTTTAATTGTCCTATGTTTTTCTCATATTCTGTCTGCCAAAAATATAGAAACTGTATGGAAAAATCTCTACCTGACCCTTCACTATTGGCCCTGTGTCCCCTGCCGGTCTCCTAGTATAAGAATGTCTTGTGACCATTGCATCCAATCAACGGCTGTTGATCTGCTGCAGCCTTCACATTTACGTCCAAATGGAAGAAACGTAAGCCCGAGATCTGCCGGGTCCTCATTACAAAGTGATGTAGTGCGTTCTCCCCTCTCTGGTAAATAAGGGATCTAAAAGGGTGTTTTCCCCACAATGACGACATCCCATAATCCGCAGAATGTAAGTGTATACATATGGACTTATATGACCCCAGAGGAAGAATCATCAACCGACTCCTGTCCAAGTCTGGATCATGTGTAATAAATTCTGGGTGGTCAGTTCCCAACGTACAAGAGCCAAGAAAATAGACATTAATTCAATGGTCCAAACTCCTGTTCTTATTATGTGCTTGCCTGACAATGAGTAGCAGGACGGTAACGGCCCCTTTACTAAATCTAGAGCGTTCAGGAATTACATATGATGATCTGTCTCTGGCCGACCGCCAGGAAAGTCTGGAAATGAGTCTTCAGAACTATTCCACCCTTGAGTGGAATTTGCCCTGTACAATGTGCCAAAAGGTATTGAACGTTCCTGGTGGCTTCTTCCAGGTGTCTGGCCAAGAAGACAAAAAATTGACCATGCTAGGGACTCAGTTTATTGAAGGCCAGGAGGGATGTCACTATCTTACCCCCACCCAACAAAAGGTATGAAAAGAACATCCCTTTTCTATGCTTTAGGCTATGTGCACACGCTCAAAAAACAAGTCCAGATATATATCTTTATGGTACTTCCTAAACATACAAAAAAAAACAAAAGATGACGGTCAAATCACCGCCCTCTTAAAGAAGCCAACCATGAATAAAATTCCAATTAATTTTATTAAAGACAATAGAAATAAATAGACGTACATATTAAAAAGCTACTTCATGTTAATCAGGAACATACCCCATGGAGGAACCGTGGAGAAAAACACACAAAATGCCATATCAAAACAAATAATCCAGGGGAATACTGGATAACCACCTCACTATAGCATGTGCCAATCCATTAAAGCCCACAGACTCACATAGATCTCATATTAGGTGCTAATTGCATCCCATTTTATATCCATGCCTGAGTACCTTGTGCAATTCATAGCATACCGTAGTATTATATAATGCCATAGCTAAGTGATCCTAATGTAAACAAAGACTCCCATATCCCAGAGACAATGAAGGACTCAGGTATACACAGTTACTTGTAGGTGAATGTCCGGTGGCGTGCGTGCTACCTCGGTTTCCCCAGCGCCCCGACGCGTGTTCGGCCCTTTCTGCTTCTTCCGGGGGCGTGTCTATGCCTGGGCAGAGTGACGTATTTATAGTCCCCAGTAGCCAATAAACTGCCGTGATCATTTAGTCTGTTACCGCCAGTTCCATAGAGGACTCCACGGCGCATGTGCCAATCCCTCCACTCCGGATGTAATAACACTTCGGGACATCCGGCGGGTGGACCGCAAGCAGGAATGCAAGCCAGTACCACCAGTGGCGCCGCTCAAAGTGCAAGGAGGGAGAGATCCACGCATGCGCACCGTCCCCCGGAACTTGGAACATGACAGATACATCCTATCCTGCTGGAAAAGTGCAGCCGTGCAAAATCAAATCGCAATAGATAAAGTGCATTGGTTATAATAACAGTAAATAGATTAGAGTACTATAGTGAATAGATTAGAGTACTATAGTGTGCATGTGAATTATATGATAACGCTAAACCGAAATGCAAAGGATCCATCTATCATATGATTCATTGCAGTGACACTGTGAACCTGTGCTTATATTAATAAATATATTAGATCTAATTGTAAAAATTTAATCACAATAAAATACAATACAATGTGTGTGGGATTAGTCAAAATAACCAATATAAAAATACTTTATATTGCCACAGAAAATATACTGTAATACAGTGGGCCAGATTTATTCACTAGTCTCCCAGAAAAAATAAAAAAGGGGGAGATTAATATTGGCAAATCTGCATCTGTGCCAGTCCTGTCTGTGGTATCTGTCACTCATTTTCTGCCACAGAAAATATACTGTAATACAGTGGGCCTGATTTATTCACTAGTCTCCCATAAAAAATAAAAAAGGGGGACATTAATATTGGCAAATCTGCATCTGTGCCAGTCCTGTCTGTGGTATCTGTCGGGCCTTTTCTGCCACAGAAAATATACTGTAATACAGTGGGCCAGATTTATTCACTAGTCTCCCAGAAAAAAATAAAAAAGGGGGAGATTAATATTGGCAAATCTGCATCTGTGCCAGAGCTGTCTGTGGCATCTGTCTGTCATTTTCTGCCACAGAAAATA
This sequence comes from Ranitomeya imitator, assembly GCF_032444005.1. Classification (NCBI taxonomy): domain Eukaryota; kingdom Metazoa; phylum Chordata; class Amphibia; order Anura; family Dendrobatidae; genus Ranitomeya; species Ranitomeya imitator. The sequence continues at coordinate 637,727,329 of NC_091285.1, forward strand.
TACTGTAATACAGTGGGCCTGATTTATTCACTAGTCTCCCATAAAAAATAAAAAAGGGGGACATTAATATTGGCAAATCTGCATCTGTGCCAGTCCTGTCTGTGGTATCTGTCTGGCCTTTTCTGCCACAGAAAATATACTGTAATACAGTGGGCCAGATTTATTCACTAGTCTCCCAGAAAAAATAAAAAAAGGGGAGATTAATATTGGAAAATCTGCATCTGTGCCAGTCCCGTCTGTGGTATCTGTCTGTCCTTTTCTGCCACATAAAATATACTGTAATACAGTGGGCCTGATTTATTCACTAGTCTCCCATAAAAAATAAAAAAGGGGAGATTAATATTGGCAAATCTGCATCTGTGCCAGTCCTGTCTGTGGCATCTGTCAGTCATTTTCTGCCACAGAAAATATACTGTAATACAGTGGGCCTGATTTATTCACTAGTCTCCCATAAAAAAATAAAAAAGGGGGACATTAATATTGGCAAATCTGCATCTGTGCCAGTCCTGTCTGTCGTATCTGTCTGTCCTTTTCTGCCACAGAAAATATACTGTAATACAGTGGGCCAGATTTATTCACTAGTCTCCCAGAAAAAAAATAAAAAAGGGGGAGATTAATATTGGCAAATCTGCATCTGTGCCAGTCCTGTCTGTGGTATCTGTCATTTTCTGCCACAGAAAATATACTGTAATACAGTGGGCCAGATTTATTCACTAGTCCCCCAGAAAAAAATAAAAAGGGGGAGATTAATATTGGCAAATCTACATCTGTGCCAGTCCTGTCTGTGGCATCTGTAAGTCATTTTCTGCCACAGAAACTATACTGTAATACAGTGGGCCTGATTTATTCACTGGTCTCCCATATAAAAAAGAGGGGGAGATTAATATTGGCAAATCTACATCTGTGCCAGTCCTGTCTGTGGTATCTGTCACTCATTTTCTGCCACAGAAAATATACTGTAATACAGTGGGCCAGATTTATTCACTAGTCTCCCAGAAAAAATAAAAAAGGGGGAGATTAATATTGTCAAATCTGCATCTGTGCCAGTCATGTCTGTGGCATCTGTAAGTCATTTTCTGCCACAGAAAATATACTGTAATACAGTGGGTCTGATTTATTCACTAGTCTCCCAGAAAAAAATAAAAAAGGGGGAGATTAATATTGGCAAATCTGCATCTGTGCCAGTCCTTTCTGTGGTATCTGTGTGTCATTTTCTGCCACAGAAAATATACTGTAATACAGTGGGCCAGATTTATTCACTAGTCTCCCAGAAAAAATAAAAAAGGGGGAGATTAATATTGGCAAATCTGCATCTGTGCCAGTCCTGTCTGTGGTATCTGTCACTCATTTTCTGCCACAGAAAATATACTGTAATACAGTGGGCCAGATTTATTCACTAGTCTCCCAGAAAAAATAAAAAAGGGGGAGATTAATATTGGCAAATCTGCATCTGTGCCAGTCCTGTCTGTGGTATCTGTAAGTCATTTTCTGCCACAGAAAATATACTGTAATACAGTGGGCCTGATTTATTCACTAGTCTCCCATATAAAAAAAGGGGGAGATTTTTATTGCCAGTGTGTGCATCTGCGTCAGTCCTGTTAGTGGCATATCTGTCAGCCACTGTCTGCCACTGAAGCTGTGTACTGTTATACAGTGGGTCATATTTTCCCTGCAGTCTCACACACCTATAAAGGGAGATTTAAATTCACCACAAGTTTGCGTACACCTTCTAACTAGTTTTACAGTACCAAATATCGTTTGTTTGGTTACATTTTTCAAAGAATGAGGAAGTCTGGTGGAAGAGGTTGTGGTCATGGGCGGTCATTGCCAGCTGGTAATGATGGTAGTGGTGGTGGAGCATCAGGTGGTCGTGGGAAAAGCAATATAGCATCTAAGTCTAGAGTTGTTGAGCTAGCGTCATTGTCTGGCTACACAAGGCCTCGAACGCTCCCTTTTCTGGGAGTAGGAAAACCGCTTTTAAAGCCGGAGCAGCAGGAACAAGTTTTGGCTTTCCTTGCTGACTCTGCCTCTAGCTCTTTCGCCTCTTCTTCGGAAAGTGCAAAATGTAAAAGCAGCGCGTCGTCAGTGGATGTTCCCGGTCAGGGACAAGTCGCTTCCTTGTGTTCTTCACCCAGGACAACAGAGAAGGATGCGTCAGGCGACACAACGGGTTACTCCATGGAGCTCTTTACACATACCGTGCCTGGGTTAGAAAGGGAAATTGTTAACAGTCCATGCCCATTACAAGATGAATCGGACATGGAGTGCACAGATGCACAGCCACAGCCAGATTATTATGCTGTTCCTTTGACTCAGATCACAACATTGCCCTCGCAGTGTACTGAGCCAGAATCTGACCCTGATGGTCTCATCAGGGTCAGATTCTGGCTCAGTACACTGCGAGGGCAATGTTGTGGAGCCCCGTCACGAACGCTATAGCACCGACTTACACGGTGACACAGGAAGGTGCACAGGACATAGAAGAGGAGGTCATAGATGACCCAGTTGTTGACCCCAATTGGCAGCCATTGGGGAAACAGGGTGCAGCCGGCAGTAGCTCTGAAGCGGAGGAGGAGGAGCTGCAGCAGGCATCAACATTGCAACAGGTTCCATCTGGCAGGCCCGTACCTGGCCAAAAACGTGTGGCAAAACCAAAAACAGTTGTAGGACAGCGTGGCCATCCGTTTAAAGTAGCTCAGTGTGCAATGCCTGAAAAGGTATCCGATAGTAGGAAGAGTGCAGTCTGGCATTTTTTTAACCAAGATCCAAATGATCAGTGCAAAGTCATCTGTACGAAATGCTCAAGGACCTTCAGCAGAGGTCAGAATGTTAAAAATCTAAATACAAGTTGCATGCGTAGACATTTAACCACCATGCACTTGTAAGCCTGGACTAACTACGAAATGTCCCTTAACATTGTTCCACCCTCTCACAATGAAGCTAGTCAGCAACGCTACATTCCTTCCCTCACTGTAAGCCCACCGTTTACCACACCACCTGCAGCAAATGTGTAGGTGTCATCGTAAGGCCAAAGCAGTCAGGGAATCACCAGGTTCGTGGTAGGAAACACTGTATGTAGGCCAACAGCAAGAATACCATCGCCAACCCTCTCTCAGTCTGCCATGTCCACCGGCACCCCCGCTAGTTCCACCATATGCAGCTCTCCAGTCCAGCTCACCCTACAAGAGACTCTCGTTAGGAAAAGGAAGTACTCATCCTCACATCCGCGTACACAGGGTTTGAACACCCACATTGCTAGACTAATCTCGTTAGAGATGATGCCCTACCGGTTAGTTGAAAGCGAAGCTTTCAAAGCCCTGATGGACTACGCTGTACCACGCTACGAGCTACCCAGTCGACACTTCTTTTCGACAAAAGCCATCCCAGCCCTCCACCAGCATATAAAAGACTGCATTGTCCATGCACTCAGGCAATCTGTGAGTAGAAAGGTGCACCTGACAACAGATGCATGGACCAGTAGGCATGGCCAGGGGCATTACGTCTCCATCACGGCACACTGGGTTAATGTGGTGGATGTAGGGTCCACAGGGGACAGCAATATTGGGACAGTTCTGCCTAGCCCACGGTCTAGGAAACAGTTGGCTGTAGGCGTTCGCCCCCCCCTCCTCATCCTACTCGTCCTCCAGCAGAAGCGAGAGCTCGTCCACAGACTGCAGTCGCACGACCACTCCATCCGCAGCTGCCACTGTTGCACTTGAGGAGTCCCATTATGGAACAGCTAGTGGCAAGCGTCAGCAGGCTGTACTGGCAATTAAGTGTTTGGGCGACAACAGACACACTGCGGAAGTTCTGTCCGAGTTCTTGCAGCAAGAAACTCAGTCATGGCTGGGCACTGTACATCTTGAGGCAGGCAAGGTAGTGAGTGATAACGGAAGGCATTTTATGGCTGCCATAGCCCTTTCACAACTGAAACACATTCCTTGCCTGGCTCACACCTTAAACCTGTGGTGCAGTGCTTCCTGAAAAGTTATCCGGGGTTACCCAACCTGCTCCTCAAGGTGCGCAGACTTTGCTCGCACATCCGCCGTTCGCCCGTACACTCCAGCCGTATGCAGAACCATCAGCGATCTTTGAACCTTCCCCAGCATCGCCTAATCATCGACGTTGCAACAAGGTGGAACTCCACACTGCACATGCTTCAGAGACTGTGCGAACAGAGGTGTGCTGTTATGTATTTATGGGAGGATACACATACACGGTCAGGCAGTTGGATGGCAGACATGGAGTTGTCAGGTGTGCAGTGGTCGAAGCTACAAGACCTGTGTCAAGTCCTTCAGTGTTTTGAGGAATGCACATGGCTGGTTAGTGCAGACAACGCCATAATAAGCATGAGCATCCCCCTAATGTGTCTGCTGATGCAAAGTTTGACGCACGTAAAGGAGCTGGCGTCTGCAGCCAAGGACGAGGGAAGCCTTGATGACAGTCAGCCATTGTCTGGTCAGGGAAGTCTACTGGATGAGGTGGCGGGCGAGGAGGAGGAGGACGAGGAGGATGATGGGGATGAGTATTTTTTGGATGAGGAAGCTTCTCAGAGGGCAATAGAAACTGCTAGCGTTGCAAGGCCAGGTTCAGGGTTTTTGAGGTAGACAAGTGACGTTGATTTGCCCGAAAGTGCTCCTCAACCCAGCACAAGCAGTGATTTGACAACTGGAACATTGGCCCACATGGCAGATTATGCCTTGCGTATCCTCAAAAGGGACCCCCGCATTATAAAAATGATGACCGATGATGATTACTGGTTGGCCTGCCTCCTGGATCCACGCTATAAAGGGAAATTGCAAAATATCATGCCACATGAGAACCTTGAACAAATATTGGCAACCAAACAAGCAACTCTTGTAGACCGTTTGATTCAGGCATTCCCAGCAAACAGCGCCGGTGATGGTTCTCACACGAGCTGCAGGGGCAACAGGGCAGAGGTGTTAGAGGTGCACAAATCAGAAGTGGCGTTGGACAGAGGGGTTTTCTGACCAGGTTGTGGAGTGATTTCGCAATGACCACAGACAGGACAGGTACTGCAGCATGAATTCAAAGTGACAGGACAACATTTGTCCAGTATGGTTACTAACTATTTTTCCTCCCTTATCAATGTTTTCCCTCAATCGTCACTCCCATTTGATTACTGGGCATCCAAAATAGACACCTGGCCTGAATTGGCCGAATATGCATTGCAGGAGCTTGATTGCCCAGCAGCTAGTGTGCTATCAGAAAGAGTTTTCAGTGCTGCTGGTTCAATACTGACTGAAAAAAGGACTCGTCTGGCTACCCAAAATGTTGATGATCTAACCTTCATTAAAATGAACCACTCATGGATTTCTAATTATTTTGCCCCACCTTTCCCGGCTGACACCTAGCTTTCCTGTAAAAAGGTCTTGCTTTTGGACTGGTCTTACTCACTGTTCCAATCTCTCATTTTGCAGCTGCTGTATGTCTCATAGTACAATGAAGTGTCTCTGGCGGTGGTGGCACGCATCCAACGTCAGACACACCGGTGTAACATGAGGGGCCCTGGGCCAGTACCGCCGGCCACGAGAGAGTGTCCCCCCCCAGCTCAAACAGTGCTCTACCACTTGCAAAATTATCTCTCACTGCTCCACCACTGTTTAGTCTATGCGGTGAAATCCTTCAATGCCTGGCACTGACAATACCAAATTGTTGACATGTATGATGCTAGTTAAAATATTCAGGGGGACCTGTCCTACATTTACACCAGTAAATACTTTGCACCAAATAACAATGTCTGAAAGTCAGCACAGGAGCCCACCTGTTATGATGCGGTGGTCTAGGAGCAACATGGAACGAGCTCTGAAGGAAGTGGTAACTGTACTGATCGCAGTCCCTAAGCTCAACACAACACTAGAAATAGCCGTGGAATGCTCCTAACTCTCCCTAGGCATCTCGTCACAGCCTAAGCGCTAACTACCCCTAAAGACAGAAGCAGGAAAACTATCTTGCCTCAGAGAAAATCCCCAAAGGATAGATTAGCCCCCCACAAATAATGACTGTGAGTGGAGAGGGAAAAGACATACACAGAATGAAACCAGGATGAGCACAGGAGGCCAGTCTAGCTTGATAGATAGGACAGGATGGAATACTGTGCAGTCAGTATAAAACACTACAAAAATCCACGCAGAGTTTACAAAAAATCTCCACACCTGACTAAAGGTGTGGAGGGTAAATCTGCTTCCCAGAGCTTCCAGCAAAACAGAATTAATTCATACTGATAACGCTGGACAAACATAGAAAGCACAGAACGGATAAGTCCACAATCAGAACAGAAACACGCAAGCAAAAACTTAGCTTTGCTGAACTGGTCAGGATAACAGGGAAATCCAAAGAGATGTGAATCCAACCAGGAACCATTTACAAGTGGCACTGGCTGAAGGAAAAAGCCAGGCCTAAATAGCCGAGCATGGAAACAGGAACACATGGGCTACTTGCACAGTGAACAAGTCTGTATGATCATGTTCACACACCACCAAGAAACCTGAAGACACAAAAGAGAATAGTAAAACCAAAAACACTCAGTTTGAAAAAATGTTGCAGTAATCCGCAAGTGCTAGTAAAAGATGTAAAAAACAGGGTATTAGGTTGATACGTTTTTTGCAAAAAATGTATACTAAGCTGCTCTACCAATCTTCACGGTATACCCTTATCAGAGCAGTCCTAACTAATGTATGAAATCCCTATCTGATGTATTTAAAAACCTGATCATCTGTATATAACCTGTGTGAACAGGGTTCAGAGAGGAAAAATCCATGTGTGCATACAGGGTAGAACAGCTTTTGTGCAGATAGCCCAAGAGGAGTGGTGGAACTCCCCAGTCTTGTAGACACAAGAGAACAATTATGGAAACAGGAACACATGGGCTACTTGCACAGTGAACAAGTCTGTATGATCATGTTCACACACCACCAAGAAACCTGAAGACACAAAAGAGAATAGTAAAACCAAAAACACTCAGTTTGAAAAAATGTTGCAGTAATCCGCAAGTGCTAGTAAAAGATGTAAAAAACAGGGTATTTGGTTGATACATTTTTTGCAAAAAATGTATACTAAGCTGCTCTACCAATCTTCACAGTATACCCTTATCAGAGCAGTCCTAACTAATGTATGCAATCCCTATCTGATGTATTTAAAAACCTGATCATCTGTATATAACCTGTGTAAACAGGGTTCAGAGAGGAGAAATCCATGTGTGCATACAGGGTAGAACAGCTTTTGTGCAGATAGCCCAAGAGGAGTGGTGGAACTCCCCAGTTTTGTAGACACAAGAGAACAATTATGGAAACAGGAACACATGGGCTACTTGCACAGTGAACAAGTCTGTATGATCATGTTCACACACCACCAAGAAACCTGAAGACACAAAAGAGAATAGTAAAACCAAAAACACTCAGTTTGAAAAAATGTTGCAGTAATCCGCAAGTGCTAGTAAAAGATGTAAAAAACAGGGTATTAGGTTGATACGTTTTTTGCAAAAAATGTATACTAAGCTGCTCTACCAATCTTCACGGTATACCCTTATCAGAGCAGTCCTAACTAATGTATGAAATCCCTATCTGATGTATTTAAAAACCTGATCATCTGTATATAACCTGTGTGAACAGGGTTCAGAGAGGAAAAATCCATGTGTGCATACAGGGTAGAACAGCTTTTGTGCAGATAGCCCAAGAGGAGTGGTGGAACTCCCCAGTCTTGTAGACACAAGAGAACAATTATGGAAACAGGAACACATGGGCTACTTGCACAGTGAACAAGTCTGTATGATCATGTTCACACACCACCAAGAAACCTGAAGACACAAAAGAGAATAGTAAAACCAAAAACACTCAGTTTGAAAAAATGTTGCAGTAATCCGCAAGTGCTAGTAAAAGATGTAAAAAACAGGGTATTAGGTTGATACGTTTTTTGCAAAAAATGTATACTAAGCTGCTCTACCAATCTTCACGGTATACCCTTATCAGAGCAGTCCTAACTAATGTATGCAATCCCTATCTGATGTATTTAAAAACCTGATCATCTGTATATAACCTGTGTGAACAGGGTTCAGAGAGGAAAAATCCATGTGTGCATACAGGGTAGAACAGCTTTTGTGCAGATAGCCCAAGAGGAGTGGTGGAACTCCCCAGTCTTGTAGACACAAGAGAACAATTATGGAAACAGGAACACATGGGCTACTTGCACAGTGAACAAGTCTGTATGATCATGTTCACACACCACCAAGAAACCTGAAGACACAAAAGAGAATAGTAAAACCAAAAACACTCAGTTTGAAAAAATGTTGCAGTAATCCGCAAGTGCTAGTAAAAGATGTAAAAAACAGGGTATTTGGTTGATAGCCGAGCAGAAGAGACGATAAGTGGAGGCAGCTGAAGACAGCTAACTCCAAGGAGCAGCCATACCACTTGAAACCACAAGAGGGAGCCCAAGAGCAGAACTCACAAAAGTGCCACTTACAACCACCGGAGGGAGCCCAAGAGCGGAATTCACAACACCCACCCCTGTACCAAACCAAAGTATGCCACCCTTTTTTTTTTTGCGAGACATTAACATCTACTTATTATTTTGGAGTACTAACTGTGTCATACACTACTTCCAATTGTCCTACGCTGACCACACCAATGCTGCCTGTGCACCCCTGCAACATAATTGAACCTGCATTGAGCCTATTTTTTTATTTTAGGCCTACTAGGTCTGTCTGCGGTCCGTCCTTCCAATTGTCCTCCGCTGACCACACCAATGCTGCCTGTGCACCCTTGCAACATAATCGAACCTGCATTGAGCCTATTTTTTATTTTATGCCTACTAAGTCTGTCTGCGGTCCATCCTTCCAATTGTCCTCCGCTGACCACACCAATGCTGCCTGTGCACCCCTGCGACATAATTGAACCTGCATTGAGCCTATTTTTTTATTTTAGGCCTACTAAGTCTGTCTGCGGTCCATCCTTCAAACTGTCCTCCGCTGACCACACCAATGCTGCCCATGTACCCATGTAACCGTTTTTAAACCTGCAGCGAGCCAACTTTGTGGTGTAAGGCCTACTAGCAGTGTCTTTCTGCGCCACTCAATACAGCTGTCCTCCTCTTAAAAAAACTGAGCTGCAATTGTCAGGTTTTCAACCTGTCGGAATTTTAAAACTGCATTGGGGCCACAAGTTTGGTTGGGGCCTACAAACTATGTCTGCAGCTCCAAGGTGTTCTCCAGGTCGCCTTTCATTAGCTTCAATCTTCAGGCTCTCGTTAAGTAGTTGTTAATATAACACTGCATTAGGCCTACAAGTTGGGTTGGGTTCTAGAAACGGTGTCTGCCGCTCTAAGGTGTTCTCCTAGTTGCATTTCCTGAGCTTCTATCTTGAGGCTCTCGTTAAAGAGGTTTTTAATTGAACAACTGCAGTGGGGCTACTCATTTGGTTGGGTTCTAGAAACTGTGTCTGCCGCTCCAAGGTGTTCTCCTGGTTGCATTTCCTGAGCTTCTATCTTGAGGCTCTCGTTAAAGAGTTTTTACTTGACCAACTGCAGTGGGGCTACTAGTTTGGTTGGGTTCTAGAAACGGTGTCTGCCGCTCCAAGGTGTTCTCCTGGTTGCATTTCCTGAGCTTCAATCTTCAGGCTCTCGTTAAATTGTTTGTAATATAACACTGCATTTGGCCTACTTGTTTTGTGGGCCCTACTAACGGTGTCTGCCGTTCCTTGCTGTTCTCCTCCACTGAACAAACCAGTGCCGCCTGTTTACTTCTGTTACCAATTTTGAACTGCATTTAGCCTACTTACTGATTTCGGCCTACTCACTGTGTCAGCCTCTCATTACAGTTGTCCTCCACTGAACAAAGCAATGTCACCTGGTTCGTCCTGTTACCAATTTTGAACTGCATTTAGCCCACTGTATTATTTGGGCCTATATCTGGGTTTCCTCCTCATCCTGCCCATTGCCCAGCCAGTGATAGATGAGTCTGCTGGTACATTGACCCAGAACGCTACATTCCCCGTGCACGCTACACAGCCAGAATGTGACCTTGCTGAAAGTCAGGCTCCCCTTCCCGCATACCATACCACCTTACACGGGGACAAAGAGGAAGGTGCAGATGAAAGTGCAGGTTCCTTCATCAGGTGGGGGGGGGGGAATACTCGTTGGCGACGTCACTAGCACAGGGCCCCTCATAGTACGCAAAAATGTCACTGCCGGTGGGAGGCGCCCCCACCGTGCAAACACACCGCCGTACTTTGAGGGGCCCTGTGCCAGTGCCAATGCCAACGAGTGGGCTCCCCCTGCTTGCTCAGGATCACAGCACTTGCAAAGTTGAAATACTTACCTCTCCCTGCTCCACTGCCGTGACGTGGTCCACATTTCCTGGGCCCACTAAATACTTGAACCAGCCCTACCCCCCACAACTTTAGCCAAATAACCCCCAATTTCCAATGCCTAACTATTATTATAAGGTAAATTAAGATTGACAAGCTTCAGTAACAAGAATGGATGTTTTTTCCATTAAAATGGGCACTGTAGGTGTTTTCCTGGCCCCCACTCACTGCCGACTATGCTTCCCCATTGACTTGCATTAAGTTTCGTGTTTCGGTCGATCCCCGACTTTTCGAGATAATCGGCCGATTTCACTCGACTCGACTCGACCCTAAAAAAGTAAAAGTCACTCAACCCTAAATGGGACTACTAGCATGCCATGTCTGCTACAGTGACAGCTAGCCGATGATGGGACAGCAGTAGTCCCATCATCCGGCTACTGTGTTCAAGTATAAAAAAAACACATACACACATATACATACAGTACGTACATACTCACCATACAATGAATCCCCGACACCCTCGATCACCTGTAAAAAAAAATTAATAAATAAACCAACAGTATACTCCCTGTTCCGATGTAATCCATATAATAACGAGTGTCCCACGACGATCTCCAATGTAGAGCTGTCACATCGGCAACCCACGCAAACACGGGGAGAACATACAAACTCCTTGCAGATGTTGTCCTTGGTGGGATTTGAACCCAGGACTCCAGCGCTGCAAGGCTGCAGTGCTATCCACTAAGCCACCGACATTAACCCCCTATTACCACATATGCCACAGGGAAGTGGGAAGAGAGAGGCTAAGTGCCGGAATTGGCGCATCTTAGAGATGCGCCATTTCTGGGCGGCTGTGAGCTGGTGTTTGTAGCCGGGGGGGCAATATCCATGGCCTTTCTAGGCTATGAATATCAGCCCACATTAATTATAGGGGGACCCCACGTTTTTTTTTTGGGGGGGTCCCCCTATTTTAATAGCCAGTAAAGGCTAAATATACAGCTGCGGGCTGATATTCATAGCCTGGGAAGATCCATGGGTATTAACCCCTTCCTAGAATATAAACATCAGCCCCCAGTCGTTGGCTTTCCCTCCCTGGTGCTGAAAATTGCGCGGGAGCCCACACTATTTTTAATTTTTTTTTTTTTAATTAAACAAATATTGCGCTTAAGGCCGGGATCACACTTGCGAGAAACTCTCACGAGTCTCACACCTCAATACCTGGCACTTGGGACCGGAGTGTGCGGCTGCATGTATTTCTATTCATCTGAACGCTCCGGTCCCAGGTGCCTGGTATTGAGGTGCGAGACTCGTAAGTGTTTCTCGCAGGTGTGATCCGGGCCTAACGCAGATTGTGTGTGTGTCTTTATTTAACTCTTTATGTACCATTTTATTATGTTTATTGCTAAACATCGGGCTTGGTATTATCTATCTATCTATCTATCTATCTATCTATCTGTGCGTGTAAACATTCTTCAATGGAGTATGGAAAAGAAGAGGTTGGACAAGGAAATTACATCACAATTCTTATTCTTTTTTTTTTTTTTTTAAATAATAGATTTTTATTTGGCCTACAAAATGCATACAAATCCGAATGAAGAAAAAGCATTAAAATCCATCCATCAAAAACGCATCTGGAGTGCCCGCCAGGGCCGTGGGGTACTCGGTACCTGGCCAGTTCTTAAAGGGATATGTCATGGTGGCAGTGACCCGGTCCGTTGCCCTGGGCATCCAAATAAATGGAAAGGTCTTTAAAGGGGTTGATGAATAAAGAATAAAGTTTGTGCGTGATGCCACCTGTGGTATTTGGTCAGGGATGACCGACACTGCTTAAAGGGGTCCTCTGGGAATGATGGTACTGCAGTAGGGATGATATGTCTTCCCACAGGTGAAGCTGGATCCCCAGGACTCCCGATGTAGTAGGGACAGGTGGTAGGTGGTGTAGAAAGAACCAGAGGACACAAAGTTGCAGTCTCTTTACCTTTTTACTGGTGTAAGGCAGCCACCATTCAGGGTACGGATCACAGGTGCAGGTATGGTCCAGCCAGCTTGGAAGCGATTTGGGAATCCCCCTTGCCAGGTGGAGTTGGAAGCCTTCCACTACGGCTATGTTGTAGTCCCTTGCTGCCTTAGGCCTCACACAAGGTCCTCACTTTCGCTCTGTCCCTTTTAGTAGGACACTACCCGCATGGCAGGCAACTCGAGCCTTTTTACAGGGGTCTCTGAGATGACTCCGGGCTCTATGCGCTGCTGTGCCTTCGGGTGTTAATGGTGGATAGGCAACTTGAAATCTGCTGTCCACTGGTTTCTGCTGTGGGATAATACCAGCAAAATGGGGTCAAAGCCCAATTTCTCTCTCCTTAAATATATTATACAGCTAAGAGAAACTAATATAAAATATAACTTTTATTAATATATTTCTAAAAAACTACCCCAAGAAAACAATAAAGACGTGATATAGTGCATATTAAAATCTCAATCAGCTAAAGCGTCCATCCGGACTAGCATATCATAGGGATATAGTACCTCTTTCACACAAGAGTCCCTGAAAATAAACAATAACCACTTCTGATTAGATAGGATGCCTAATCAAGAAAATAGTAAAATAGACCGTGAATAGATAAATCCCGGCATCATACACGATGCTCTTATTAGAGGGATACAAAACACTGTCTCTATGTAGACTTCTTAACCTGATTGCATGTGTTATCAACTACACCAAAGAATCAGAATAAAAGGAAGGATCTCACCCATCGACTGTGCAGGTACTGATCATCTCCTCCTAATTTCCAAACAGCCAGGTTCCATAGAGGGAGTGGATGACATACAGACCTAATATGCCCTGTATAGGCTAGTATGGCCCTGGTCCCAAAACTCCCGCCCTTACAAGGGCAGTCCACATCTAACCCTTAAACATATAGCCCTATTTGTCCCTGTGCACCCGACGCGTTTCGTCTTCTCCACGACTCCTCAGGGGACCTATACACTAGAATAGGGAACAAAGCTCTCTCAAGGGGACTAAGGTTCTGTCCTGGTAATGTTAGGGCTTGCGATGGTACCATCGCAAGCCCTAACATCGCAAGCCCTAACATTACCAGGACAGATCCTTAGTCCCCTTGAGAGAGCTTTGTTCCCTATTCTAGTGTATAGGTCCCCTGAGGAGTCGTGGAGAAGACGAAACGCGTCGGGTGCACAGGGACAAATAGGGCTATATGTTTAAGGGTTAGATGTGGACTGCCCTTGTAAGGGCGGGAGTTTTGGGACCAGGGCCATACTAGCCTATACAGGGCATATTAGGTCTGTATGTCATCCACTCCCTCTATGGAACCTGGCTGTTTGAAAATTAGGAGGAGATGATCAGTACCTGCACAGTCGATGGGTGAGATCCTTCCTTTTATTCTGATTTTTTGGTGTAGTTGATAACACATGAAATCAGGTTAAGAAGTCTACATAGAGACAGTGTTTTGTATCCCTCTAATAAGAACATCGTGTATGATGCCGGGATTTATCTATTCACGGTCTATTTTACTATTTTCTTGATTAGGCATCCTATCTAATCAGAAGTGGTTATTGTTTATTTTCAGGGACTCTTGTGTGAAAGAGGTACTATATCCCTATGATATGCTAGTCCGGATGGACGCTTTAGCTGATTAAGTGAGATTTTAATATGCACTATATCACGTCTTTATTGTTTTTCTTGGGGTAGTTTTTTAGAAATATATTAATAAAAGTTATATTTTATATTAGTTTCTCTTAGCTGTATAAAATATTTCTGCTGTGGGGCATACAGTCCCACACAGCCTCGGTCTTTTGGCCACCGGTTCCTGCGCTTCAGTGTGGAGGAAGCTCAGTGTCAGCTTCTCTCTAGCTCTTCACTCTCCTTTGCTTCTTTTTCCCATTCAGTCTCCTACAGACTGCTCTGTTTCTCTTTCCTTCATCCAGGAGCTGCAGATCCACTTGTATGCATGACCCCAGCTTTCCTCTCTCAGACTCTCTCTGTCTGCTTCCTCTCTCCTCTGTCCCTCTGACATGCTGCCTACTAACTCCTCCTCCAGCCAGAATATATAGGGAAGTTCCCCTGAATCCGGGTCTTGAGCTCCCCCTTCTGGCATGGAGTCAAAACAGTGTTGCATGCACTGTTTACCTGTTAAAGGGATCTTTCCTCACTTCCAAGCATGGCATCACCCTCCCGAGAGGAAGGCAATACCATTGTAACAGCCGATTACCTGGTGTGTTACACATCAAATCCGCATGGATTTTTACTTGCGTTTTCTGCAAAGAGATGCAGAATCTGCACAGAAAATTCCACAGGCAAATCTGCAACTTGTGCACATACCTTTAATGTTTGTCGCCAAACCCAAAAAAAGGCATTTTAAGGCAATTTCTTTTGTAATCCCTCCTTAATGTCTACTGTATTGTGGTGTTTTTGCAGTGGTTTTTTTTGCTTTTTTTTGCCAACAAAAGGCTGAATTTTACAAAGCCAACAAATACTATGAGATTTTTAGAAATGTCATGCACGCACATGCTTTTTTTTCTTCTCCTGACTGAATTTGAGAACGGCAGCATTTTCAAAATCTGCAGCGTGTCAATTCTGTTAGTGTTCTTGCAGCGTTTTTTCACCTGTAGAAAGGAACGAGAAAGACAATTTTGCTTTTTAATTAGACATGAAAAATACTGTAGAAAAATCGCACATGCAATCTGCACCAAATAGCGCAGCAAAAAAGACACAACAAAAATAGCTGCAAAAACTGCATTTTGAATGCAGCATTTTTTCAACCAGGTGGGCAGGTTTTCACTGCAGAAAAAAAGCGATGCGTGTGAGCGTACCATGAGAATACATGCACACGTTATTATTATTATAGCACATTTATTTCATGGTGCTTTACATGTGAAAAGGGGTATACATAGCAAACAACATGTACAATAATCATGAGCAGTACAAGTCATTGACTGGTACAGTGGGAGATAGGACCCTGCCCATGAGGGCTCACAGTCTACAAGGGATGGGTGAGAATACAATAGGTGAGGGCAGAGCTGGCTGCGCAGCGGTTTGGTGGAGCTGTAAGGGGGTCCGGAACTAGAGACGCTGCATCCCCTGTTCCCGGGGGGAAGCTTGAGTGAGCCGGACCTTCCCCTTTTGCCTGGGGAAAGCACTAGGGGGTGGACCCTCCTGCTGTCCCAGGAGGGCAGAGAAAAAAGAGGAGAAAGCGTGCGCAGCTTCAGGGGATAAGAGAGAAAAGCGCGCTGAGGAGGTCAGTTTGGCGCAAATGCAGAGCACCGCACAGAGCAGTGAGCGGCACGCTCTGCCTCCCCTGCCCTCACCACAGAGTACCAGTGCTGTGACAGGTGGCATAGAGAGAGTCCCCATCGCCTGCATAGGGACCGCTGCAGAACAGAGCAGAGCCGTGCACACCGAGCAGACCAGAAGGACAGGGACTGCTGCGCTGAGTGGAGCTGTGTGTCTAGAAACAGCAGCAGCAGCCAGAGAGAGGAGTGCTCCGTCCGGGGAGTACCAACATTGTGCAGACCAGCGTCCGCCATCTTCCATCGTCAGCAGCGGGGATTAGGGAGAGTGATGTGCAGTGTGTGCCTGGCGACTACAGAGAGAGGTGCAGTGTACCGGTGACTACGAGAGAGCAAGGAGTCCGTGAGTACAACACACGTGCCCCATAAGAGTGACCGGGGACAGGACATACCCTTGCACCCTGATTGTGCCATTATAGATTTGCCGAGCCACGTTGGGCTCGTACAGGACTGTGGCCCGTACCCTTGTCAGACACTACAGCAGGAATCAGTGAGTGCTTCGTTCCCAGAGCATCCGTACAGTGTAGGCCAGCGCCCAAGCACCACCACTGCTGACAGCGACTGTGAGGAGAGTCGTGCAGGGGCCACGTCGGGCTCAGACAGTGCCGTGGCCCACACTCTTCCGGCCACATCAGTATATGGACTAGGGCTCAGAGGAAGGTACCGGAGACCGACTGCTGCCGCCAGAAGACGGGGCATTGATGTCCACAGGACCCACCTGGAAAAGATGCCGCGCCACTTGTTGTCGGCGCTAACCATTTCATGGACTTAAGAACAACTGATTTTCATCAGGACTGCCTTTATTTGAGCTGTTATTTCTTCACCCTACCATATCCTTTACTAACTGTACTGTCTTTACCCTGGTTACCCCTTTGCCTCCCTGCATGGAGTATCCCACTGTTTTAGTAAAATTGTTTAACCCTTGCCTCGTGTCCGTCACTGCATCCTGCACACCTGCTTACACTTGGCGTAGTAGGCAGTATGCAGTCTATGGTCGCGGAGGTGGCAGACCAAGCGGTCAGGGAAGCTCCAAGGACCAGTATACTGCTGGAGACAATATTGAGTAACCTACCTAAGTTTACAGGGGGCAGCGTTCTGCTATGGAGCTGGACTAAGCGAGTCAGGGGTATGTTGAGGATGTATCCCATGTCCCCCACAATGGAGGCAGAGATTGCCCTGATGGTTCTGGACGGAGAGGCAAGGACCTCCGTTATGCTACGGCCTCCCCATGAGCACGATACTTTTAATAAGGTACTACAAATTCTAGAAGAGTTGTACGGAGACCCCACAGATGTAGGAGAATTGCACGCGACTCTATTTAGCCGTATTCAAAGGGAGGGGGAGAATGTGACCCAATATATGAACACGCTGCAAAAAATTCATGCTGAAATTATCAAGTGAGGTGATGCAGGCATAGTTTTGCGATATAGTTTTGCAAGACCATTTAGTGACAGGCCTTAGAGATGCGCTGCTTAGGCAAGCTTTGCATTAGCGCCTGCGAGCTAATCCGCACATGACTTTTGCAGACATTGGGGCAGAGGCGCGCATAGTCAAGCAGGAGCAGGGGACTGCAGCCTTGACAGGGATGGTCCGGAGCTGCGAAGTATCTTCTACGAGGAAGAGCCGGTGTGGACCCATGAATTATGGCAGGGAATGCAGAAAATATGGAAAGAAGTTGATAGTCTGAAGGAAGTCCTTGCTGCCACCTTGGAGTCCAACGCCATACCCTGAGGTAACTCACGTCAACAGATGAAAGAGGTTAGAGGAGAGGTGCGGAGCATGAAGACAACTTCAGCAGCAGCTTCAGAATTCAACCCCATATCGTGGGGAGAAGAGCGAAGGCAGAGGGGATATGCTTCCCGTAGAGGACGACGATCCAAACCAAAGCGTCCATCAGACAGGCGCAGAAGTGGGTGTTGGATGTGTGGAAGACTGGGACACTTGTCCAGAAGTTGTCCTACCCAAGACAGACGACGGAGAAGATTCACTCACCCCTCCGAAGGTTCTGCTAATTGGAGAGAACGCCGCCCCTAGGAGAAAAGGTATGGCGAAAAGAGAGGAGCCACATCCAGGGCCAGACAGAGCCATGACGTCAGATGCCAAGGAGTGAGGGAGAAGACGTCGACTGTCTACAGTGAGATGTCTGCACTGTTCAGGAGCGTGGAGACGAGTCTGTTGAAACTCCAAATTGGATCCGAAGGCTCCATCTGCGAGGTACAACCCGAAGAGGAAGAAGGAACGCTTACCCGGTGCAGTGTACCGATGACTACCAGAGAACAAGGCGCCAAACGCACCATGTCCATGAGTACAACACACGTACCCCATAAGAGTGACCAAGGACAGGACAGACCCTTGCACCCTGACTGTGATGTGCAATGAGTGATGTGCAGTGTGTGCCTGGCGACTACAGAGAGAGGTGCAGTGTACCGGTGACTACCAGAGAGCAAGGAGCCAAACGCACCGTGTGTACAACACACGTGCCCCATAAGAGTGACCAGGGACAGGACATACCCTTGCACCCTGATTGTGCCATTATAGATTTGCCAAGCCACGTTGGGCTCATACAGGACTGTGGCCTGTACCCTTGTCAGACACTACAGCAGGGACCAGTGAGTGCTTCGGTCCCAGAACATCCGTACAGTGTAGGCCCGTGCCCAAGCACCGCCACCGCTGACAGAAGACTGTGAGGAGAGTTGTGCACAGGCCACGTCGGGCTCAGACAGTGCCGTGGCCCACTCTCTTCCGGAAACATCAGTATATGTACTAGGGCTCAGCAGAAGGTACTGACTGCTGCCACCAGAAGACGAGGCATTGATGCCACGGGACCCACCTGGAAACAATACTGCGCCACCTGTTGTCGGTGCTGACCATTTCATGGACTTAAGAACCACTGATTTTCATCAGGATTGCCTTTATTTGAGTTGTTAGTTCTTCACCCTACCATATCCTTTACTAACTGTACTGTCTTTACCCTGTTTAACCCATTGCCTCCCTGAGTGGAGTATCGCACTGTTTTAGTAAAATTGTTTAGCCCTTTCTCTGCCTCGTGTCTGTCACTGCATCCTGTACACCTGCTTACAGAGCGATGGTTACTGCAGGTTGTAGGCCTGTCGGAAGAGGTAGGTTCCTTTTGAAGGTTTCCATGGTAGGTGAGAGTCTGATATGTTGGGGTAGAGAGTCCCAGAGTAGGGGGGATACATGGGAAAAATCTTTTATGCGATTGTGGGAAGAAGAGATAAGGGGGGAGTAGAGAAGGAGATCTTGTGAGGATCGGAGGTTGCGTGCAGGTAAGTACCGGGAGACAAGGTCACAGATGTATGGAGGAGACAGGTTGTGGATGGCTTTGTATGCCATGGTTATGGTTTTGAACTAGAGTCTCTGGGTAATGGGGAGCCAGTTCAGGGATCGACAGAGGGGAGAGGCCGGGGAATGGAGAGGGGACAGGTGGATTAGTCAGGCAGTGAAATTTTGGATAGATTGGAGGGGTGCGAGAGTGTTAGAGGGGAGGCCACAAAGCAGGAGGTTGCAGTAGTTGAGGCGGGAGATGATGAGGGCATGCACTATTGTTTTTGCAGATTCTTGGTTAATGAATGTGCAGATCCAGGAAATATTTATGATTTGGAGTCAGCAGGAAGTGGAAATGGCTTGGATGTGTGGTTTAAAGGAGAGATCAGAATCAAGGGTTACCCCAAGGTAGCGAGCTTGCAGGACTGGGGAGAGTGAGCAGCCATTGTTGAATAGATCAGTTGGGGGAGTTGAGTGAGATGATGAATTCTGTTAAATTTTGGAAATCTGGCAGAGAAGAAAGATGAAATAAAGGCCAGACGTTAAATATTTGCAGCAGACATTTCTGTACCAAAAATGTTTCTCTTAGCAGTAAAAACGCTTACGAACATATTTGCTATAGTGTTGCATTTGTGTTTGTATAGTTTTTTTAAGTATTTTTTTCCACATTTGTTTGAATTCGTGAAAAAAGCTGCAAAAATGCTGAAAGATTTGACAGAGTGCAGACATGAAACTACTTCAAATCTGCGAGGAAAAATTAAGGAGCATGTGCATGAGATTCCAACAAACTAATTTACCTTGCTGGTATAGTAAAACACTGCATTTTTGTGTGTGAACAAGCCCTTATAGTTATCACTTTGCCAATCAACTTTAACAATCACAATCGGAAGGTGTAAATTCTCCTTTAGGGTGAAACTGAATGTTAAAGGAGTTGTCCTGTGAAAACAAGTGGACAAAAGATATTTTATTGGTCGGTGGAGGTCCAACTGCTGGGACCCTGCAAAAAATTTAAAAAATGGAGACCCCCACTCAACAATAAATTATCACACCAATCCTTTATATGGATGGTGATAACTTATTTTCACTGGACAACTCCTTTAGAGTAGTCTATATCAAACGTGCCCAACTATGAAAGAAGTGGCTAAAGTGGTGAGAGAGTGACATAAAGTGAACATACATGTTAGATTAATCTTGGCTGAACCCACAGATTTTTTCGGCAGACCATCTATGGGGGTGTCCCAACTTTCCTGCAGTTGCCGGAATTTCAACATGCCTTTTTCTTCTCAATGGAGATATGTCATCACCAGAGGCATCTTTTGGCTACTTATAGTAACATAGTAACATAGTTAGTAAGGCCGAAAAAAGACATTTGTCCATCCAGTTCAGCCTATATTCCATCATAATAAATCCCCAGATCTACGTCCTTCTACAGAACCTAATAATTGTATGATACAATATTGTTCTGCTCCAGGAAGACATCCAGGCCTCTCTTGAACCCCTCGACTGAGTTCGCCATCACCACCTCCTCAGGCAAGCAATTCCAGATTCTCACTGCCCTAACAGTAAAGAATCCTCTTCTATGTTGGTGGAAAAACCTTCTCTCCTCCAGACGCAAAGAATGCCCCCTTGTGCCCGTCACCTTCCTTGGTATAAACAGATCCTCAGCGAGATATTTGTATTGTCCCCTTATATACTTATACATGGTTATTAGATCGCCCCTCAGTCGTCTTTTTTCTAGACTAAATAATCCTAATTTCGCTAATCTATCTGGGTATTGTAGTTCTCCCATCCCCTTTATTAATTTTGTTGCCCTCCTTTGTACTCTCTCTAGTTCCATTATATCCTTCCTGAGCACCGGTGCCCAAAACTGGGCACAGTACTCCATGTGCGGTCTAACTAGGGATTTGTACAGAGGCAGTATAATGCTCTCATCATGTGTATCCAGACCTCTTTTAATGCACCCCATGATCCTGTTTGCCTTGGCAGCTGCTGCCTGGCACTGGCTGCTCCAGGTAAGTTTATCATTAACTAGGATCCCCAAGTCCTTCTCCCTGTCAGATTTACCCAGTGGTTTCCCGTTCAGTGTGTAATGGTGATATTGATTCCCTCTTCCCATGTGTATAACCTTACATTTATCATTGTTAAACCTCATCTGCCACCTTTCAGCCCAAGTTTCCAACTTATCCAGATCCATCTGTAGCAGAATACTATCTTCTCTTGTATTAACTGCTTTACATAGTTTTGTATCATCTGCAAATATCGATATTTTACTGTGTAAACCTTCTACCAGATCATTAATGAATATGTTGAAGAGAACAGGTCCCAATACTGACCCCTGCGGTACCCCACTGGTCACAGCGACCCAGTTAGAGACTATACCATTTATAACCACCCTCTGCTTTCTATCACTAAGCCAGTTACTAACCCATTTACACACATTTTCCCCCAGACCAAGCATTCTCATTTTGTGTACCAACCTCTTGTGCGGCACGGTATCAAACGCTTTGGAAAAATCGAGATATACCACGTCCAATGACTCACCGTGGTCCAGTCTATAACTTACCTCTTCATAAAAACTGATTAGATTGGTTTGACAGGAGCGATTTCTCATAAACCCATGCTGATATGGAGTTAAACAGTTATTCTCATTGAGATAATCCAGAATAACATCCCTCAGAAACCCTTCAAATATTTTACCAACAATAGAGGTTAGACTTACTGGCCTATAATTTCCAGGTTCACTTTTAGAGCCCTTTTTGAATATTGGCACCACATTTGCTATGCGCCAGTCCTGCGGAACAGACCCTGTCGCTATAGAGTCCCTAAAAATAAGAAATAATGGTTTATCTATTACATTACTTAGTTCTCTTAGTACTCGTGGGTGTATGCCATCCGGACCCGGAGATTTATCTATTTTAATCTTATTTAGCCGGTTTCGCACCTCTTCTTGGGTTAGATTGGTGACCCTTAATATAGGGTTTTCATTGTTTCTTGGGATTTCACCTAGCATTTCATTTTCCACCGTGAATACCGTGGAGAAGAAGGTGTTTAATATGTTAGCTTTTTCCTCGTCATCTACAACCATTCTTTCCTCACTATTTTTTAACGGGCCTACATTTTCAGTTTTTATTCTTTTACTATTGATATAGTTGAAGAACAGTTTGGGATTAGTTTTACTCTCCTTAGCAATGTGCTTCTCTGTTTCCTTTTTGGCAGCTTTACTTACTCCCTGCTTCTTGTGGAAAACACATAGTTGTTGACAGGTGGGTGACTATGTGACCAGAAGCCTCATCTCCAAACTATGGGTCCCCATACACAGTAGATAAAATGGTTGATCCGGTCGTTCGGCCTTGTACCCATCTTTGCCGACTCCTTCATACACAGGAGCGTTTGGCTCGCTTTGCCGAGTGCTCCTGTGTTCTCTACAATACTCCTCTAGTGGCGGCTTATTTCAGGAAGAACAAAAGGATCGGTGGTCCGAAATCAGACGTCAGATCCTTATCAACCCCGACTTCTGTTGGGGGAGAGTTGGGAGGCCCCCCATACACTTTATACCAACGGCGGATTCCACCGATATCAGCGAGTTTGGGACAATATTAATCTAATGTGTCCTTAAGTCTGCCTGAAGTTGGAACTTCCTGTTCGAGCGTAAAAACATATATTGCGGTGAGTCACATGGAAGTTTTATTATCGGGGAGGAGAGGCGCTTTTATGAAAAGCTGTCACTAAGTGGATGGTGCATCTATCTTTCCATGTCATCTTAATGAGCGTCACATAAAACTCAATAACTCAATGACTTCCAAATGCAAATAAACCACAAAGGAAAAAAAAAGAACTAAACTCAAAAGAGCAAAAACGAATGTAAATTATAGCAGTGGAAGGAAAGAACGAGCAAGAAAAATACACAGTGGGTTTTATGAATGTTAATGAAAGCTGAACTCTCCAAGCAGTAAAGCTGTAGTCTAATAATCCTGCCAACATATACACAGGACTAAATCACAGACTGGAATCTACGAGACTTCAGAGGAGACCGTGAACAGAAGAAAAACAGAGAACCGACATCACAGACCTACGAAGGTGAAGCACAATTAAAGGGAATGTGTCAAATAACCTATTGTGTAAATTACCTTGTTATGTTTTAAGATTTTTTTAAAACGATTTTTTATTGTGCTGTGTCAAGTCTTGAAATCTAGCACTGACACTCCCTGTTCTGTACTGATCACTTTTAAGTAGTCTCATTATCATCAGAGTCAGGATTACAATGAAAAGTAACTATATATGTGTATAAATACAGATAACACAGGATCCACCATTCACAATAATTGATGTTACAGTTAACCAGTAGCAGCCCCATTTTTGCCTATGCTACGAGATGTCCTCTGTGTACACCCCTGACTGTAATAATTATTACAGTTAGGGGTCTATATAGAGGTAATAATTATAATCATCATCACCGATCGGATTTCTCATAAGGAACATTTATGGTGGTACTAAAACTATTTGTTCAGAAATATCAAACTGTGTAATATTGACCTAAGTCAACACCAGTAAAGGTTCATTTACAAGGACCGACTAGCGGCACAGTGTTGTAAGGGGCAGTTTAGATATTTGTGGACCAAATTCCATTGTTCATTCGGCGGCTATATGCTGTCTATCCTGACCCCCTCTTACACAGAAGCGCTTCTGTGTTCTGTATGAGAGAGCCACTGCCAGACTCTACTTGCGGCTTCTCTTGCCAAGAACAAAAGGATTGGCAGTTCAAAATCAGAGATGTCGAATCCTTTTCTCCCCCAACATAATCTGTTGAGAGTCAAGGGCCACCATACACTTTAGACTGCTGGCCAATCCCACCAATATCGGCGGGCCTTGCTGACTTTTGTCCAATGTTTGTGGGGCCTTAATCCTCAATGTTCTGACATTTATACTTTTTTCAAGAAGATCCCTTGAAGTGCTCACTCATTTAAAGCCCCCAACTTCCCTAATATTCTCCTATAAGGACCATTTTCTATATGCTTCAAGGCAGATGAGCCGCTAAAAGACAGCCTCGGAAGAGTAACGAGCGTCGGGGTGAGGGGACACTGAGGTGATTACTCCAACCTGGGATACTATTGACATTTTGTCATAAGGTATAATTGCACATAGCACCTTATCATTATATATACCGTATATGTTTTTTCTATTACCTAGGTAGTCTCATTTTCCCAAGGGACAGTTGCTTTGACAAACTTCGGGGATTATATATTGATCCACATCTATTTTACTTGTCTACATACCGCAGCATAGATTTCTATAAGATAACTGTCTTTGATTTTCCCATTGGCTAGTACATTAGATCTGAATGTAGTTTTTACTTTTTGTTGCATGTCATTAATTTTAAACCACGCAAAACCGGGTGTACTACAAGGATATATAAAAACATGCGAAACCATAGCACTGTTTAATTACCTTGTTACCTATCCTTGCCTAATATTTCGCACCTGTTAGCATCCCCTATATGACATTTCTGCTTGTTTTTGCCACTGGTTTTAATAATTTGTAATTTACGGTAATAAAAATAATTTTTATTATGGATCTATATTAATGTTTAACTAGCCTTTTATTCTGGTAGGTCCAAACCGCACCAAGAATGGTTGGAGTAATTCCCAGTTTATCCCTCCAAAGACATACGGATAGCGAATTCAGATTGTGAACCCTTCTAGGTCATGTCATATTGCAGACTGGCTTTTTATCAAAATGAATGCAGAAAAAAACTTGGTGCCTGATTCATCAGTTTGTGCCAGAAATGTGGCGTAAAACTCTTTGAAATGCGGCAAAATTTTGTCCATTTTGCGCCACTTTTTGAACAGTGAGTGGAGCTTAGAGAGGATGCGCAGTGTCAAATTCATCATAATTTACACTGCAAAAGCGGCATAAAATACAAGATAAATGTACTCAAGTCAATGAACGGAGATCATTTCTCTTTCTGGAGCACAGCAATTAAAAGTGTGCCAATTTATTATTTTAATGAATTTGACTCATTTTACTCCGGAACACTCTTCAGTAAGACTGGCGTACAAATGTTAGTCTTGATGAATCGGTCCCACATACTTTCCTAACATGATTTACAGATCTGGTCCTTTAAGGAGAAACATCTGGAGGTTGTATCCTTGAATCTTCTCCAGAGTTGAAGGCCAAAGGATGTAAAACGTGAGAAGGAAGATTTTTCCCACGTGGTAAAATCATTCTACCATGACAGGTTTCCCTGAAAGGAATAATTTAGAAAACCCATTTTTATAAACCCTATTGGGGAATTCTGAGTTAGTTGTGAGGAGGAGAGGGTGTGGGGGTCTTCTCTTCAGGATTTTCAATCTCAGACAGATTGGAGAGCAGTTACAAAGAGAGTCTCTGACTGTGGAGGACCCGTCCTGGTCTACATCTCACACA
The DNA here is from genome assembly GCF_032444005.1 of Ranitomeya imitator. NCBI lineage: Eukaryota > Metazoa > Chordata > Amphibia > Anura > Dendrobatidae > Ranitomeya > Ranitomeya imitator. The sequence continues at coordinate 637,752,660 of NC_091285.1, forward strand.
CAAAATCTGTTGATCTGAATAAGCATTGTGTGATGCTTCATTCCCCCTGTGGTGGCGCTGCAGTGAAATCAAACACTTACTACAAGGTTTTATGACAGATCACAGCTGATCACTGGCATGGGAATACTTTGTGTTATAAGTATTTATTATTTTATCCAGTAGGGTCTATCCAAGTGACTGAAGTGGTGGCGGCAGAGGTAGAGACCTGTTTCTTCAGACTTTAACGGAGCTCTAGGTTAGAACCATCTCATAAGAGAAACCAAGCTGGTGTATGAAGATTTAAGACCCTCATACACATTAAGCTAGTGTTGGTTGAACTAGCAAATATTGACGGGTTTGGCCAACAGTCTAATGTTTGTGGGGGCCCGACTCTTTTCCTAACAGATGATGTCGGGGAGATAGGGAGCCGTCATGTCTGATTTCGAGCTGCTGTTTTTTTCGGCTCTAAGAGATAATTCGCCATCAGAGATGTCTGGTGGTGGCACTCTCATAGACAACACAGGAGTAGAGTAGGGATGGGTGGACCTGTGGATGTTCGGGTATGTCAGGTTCGGCCAAACTTTATTAAAAAGTTTGGGTATTGACACAATTTGTCAGACCTTACATGTAGTTCCTTGTCACTTCAGGAACTCTACCATTATCTACTCTACCCTTATACTCCCCTGATGAATTCTCCATATGGAGGGGGAAACAAATTGGGAGGCCATATTTTCATTGGTAATATTTAAACAGCTTTACATTTGGGGACTGCTCTTGTGAGGGTGAGAGCAATGCAGGGGCACGACAGGGCAATATACGGTAGGTTATATTTTCAACTTCCCCCTCCCTGTTTCCCTCATACCCTTTTGCTGCTCCTGTGCAACAGACCTTGATGGTAGAATGGTCTTCATTGGTGAGACCTAACCATTTTGTACTTGAGCACATGGCGCTTTTTTCCTAGGCCTTTTATATAGTCATATAGTCATATCAATAAAGGATATGTTTTAACAAGTAGAATATGTACTCTCCCTGCTGTATCTGAAGAGGCCAATATGCATGAAGCTTCTCAGGCTTTTAATATCAGCTCACAGCTGTCTGCGTAGTGCTTACTGGTTATTAAAAAGGGGATCCCCAAAAAATGATGTAGGGTATCCCCTATTTTTAATAACCAGCAAAGGCTAAGCAGACAGCTGTGTGCTGATATTAATACGCTAGGAAGGGGCCATGGATATTAGCTCCCTCCCAGACTGATAGTACCAGCCCTCAACAGCACCACAAATGGGAATCCATTAGATGCACCAATTCTGACGCTTAGCCTTGGCTCTTCTCTCTTGCCCTGGTGTGTTGGCAAGTGGGATAATGGTTTTGGGGTTGATGTCAGCTATGTGATGTCCGCTGATATCAAGCCCAAGGGCTTAGTAATGGAGAGGTGTCTATCAGACACCGCCATTACTAACCCCGTAGTCAAAAGCAGTAAAAGAAAAGTACTGTAATTGTAAAAAGCACTCCCCAACCCTTTTTACCCCTTTATTACTTTTAAAAATTAAAATAATCCAAATGGGCAAATCCATCCCATGACGATCTCTGACTCTGCTACATCCGGATGCAGTGCTGAGCGGTGACACCAGAAATGTGACCGCTCAACATGGCAGCTGGAACACAATGACAGTGTCATGTGAACCTGGCTGCTGCGTCAGCTGATGAACTACAGTAACCTTACTGACATCAGTGCTCGCAGCGTGAGAAATTTCTAGAACCGAAGAACCAGATACTAGTCAAGATATTTTTTATCCTTATTTTTGTAGACACATCGATTTCTCCCCACCCTCATTTTACCATCAAATGCCCGCATGTTTTATTTCTCGTCAGATTCTTTGGATGACTACCAGATCTAAACTTGTCTATTACCCACAGCAGTCAGTTTCTTGAGTTTACGTCAGCTGATGAACTACAGTAACCTTACTGACGTCAGTGCTCGCAGCGTGAGAAATTTCTAGAACCGAAGAACCAGATACTAGTCAAGATATTTTTTACCTTTATTTTTGTAGACACATCGATTTCTCCCCACCCTCATTTTACCATCAAATGCCCACATGTTTTATTTCTTGTCAGATTCTTTGGATGACTACCAGATCTAAACTTATTTGTCTATTACCCACAGCAGTCAGTTTCTTGAGTTTTTTATTTTTTTTGCCAAGCAGCTATGGAGTTAATGTCATTAATTGATGTTTCTTCAGCCAGGTCTTGCATCCTTAAAGGAGATGTCCCATCAAACTTTGTTTTTCACAATCCCTACTAATTATGTAATGATGTGCACGTGCATTAAAATAATTTTCCGGTTTCCAACACCGCTCCAGTTCCACGTGAGCTCTCTTCCTCTTTGCTGGCTCATACAAGGAGCATTGTGTGGGACGCAGCTACTTCCATCAACGAGGCTCCATAGTTTTACACTGAGAAAACGACTTCTTGTTCACACAAACCCCTGTGTGATCCGATGAGTCTGTTTTCAGGTCATGAAGGCCAGTAGAGGACCAGGGTGGCGCGGAAAGCATGTATTAGCACCTTAAAGTGGTTGTCCCCAGTTATAAAAGAAAGAATCCGCACTTTACTCACTGTCTGCGGATCCACCGCTGAGTCTCTGCCGCTGCTCCCACTACCTGATATTGGCAGCCTCTATTAGATACCGGGAGCAGCGCCAGAGACCCAGTGGTGGACCTGGAGATGGTGAGTAAAGTGCAGTTTGTTTTTTAATAACAAAACTTCACCCAGGTACTGGGATTTGCCAAAAGGGAACAACCACTTCAATTCATCACCATCCAGTGGTTCTTCTATCATTTTATCTTCTGTGTACATGGCGGATAAATATGATAATAATATACAGACGTACTCTGTAAATTCATATACCTTAATCACTAACAATGCTGATTGCCTTGTGCAGGCATGTACTACGGAGGACAGAGAATGAACTTCAATCCAATATTGCAGCCAGAATGCAGCCAGCGGGTAAGGAAAGGGTGAATCAAACACCCAAAAACCCCGCCTCCATGGCTGAAGATTCAGGTGACAGAGTCCCTTTAATATATAGAATTATTCTTGAGTAACTTTGGAAATGCATCACTTTACTTATCTTGTACGGATCTTATCTTGGGCCTACCAACATGTGTCAATTGTGTCCTTTGTGATGGGACATTAACCATTATGAACTTTTTTGTGTTTTAATTGTTTTTTGCAATTAAAGTTATTTCTTATTTTGATTCATTTTTTTTTCTGTCCTGCTCTTTATCATTATTGACTCTACTTTATGCTAGTGCTATTTGGGACTCACTACCCCATCTCTGGGTTATGGTTTCAGTTTATACATTTTTATTATAGTTTGAGTCCTTTTATATGTGTACGATGTGTGCTGGTGATGATTCCTGTTGTGAATTCTGTGGCTGAATTCACTCCTGTGGTCACAAGTGGTATTGCAGCCTCTGGGCTTCCTCCCTCAGGTGTTTTGGTGAGCTCGTTGGCTGCCTTGCTATTTAACTCCACCTGAGTCTGTCTTCCTTGCTCCTTGTCAATGTTCCAGTGTTGGATCTGAGCTACTGCATCTTTCCTGTGGCCTGCTGCTCTGCTAGATAAGTGTTACTTTGTTTTTGTTTCCGTTTTTTCTGTCCAGCTGTGCTATTCTCTTTTGCGGGAAGCTCTGAGACGCAAAGGGTGCACCGCCGTGCCGTTAGTTCGGCACGGTGGGTCTTTTTGCCCCCCTTTGCGTGGTTCTGCTTTAGGGTTTTTTGTAGACTGCATAGTTCTCTTTGCTATCCTCGCTCTGTCTAGAATATCGGGCCTCACTTTGCTGAATCTATTTCATTCCTACGTTTTGTCTTTTCATCTTGCTAACAGTCATTATATGTGGGGGGCTGCCTATTCCTTTGGGGTATTTCTCTGAGGCAAGTCAGGCTTGTATTTCTATCTTCAGGCTAGTCAGCTCCTCAGGCAGTGCCGAGTTGCCTAGGTAGTGTTAGGCGCAATCCACTGCTGCTTTTAGTTGTGTGAGGATAGGTTCAGGTATTGCAGTCTGCAGAGATTCCACGTCTCAGAGCTTGTTCTATTGTTTTTGGGTTATTGCCATATCACTGTATGTGCGCTGATTACTGCACACTGTGTTGCCTGATAGCACAGCATAACAGTACAAGGAGCCCAAACCAATGATTCTCAATAGAGGGAAAAAAGAAGTCCTGACATCATTTTTTTTTTTCCTCAGCTCTGTCTTCAGTTTTTTTTTTTTTTTTTTTTCCCCCTAGACATTAGAGTGCTTCAGGACACAGCTGTGGACATGGATATTCAGGGTCTGTGCTCCTCAATGGATAATCTCGTTATAAATGTACAAAAGATTCAAGATACAATTGATCAGAAATCTATGCTAGAACCAAGAATTCCTATTCCTGATTTGTTTTTTGGTGACAGAACTAAGTTCCTGAGCTTCAAAAATAATTGTAAGCTATTTCTGGCCTTGAAACCTCATTCTTCTGGTAATCCTATTCAACAGGTTTTGATTATTATTTCTTTTTTGCGCGGCGACCCACAGGACTGGGCGTTTTCTCTTGCGCCAGGAGACCCTGCATTGAGTAATGTTGATGCGTTTTTCCAGGCGCTTGGATTGCTTTACGATGAGCCTAATTCAGTGGATCAGGCTGAGAAAAATTTGCTGGCTTTATGCCAGGGTCAGGATGATGTAGAAGTATATTGTCAGAAATTTAGGAAGTGGTCAGTACTCACTCTGTGGAATGAATCTGCACTGGCGGCTTGGTTCAGAAAGGGTCTCTCTGAAGCTCTTAAGGATGTCATGGTGGGATTTCCTATGCCTGCTGGTTTGAATGAGTCTATGTCCTTGGCCATTCAGATCGGTCGTCGCTTGCGCGAGCGTAAATCTGTGCACCATCTGGCGGTATTGTCTGAGAGTAAACCTGAGCCTATGCAGTGCGACAGGACTATGACTAAAGTTGAACGGCAAGAACACAGACGTTTGAACAGGCTGTGTTTCTACTGTGGTGATTCCACTCATGCTATTTCTAATTGTCCTAAGCGCACTAGGCGGTTCGATAGCTCTGCCGTCATTGGTACTGTACAGTCCAAATTCCTTCTGTCCATTACCTTGATATGCTCTTTGTCATCGTATTCTGTCATGGCGTTTGTGGATTCAGGCGCTGCCCTGAATCTGATGGATTTGGATTATGCTAAACATTGTGGATTTTTCTTGGAGCCTTTGCGGTGTCCTATTCCGTTGAGAGGAATTGATGCTACACCTTTGGCCAAGAATAAGCCTCAGTACTGGGCCCAGCTGACCATGTGCATGGCTCCTGCACATCAGGAAGTTATTCGCTTTCTGGTACTGCATAATCTGCATGATGTGGTCGTGTTGGGGTTGCCATGGCTACAAACCCATAATCCAGTATTAGATTGGAACTCTATGTCGGTAACCAGCTGGGGTTGTCAGGGAGTACATGGTGATGTTCCATTTTTGTCTATTTCGTCATCCATTCCTTCTGACATCCCAGAGTTCTTGTCTGACTTTCAGGATGTATTTGAAGAGCCCAAGTCTGATGCCCTACCTCCGCATAGGAATTGTGATTGTGCTATCCATTTGATTCCTGGTAGTAAATTCCCTAAGGGTCGTTTATTTAATTTGTCCGTGCCTGAACACACCGCTATGCGCAGTTATGTGAAAGAATCCCTGGAGAAGGGACATATTCGCCCATCGTCATCACCATTGGGAGCAGGGTTCTTTTTTGTAGCCAAAAAGGATGGTTCGCTAAGACCGTGTATTGATTACCGCCTTCTTAATAAGATCACTGTTAAGTTTCAGTATCCCTTGCCATTGATATCTGACTTGTTTGCTCGGATTAAGGGGGCTAGTTGGTTTACTAAGATTGATCTTCGTGGTGCGTATAATCTGGTGAGAATCAGGCAGGGAGATGAATGGAAAACGGCATTTAATACGCCCGAGGGTCATTTTGAGTATCTGGTGATGCCGTTCGGACTTGCCAATGCTCCATCTGTTTTTCAGTCTTTTTTGCATGACATTTTCCGTGAGTATCTGGATAAATTCCTGATTGTTTACTTGGATGACATTTTGATCTTCTCTGATGATTGGGAGTCTCATGTGAAGCAAGTCAGAATGGTTTTCCAGGTACTGCGTGCTAATTCCTTGTTCGTGAAGGGATCAAAGTGTCTCTTCGGTGTGCAGAAAGTTTCATTTTTGGGGTTCATCTTTTCCCCTTCTACTATCGAGATGGATCCGGTTAAGGTCCAGGCCATCCAGGATTGGACTCAGCCGACATCTCTGAAAAGTCTGCAGAAATTCCTGGGCTTTGCTAATTTTTATCGTCGCTTCATCTGTAATTTTTCTAGCATTGCCAGACCATTGACCGATTTGACCAAGAAGGGTGCTGATTTGGTTAATTGGTCTTCTGCTGCCGTGGAAGCTTTTCAGGAGTTGAAGCGTCGTTTTTGCTGTGCCCCTGTGTTGTGTCAACCAGATGTTTCTCTTCCGTTCCAGGTCGAGGTTGATGCTTCTGAGATTGGAGCAGGGGCGGTTTTGTCACAGAGAGGTTCTGGTTGCTCAGTGTTGAAACCATGTGCTTTCTTTTCCAGGAAATTTTCTGCTGCTGAGCGTAATTATGATGTGGGCAACCGAGAGTTGCTGGCCATGAAGTGGGCATTCGAGGAGTGGCATCATTGGCTTGAGGGAGCTAAGCATCGCGTGGTGGTATTGACTGATCATAAGAATCTTACTTATCTCGAGTCTGCCAAGCGCTTGAATCCTAGACAGGCCCGTTGGTCGTTATTTTTTGCTCGTTTTGATTTTGTGATTTCGTACCTTCCGGGCTCTAAAAATGTGAAGGCGGATGCTCTGTCTAGGAGTTTTGTGCCCGACTCTCCGGGGTTATCTGAGCCGGCGAGTATCCTCAAGGAAGGAGTCATTGTGTCTGCCATCTCTCCTGATTTGCGGAGAGTGTTGCAGAAATTTCAGGCTAATAAACCTGATTGTTGTCCGGCCGAGAAACTGTTCGTCCCTGATAGGTGGACTAGTAAAGTTATCTCTGAACTTCATTGTTCGGTGCTGGCTGGTCATCCAGGAATCTTGGGTACCAGAGAGTTAGTGGCTAGATCCTTCTGGTGGCCATCTCTGTCACGGGATGTGCGTGCTTTTGTGCAGTCCTGTGGGATTTATGCTAGGGCTAAGCCCTGCTGTTCACGTGCCAGTGGGTTGCTTTTGCCCTTGCCGGTCCCGAAGAGGCCTTGGACACATATTTCGATGGATTTCATTTCTGACCTTCCCGTTTCTCAAAAGATGTCGGTCATTTGGGTGGTCTGTGATCGCTTTTCTAAAATGGTCCATCTGGTGCCCTTGGTTAAATTGCCTTCCTCCTCTGATTTGGTGCCTTTGTTCTTCCAGCATGTGGTTCGTTTGCATGGCATTCCTGAGAATATTGTTTCTGACAGAGGTTCCCAGTTTGTCTCGAGGTTCTGGCGAGCCTTTTGTGGTAGGATGGGCATTGACCTATCTTTTTCCTCGGCCTTCCATCCTCAGACTAATGGCCAGACCGAACGAACCAATCAGACCTTGGAAACATATCTGAGATGTTTTGTTTCTGCTGACCAGGATGATTGGGTGTCATTTTTGCCGTTGGCTGAGTTCGCCCTTAATAATCGGGCCAGCTCGGCTACCTTGGTCTCTCCATTTTTCTGCAATTCTGGGTTCCATCCTCGTTTCTCTTCAGGACAGGTTGAGTCTTCGGACTGTCCTGGTGTGGATTCTGTGGTGGATAGGTTGCAGCAGATCTGGACTCAGGTAGTGGACAATTTGATCTTGTCCCAGGAGAAGGCTCAGCTTTTCGCTAATCGTAGACGCCGTGTGGGTCCCCGACTTCGTGTTGGGGATCTGGTTTGGTTATCTTCTCGTCATATTCCTATGAAGGTTTCCTCTCCTAAATTTAAACCTCGTTTTATTGGTCCGTATAGGATTTCTGAGATTCTCAATCCGGTGTCTTTTCGTCTGACCCTCCCAGACTCCTTTTCCATACATAATGTATTCCATAGGTCGTTGTTGAGAAGATACGTGGCACCTATGGTTCCATCTGTGGAGCCTCCTGCCCCTGTTTTGGTGGAGGGGGAATTGGAGTATATTGTGGAGAAAATTTTGGATTCTCGTGTCTCTAGACGGAAACTCCAGTATCTGGTCAAATGGAAGGGTTATGCTCAGGAGGATAATTCCTGGGTTTTTGCCTCTGATGTCCATGCCCCAGATCTTGTTCGTGCCTTTCATGTGGCTCATCCTGGTCGGCCTGGGGGTTCTGGTGAGGGTTCAGTGACCCCTCCTCAAGGGGGGAATACTGTTGTGAATTCTGTGGCTGAATTCACTCCTGTGGTCACAAGTGGTATTGCAGCCTCTGGGCTTCCTCCCTTAGGTGTTTTGGTGAGCTCGTTGGCTGCCTTGCTATTTAACTCCACCTGAGTCTGTCTTCCTTGCTCCTTGTCAATGTTCCAGTGTTGGATCTGAGCTACTGCATCTTTCCTGTGGCCTGCTGCTCTGCTAGATAAGTGTTACTTTGTTTTTGTTTCCGTTTTTTCTGTCCAGCTGTGCTATTCTCTTTTGCTGGAAGCTCTGAGACGCAAAGGGTGCACCGCCGTGCCGTTAGTTCGGCACGGTGGGTCTTTTTGCCCCCCTTTGCGTGGTTCTGCTTTAGGGTTTTTTGTAGACTGCATAGTTCTCTTTGCTATCCTCGCTCTGTCTAGAATATCGGGCCTCACTTTGCTGAATCTATTTCATTCCTACGTTTTGTCTTTTCATCTTGCTAACAGTCATTATATGTGGGGGGCTGCCTATTCCTTTGGGGTATTTCTCTGAGGCAAGTCAGGCTTGTATTTCTATCTTCAGGCTAGTCAGCTCCTCAGGCAGTGCCGAGTTGCCTAGGTAGTGTTAGGCGCAATCCACTGCTGCTTTTAGTTGTGTGAGGATAGGTTCAGGTATTGCAGTCTGCAGAGATTCCACGTCTCAGAGCTTGTTCTATTGTTTTTGGGTTATTGCCATATCACTGTATGTGCGCTGATTACTGCACACTGTGTTGCCTGATAGCACAGCATAACAGATTCCACTCCATAGCCTGCAACTTCTGGCTAGCTAGCTCTAATAACAATGGTTGCACCCCTTAGATTCTATGATCAATAGTGACTGTGACATCAAAGTTGTTAGATAAAGGAATAGGACCCTTGCTTCGCGCATCATTGGAGAATGCCGATCGGTTGTATTGACAGCATAATGAAGCCCTGCTTGTCTGTCATGTTGCTACTCAATAAAGGCCTACAGTTAAGCAACAGTGCACCGCAATACAAATGTATTACAGTGTATTAATAAAGAGAATTCAAGTTCATATCCCCTAAAGGACACAATCAGTTCAATCCTGTCCATTTGTTTCCTGGTCTAATTTTTTTTCTACTTCGGTTATTCAAAATTGCTAAGAAAAACTTTAAAATGATAAGAACTAAAATCACCCAGTTTTTCCTTTTACCATAAAAAATAAAACATATTTAGAAAACTATCAGAACTAGCAAAACATAATATCATTTATTCTGCTATGTGAATTCCGTAATGAAAAAAGAAAAAATCAAAATGCCAAAAAGCTGTTTTTATGTTCAACATGAATGTATAGAGGGGGGGCTGTATGGGGCGCAGCTAAAAGGAGGCCCCCACATGACTGCGTTGCCATGGGGAGCAGTGCAGTAGATTTTTAAAATAGGAGAAAGGGGGCCCGGGGATTGGTAGAGCAGCATTGGGGGTGTGGATTTTATGCAAAAGAGAGGATCGGGGCTTGGGAAAGTGCGGGAAAAGGGGGATCAGTCACCTTAGACGGGCGAAGTGAGTGGACCTGCTGCCACAGCCACGTACCATGTCTACCGTGGACAGCCTGGTCGCTCAGCTTCGCCGGGAGGCTAGATCCAGGAGGGCCGGATGGCTGGAGGAGCAGCTCACAGGGCTGCTCGGCGACAGTGGGAGCCAGGACAGCGGGAGTCGGGGCAGCAGAACCAGGCGGACGAGGCCGCCAGAGAGGCTGTCCCCCGACACTACACCGCGCGGCAGGCGCAGGCCGCGGAGCCCCTCCCGGGACCCTGCGGGGGCTGGGGGACGCGGCGGATCCACCTTGCCCGCCCCCCCTCCGGCAGGAATCCACCTGGCGGCCCTGCCGGTGCGAGGCGGCGCGGTGCTGGGCGAGCGGTGCAGACGCGGCAGGACGCCGGCGCTGCACAGGATGCCAGGGCCGCACTTCCGGTGCGGCCTAGCAGAGGGCGCGGCGGCACCGCAGCACCGAGAACTGCAGTATCTACCCGCCGGGGAGCATCTCCCACGACGCGAGCGACGGGGGGGGGAGGAGCCCAGCGGCGGCGGCAGCATCCACGAGGCAGGAGTCGGGGAGTATTGCGGCGGGTGCACCCGGATCCCATCCCCCCAGTGCACCTGGCTCTGCGACCGGACGGCAGAGCAGATTATCGTGCAGGACAGTGGCGGCATCACGGCAGGGAGCGGGTCGCGGTCGCGCTGCAGGAGCGGCGTCCAGCGTCAGGAAACAGAGGACTCACGGAGCCGGACAGATCCAGATCCAGCAGAAGGTCAAGGGACCGGTTGCCTTCGCCTGTCTCGGTCCCCCCTGGTGACGTGGAGGCCAGGGGCGCGGGCCTGGGGCAGATGAGCGGCAGCAACGATTCCGGGAACGAACATCGCGACGAAAGGGACCGGCAGGATTCAGGAAGCACGGCTGGTGGGGACACAGCACCTGCGCAGCCCCGTGAGTATATGTCCAGTCTTTTTCCAGTGCCGGGTGTTTCGGGTGTAGTGGAGCGGGGTGGGGGCAGTAATGAGGTTCCGGGTGTTAGAGAGCTTTTAGCGGGTATGTCGCAGATTTTGCGTAGATTGGATGGGGGCAGGAGTAATTCAGTTGCTAATAGTGTGGGATCGTCGCCCGCTGGGGCCTGGGTGTCGGTTGCTGGGGGTGTAGCAGAGGGTTCGAGCGAGATTGCGAGCTCGGGTAGTGGGCTGCCTGTTTCTGCGGCGGCGGTGTCGGTGTCGGTTCAAACGGAAATGGGAAAAGGTGATACCGTTAAGTTAGACGATAGGGCAAAAGGCGAGGTCTATGTGTGTTTTGAGGGTCTGCTGGGGGCCCATTTGAAGAAGGAGGTCAGGGAAAGGATTTGGAAAGATGAATACGTAGAGATTTTCTCTCTCCTTCCTTTAGAAAAATTTAATTTGGATAAAGGAAAGAAAGACGACAGCAAAAAGGAGGAGGAAGAAAAGAGGCGTTGGCGCCTTATTCCTCAGACGTTCGTTAACTGGAAGCAGGCCTTTGCCATTCTAGCGAGTGTTATAGGGGAGAAATTCCCCGAGAATTGCTCAGGCCTGTTTTGTTATTTGGATGCTATTGGAGAAGTGCATCGTACCTACGGGGGCCAGGCTTGGCTGAGATACGATGAACAGTTCAGGCAGCGAAAAGCGGTGAGGCCTGAGATAAGGTGGGACCAAAAAGACATCGGATTGTGGTTGAAGGTGATGGCTCCGGTGCGATATGGGCAGTCCTTTCAGAAGGGGGGGGGGGTAGCAGTCTGCAGTCAGGACAAGGCGGAGGACACGGGTCTCAGGGTGCAAAGGAAAAAACTGGGACATGCTGGCAGTTTAATGAAGGCCCGTGCAAGTATGGCACCACCTGTAAATTTAAACACGTGTGCTCCCACTGCAACGGGGCCTCTCATGGAGCCGCTAAGTGTTTCAAGAAATCACAGGGTAAGCCATCAGTGGGTCGCGGTCAAGGGGGTGACTCCGGTGAGGGTTCAAAAGATGGCCCCCTATCTAAGTAGATACCCGGATGTTAAAAAGGCGGAGGTTATTAGGGACGGTTTTTTTGAGGGGTTTAAGATCCCTCACCCAACACATGTGGTTCCTTTTTCTACAAAAAAATTGAGATCAGCTAGCTTGCATTCGGAGGTTGTTTCGGCTAAATTGGCAAAAGAGGTTGAACTGGGAAGAATGGCGGGGCCGTTTAGTTTGTTGCCCATGGCTGGCGTAATTGTTTCCCCGCTTGGGGTGGTGCCCAAGAAGGAGCCAAACAAGTTCCGGTTAATTCAGCATCTGTCGTATCCCAAAGGATCCTCAGTTAATGATGGGATTGCGGAGGAGTTGTGCTCCGTTGTTTACACATCGTTTGATGCGGCTGTTCGGTGGGTGCGAAAGTACGGGCCTGGGGCATTGTTGGCAAAAACGGACATCGAGTCGGCCTTTAGGCTATTGCCGATGCATCCGCAGAGCATTCCTTTGTTAGGTTGTTGGTGGGAGGGTGGTTTTTACTTGGATAGGTGTTTGCCTATGGGATGTTCGATTTCTTGTGCATTGTTTGAGACTTTCAGTACCTTTTTGGAGTGGGTAGTGAGAGACGTATCGGCCGTTCCTTCTGTCATTCCCTACTTGGATGACTTTCTGTTTGTTGGTCCACCGGATTCGGCAGTGTGTGGTCATCTATTTGGTACCATGGAATGGGTGGCCAGACAGTTTGGGGTTCCTTTGGCACAGGATAAAACGGAGGGCCCCTGCAAGGTCCTGAGTTTCTTAGGGATTCTCATTGATTCTGAAAAAATGGAGTGTAGGTTGCCGGATGATAAGTTGGTGTTGCTTAAGCAAGAGGTGAGTCGGATTGGAAAATTGCGGAAGACTTCTTTGAAGGAGTTGCAGTCGTTGCTGGGCCGCCTGAATTTTGCTTGTATATTATGCCAATGGGCAGGATATTTTGCCGCAGATTGTCCAGGGCGACGGCTGGAGTCCGGTCGGCTCATCATTTTATCCGTTTGGGTAGAGAGCATAAGGATGACCTTCTTGTTTGGCACCATTTTTTGGAAGGCTATAATGGCAGGTCGCTTATTCAGCAGGAGGATCTGAATGCTTTTAATTGCGAGATCTACACAGACGCAGTGGGCGGAGTTGGTTATGGGGCCTACTGTGGAGGAAAATGGAGCGTCGGGGTGTGGCCAGAGGATTGGCGAAAGAAGGGGCTTACGAAGAATTTGGCATTGTTGGAGTTGTTCCCGATTGTGGTGTCGGTGTTTGTTTGGGGTGACATTTTTCGTGACCGGCGAGTACGTTTTCATTGCGATAACTCGAGCGTGGTGTCCGTGATCAACAGCCTATCTTCTTCCTCCCCCCCAGTAATTAGGCTGGTCAGGGAGTTGGTCTTGAGATGCTTGGAGTTGAATGCATGGATTTCGGCGGTGCACGTGCCTGGAGTTCAGAACAATATAGCTGACGCTTTGTCTCGTTTGCAGTGGGACCGTTTCCGGGAATTGGCTCCAGATTCGGAGGCGGCAGGAGCAGCATGTCCTTTGCATCTGTGACAGGTGGTTACGGAAGGGGAGGCCGATTGATCCAGGCTTCGGTGTCAAACAGGACATGGTCAGATTATGCGGCGTCATGGGCCATGTGGGAAAGTTGGTTGTTTCAATGCGGCTCGGCTGAGTCAGATAGCGATAGGGCAATGGCGTTATTGGCACTGGTAGGTAAGGTCGTGGAGTGGGGTTGGTCCGTGTCTAGGTTAAACAAGTTTATAGCAGGTTTGGCTTTTGGTTTTCAGTTGCAAGGATTGAGGGACGTCACAAAGGACTTTGTTATACGGCAGGCGTTGAAGGGTTTTCGTAAGGGTAATTCGACTTTTGATAAACGTAGGCCCATTTCTTTTGGGATGTTGCAGCGGTTAGGGGAGGCCTTGGGTGTCATTTGTTCATCTCAGTTCGAGGTGGTACTGTTTCGGTTGGCCTTTTCTTTAGCGTTTTTTGGTGCTTTGCGTCTGGGTGAAATGGTTTCCCCTAGCAAGGACAGGTCGGGTGGTCTTTTGGCGGAAGATGTGGTTTTTTTGGGACGGGGGAGTTGCTTTTTGGATAAGGCGTTCAAAGACGGATCAGCTAGGTAGGGGAAAGAAAGTAGTGCTAGGTAGGGTGGCGGGTAGCGGGATGTGTCCGCAACGCTGTTTAGAGGCATATTGGAATTTGTCATCGGTCAGGTCAGGCCCTCTGTTGCAACACCAAGAAGGGGATTTCTTGTCACGTTTCCAGTTTGTAGCCATTTTGAAGAAGGGCTTGGGTTTACTGGGTGTTAACCCGGAAAATTTCGGCTCGCACTCTTTTAGGATTGGGGCCGCGTCCGAGGCCGATGGTTTGGGCCTCGGGCCGGAGGTGATCAAGAAAATAGGCAGGTGGAGCTCTAATCGTTACCTGTCTTATGTGCGGCATTAAATCAACAATGCTGGGGGGGGGAAGTGCGTTTTTTGCGGATTGTTAATTGTGGTTGTGTTTTCCAGGTCGTGCCCCCTTTTTGGCGTGGATTGTCGGACACTCTTTCGTATATTGGGGCGCCCTCCGGGCCAATGCGCGCGCGAATGGTAGGCAACTGGGTTTCGGCCGGGAGGCAGTGATCATCCGTTGGATGGGGACTCGTGGTATGTCGTGGCGTAGCTTCTTGCCGGAATTCTCCCGCGCCGCCCGTTTGGATCGCCCCCCGGATATTCTAGTGGTTCACTTGGGGGGTAACGATTTGGGGGCAAAACCGGTGAGGGAAATCATTCGGGATATCCGTTACGACTTGTTGAGGCTGTGGGTATCTTTTCCCGGTATGCTGACGGTGTGGTCGGACATTGTGCCACGGAAGACGTGGCGGGAGGCTCGTTCCCATAAAGGGATTAACAGAGCCAGGGTAAAATTGAACAGGATGGTGGCGAGTTTTGTGTCCCGGAATGGGGGTATTGCCGTGAGACATTTCGAGCTAGAGGCCGGGGTCGGTAATTTCTGGAGGGATGATGGAGTACATCTTAACGAGATCGGGATGGATTTATGGGCGCTCGGTCTACAAGAAGGAGTAGAAAGAGCTTTGGCGGTGGTGGGGCACTCACGAGCCTGAGGTGGTCAGGGCTGTTCGTGTGTGGCGGGGGGTGGGGTTCTTGGAGTTGGTGATGATGCTTATAGGGTTGATCTGGCTTTTGGTACGGGCTCTGGACGGGGTGTTTACCTCGGGAGCTTTGTGGTTGGTTTGCCCGAAATGGGTTACATGGTGCCCTTGAGCTGGTGGTTACGACTGAGGGTAAATACGTGTTTTTTGGTTAAAATTTTGGGTAGGCTCTCTGCCTATTATGAGCCAGATTTTTTAGCTCCAAGAGCCCCCCCCTCGAGGTTTTATATTTACTGTTTACATGTTGTTATTTATGTATTTGTTTGTTAATAAAATGGCCGCTGTGGCCAAATTATCCAAAAAGAAATTAACGTGGTGGTGTGTTTTCTTGGGTAATAAACGGAAGGGTTTAAGAGGGGGCAGGGTAGTTGGGAGTGGGGGATGCCTTACGGAAAGGATCCTTTATTGGCCATACGCGGTCAAGAGGGGGGGCTTTATGGGGCGCAGCTAAAAGGAGGCCCCCACATGACTGCGTTGCCATGGGGAGCAGTGCAGTAGATTTTTAAAATAGGAGAAAGGGGGCCCGGGGATTGGTAGAGTAGGATTGGGGGTGTGGATTTATGCAAAAGGGAGGTGGGGGCTTGGGAAAGTGCGGGAAAAGGGGGATCAGTCACCTTAGACGGGCGAAGTGAGTCCCTCCCACCCTCCCTGTTTTTTAGTGGTACTATGAGGCAACGTAATTTTAGTCGAGATCTGCGAGTTCGTTAATTCTTAATTTAAAAAAAAAAAAAAGTTTTTAAATTATGTTTTCTTTTCTGTTTGATTTATTGAAGGTCAAGAATTCTGTATTATTGTCACAGTGGCGTTGGCGGGGGGTGGGGTTCTTGGAGTTGGTGATGATGCTTATAGGGTTGATCTGGCTTTTGGTACGGGCTCTGGACGGGGTGTTTACCTCGGGAGCTTTGTGGCTGGTTTGCCCGAAATGGGTTACATGGTGCCCTTGAGCTGGTGGTTACGGCTGAGGGTAAATACGTGTTTTTTGGTTAAAATTTTGGGTAGGCTCTCTGCCTATTATGAGCCAGATTTTTTAGCTCCAAGAGCCCCCCCCTCGAGGTTTTATATTTACTGTTTACATGTTGTTATTTATGTATTTGTTTGTTAATAAAATGGCCGCTGTGGCCAAATTATCCAAAAAGAAATTAACGTGGTGGTGTGTTTTCTTGGGTAATAAACGGAAGGGTTTAAGAGGGGGCAGGGTAGTTGGGGGTGGGGGATGCCTTACGGAAAGGATCCTTTATTGGCCATACGCGGTCATGAGGTTTTCACAGATTTTAACACAATAAAAGAAGAGAAAAAGGAATAAAGCAAACATCAAAGGAATACAAGTCCCAAAAGAACATAGATGCAGAAAAAAGAATACATCATACAATACATTTTCATGGTTTAATATATCTAGGAGAATGAATAATAATAATAATATATAGATTCATAGCCAAGGTAGTATACAAAGAAGGTACAAAATATACAGGTGAATCCCAGTCACGATCCCAGAGCAAACGGGCCAAAGATATTTAAGTTTTTAGATGAAAAATTGAGACGACATTTAAGGTCAATCCAATAAATTCTGGGATCCCGGGTGGCCTCTCTTAAATTATAAGAGAGAAATAGTCCATAAGCTAAACAAGTTGTATGCATGTACAACAGCCTGGAAATGTAATCCTACCGAAATGAGGGGAAAGAGAAAGAGGTGAAGTAAAGAAGTGAGAACATGGAAACAAGAACTACGCACAGAACAGAGAGGAAGGGGGAAGGAAGGCAAAGAAGGCAGTTCAAGTCCACACCGTTCTTGTTCCAACCACGACTCCCCCGAGAACTATGGTGAGTAATCAGTAAGCTAAGTCTGCATGGTTTGTTCCTGAGTCTCTGACATCAAGCCAGAAGGCCCAAATGCATGTAAATTCATGATAATGATTCTGGTCTTCAGTCATGAGCTTCTCCATGCTCATTATTCTCTTCAGCTCAGACACCTTCTCAAATATGGAAGGAGTGACCAGGGAGCTCTGGTGACATGTGATCACAGCACTTGCCACAGTCAAAAAAACTAAATTTTTTGACTGTCTTGACAGAGTGGAAAGATAGACTGCAGCTCTGTCGTAAGGGAATTACAGATATGAACTCCACTGACCTTGTGGTAGAACTGAAAAATGCGTGTCCAAAAGGTCCTAAGCGAGGGGCAACACAACAAAATGTCAAACATCAAGCACCCCTGTGACAAAGGAGTGTACCAACACAGGGCATCTTCAGTCATGGCCAAAGGTTTTGAGACAAAGTTTGCTGGTTCAGTGTCTTTCAACGTTTGTCGGGTGTTTCTATGATTACTGAAGGACAATTATCAGCATTTCATAAGGTTTTAAATTTTTCTTGACAAATCCATCAAGTTTATAGAAACACTCAATATTTACAGCATTGACCCTTATATTAAGACACTTCTGTTTTCCTCCTGACAACTGGATATCAGCTTCTGGGCCAAATCCTGACTGATGACCGCTCATTCTTGTCTAATCAGTGCTTGGAGTTTATCACAATTTCTGTGGTTTTGTTTGTCCACTTGCTGTTTGAGAATTGACCAAAGATTTTCAATGGGATTGAGATCCAGTTTTCTGGCCATGGACCCAAAATTTCATTTTTTTGTTTACTGAGCCACTTAGTTATCACTTTTGCCTTTAGATATCGTCTCCATCATGCTGGAGTAAGCATTGGTCACCAAATTGCTCCTGGATGGTTGGGAGATGTTGTTCTTAAAAGATGCACAACAATAGAACACACTGGCGCTACTAAATAGATAACCCAAGTGCTGCAGGTATTCAGGCAGATCCGTGCACACTCTACCAGAAAAACAAATAGACCAAATAAAATAATAACCCTTTTAACCCTTGTAGCGCGGTATTTATTATTTTAATTGTTCTTAAAAGATGTTTAGATCCCATATTGCTGGCAGTGTTCTTAGGTTAAATTGTGAGTGAGCCCCCTCCTTGGATGAAAAGCCCCCACGCATGGATGGTCTCAGGAGTCTTTACTGTAGTAAGGATACAGGACACATGATAGCGCTCATCTTTTCTACAACCATTCTTCCAGATGTCCCAAACAGTCTGAAGGGGGTTTCATTGATAGTGGAAAGGAAAAGCTGTTGGGCACCAGCCTATCCGAAACTTCTGTTCTTATTCATGGAGTGCAATTAAAATTAAGAAATTTGTTCCAAAATTCATTTGAGCTCCAAGTTTTTGATATATTTAATTGGTTTTGGACCCTACTTGAGCACCTATCCAGGAGAGCTGTGACTTTTCTTCATTAAATTTCCTCTTTAGTCTTGAATCATGCTTTATGAAAATGCCCTATAAAATACATTTTAGTGTATTTTACTGTATCAGAAGTGAGGTATTGTCAATGGCATGATTTAATGGGAAGACCACATTGTTACTGATAATGTCAGAGTGGCATATGTGATCCTTTCAGAAACATAATTAATATGTCATGTCAAGGCTCCTTTTCTAAGCTCAGGAAGACAGATAGAGAGAAAAATGGGAGAATGATCTGACTATAAAAATGAGTCTACAAAGGCCTGTGTGGAAAGGTCTAAAGCATGGTGGCCCAAAAAGATGACAATGTGGCTTTACATGTTCCTTAAGGGGGAAAATGACATGAAACCCTAATCATGATGGAGATAAAGTCTCCAAAAGTCTGTTATTCCAAGATAATGGAAAAGAGATTTGAATCAGGACATTTATGAGGCAGGGAGCATGGAATGGCTTGATGAGGAATCTAGGGAAGCTTCTAGAAGCATATTAAAATTCAATTTTAAACAACAATTCCTACAAAAAGTCAGCCAGTATTTGGAGATACCCTCTGCAGAATTTGACCTAAGCCTGGTTTGAGAGGTAAATTTTTGTCAAAGTAAATACTCAAGGTATGGCTGGGTACCTTTAAAAAGAGATCATGACTCTATGGGTCCAACATAGAGTCCAGCAACGAATGGGGTAGATGGCATCTTAAAGTGACTGAGATTTCTTTAGAATAATGAGAGTGGACATCAGGGACATGCTCGCTCTTATAGTGAGTCTCCTGGAGAAATAAAACAGAGATGTGTGCTTTATTGTTACCATCCACCTCTCGTGTCTCCCCTTTTCCTCATAGTTTGTAAACTTGCGAGCAGGGCCCTCATTCCTCCTGGTATCTGTTTTGAACTGTATTTCTGTTTTGCTGTAATGTCTATTGTCTGTACAAGTCCCCTCTATAATTTGTAAAGCGCTGCGGAATATGTTGGCGCTATATAAATAAAAAATATTATTATTATTATTATTATTTATTCATGTAATATTTTTTTTTAATCTCTTTTCAACGACTTTGAAGCGCCTTATGTTGAAGAAGCAACATTTCAAGTTGGCTCACATAGAAGGCTTCCCTTATGGTAAAAGAAAAACAGAAGAGAGTAAAGATAGGTAATTGGAGAGGAGGAGTTTGAAAGGTAGAAGGGACTTGAGGAAAGGAAGACTAAAACAGAGAAGACATTGAACACTTAGTACCCCTGTGCCAATAGGGAAAAAGCTGTCCAAGGGCTAACCCTGAACTGGGAGATGGGAAATAAATAAACCAATTCAACCCACTAAGTGAAAGCCTAGCTGGAGGTGGTGGCTAATTATGGGAAGAGTCATCCACTCTCATGCCGATATTAGCATAGAGTATATTAATAAAAATAGGAAATAGAGGAACAGCATCTGTAAGGTTAGCGGAACCTACAATGTTTACATAGTATGCAAACTAACATAGGTAATAAGGGGCTCTTAGGCCTGTTTCGCACATCAGTTTTTAGCCGTCAGGCACAATCCGGCTAATATAGGAAAAAACGGAAAATGCCTGAATTGTGTAAAAATCCAGATACGGTCGCCGGATTCGGTAATTTCACCTCACGTTTCATACCTTTTCCACCGGATCAGGGGCTGTGCAGTTTTCCGCCAGACAGAAAAAACGTTCCTCTGTACGTTTTCTCTGGCCGCTGGAAAACTAATTTTGGACGGATCCGGCAAAAAACGGATGAAACGTGAGGCCATCAGGCGCAATCCGGTGCTAATACAAGTCTATGAGAAAAAACAGATCCGGCAGCAACTTTTGCCGGATCCGTTTTTTCCAAACTTCACCGGATTGTGCCTGACGGCAAAAACCTGATGTGTGAAAGGGGTCTAACAACAATTCCGTATGAGGAAGGGAAAGCAACTCATGTGAGGCTACAGCTCCAGTCCTTGGTAAAAGAACTGGCAAGGCCATCCAGTTAACTAATGAAACAGGTGGTAAATCAAGGGTCAAAAGAAACCTAGAAGATCTTGGAGCCCCTCTTTTTTTTACCTTGAGCTGGAGTGGAGACCCCAACCTTTATTGAATTTTTATCTCTAAGGCTGGGTTCATACTGCGTTAAAGCAGCCCGTTCAACACATGCGTTAAACGGACTGCATTAACGCAAGTGCCGAAATGCGATCGCACTAGCGCAGATAGTGCTAGCAGATGCTCTATCTGTGCTAGCGGTGATGGACCCAGAAACGCTGCAGCCCAAGTCCAAGGGTCCATCATGCCATTATGGCATGCGTTGGCAATGCGCCCGAAATAGGGTTTAATGGCAGCGTTAATGGACTGCGTTACACCGCATTATGCTGCGGTGTAATGCAGTCCGTCTAACAGACTGCCATAACGCAGTATGAACCCAGCCTTAGAGTCTTCAGGAGAGGCTATAGAAGCTTTCATTGTGGCAAAATAGCTCTTGAAAGGTCCATCAACAATTGCAGATGAGTCCCCTGAAATGCAGTATCGTCTTTGGTTTGTACTTTACGCATGACTTTATTCCTCAGTTTGGTGATGGCGTAGAAGACACATGATGTGATGTGGACAGAAATGTAAATGCTTAACATTTGCTGAAGATGGTCTGGAGGATTTGAGGGGGATCTTCTGTAACTGGGGGCTCATGTAAACCTCTGATTCTTATACTATTGGTAGTAATTTTCAGTCATACATTGCCCTGCAGAGGTTCATGATATGCTATAAGTGTGATTCCAATTGATGATGTTGAGCAAATATTTGACTGGAGGCCACATAGGAGGAATTGTTTGTGGAGGAGATTCATCTGTCTAATTGGAAAAGTCTGGCTTTGAAAGAACTAACTTCATATCTGTATGTAGCCTCCAGACTTGTAACATAATCCTCAATTTCATTCCTAGACATCAGTGATTTGATGTGAGAAAGTCAACCCCATTTCTCATCATCAGTATTATGTCTCTTAACATTTGTGACTCTGGAAATTGTGCAGGCAGTATGTGCCTGTATCAACATATTGGGTGGATCTGAAAAGCCTGTGTTAAGGGAAGTGGCTAACCTGGGACCCACGTAGGCCATGTCCCCTGTAATCTTGTTACCTGTAGCCTAGAGAGGAATAGAGCAGAGATGGGAGTCCAGAAGGTATAGCCAATCAAGATGGCAACCCCCCACGAGATGCCTCCATCCACAGAGAAGCAGCAACCTCTTGAGATGGGTCTGATACCATCAACATGGATTGAGTTTGTTCTACTACATGATCCAAAAGTGGCTGCGGTTTCCTGATGAAATGCTCTGGTAAGCCTCTGTTGAGGTTACCTTCTGGTCTCAGGGCAATGCTGTGGAGCAACAGCAGACGGCACACAACAGGATGGCAGCAAGTTAGTAATAGTGTCCAGCTTCTTGAGAAATAGCATTGTATATCTAGTCTGAGTGATACAGAATTAACTGCACCAGTTCTTTGGAGGGCATCTTTTTTTTCTCCTGCCCAAGGCAGATGAGAAGGTGAGATTGAAAAGCCATAAATTGAAGATGCAGACGTTTATAGAATCATAGAATTATAGAATGTTAGAGCTTGAAGGGACCTCAAGGGTCATCGTGTCCAGCCCCCTGCTCAATGCAGGATTCACTAAACCATCTCAGACAGATGTCTGTCCAGCCTCTGTTTGAAGACTTCCATTGAAGGAGAACTCACCACCTCTCATGGCAGCCTGTTCACCCTCATTTTCCAAAAGTTTTTTCTAATATCTAATCTGTATCTTCTCCCTTTCAGTTTTATTTGATTGTTTCCTCTGTTTCCATGTGCAAATGAGAATAAGGATGATCCCTCTACACTGTGATATCCCCTCAGATATTTGTGGACAGCTATTAAGTCTCTTCTTTTTTGCAAGCTAAACATTCCCAGATCCTTTAACTGTTCCTCATAGGACATACTTTGCAGTCCGCTCACCATCCTGGTAGCTCTTCTCTGAACTTGCTCCAGTTTTTCAATGTCTTTTTTAAAATGTGGTGCCCAGAACTGTACACAGTATTCCAGATGAGGTCTGACCAAGGAGGAGTATAGAGGGATAATTACTTCACGTGATCTAGACTCTATGCTTCTCTTTTTACATCCTAGAACGATATTTGTCTTTTTTGGTGCTGCATCACACTGTTGACTCATGTGCAGTCTGTGATCTATTAGTATACCCAAGTCTTTTTTCACACATGCTGATGCTTAGTTCTATTCCTCCCATTCTATAGATGTAATTTTCCATTTTCTTGCCCAGATGTAGAATCTTGCATTTCTCCCTGGTAAATACCATTCTATTAGTCACTGCCCATTGTTCCAGCTTAGGCCGGTTTCACATTAGCGTTTTGAGGAGCTGCGGAGGGCTGCGGACTTCCTCTGTGAAGCCCCACCCTCGGCCGCACCTCCGCCGCTAGCTCCGCCTACTTCTGCATGCGGCCTGCATGCGGCCTGCATACCTATCTTTAACATTAGGTGCGCAGGTCATGCGGCTGTATGCGGATGCTTCCGCATGAGTCGTTTTGACGATGCGGCGACCAGCATAGGACACAGCTGGTTGCAATTTCTTTTTTCTCTGCATCGTCAAAACAACGCATGTGGAAGCATCCGCATACAGCCACACGACCTGGGTACCTAATGTTAAAGATAGGTACGCAGGCTGCATGCAGAAGTAGGCGGAGCTAGCGGCGGAGGTGCGGCCGAGGGCAGGGCTTCACTGAGAAAGTTTGCAGCCCTCCGCAGCTCCTCAAAACGCTAGTGTGAAACTAGCCTTATCTAGATCCTTCTGCATCTTTTCTCTGTCTTCTCTTGTGTTAGCTATCCCTCCTAGCTTTTCATCATCTGCAAATTTGATTAGTTTACCTTCAGTTTCCTTATCTAGATCATTTTAAAAAATATTGAACACTGGAACTAGGACAGAGCCTTGTGGTACCCCACTTGAAACACTTTTCCAATTAGATGTGCAAACTTTTATTACCACTATTACTATCACTGAGCCAGTTTTGAGTCCACCTAACCATAGCCTTGTCAACCCCACACTTGGTCAATTTTTTTTTCAATAAGGATAGTATGAGATACTTTATTAAATGCTTTGCTGAAGTCAAGATATACTATATCAACCGCATTTCCATGATCCACCCAGTCAGTGATTCCATCATAGAAGGAAATTAGATTAGTCTGGCATGACTTGTTTGCTACAAACCCATGCTGGCTCTGGTTAATTACTGTATTCTTATCCAAGTACTTACATACATGCTGTTTAATAATTTGTTCAAAGATCTTTCCTGGTATAGAAGTAAGGCTCACTGACCTGTAATTTTCTCGCTCCGTCTTCTTTCCTTTTTTGAAGGTAGGGACAACATTTACCCTCCTCCAATCTTATGGGACTTCCCCTGTTTTCCAGGATTTTTCAAAGATTCTAGCTAGTGGTTCTGTAATTTCCTCTGCTAACTCTTTCAGTACCCTAGGATGTAATTCATCTGGACCAGGAGATTTAAATTCATTTAAATGAGCTAAGTGTTCCCTGACCATCTCTCTGTTTATGGATAGTGTAGATACCTTTATTCCTTTGATGGCACCGTGAAGATCAGTTGAAGTTGCGCTTAGTTTCTAAGAGAACACAGATGCAAAATAGGAATATAAAAGTTTGGCCTTCTCAACATCATTTTTGACCACTTCACCCTTTTCAATCAGTAAAAATCCTATAACATCTTTGACTTTTCCTTTGCTTTTGACATACCCCAAAAATCCGTTTTTGAAACTTTTGGTCTCCCTTGCAAGCTTCACTTCATTACTGGCTTTAGCTCTTCTATCTCTTCCTCTGCATTCCCTGCAAACAGTATTATATTTTTCTTTAGCTATGCCTCCCTCTTTCCATTTGATATACATTTCATTTTTCCTTTTTAACAAGTGATTAAGTTTTGTGTTCATCCATCCTGGTCTCTTTAAATGTTTCCTTCTTTTCAGGATTGTTACAGATTGTGCTGGGAGAATTTCATTTAGTTAGCGAAATCTCCCATCCTTCTTGGACATTTATGTGCTTTAGAACATCCAGCAATTGGACCTTCCCTACCCTCTTTCTGAGTCCATTAAAATCTGCCTTTCTGAAGTAAAGCCTTAAAGTCTGAGTCCTCGCTTGTGTTCCTCCTCTTGTAATCCAAAATTTGAGGATAGCATGATTGCTGCCTCCTAAATTCCTGGCCACCTTTACTTCCTCAACCATTTCTTCCCTGTTGGTAAGAATTAGGTCCAAGATTGCAGATCCTCTTGTTTGCCTTTCTACCATTTGAAAAATAAAGTTGTCAGCAAGAGAAGATAAGAATTTTCTGGACCCAGTACTTTTTCCTGAGATTCCCACTAAATATCTGCATCATTAAAATCTCCCATTATCACTATGTCATACTTTTTTGAGGACAGAGACATCTGATGTAAAAAGAGTTCATCCATATCTTCAGTCTGACCAGGTGGCCTATAGTAAACACCTACAATAGTGTCCTTTCTGTTCTTCTCTCCTTGAATTCTTACCCAACACTTGAGAGAGCTGGAGCTCACAGTGTGTCTTCACTATGGATGAGTGGACCTGTGGAAGTTCAGGTTCTCGTACCTGACCCGAACTTTAGTCCAAAGTTGAGTTTGAGTACCAGAACTGTACTTGAACTTGAACCAGAACCTGAACCCTATTGAAAACAAAGGAGACCAGAACTTTGGATCTGGAATAAAATTATCTCTCTCTGCAATATTCTTCCCCCGGAAACTCCAAAGATTGCAATAGACTTACGGGAGAAGTCCATGTTCAGTGTTTAGCATCGGACACTAACTGTCCGGTACGAACCCTGAATTTTCAAGTTCGGATTCGCTCATCTCTAGTTGTCACTCCACCATAACCAGGACATATAACACACTGAATTAAAAAAATCAAAAACTTGTCTGTAATCCAAAATTATATTGATAAAAACTGCAGCTCATCTAGCAAAGTATAAGGCATCATTTTTACCATACAATGAGCAATTCCACAATATACGTATAATAAACGGGTGTAAAAATGTTAGCAAAGACTGCACTTTATTTGTAGCTAACAGGTGTAATTAGAAAATGATATACTCTGTATTACTTGTAGTTAAACAGGTGTAATGCGGCACTCCTCTCTTTCCTTCTCTCTCCATTTTCTTCTCCCCTGCCGACTGTCAGTGGTGTTGATTGAGTGGATTAATATATTGAACTGTTTATTTTTCCCACTGTTGGAGCTAAGCCGTGTGATTAATGATACAGAGTGAGTGGGGTGAGAGTTACAATGGCACAAGAAGGCGGGAAGGGGCCACATCCTGGGAAATATGTAACGCTACCAATGATATTGATAAGAAAACAAAGAAGGGGAATAATCAGAAGAGACTGGTGCGAAGAAGCGAGGCGGAGAGGTGGACCGCTGCAAACGAGAAGAAAGTACTCCGGGCTATATCAGCAAATAGAGAAAAACAAACATGAGAGTGAAATATATTAAGAGACTTATGAAGTGTGATGGAGAGTTTACGGTACAGGTTACACATGTACTATCTAAATATATACGGTAGTACATGGAAGTGGTAGAGAACCCAGAGCCAGACATGAACCTCAGAGCAACATGGGTACCAGACGAGAAGACACTGACACCAAGGCAGACTAGTATCTATGTGTCCAACTGGTTGGGTTTGGGGTATTATCGTATTATGATGGGAAGCGAGTGATGTAGAATGGAATTAGTTCTTGTAGGATCTGATAATTGCTTACAGCGGATCATGGTCTATAACGGTTCCTATCATAAAAGAAGGTTGGAAGCTACAAGAAGTTCCTCATTTTGTTTTAAAAAAAATGTATCCAACTAACTCGATCACTAACTATTCGGTTGTCACCCAAGACTTTTATAGCTCCAATTAACCATAAAAGGGTGCTCAACATACAGTGGGGCAAAAAAGTATTTAGTCAGTCAGCAATAGTGCAAGTTCCACCACTTAAAAAGATGAGAGGCGTCTGTAATTTACATCATAGGTAGACCTCAACTATGGGAGACAAACTGAGAAAAAAAAAATCCAGAAAATCACATTGTCTGTTTTTTTAACATTATATTTGCATATTATGGTGGAAAATAAGTATTTGGTCAGAAACAAACAATCAAGATTTCTGGCTCTCACAGACCTGTAACTTCTTCTTTAAGAGTCTCCTCTTTCCTCCACTCATTACCTGTAGTAATGGCACCTGTTTAAACTTGTTATCAGTATAAAAAGACACCTGTGCACACCCTCAAACAGTCTGACTCCAAACTCCACTATGGTGAAGACCAAAGAGCTGTCAAAGGACACCAGAAACAAAATTGTAGCCCTGCACCAGGCTGGGAAGACTGAATCTGCAATAGCCAACCAGCTTGGAGTGAAGAAATCAACAGCGGGAGCAATAATTAGAAAATGGAAGACATACAAGACCACTGATAATCTCCCTCGATCTGGGGCTCCACGCAAAATCCCACCCCGTGGGGTCAGAATGATCACAAGAACGGTGAGCAAAAATCCCAGAACCACGCGGGGGGACCTAGTGAATGAACTGCAGAGAGCTGGGACCAATGTAACAAGGCCTACCATAAGTAACACACTATGCCACCATGGACTCAGATCCTGCAGTGCCAGACGTGTCCCACTGCTTAAGCCAGTACATGTCCGGGCCCGTCTGAAGTTTGCTAGAGAGCATTTGGATGATCCAGAGGAGTTTTGGGAGAATGTCCTATGGTCTGATGAAACCAAACTGGAACTGTTTGGTAGAAACACAACTTGTCGTGTTTGGAGGAAAAAGAATACTGAGTTGCATCCATCAAACACCATACCTACTGTAAAGCATGGTGGTGGAAACATCATGCTTTGGGGCTGTTTCTCTGCAAAGGGGCCAGGACAACTGATCCGGGTACATGAAAGAATGAATGGGGCCATGTATCGTGAGATTTTGAGTGCAAACCTCCTTCCATCAGCAAGGGCATTGAAGATGAAACGTGGCTGGGTCTTTCAACATGACAATGATCCAAAGCACACCGCCAGGGCAACGAAGGAGTGGCTTCGTAAGAAGCATTTCAAGGTCCTGGAGTGGCCTAGCCAGTCTCCAGATCTCAACCCTATAGAAAACCTTTGGAGGGAGTTGAAAGTCCGTGTTGCCAAGCGAAAAGCCAAAAACATCACTGCTCTAGAGGAGATCTGCATGGAGGAATGGGCCAACATACCAACAACAGTGTGTGGCAACCTTGTGAAGACTTACAGAAAACGTTTGACCTCTGTCATTGCCAACAAAGGATATATTACAAAGTATTGAGATGAAATTTTGTTTCTGACCAAATACTTATTTTCCACCATAATATGCAAATAAAATGTTAAAAAAACAGACAATGTGATTTCCTGGATTTTTTTTTCTAAGTTTGTCTCCCATAGTTGAGGTCTACCTATGATGTAAATTACAGACGCCTCTCATCTTTTTAAGTGGTGGAACTTGCACTATTGCTGACTGACTAAATACTTTTTTGCCCCACTGTATAAGGAGCCTTAAAGGACAAGTATCCCATTTTTGGGGTTTTCTGTATATAGCTATGGGAACAGCTACTTTGCCTGAACTCCTGCTCTGTTAACAGTTCAGAGACATGCTTTACATCAGCCACATGGACTTCGAACACTTACTGTACATCTTCATGTACCTTATTGGTTTCTATGGAAGAATTTAGTGTGCATGTTCTGTGACCTGTGCAGTGGTCATTGTACAGAGAGGTGGGGAGGGAAAACTGTGATCATCAGCTGTTGTGAATGAAGGACTCTGTGTTATATTTTTGTACTTGATGCCTTTCATTGTAATGCTGTGCGTGATGATAAAAAGATGACAGCTGAGAAGTGATCTCCACAGAACAGAAAGTGCCAATTTATTATTGATGCTCAACGACTAATGTGAAAAGAGCAAAGCCATTGTGCAGGGATGGGAAGGAGGTGAGCTGTGGCCATTACCTCCTGTGAATAGTGGATCCTGTAACATCTACTTCCAGCTTTATAACAGAGGTATTACCTTTTATTGAAACCCTGACTGTGATGATAATGAGGTGAATGCTGAGAATTGATCTCTGTAGAAGAGCAGGAAGTCTCGGTCTCTCGTTAGCCTCAGTGGTCAGAGTGAAAACTATGTGGTGAGTGGCATCTTAGTGTCTGGAAGAGCCGGCACAACTCCTCGATTACTGTATACTTGAAACGGCTCATTGATCCGAGTGCAGCTGTGTCGAGCACTTATATGATATCGCTCCACAGAGCTTGGGTAGTCTGGTATGGGAAACGTCCACTGTGAACTTAATAATTGATGATCCGTTGGTACTTGTATGCTCTTCCACAGATAAATGGTCTATGAACACCATTTTTAAGGGATAGGAGGTCCCAATAGTACATATTGGGCCTAGCTGGTCTCTTGCCCAAAGTATCCTTTTCTTTCATTAATCCATGTTGTAAGTCCTCTTATCGCTCCTTCTGACAGCACAATCTGCCAAGTGGGACCCATGTAGGTGGCCAAGTCTGTAAAAGAGAAGAATTGTTTTGCTTTGCCAGGTCAATGCTGCCAAAAAGACCTTCACTTGGTGAAGCAAAAAGCATTACACATACAGTCGTGCTCAAAAGTTTACATACCCGAGCAGAATTTTTGCTTTCTTGACCTTTTTCAGAGAATGATAACACCAAAACTTTTTCTCTACTCGTGGTCAGTGGTTGGGTGAAGCCATTTATTGTCAAACTACTGTGTTTTCTCTTTCTGAGCTGGTAATTACATTTAAAAGCTTCCCCAGACTGGTGTCCATAGATTGGGACTCAGTCCTTTTGTCTGCCCTTATTCACACACTGAGGTCAACTCTGACACATGGTAAGGTTTTTAATATTAGACAGTGTAGGACCGTCCCGATCAGAGTTACCTTGTCATAGTGGGATAGCTTTTATGTTATTTTTGATCAAAATTAGTATTACTAAGAACCCTGAGTAATTTAGATGCACTTTTGCTTTTTATTTATTTAGTTCCAGCAGGGTTTTTTGCTCACTTTGTTTCTTGTAGGTTTTGTGCACTTTATGGCCGATGTGAACCTGTGTTTATGTGCTGCATGTATACCAACTTAATCCAAGCTCAATTTTTTTTCTTGATTATACGTTGTGAGGCTTATCAGTGTATCGAGTATACTGTGCATCATATAAAGTGTGCTTATTATCAGTGTGTGGACTAGGGGTCTCAAGCACACGGCCCCGTAGGAGATTTTTGCTGTCAGCTGCCGGGGTCACCTGTCACTGCCTGTACCCGGCCAGAAGGATCTCCAAGCAAGAGGACTGGACTCAATATAAGTGACATGGCAGGAGGTAAGCGCTATGAGGGACATTATACTGTATAAAGGGGGCTGTGAGCCATCGTTCTGTATGGGAGGGAGCTGTGGGACCATCATACTGTATGTAGGGGCTGTGGGGACCTAATACTGTATATAGAGGAGCTGTGGTACCATTATATTGTACATAGTTGGACTATGTGGCCATCATATTATATAGAAGCGACTCCAGGGCCATCATTCTGTATGTAGAGGAGATGTGGCGCCATCATAGTGTTTGTAGGGAGCAAGTTGTGTGGGAATCATACTATATATATGTAGGGGCCATCATACAGTATATAGGGGAGCTGTGGAGCAATCATATAGTATGGAAGTGGCTGTGGGGGCCTCCTATTGTTATGTTTTTGGCTGTGAGATCATCATACTGTATGTTGGGACCTGTGGAAGTCATCTTACCTTATACAGGGGAGATGTCAAGCCATGATACTATATATAGTGGAGCTATGTGACCATCATATTGTATATAGGGAGGTATGAGGTCACAGTACACTAGGCATCGTAATGCAACACCACTTACTTGTATGACCCTGTGATGTAGCAACTACACAGAGCGAACTTTGGCCACACGACCTCTGTCATGCCATGCAGGCCCAACCTAAATGTAACAATACAGCCTGT
This sequence comes from Ranitomeya imitator, assembly GCF_032444005.1. Classification (NCBI taxonomy): domain Eukaryota; kingdom Metazoa; phylum Chordata; class Amphibia; order Anura; family Dendrobatidae; genus Ranitomeya; species Ranitomeya imitator. The sequence goes on from NC_091285.1 coordinate 637,782,972, forward strand.
GCCATAACAAGATCTTAGTTTGAGACCCCTGATATAGAGCATACTGCTCACCATTATAAAGAGTGTACATCACTGCAGGATACACTATAGAGTATACGGCTCATCACAGATACTACTGATTATTATACAGTGTGGGGATGATGAGTGTACGCAGATACTACGGATTATACAGTCATCATGGCCAAAAGCACTGGCACTCTTGAAATTGTTCCAGAAAATGAAATATTTCTATCAGAAAATTATTTCAGTTACACCTGTTTTGTTATACACACGTTTATTTCCTTTTTGTGTGTTGGAACAATAAAAAAAAGAAGCAAGTTAAACATATTTTCACACCAAACAAAACTGTTGGCACCTTTCCATAATTGTGGGTAAACAACTTTGTTTCAAGCATGTGATGATCATTCAAACTCACCTCTGGCAAGTAACAGGTGGGGGCAATATGAAAAATCACACCTGAAACCAAAAAGAGGAGAAGTTAGCTCAATCTTAGCATTGTGCGTCTGTGTGTGCCACGCTAAGCATGGAGAACAGACCAGAAAGAGGAGAAGAGAACTGTCTGAGGACTTGAGAACCAAAATTGTTGAAAAATGTAAAAAATCCCGAGGTTACAAGTCAAGCTCCAGTGATCCTAATGTTCCTTTGTTCATGGTGTGCAGCATAATCAAGAAGTTTACAACCCATGGCATGGTAGCTAATCTCCCTGGATCTGGATGGCAGAGAAAAATTGTTGAAAGGATTCAACGCAGGATAGTCCAAGCCCAAATCCAAAAATAAAGAAACGTTTCGGTCCAGGATAAGCAGCACGTTCTGCAATCTGTCTGACTGATGAAAGTCGTTGTAGGAACGAAACGTCTTCTTTATTTTAGGATTGCCTGCACAAAATAAAATGATTTGCTTACAACATTTACCTGAGTGCCAAGTTTTGTACAAGAACACTTTTGACCATGACTGTAATAAAATCTTTGGATGATGAGTGCACACAGATGCTACCGATTAGTTTTCAGTGTGTGGATGATCAGTGTACGCAGATACTCGGCATCATCATATAGCAGCATATTTACTATCAGTGCCTTCTGATATTTGGCATGAGCACACAGTACAGTTTACAATCCCTCCCCCCAGTCCCGGAATCTCAGTTGGTTCATACCTTCAGGATTATTTACTTACTATTAAGTGTTTCTTGTGTTTCTTATCTGGTTAGACAGGAGACTCTGGAAATAAACATTCAGCAGGTGGCTGTTAACCCTTCACTGTTCTTGACAGATGCTTGCCCATATTAAATAATGCACATTTAAAAGTGATTTAATTGCTAAAGATGTGGATCTAGAACATCAGTGTGTAGCGTATGTGTATCCCTTCATGAGTGGTTCCCACTTAAATAACACTTTAGCAGATCAATGTGATTCCAACAGATCAACTTTTTCTAATCACAGCCGCAGATACAGCAGCACTTGACGCGTTTTGGTTATTCTTACTTTAAAAGCCATAGCATACTTATCGGTTTCTGCGTGTGTGTCCCAATCAAATTGTATTTCAATTGTTGTTCTCAGATCAAGTGATTGGAGCGCAGGACATTTAAAGCCCTGTGGGATATCTGAGTATACCAGACCCCCTGAGGAAGCCAAATCTAGAAACGCGCGTTGGGGATTATGTTTCTATGATAACTTTGCAGATTGCATTACACTATGGGAAAGAGAATTCTCTTCATATATGTTATGACTCTGTTGCTGGATGTCCCAGGGCACCCTAGTTCGCCTTGATCCCTGAATTACTTCTGATGGTGAAGATGCCGGGGCCATGTTCCTTGCCTTAGCTCCTGAATCTGCCCTCAGTCTGTACCCTTTCCCCACCCAGGGAAGAGGGGAGTAGTAGTGTACCGTAATATACCAACACAACTAACAAGGTAATACAAACAGGGATAAAGGAAAATACCAATCACGCAAATATACACACACATATAACAGAGGAATGCACCGGGGAGTGGAGGATGGGGTAAAACCAAAGTAGGAGAAGGAGGGGAATTAGCACACACCCAAAACCTAGAAACAGTCTCAGATAAATCCACCAAACGCCTTCTAACACAACAACCACAATCAACGATCTCCTAACCAATGCAGCATAAGCTAGCTCTGGCAATGAGTTCTAGTCAGGGCTTTGAAGGGGCAATTTGCATATTTTCCTGAGGAGCATTGCTGCTTAAAAGTCTCCTCATGTCAGCATGTCAGGTTTGATTTGTCAGTCTCCGCAAGGAGAAACATTACCCCTTGGGTTTCGGTTTAAGAAACCCTTTTCAAACAGTCGATGGGCAGAGAGCACTTGTGGGCATGGGCATAAAACAGCACCTGGTATATGTGCTTCTGCATCAACTGAGTGTGCAGTGGATATTCCTCTTATTATTACTCGGGACTCCGATTCCACTTGCACCTTGCAGTTAACAAGTGTGTGCACTCCGTATTTTGTACTTGTATAAAATATACTGCATATACTTGTATATTTGTACAATTGTTCTGTCCCCTTCAGTATTCATTGGCCCATGGAAACAGGCCAGTAAACAATCAACGTGTATATAGTTGTGTAGTGCTTTCATTGCACATCTTAATACACCATTAGATATAAGCAAATAAAGTGACGTAAACCATGTACCAAATGTAACGTGGCATGGGGCGGTAGCTATGGGCGAGGTACTCGTCTCTTGCTCCCCGAGACGTTACATGAAAGTGGGGGTCCTGGCTGGGTGTGTGGACTTGTCCTGTGAGGGCGCTATGGTCGTGCAGGCCGCATGTAACCGATGATGCTGGTTTGCCAGGATAGTTCAATAAGGGAGACCACCATTTAAAAATAAACTTTTTACTGAACGGGAACTTGGTAGGGAATATATTCAGGAGATAGCGGACACACAACCTTATAAACGTTTATTCGCAACTCCAAGCATTTTCCACACAGTTTCAATTCTTTCCTTCTTACTCTCTTTACTTGTCCTCTGCATTCACTGTTTCACACTACTTATCCACAACCCTGCTCGACACTACAGTTTTCTTTGGCCAGAGTCTTTTACTCCACCCGTGGTTCTGCATCTTCTTTCCCCTTAGTGGAGCTATGGTGCCAGTATGAACGATACTTCTCTTCTCTAATGCTGACGTTCTAGAACTCCCTCCTGGGGCACTCTGTACGTCTCACGCACTCCATCCTGTCTAGGCCCATTTCCTTTTCGAGTTATAAATTCTGGGCCTCACTGCTAGGCGTCCTCTTGCAGAACCCGTCTCCGATAAATAACTTTCTCAGTCACTTCTGTGCCGGATCATCCTATCTTTTCCCTATGGTCTCCTCTCACCACGGGACACCCAAGCATGAGGCACTGCTCACATTGGGCAATAGATTTTTTTATCTATGCACTCCGGGCCCTATCTGACTAGCTATCAGTAAACTGTCACTTTCCACTCTGGGCTAGTGTCAAGCATTAACTCTCACAATCCCGATTGTCAAACCACACACATTATTGACATCATTAACACAAGTCGCAATACACTTTAAACATCATATTATGACAATTTACATTTTCGTTGAGGAGGAACGTGGGCAATATGTCCATCTCCTTACACATCCACTATATCAATACAAAATTCAAGACGATGACTCAGATCCTGTTTGTTGGCTCAACCAGTAAATGACTCAAGGGATTATATTGCAAACAGTCTCGTTATGTCTCGTAAAACAATGAGATCTAGTGGACAATGTCATAAATGAAATTAAAAATAGCCGCCACATAAAGGGGAAAGAAAAAGACAAGCCTAAATAAAACAGCAGATGACAATCCATTTCATGATTTGCTGATTCACATCCCCAGCAACACTGTCATAGGGCGATAGATCCCAAGAAGCAAAGAATGTATTGAGTAACCATTTATCACCAGGGTTCTTTAAATGAAGGAATGGCCTAGGCTCCTTTCATTACACAGACTGAGGCCTTTATTAGTGTGAAAGCTGGAGGTGACAGAATGAACAGTACAGATCACATTGGCATTCCTATGAGGTGGAGGCTTTAAAGGGGTTATTCGGGACTTATTTTTTGTACAGTGTGCCTAACTACCAGCCTATTGTGCCCGTCGCCCATCTCTGCTGGCACAGAGTGGTCACAGACCGCTCCTGCCGGTGATTCAGCGGCTTCTGCTGACGTCATATCAACAGAGCAGCGGCTTCTTTTCCGCTCTGCTATGTTGATGGGGCTTGACTGCGGGAAGCCGGCTGTCAATCAGTAGTTGTACCCCATCGAAAGAGCAGCCCAGAAGAAGAAGAGCTGCTCTGTTGAAGTAGAGCAGCTGAATCGCTTGGCAGGAACAGCAGGTGACCGCTCTGAGCCGGCACCGAATACAACAGGCAGGTAACTAACTACCTGTTTGATAGTTTTTAGTCACATAGAAAAAAAAATCAGAGATAAACTCTTTAAGGTTTGTCATACACATTACTTAAATCTTAGTAAAATCCAATAATTTAGTTGGGACTGACTGGGATGTCCCTACTCTCCCCCAGCCGCAGATGTTGAGGAAAAGAAGGATCGGCATAATATATTTCTCTTTAGAAATAAAATAAGCTGCTACATGTGTATGATGGAGGTGAAGGTAGGAAACAATGGATGTTGGCTGGAGGAGCATCCACAGACAACTAATTAAAGGTACCTTCATACTGATCAACTTTCTAATGATCACGACAAGCGATACGACCTGGCCGTGATCGTTGGAAAATCCTTGTGTGGTCGCTGGAGAGCTGTCACACAGACAGCTCTCCAGCGACCAACGATGCCGAAGTCCCCGGGTAACCAGGGTAAACATCGGGTTAAGGTACCTTCACACTAAACGACGCTGCAGCGATCCAGACAACATCCGGATCGCTGTAGCGTCGCTGTTTGGTCGCTGGAGAGCTGTCACACAGACAGCTCTCCAGCGACCAACGATGCCGGTAACCAGGGTAAACATCGGGTTACTAAGCGCAGGGCCGCGCTTAGTAACCCGATGTAAATGTTAAAAAAAAAAACACTACATACTCACATTCCGGTGTCTGTCACATCCCTCGCCATCAGCTTCCCGCACTGACTGTGAGCGCCGGCCGGCCGTAAAGCAGAGCACAGCGGTGACGTCACCGCTGTGCTTTGCGGCCGGCGCTCACAGTCAGTGCGGGAAGCTGACGGCGAGGGATGTGACAGACACCGGAATGTGAGTATGTAGTGGGTTTTTTTTTACATTTACAATGGTAACCAGGGTAAACATCGGGTTACTAAGCGCGGCCCTGCGCTTAGTAACCCGATGTTTACCCTGGTTACCAGTGAACACATCGCTGGATCGGCATCACACACGCCGATTCAGCGATGTCTGTGGGAGATCCAGCGACGAAATAAAGTTCTGGCCTTCTAGCTCCGACCAGCGATGTCACAGCAGGATCCAGATCGCTGCTGCGTGTCAAACACAACGAGATCGCTATCCAGGCCGCTGCAACGTCACGGATTGCTATCGTTATCGTTCAAAAGTTGCTGAGTGTGAAGGTACCTTAAGTGTATGGCCACCAGGCGTGTGCATAGTGTGGGATGCAACGCAAACAGGAAAAAAGCAAAATAATATCCCAAGTGACTGCTTTAGAAAGTATCAATGCCTGTCTGGAAAGTAATGATGCTCCTAGTGTGCCGTCTCCAAAAATAATAATGCCAAACATGGGCGGACATGTCATTAGTGCACCCTACGCCCAGGAGCCCAAGAGGTAAGGGGGCCAGGTCTACCTCCAAAGCAGGTGCAATTTTGCATTTTAGGAGCACATGGGCTGCAAAGGGTCCATATATTATTCTTGCACAGGGGGCAGGGCTGGACTGGCCATTTGGCAATTCTGGCAAATGCGAGAAGGGCCTGTCTGGTTGTGGGCTGCCTTGTCTGCAACATTGTTAACAGAATTGATGTTCTCAAGATACCCATAATGTTAAGAATTGTGATAGAGCACAAAGTCGCTGACTCCGTCACGTACCCCCAGCAGGCCACGGGTATCATTACTATATTGGTCTTGTAGTAAATCTTACTTTCCTCCATCCAGGGAAAGATTAGAAATATATTCCATCTGGTGCTTGGGGATGGGGACAACATGGGCCTGTGTGATTTCAAATGTCAGGGCTGAATTTCAGCCCCAGTCCGTACCTGACAGGGGGCCACATCTGTCTGTGCCCACCCGTGATGCAACATGTATGCCAGCTCAAAAAAAAACAACTCACTAAATCCGAATAACTGTGTCATTTTCTCAACCGGTGTACAGGTGATGTAGTGCATGAAGAAAATCATCTAAGTGTGACTAATAAGGAGTAGACTGGGTAAAAAGGGAAATTTTACATCTTTGTCATGGGCAGAAACAAACTTGGAAAACTACCTTTAAAACCCCTTTTGTTTGCCCTTGGGTCACATATATTGGCTGGTAGGTGGTTAACAAGGCGGCCCAGGTGGTACTACTGATAAGGCATTTGATTGGCATCTTTAGGGGACTCATAAATAAATCACTTCCAGACCCTACGGATGTTTGCTCATTGTATAAACCTGATTACCTGCACATATCACACTGCCATGACAAGTTCCACAGTTCCAGGTTGCCATGGTGATGTATGACTGGGCATTCTACCAAAGATTCCACATGGACTCCTCTTCCTCATCTCCAAATATAAGTTTTTCTAACAAATTACTAAAAAATATAGGTGCGTAAACCTATCAAATAGCAATAAGAAATATAAGTTGGGCCATAAAAACAAGCCCATCGTTTTATTTGTTTGGTTTGTAGAGGAGGACACTTATCCGGCCTCCTTCATAAGAGGTTGATCAGAATGGCATCAGTTTTTCTTAGAGGTGGAGAAAAAACAAAGGTTCTCCACCTTCTCCATTCTGTTAGTTATCCGAGGTCATCGCGTGCCGTCCAATTTTTTTGAGGGGCCGATAAACTTGCATTGCAGATTTTGATCTGACACTCGGATCAAAATAGGACATTTCTCCGACTTTTTCCACGAACAACTAGTCTGAGGAATAAAAATATCGGATATGTGCACAGTCCCATAAAATATCATAGGTACTAGTACTTTCCTTGAAAAACACAGATAGCACTCGTCTGAGAAAATTGCGCAAGTCCTAACTGAGGGTCAACTAACCATGTGTTAGTCACAGATATGTAGGAACCACCAGTAAAATGTCATAGAAAATTAATTGTAATCAGGACAGATTACATCATTCTGATTTTATGAGGATTTACGCATACTGTGATACGAAATTCGGAAATGTATGTCTACACAATAATCTGGATTGGTCATTTGGAGATCAGAAAAAATACTGTAATGAGAGATATTTCGGCTATCACCCATGTCTAGTAGAGCCACATGTCACTTTTGAGGACTCAAGTTCATATATTTTCTAGAGAACATGTGAACCAGCGAGTGAGTTGTTTTCCTATTTTTCTCTGGGGAAAACTTGATTAATACATGCTATCCCTACAAGAACTGGGACCCACAGACTTGATCTTTGCCCAGAGCCTACTACTGACTGACGTTGCAGGCCATGGGGAACAGCGATGTCTTTCAGACAGTATAACAATATACTGGTTTACACTCAATGCTGCTTTGCTACAGAACTGGCAGCAAACTACTAACTCCTCTTCTAAGCAGAGCCAACGCAAATTACTCAAATATCTAAATATTAGTAGGAACGTTGGAGAACATACCCGAGGCTGCAACGAAGGAGAAGTTCCTATCAGTCTCTTAAGAAGAAGGCTTTAATTAGCTTCATCGCCTGAGGATAAGATGATGGTAATCCTATGGTAATTTAAGACTAAGGTCCCGATTCAACATTTGGGGAGGTAGTTTTGTTTTTGTTGTCTTGTCTTTTTGTGCTGGCGGATTTTGCACCAAATTTACCAAAATGGGTACATAATATTTAAAGAGTTGGTGCAAATTCAAATATGCTTTTATTTTGCCTTTTCCTGAATTTTTACAGTAAAATGTTGCATAACCCTTCCAATAATCTTAACTTTATATTGCACTTCAGTCTTCCATTGCCCCCCCAAAAAGATACGGTAGCTATATTTTGCTCTCCACTTGGGGACTGGAGTACAATTACCGGTACTCAGATATTTTTCCACATTTCGAAAAGTGTCAAACATGTGGATAATCAATACCACACACATGTTGCTGAAGAAAAATAAAACAGTCAAAACTAAATTAAGGTAATTAACTCCTTCAGCCCCAGGGCTGTTTTCACCTTCCTGACCAGGCCAAATTTGGCCAGTGTCACTTTATGAGGTAATAACTCTGAAACGCTTCAACATATGCCAGTGATTCTGAGAAAATTTTTTCGTGACACATTGTACTTCATGATAGTGGTAAATTTTGGTCGATATGATTTGTGATTATTTATGAAAATGTCAAAAATTTGACAAAAAAGGGAAAATTTCTCAATTTTCAAATTTTGAATTGTTATGCCCTTAAACCAAATAGTTGCATCACACACAATAGTTAATAAATAACATTTACCACATGTGTACTTTACATCAGCATCATTTTTTAAACATCATTTTTTTATTAGGAAGTTAGAAGGGTTAAAAGTTAATCCGCACTTTTTCATTTTTCCATGTTTCCACACAAGTTTGAAGCTGCTCCACCAAAATTTTCGGAGCTGGCGTGGGACGGGGCAAGGCCTCGGTTGTCTATCCAATTCATTAAAGATGTTGGCTTTTTGTTCGTCAGAAATGCTACTGCAGCGCCCCAGAGTCCTGGTTCGCTGCAGAAATGGTGTTCTTCCACCAGGGGGAGTGATGTTACGTCTGAAGGCAATGAAGGAGATCTTCTGTCCAGGTATCACAACCACAAAACACACTTCACACTCCAGTCCGCCAGGGGGAGCCATGCTTCTATCTATTAGGGCACTCCTCACACTTACGTAAAACTGGTGGGTTAGTTAGAAAGTTAGACAGAAGCTGACTGGAGGGAGTAGGAGATAGTCAGTGAGTCCCGACCGAGTTTGGCAGAGGCTGGTTGGAGTGGGTTCCAGCCAGCTCCAGACTGCGGCCTGTGGAAGACGAAGGTCCACGGAGCTGCGCCTGCATCCCATGCAGCAGCATCCTAAGAAAGGACACGAAAGGAATTGTGTTGCAGTGAGTGAGCAACAAAGTCATAGCAAAAGGAGAGGAACATCAGTGGGAGACCAGCTAGAAGCAGGCAGCCTCCTTCTGAAGCGCACTATCGGTAGCCAGAACACAGAGGGAGTAAGGATCTCTATGCCATTACTTCAGAGACTGGCAGGACAGTTGATTCCACGTTGGCTGCCCGACCATATACCCAGGAGGCAGGGTGGCAACTTGTGGGGGCCGGGGCATCTCTAGGGTCCCTATAAAAAGCCTCAGGCCACCAGTCATACGGGTTTTGTCCTATCCGTCAGGGGGACAAAGAGGAAGAGACTTAACATCTGCAATAGTTGTGAGGACCTTACCGAGTTGCTCAGCAGGGAGGTACTACAACACCCAGGCGCTAGAGGAAGGCTATTGAATTACACCTGGATAAGGGGACTCTGGATTTGCCTACCCCGTGGTCCCTACCCTGGACTGTGGATGCTGAAGCCTTCAGTAAAGGTAAAAAGACTGCAACCTTGTGTCCTCGTTATTCACTGCGCCTTACATCAACCACCACCCACCATCTACACTCTGGCAATCCCTGGGGACATACTTCACCTGTGGGAAGGTATACCATCTAGCTGCCATAACATCGCCCCAGCGGACCCCTAAGCAACGTCGGTCACCCTGACCGAATACCACAGGTGGCGTTACGAACGTTATCCCTTTAAAGACCTTTCCCCCATTTCATCAACGGACCTCCCGAGGGCCACGGACCGGGTCAGCCACCGTGACATCCCCACTGAGAACCGAAGGGCCCGGCTCCGAGTACCCCACAGCCCTTGGGGGCACTCCACTACTTCAGTCCTTGAGTGGAGTAGTATTTCTGACAAGGTACGTGCCACTCGGAAGATGAGTCGAATTCTTTAAGTGCCGCTTGCCTCTTTATGAAGTCCTCACATTGCACCCTTCATTAAAACTGGCATGCGCTACTCCAGTTTTAAAGAATTGGCCCCTGAGCGGTCAGCAAAAAAATACAGAGTTTTACCTTTTTAATCCGAAACAAGAATCAAACTTGCCAATGTAATTCTATTAGTTCTCGAAAATTCAGTGACAGCACACTGGTGCCATCCATGTGCTGTCCATGTTCAACATTGTAATAGGTGAAGTTTTGCAATTTACAGTTAAAAAAAAACTGAGTGTTTTTGGTTTTACTATTCTCTTTTGTGTCTTCAGGTTTCTTGGTGGTGTGTGAACATGATCATACAGACTTGTTCACTGTGCAAGTAGCCCATGTGTTCCTGTTTCCATAATTGTTCTCTTGTGTCTACAAGACTGGGGAGTTCCACCACTCCTCTTGGGCTATCTGCACAAAAGCTGTTCTACCCTGTATGCACACATGGATTTTTCCTCTCTGAACCCTGTTCACACAGGTTATATACAGATGATCAGGTTTTTAAATACATCAGATAGGGATTGCATACATTAGTTAGGACTGCTCTGATAAGGGTATACCGTGAAGATTGGTAGAGCAGCTTAGTATACATTTTTTGCAAAAAACGTATCAACCAAATACCCTGTTTTTTACATCTTTTACTAGCACTTGCGGATTACTGCAACATTTTTTCAAACTGAGTGTTTTTGGTTTTACTATTCTCTTTTGTGTCTTCAGGTTTCTTGGTGGTGTGTGAACATGATCATACAGACTTGTTCACTGTGCAAGTAGCCCATGTGTTCCTGTTTCCATAATTGTTCTCTTGTGTCTACAAGACTGGGGAGTTCCACCACTCCTCTTGGGCTATCTGCACAAAAGCTGTTCTACCCTGTATGCACACATGGATTTTTCCTCTCTGAACCCTGTTCACACAGGTTATATACAGATGATCAGGTTTTTAAATACATCAGATAGGGATTGCATACATTAGTTAGGACTGCTCTGATAAGGGTATACCGTGAAGATTGGTAGAGCAGCTTAGTATACATTTTTTGCAAAAAACGTATCAACCAAATACCCTGTTTTTTACATCTTTTACTAGCACTTGCGGATTACTGCAACATTTTTTCAAACTGAGTGTTTTTGGTTTTACTATTCTCTTTTGTGTCTTCAGGTTTCTTGGTGGTGTGTGAACATGATCATACAGACTTGTTCACTGTGCAAGTAGCCCATGTGTTCCTGTTTCCATAATTGTTCTCTTGTGTCTACAAGACTAGGGAGTTCCACCACTCCTCTTGGGCTATCTGCACAAAAGCTGTTCTACCCTGTATGCACACATGGATTTTTCCTCTCTGAACCCTGTTCACACAGGTTATATACAGATGATCAGGTTTTTAAATACATCAGATAGGGATTGCATACATTAGTTAGGACTGCTCTGATAAGGGTATACCGTGAAGATTGGTAGAGCAGCTTAGTATACATTTTTTGCAAAAAACGTATCAACCAAATACCCTGTTTTTTACATCTTTTACTAGCACTTGCGGATTACTGCAACATTTTTTCAAACTGAGTGTTTTTGGTTTTACTATTCTCTTTTGTGTCTTCAGGTTTCTTGGTGGTGTGTGAACATGATCATACAGACTTGTTCACTGTGCAAGTAGCCCATGTGTTCCTGTTTCCATAATTGTTCTCTTGTGTCTACAAGACTGGGGAGTTCCACCACTCCTCTTGGGCTATCTGCACAAAAGCTGTTCTACCCTGTATGCACACATGGATTTTTCCTCTCTGAACCCTGTTCACACAGGTTATATACAGATGATCAGGTTTTTAAATACATCAGATAGGGATTGCATACATTAGTTAGGACTGCTCTGATAAGGGTATACCGTGAAGATTGGTAGAGCAGCTTAGTATACATTTTTTGCAAAAAACGTATCAACCAAATACCCTGTTTTTTACATCTTTTACTAGCACTTGCGGATTACTGCAACATTTTTTCAAACTGAGTGTTTTTGGTTTTACTATTCTCTTTTGTGTCTTCAGGTTTCTTGGTGGTGTGTGAACATGATCATACAGACTTGTTCACTGTGCAAGTAGCCCATGTGTTCCTGTTTCCATAATTGTTCTCTTGTGTCTACAAGACTGGGGAGTTCCACCACTCCTCTTGGGCTATCTGCACAAAAGCTGTTCTACCCTGTATGCACACATGGATTTTTCCTCTCTGAACCCTGTTCACACAGGTTATATACAGATGATCAGGTTTTTAAATACATCAGATAGGGATTGCATACATTAGTTAGGACTGCTCTGATAAGGGTATACCGTGAAGATTGGTAGAGCAGCTTAGTATACATTTTTTGCAAAAAACGTATCAACCAAATACCCTGTTTTTTACATCTTTTACTAGCACTTGCGGATTACTGCAACATTTTTTCAAACTGAGTGTTTTTGGTTTTACTATTCTCTTTTGTGTCTTCAGGTTTCTTGGTGGTGTGTGAACATGATCATACAGACTTGTTCACTGTGCAAGTAGCCCATGTGTTCCTGTTTCCATAATTGTTCTCTTGTGTCTACAAGACTGGGGAGTTCCACCACTCCTCTTGGGCTATCTGCACAAAAGCTGTTCTACCCTGTATGCACACATGGATTTTTCCTCTCTGAACCCTGTTCACACAGGTTATATACAGATGATCAGGTTTTTAAATACATCAGATAGGGATTGCATACATTAGTTAGGACTGCTCTGATAAGGGTATACCGTGAAGATTGGTAGAGCAGCTTAGTATACATTTTTTGCAAAAAACGTATCAACCAAATACCCTGTTTTTTACATCTTTTACTAGCACTTGCGGATTACTGCAACATTTTTTCAAACTGAGTGTTTTTGGTTTTACTATTCTCTTTTGTGTCTTCAATTTACAGTTAGGGCCAGAAATATGTGGACAGTGACACAAGTTTTGTTATTTTAGCTGTTTACAAAAACATGTTCAGAAATACAATTATATATATAATATGGGCTGAAAGTGCACACTCCCAGCTGCAATATGATAGTTTCCACATCCAAATCGGAGAAAGGGTTTAGGAATCATAGCTCTGTAATGCATAGCGTCCTCTTTTTCAAGGGACCAAAAGTAATTGGACAATGGACTCTAAGGGCTGCAATTAACTCTGAAGGCGTCTCCCTCGTTAACCTGTAATCAATGAAGTAGTTAAAAGGTCAGGGGTGGATTCCAGGTGTGTGGTTTTGCATTTGGAAGCTGTTGCTGTGAGCAGACAACATGCGGTCAAAGGAACTCTCAATTGAGGTGAAGCAGAACATCCTGAGGCTGAAAAAAAAGAAAAAATCCATCAGAGAGATAGCAGACATCCTTGGAGTAGCAAAATCAACAGTTGGGTACATTCTGAGAAAAAAGGAATTGACTGGTTAGCTTGGGAACTCAAAAAGGCCTGGGCGTCCACGGATGACAACAGTGGTGGATGATCGCCGCATACTTAATTTGGTGAAGAAGAACCCGTTCACAACATCAACTGAAGTCCAGAACACTCTCAGTGAAGTAGGTGTATCTGTCTCTAAGTCAACAGTAAAGAGAAAACTCCATGACAGTAAATACAAAGGGTTCACATCTAGATGCAAACCATTCATCAATACCAAAAATAGACAGGCCAGAGTTAAATTTGCAGAAAAACACCTCAAGAAGCCAGCTCAGTTCTGGAAAAGTATTCTATGGACAGATGAGACAAAGATCAACCTGTACCAGAATGATGGGAAGAAAAAAGTTTGGAGAAGAAAGGGAACGGCACATGATCCAAGGCACACCACATCCTCTGTAAAACATGGTGGAGGCAACGTGATGGCATGGGCATGCATGGCTTTCAATGGCACTGGGTCACTTGTGTTTATTGATGACATAAGAGCAGACAAGAGTAGCCGGATGAATTCTGAAGTGTACCGGGATATACTTTCAGCCCAGATTCAGCCAAATGCTGCAAAGTTGATTGGACGGCGCTTCATAGTACAGATGGACAATGACCCCAAGCATACAGCCAAAGCTACCCAGGAGTTCATGAGTGCCAAAAAGTGGCACATTCTGCAATGGCCAAGTCAATCTCCAGATCTAAATCCAATTGAGCATGCATTTCACTTGCTCAAATCCAGACTTAAGACGGAAAGACCCACAAACAAGCAAGACCTGAAGGCTGCGGCTGTAAAGGCCTGGCAAAGCATTAAGAAGGAGGAAACCCAGCATTTGGTGATGTCCATGGGTTCCAGACTTAAGGCAGTGATTGCCTCCAAAGGATTTGCAACAAAATATTGAAAATAAAAATATTTTGTTTGGGTTATGTTTATTTGTCCAATTACTTTTGACCTCCTAAAATGTGGAGTGTTTGTAAAGAAATGTGTACGATTCCTACATTTTCTATCAGATATTTTTGTTCAACCCTTCAAATTAAACGTTACAATCTGCACTTGAATTCTGTTGTAGAGGTTTCATTTCAAATCCAATGTGGTGGCATGCAGAGCCCAACTCGCGAAAATTGTGTCACTGTCCAAATATTTCTGGCCCTAACTGTATATTGTTTTTTCACATGCGAAAATTACTGATGGTAAAAACATAATCACGGACCAATCAAAGATGAAAAATCACAGGTTTTTTTTGCATATGATAAAAATCACTGATGTCTGAATGAGGCCTAAGCTGTTCCTCTTATTTTGTCATTTCTGTCCAATATTTTGGTGCAAACTCATTAAGAAATCTGCATATAAAACTATTTTTTTCTACATTATTCTTAACTGTTGCTTCTGTGGGTCCATATTGAATCCCTCACCCTTCCTCTTACGTGGTCAGAACTTTCTTTTATTTCTGATTCCTTTTTTTCTGCTCTCTCATGTTGACCTCTCTGTTTTGCGTCCCCAGGCTCTGCCTTAGAAGCTCAACTTTTGACGGCTCCGCTCCCCATTTCTCTTCCCAACAGGTGACCCTGGCTCAGATTTGTGAGCACTTCATGTGAAATTCTAGAGGCCATGTAACAATCCGACAACTTCTGACATTGTGTGCCCCTAAGCAGGTTTGTAAAGTAGGCCCAAATGTACCCACAATGCACTTCATCCCACATGACGTTAGTGCCCTCAGGAAAGAAGGAGTGCTCTAGTGACAGGGCCAATTTTGCAGTTATAAATGGTTGTGTTGGGGTGTATTCTGCTTATAGATGCATTGATTTTAATAAAGGTTTTTCAACAATTTCAAAACTACTGTACATTTCCCAGAAGCTCTGTTCGGGGTTGTAATTTTGCCAAAAACCTTAAGTGCCCTCAGCCATGGGTTGGATATTACTGATCTAGACGACACACTACTCATTATACAAAAATTTCAATTGGGAAAATGTATTAATTCAGTCTAAGGCTAGGTTCAGATTGCGTTAGTACAATTCGTTTAGCAACTAGCGCTAGCGGATTGCGCTAACGCAATGTTTTGTAAAGGGGTCACGTTAAACGTCCCCGCTCTCGCAGATCTCCGATCTGCAAGAGCGGGGAACGGACCTCGGGCGCGCCTCTGACGCTGCAAGCAGCGTCCGCGGCGCGCCACAAAACACCGGCACATTGCTAGCATGTGCCGAAAATGGAACGCGCTAGTGATGCGCGTCCCCATTGCTGTGAATGGGCGCGCTAACGGACGCGTTGCACGGCGTTAATTTCGCCGGGCAACGCTGTGCGTTAGCGCGGTCCCTAATGCAATGGGGACCTAGCCTTAGGTTCAATTTAGACCTCTTCGTTGGCTTAGTTTTGACCAATTTAAACTCACATCTTAAGCCAAGACCTTTTTGTTAAGCCACATCCCTGTCCTGCATTGCCGACTGAGTGAGGAGCAAATACATTTCACAAATGTAAAAATCAGATAACTTATACTGATCTAACCATATAAGCCTAACATAGCAAAAAGTGTGCAAACTTCAGCGTACACCATTTCATTAATGCTTCCTTTGGAATTTACTGCCCTAGGCCTAAAGAATCCTGAAACACAATACTCATCAGTCTGCCTATAACACATACACCAGCAGGTAAAGTACATTTCAGAAGCTGCCAAAAACTGCAAACAATTTCCTGTTAAGCCTTGGGAAGAGTTACTGAAAGAGAACCGGTCAGCACGATTTTGCATGTTAAAGTTAAAGGCATCGCCATAATGGCGCTGTTATACAGATTAAATCCATACCTTTAGTGAGAAAATCTGCATGGTGGTTGTTCTTTAATCAACATTTTAAGTTTTGGTGTAATAATATTTAGGTGCACAGTGGCGGGAGTGTGGGTAGGGTCTTCGGCTGGCAGTGTATCTGCCACAGGCAGCGCTTGCACTGATTGATCTCCTGGCGGTCTTCAGTAAATCTGTGCTGGTGGCAGCACATGCACAGATTGATCTCCTGGCGGTCTTCAATAAATTGGTGCTTGTTGCGGCACATCCACCGATTGACCTTCCGGCGGTCTTCAGTAAATCAGTGCTGGTGGCCGCACTCGCGCAGATCGAGATCTCTGTTCAATTAAATCGTAAAAGGCGGCATACAGCTGAGATCTGGGCTGGTAATTTGTAGAGCTACAGTCTGTTCAGGAATGTCCGCACATATTTATTTATTTTACCCACTTATACAATTCCACCTCGCTTTACAGACATCATCATCGCTGTCCCCAATGGGGCTCACAATCTAGATTCTCTATCAGTATGTCTTTCGAGTGTGGTAGGGACCTGGAGAAAACCCACGCAAACACGGGGAGAGCATATGTAAGGTGGAAGACCAGACTGCAAGTACCTGTATTAAGCCAGGTCCGGAACTGTCCACGCTGCGTCCCATGTTGGCCGGGGGAAGGAATAGGGGACTGGACAGGCCCCATGACCCAGGAAGAGGGGGCGTGTCAAGACAGAATACAGAGCAGAAAGCGCGCAAAGGCGCAGTCAGTTTCCCACCGTCAGGGAGAATGCAGGAGGGTGAGCAGCGCCACGATGCAATGTCACCGAGACCTCCTGGACAATTCAGTAGTGTATTGAGAGTGGGAAGCGCCATGCGACCGGACGAGGGTAAGACCGCGCTTGTTCAGGAGAGCGTTAGCCGGCTACAGGACACGAAGTTGCAGTCCTCCCTGCTGGCAGGGCCAGCATTAGTGGCAGGCAGACCAGGCAGCTGCCTAGGGCCCCTGCTCCCCCAGGGCCCCCCAGCCAGTCGCCTGCCGCCAGCGCTGACGCATTCAGCTGTACCGGCATCTATGATGCCAGTACAGTTCAATGCAATGATGGAGGAAAGAGTGTCAGCTGATGTTCCCTCTCCCATCATTCCCCTCTGCCCCTGACACTGTGGCTGCGCAATGACATCATATCATCGCTTACTGCTGTGTTCCGGGCAGACTGCAGCCGCTGAGACTGAAGCCTAGCTGGGAGCAGCGCGGGGCATGAGGAGAGGTGAGGATTGTGTGTTTTTTTAAATCTATTCATAATAATCTTTATTTTTATATAGTGCTAACATATTCCGCAGCGCTTTACATTTTGCACACATTATCATCACTGTCCCCGATGGGGCTCACAATCTAAATTCCCTATCAGTATGTCTTAATGAGTGCGTACTGGACTGTGTGGCCATTCTCAGGGGGGTGCTGTATTACATTCTATGGGGGTCTGTATTATATTCTATGTGGGGCTATATTATATTCTATGGGGGGCTGTATTTTATTCTATGTAGAGGTGGGCTGTATTACATTCTATGGGGTGCTGTACTATATTCTGTGGGGGCTGTATTATATTCCATGGGGGGCTGTATTATATTCTATGTGGGGCTATATTATATTCTATGGGGCTGTATTTTATTCTATGGGGAGGTAGGCTGTATTACATTCTATGAGGTGCTGTATTATATTCTATGTAGGACTGTAATATATTCTATGGGTTGCTGTATTACATTCTATGGGGTGCTGTATTATATTCTATGGGGGGCTGAATTACATTCTATGGAGGGCTGTATTACATTCTATGGGGTTGTATTATATTCTATGGGGGAGGATTGCATCATACTCTTTGATGGGGCTACATTATATTCTATGGTATGGTGGGCTGTATTATATTCTATGGGGGCTACATTATATTCTATGGGGGGCTTTTTTATATTCTCTGGGGGGCTGTGTTACATTCTATGGGGGACTGCATTATATTCTATGGGGGGCTGTATTACATTCTATGGGGGCTGTATTACATTTTATGGGGGGCTGTATTATATTCTATGGGGGGCTGTATTACATTCTATGGGGGCTGTATTATATTCTATGGGGCTGTATTTTATTTTATGGGGGGCTGTATTACATTCTATGGGGGGCTGTATTATATTCTATGGGGGCCTAATTACCCATTCCTTGTAGATTGTGAACCTTTGCGGGCAGGGTCCTCACTCCTCCTGTACCAGTTATGACTTGTATTGTTTAAGATTATTGTACTTGTTTTTATTATGTATACCCCTCCTCACATGTAAAGCGCCATGGAATAAATGGCGCTATAACAATAAATAATAATAATAATAATATTACATTCTATGGGGGGGCTGTATTATATTCTATGGGGGCTGTATTACATTCTATGGGGGGCTGTGTTATATTCTATGGGGGGCTGTATTATAGTCTATGGGGGGCTGTATTATATTCTATGGGGGGCTGAATTGCATTCTATGGGTTGCTGTATTACATTCTATGGGGGCTGTATTAAATTTTATGAGGTTCTGTATTACATTCTATGGGGGACTGTATTATATTCTATGGGGGAGGATTGCATCATACTCTTTGATGGGGCTACATTATATTCTATGGGGAGTGTTGTGAATTCTGTGGCAGAGCTCCCTCCTGTGGTCACAAGTGGTACTTCGGCTGATTCTCTCTGTGAGCTTCTATTGGTGGAGGGAAGTGGTACTGCGGCTTCTGAGTTTCCTCCCTCAGGTGATCTGGTGAGGTCGTTAGGTGCTTCTCTACTTAACTCCACCTAATGCTTTGATCCTGGCTTCCTGTCAATGTTCCAGTGTTGGACTTGCTTTTCCCTGGATCATTCCTGTGGCCTGCTGCTCTGCATAGCTAAGTTCTTCTTTGCTATTTGCTTGCTATTTTTTCTGTCCAGCTTGTCTAATTTGTTGCTGGAAGTTCTTGGACGCAAGGGTGTACCTCCGTGCCGTTAGTTCGGTACGGAGGGTCTTTTTGCCCCCTTTGCGTGGTTTTCTTTAGGGTTTTGTGTAGACCGCAAAGTTACCTTTTCTACCCTCGATCTGTTAAGAAAGTCGGGCCTCACTTTGCTGAATCTATTTCATCTCTACGTTTGTCTTTTCATCTTAACTCACAGTCATTATATGTGGGGGGCTGCCTTTTCCTTTGGGGTATTTCTCTGAGGCAAGGTAGGCTTATTTTCTATCTTCAGGCTAGTTAGTTTCTCAGGCTGTGCCGAGTTGCATAGGCAGAGTTAGGCGCAATCCACGGCTGCCTCTAGTGTTGTTTGGAGAGGATTAGGGATTGCGGTCTGCAGAGTTCCCATGTCTCAGAGCTCGTTCTATGATTTTGGGTTATTGTCAGATCACTGTATGTGCTCTGACCGCTATGTCCATTGTAGTACTGAATTGCCTTTCACAACAGTACAGGAAGCCAAAAGTACTAATGATTCTCAATAGAGGGAAAAAAGAAGTTCTGAGACCATTTTTTTTTCTTTGCACTGTGTTTTGCCTTTTTTTTCCCCTAGACATTTGGGTGGTTCAGTACACAGGTGTAGCGATGGACATTAGAAGTCTGTCTTCATTTGTGGATCAGCTCTCGGCAAGAGTACAAAAGATTCAAGACACTATTGATCAGAAAGCTATGTTGGAACCAAGAATTCCTATTCCTGATTTGTTTTTTGGAGATAGAACTAAGTTTCTGAGTTTCAAAAATAATTGTAAATTATTTCTGGCCTTGAAACCTCGCTCCTCTGGTGATCCAGTTCAACAGGTTTTGATTGTTATTTCTTTTTTGCGCGGCGACCCTCAGGACTGGGCATTTTCTCTTGCGCCAGGAGATCCTGCATTGAGTAATATCGATGCGTTTTTCCTGGCGCTCGGATTGCTGTACGATGAACCTAATTCAGTGGATCAGGCAGAGAAAAATTTGCTGGCTCTTTGTCAGGGTCAGGATGAGATAGAGGTATATTGTCAGAAATTTAGAAAGTGGTCCGTGCTCACTCAATGGAATGAATCTGCGCTGGCAGCTATGTTCAGAAAGGGTCTCTCTGAAGCCCTTAAGGATGTCATGGTGGGATTTCCTATGCCTGCTGGTTTGAATGAGTCTATGTCTTTGGCCATTCAGATCGGTCGACGCTTGCGTGAGCGTAAATCTGTGCACCATTTGGCGGTATTACCTGAGCTTAAACCTGAGCCTATGCAGTGCGATAGGACTTTGACCAGAGTTAAACGGCAAGAACACAGACGTCTGAATGGGCTGTGTTTCTACTGTGGTGATTCCACTCATGCTATCTCTGATTGTCCTAAGCGCACTAAGCGGTTCGCTAGGTCTGCCACCATTGGTACGGTACAGTCAAAATTTCTTCTGTCCGTTACCTTGATCTGCTCTTTGTCATCGTATTCTGTCATGGCATTTGTGGATTCAGGCGCTGCCCTGAATTTGATGGACTTGGAGTATGCTAAGCGTTGTGGGTTTCTCTTGGAGCCCTTGCAGTGTCCTATTCCATTGAGAGGAATTGATGCCACGCCTTTGGCCAAGAATAAGCCTCAATACTGGACCCAGCTGACCATGTGCATGGCTCCTGCACATCAGGAGGTTATTCGCTTTCTGGTGTTGCATAATCTGCATGATGTGGTCGTGTTGGGGTTGCCATGGCTACAAGCCCATAATCCAGTATTAGATTGGAAATCCATGTCGGTGTCCAGCTGGGGTTGTCAGGGGGTACATGGTGATGTTCCATTTCTGTCAATTTCGTCATCCACCCCTTCTGAGGTTCCAGAGTTCTTGTCTGATTACCGGGATGTATTTGATGAGCCCAAGTCCAATGCCCTACCTCCGCATAGGGATTGTGATTGTGCTATCAATTTGATTCCTGGTAGTAAATTCCCAAAAGGTCGACTGTTTAATTTATCCGTGCCTGAGCACGCCGCTATGCGCAGTTATGTGAAGGAATCCCTGGAGAAGGGGCATATTCGCCCGTCGTCGTCACCATTGGGAGCAGGGTTCTTTTTTGTAGCCAAGAAAGATGGTTCGCTGAGACCTTGTATAGATTACCGCCTTCTAAATAAGATCACGGTTAAATTTCAGTACCCCTTGCCATTGTTATCTGATTTGTTTGCTCGGATTAAGGGGGCTAGTTGGTTCACCAAGATAGATCTTCGTGGTGCGTATAATCTGGTGCGAATCAGGCGAGGAGATGAATGGAAAACTGCATTTAATACGCCCGAGGGTCATTTTGAGTATCTAGTGATGCCATTCGGACTTGCCAATGCTCCATCAGTGTTTCAGTCCTTTATGCATGACATCTTCCGAGAGTACCTGGATAAATTCCTGATTGTGTACTTGGATGACATTTTGATCTTCTCGGATGATTGGGAGTCTCATGTGAAGCAGGTCAGAACAGTTTTTCAGGTCCTGCGTGCTAATTCTTTGTTTGTGAAGGGATCAAAGTGTCTCTTTGGTGTGCAGAAGGTTTCATTTTTGGGGTTCATCTTTTCCCCTTCTACTATCGAGATGGATCCTGTTAAGGTCCAAGCCATCCATGATTGGACTCAGCCGACATCTCTGAAAAGTCTGCAAAAGTTCCTGGGCTTTGCTAATTTTTATCGTCGCTTCATCTGCAATTTTTCTAGTATTGCCAAACCATTGACCGATTTGACCAAGAAGGGTGCTGATTTGGTCAATTGGTCTTCTGCTGCTGTGGAAGCTTTTCAAGACTTGAAGCGTCGTTTTTCTTCTGCCCCTGTGTTGTGTCAACCAGATGTTTCTCTTCCGTTCCAGGTCGAGGTTGATGCTTCTGAGATTGGAGCAGGGGCTGTTTTGTCGCAGAGAGGTTCTGATTGCTCAGTGATGAAACCATGCGCTTTTTTTTCCAGGAAGTTTTCGCCTGCTGAGCGAAATTATGATGTGGGCAACCGAGTGTTGCTGGCCATGAAGTGGGCATTCGAGGAGTGGCGTCATTGGCTTGAAGGAGCTAAGCATCGCGTGGTGGTATTGACTGATCATGAGAACTTGACTTATCTTGAGTCTGCTAAGCGGTTGAATCCTAGACAGGCTCGTTGGTCGCTGTTTTTTGCCCGTTTTGACTTTGTGATTTCGTACCTTCCGGGCTCTAAAAATGTGAAGGCGGATGCTCTGTCTAGGAGTTTTGTGCCCGACTCTCCGGGTTTGTTTGAGCCGGCGGGTATCCTCAAGGAAGGAGTAATTGTGTCTGCCATCTCCCCTGATTTGCGGCGGGTGCTGCAAAAATTTCAGGCTAATAAACCTGATCGTTGTCCAGCGGAGAGACTGTTTGTCCCTGATAGGTGGACCAATAAAGTTATCTCTGAGGTTCATTGTTCGGTGTTGGCTGGTCATCCTGGAATCTTTGGTACCAGAGAGTTGGCGGCTAGATCCTTTTGGTGGCCGTCTCTGTCGCGGGATGTGCGTGTTTTTGTGCAGTCCTGTGGGATTTGTGCTTGGGCTAAGCCCTGCTGTTCTCGTGCCAGTGGGTTGCTTTTGCCCTTGCCGGTCCCGAAGAGGCCTTGGACACATATCTCTATGGATTTTATTTCTGATCTTCCCGTTTCTCAAAAGATGTCAGTCATTTGGGTGGTCTGTGATCGCTTTTCTAAGATGGTCCATCTGGTACCCTTGTCTAAATTGCCTTCCTCCTCTGATTTGGTGCCATTGTTCTTCCAGCATGTGGTTCGTTTACATGGCATTCCAGAGAGTATCATTTCTGACAGAGGTTCCCAGTTTGTTTCAAGGTTTTGGCGAGCCTTTTGTGGTAGGATGGGCATTGACTTGTCTTTTTCCTCGGCTTTCCATCCTCAGACTAATGGTCAGACCGAACGAACCAATCAGACCTTGGAAACATATCTGAGATGCTTTGTTTCTGCCGATCAGGATGACTGGGTGTCCTTTTTGCCTTTGGCTGAGTTCGCCCTTAATAATCGGGCCAGCTCGGCTACCTTGGTTTCGCCATTTTTCTGCAATTCTGGGTTCCATCCTCGTTTCTCTTCAGGACAGGTTGAGTCTTCGGACTGTCCTGGTGTGGATACTGTGGTGGACAGGTTGCAGCAGATTTGAACTCATGTAGTGGACAATTTGACCTTGTCCCAGGAGAAGGCTCAACGTTTCGCTAATCGCAGACGCCGTGTGGGTCCCCGACTTCGTGTTGGGGATCTGGTTTGGTTATCTTCTCGTCATATTCCTATGAAGGTTTCCTCTCCTAAGTTTAAACCTCGTTTCATTGGTCCATATAGGATTTCTGAGGTTCTTAATCCTGTGTCTTTTCGTCTGACCCTTCCAGATTCTTTTTCCATACATAACGTATTCCATAGGTCATTGTTGCGGAGATACGTGACACCTATGGTTCCATCTGTTGATCCTCCTGCCCCGGTTTTGGTGGAGGGGGAATTGGAGTATATTGTGGAGAAGATTTTGGATTCTCGTGTTTCTAGACGGAAACTCCAGTATCTGGTTAAATGGAAGGGTTATGCTCAGGAAGATAATTACTGGGTTTTTGCCTCTGATGTCCATGCTCCCGATCTTGTTCGTGCCTTTCATGTGGCTCATCCTGGTCGGCCTGGGGGCTCTGGTGAGGGTTCGGTGACCCCTCCTCAAGGGGGGGGTACTGTTGTGAATTCTGTGGCAGAGCTCCCTCCTGTGGTCACAAGTGGTACTTCGGCTGATTCTCTCTGTGAGCTTCTGTTGGTGGAGGGAAGTGGTACTGCGGCTTCTGAGTTTCCTCCCTCAGGTGATCTGGTGAGGTCGTTAGGTGCTTCTCTACTTAACTCCACCTAATGCTTTGATCCTGGCTTCCTGTCAATGTTCCAGTGTTGGACTTGCTTTTCCCTGGATCATTCCTGTGGCCTGCTGCTCTGCATAGCTAAGTTCTTTGCTATTTGTTTGCTATTTTTTCTGTCCAGCTTGTCTATTTTGTTGCTGGAAGCTCTGGGACGCAAAGGGTGTACCTCCGTGCCGTTAGTTCGGTACGGAGGGTCTTTTTGCCCCCTTTGCGTGGTTTTCTTTAGGGTTTTGTGTAGACCGCAAAGTTACCTTTTCTATCCTCGATCTGTTAAGAAAGTCGGGCCTCACTTTGCTGAATCTATTTCATCTCTACGTTTGTCTTTTCATCTTAACTCACAGTCATTATATGTGGGGGGCTGCCTTTTCCTTTGGGGTATTTCTCTGAGGCAAGGTAGGTTTATTTTCTATCTTCAGGCTAGTTAGTTTCTCAGGCTGTGCCGAGTTGCATAGGCAGAGTTAGGCGCAATCCACGGCTGCCTCTAGTGTTGTTTGGAGAGGATTAGGGATTGCGGTCTGCAGAGTTCCCACGTCTCAGAGCTCGTTCTATGATTTTGGGTTATTGTCAGATCACTGTATGTGCTCTGACCGCTATGTCCATTGTAGTACTGAATTGCCTTTCACAACAGGGGAGATGGGCTGTATTATATTCTATGGGAGCTACATTATATTCTACGTATTAAATTTATTCTATGTATTAGATTTATTATATTCTATGAGGGGTGATTGCATCATACTCTATGAGGGGGCTACATTATATTCTGTGGGGTGGCTGCATTATGCTCTATGGGGTGGCTGCATTATACTCTGTGGGGTGGCTGCATTATACTCTGTGGGGTGGCAGCATTATACTACAGCGCCTTGCGAAAGTATTCGGCTCCCTGGAACTTTTCAACCATTTCCCACATATCATGCTTCAAACATAAAGATACCAAATGTAAATTTTTGGTGAAGAATCAACAGCAAGTGGAACACAATTGTGAAGTTAAAGGAAATTTATTGGTTATTTTAAATTTTTGTGGAAATTCAAAAACTGAAAAGTGGGGCGTGAAATATTATTCGACCCCTTTACTTTCAGTGCAGCAAACTCACTCCAGAAGTTCATTGTGGATCTCTGAATGATCCAATGTTGTTCTAAATGCCTAATGGTGATAAATATAATCCACCTGTGTGTAATCAAGTCTCTATATAAATGCACCTGCTCTGTGATAGTCTCAGGGTTCTGTTTGAAGCACAGAGAGCATCATGAAGACCAAGGAACACAACAGGCAGGACCGTGATACTGTTGTGGAGAAGTTTAAAGCCGGATTTGGATACAAAATGATTTCCAAAACTTTACATATATGCTAGCCACCTTAGGGAGAGACCCATGTTGGGCTAAATGTAGCGGGACGAAAGAGACCGAAAAGCCCTCTACTTAAAGGAAATACATAGTGGATGCTTTCCTGAAAAGGAAATTACTTGCAAGCAGCATACTTTCCGTTTCAGGAAAGCATCCACTATGTATTTCCTTTAAGTAGAGGGCTTTTCGATCTCTTTCGTCCTGCTACATTTAGCCCAACTTGGGTCTCTCCCTAAGGTGGCTAGCATATATGTATCGCTTGCTCACCGAGCCCCACTCCATACAGCCAACCAATTCCAGCCCTCTACTTAAAGGAAATACATAGTGGATGCTTTCCTGAAACAGAAAGTACTTGCAAGCAGCATAATACAAAGAATAGCAGGTTTACCCAGTATCCTTTGCAGTAGGCGGAGCTATGCAAATAATCTCTTTCCACCCCAGTCTAATCCACAGCTCTTGGAACCGCCAAGCGTGCAATGCTGCGGATTAGTTTCTAAATTTACACAGCCAACCAATTCCTACCTGTGGACACGTATTTCGGGCTTTAGGCCCTCATCAGCACAGGGCTGGAATTGGTTGGCTGTATGGAGTGGGGCTCGGTGAGCAAGCGATACATATATGCTAGCCACCTTAGGGAGAGACCCAAGTTGGGCTAAATGTAGCGGGACGAAAGAGACCGAAAAGCCCTCTACTTAAAGGAAATACATAGTGGATGCTTTCCTGAAACGGAAAGTACTTGCAAGCAGCATAATACAAAGAATAGCAGGTTTGCCCAGAATCCTTTGCAGTAGGCGGAGCTATGCAAATCATCTCTTTCCACCCCAGTCTAATCCACAGCGCTTGGAACCGCCAAACGTGCAATGCTGCGGATTAGTTTCTAAATTTACACAGCCAACCAATTCCTGCCTGTGGACACGTGTTTCGGGCTTTAGGCCCTCATCAGCACAGGGCTGGAATTGGTTGGCTGTATGGAGTGGGGCTCGGTGAGCAAGCGATACATATATGCTAGCCTCCTTAGGGAGAGACCCAAGTTGGGCTAAATGTAGCGGGACGAAAGAGACCGAAAAGCCCTCTACTTAAAGGAAATACATAGTGGATGCTTTCCTGAAACGGAAAGTACTTGCAAGCAGCCATTTCTCAAAGATATCCATAAAAAGTGTTATTTAAAGTTTGCAACAAGCCACCTAGGAGACACACCAAAAATGTGGAAGAATGTGCTCTGGTCAGATGACACCAAAATCAAACTTTTTGTCAACAATGCCAAACAATATGTTTGGCGTAAAGGCAACACAGCTCATCACCCTGAACACACCATCCCCACTGTCAAATATGGTGGTGGCAGCATCACGGTTTGGGCCTGTTTTTCTTCAGCAGGGACAGGGAAGATGGTTAAAAATTATAGGAAGATGGATGGAGCCAAATACAGGACCATTCTTGAAGAAAACCTGTTGGAGTCTGCAAAAGACCTGAGACTGGGACAGAGGTTTGTCTTCCAACAAGACAATGATCCCAAACATAAAACAAAATCTACAATGGAATGGTTCACAAATAAACGTATCCAGGTGTTAGAATGGCCAAGTCAAAGTCCAGACGTCAATCCAATCGAGAATCTGTGGAAAGAACTAAAAACTGCTGTTCACAAGTGATCTCCATCAAACCTCACTGAGCTCGAGCTGTTTGCCAAGGAAGAATGGGCAAGAATTTCAGTCTCGATGTACAAAACTGATAGAGACGTACCCCAGGTGACTTGCAGCTGTAATCGCAGCAAAAGGTGGAGCAACAAAGTATTAAAGGGAACCTGTCACCTGAATTTGGCGGGACTGGTTTTGGGTCATATGGGCGGAGTTTTGGGGTGTTTGATTCACCCTTTCCTTACCCGCTGGCTGCATGCTGGCTGCAATATTGGATTGAAGTTCATTCTCTGTCCTCCATAGTACTCGCCTGCACAAGGCAAGATTGCTTTGCGCAGGCGTGTACTATGGAGGACAGAGAATGAACTTCAATCCAATATTGCAGCCAGCATGCAGCCAGCGGGTAAGGAAAGGGTGAATCAAACACCCGAAAACTCCGCCCATATGACCCAAAACCAATCCCGCCAAATTCAGGTGACAGAGTCCCTTTAAGTTAAAGGGGCCGAATAATATTGTACGCCCCACTTTTCAGTTTTTGATTTTCCACAAAAATGTTAAATAACCAATAAATTTTGTTCAACTTCACAATTGTGTTCCACTTGTTGTTGACTCTTTACCAAAAATGTACATTTGGTATCTTTATGTTTGAAGCATGATATGTGGGAAAAGGTTGAAAAGTTCCAGGGAGCCGAATACTTTTGCAAGGCACTGTATATGTGGGCTGCATTATACTGTATCGAGGACTATGGGGAATACATTATACTAATTGAAGAACTATGGGGTGCATTATACTATGGGAAGTGAATTGTACTACATGGATGACTATGGCGTTGCAATATACTATATTAGGAGTGTATTATACTATATGGAGGACTGAGCAGTGTATTTTAATATATGGAGGGCTATGAGGAGTGTATTATACTATATGGAGGATTGAGGAATCTATTATACTATATGGAGAACTGAGGAGTGCATTTTATTATATGGTGGACAATGAGGACTGTATTATACTATATGAAGGACTATGAGGAGTATATTATACTATATGGAGGACTGAGCAGTGCATTTTAATATATGGAGGACTATGAGGAGTGTATTATACTGTATGGAGGACTGAGGAGTGTATTTTAATATATGTAGGACTATGAGGAGTGTATTATACTAAATGGAGAACTATGGGTAGTGTATAATAATATATGGAGGACTGAGGAGTGTATTTTATTATATGGAGGACTATAGGGAGTGTATTATACTATGTTGAGGACTATGGGGAGTGTATTGTACCATATGGAGGTCTATGGGGAGTGTATTATACTATATAGAGGACAATGGGGCACATTATATTATATGGAGGACTATGGGGTGTGCATTTTACATTATAGAGGACTGTGGTGCACATTATACTATGTGGAGGACTATGGGATGTATTATACTAAACAAGCAAAATGCTGCCTATTCATCAAGTGATTGGATTGTTTATGTGGGAACAAAAATCATTGTGTGAAACTGTAGACGTGCTGCTGATAACATGATACTGTATGGGGACAGATTGATCTAATAGTGATTGTTCTGTTCCCATCATTCTTCCTCAGTTGATATAGAGGCCAGGAAACAAGTGAACGACTTCAATATTGTCGATCACACTCGTTTAGCGGCCTGAATTCAGCGCATGTAAATACAACAGAAATGCTTCTGTGTGATGTGCAATATGTTAGCATTTGGGGCCCCATTTTAAACTTTTGCCTAGGGCCCCACTTTGCTTAAAACTGGCCCTGCCTGCTGGACAGCGCACATCAGCCCACGTTTGATACCGGGATCTCTGCAGCTCTCTTCACTTTAGCTGCACAGTCTTATGGACTAGGGGCTCAACGGGTAAAACCGGAGACTGCCTGTTGCCAGTAGAAGTTGGACCGTTAGTTTTGGGACCCCATCTGAGGACACTACCCCTATCGTTGCCAGTACTACAATCCCCAACGGATCAACTGCGGCTGACGAACCTAAGGACACGATAAGTTTGATAACTGGACTGTTGTTACAGTATAACTTTCAATTTAACTATTATCTCCCTGCGAGGAGCCTCTTCATTGTACCAAATTAAATTGCTAATCTGTTAACCCTAGCTCTACCTCCATTGCATCACTGCATCCCGCAACCTGCTTACATTTGGCGTAGTTGGCAGGATGCAGTCCACAGACGCAGAGGCAGCAGACCAAGCGGTCATGGGTTCCCCAAGTGCCAGCTTACCGCTGGTGGACATGCTCAGCAATCTCCTAAAGTTTACAGGGAGCAATGCTATGCAAGCAGAGATTGCTGTGATGGCCCTGTATGGAGAAGCTAGGTGTTCCATAATGTTTCGGCCCCTGCATGAGCGAAACACTTTCACCAAGGTGTTGCAAATTTTAGAGGAGATGCATGCGGACCCCACTGATTTCGAAAAATAGCGTATGCGATTGTTTAACCGTGTTCAGAGGGAGGGGGAATCCGTGACCCAATATATGAACGCGTTAGAAGAGGTGCACGTGGCGACCGCCAAGTGGGACAATGTGGGCGTCGGGCCTCCTGATGTGATCTTGAGAGACCAACTTGTAGCAGGCCTCAGGGATGTGCTGCTTAAGCAAGCTTTGCTGGAGCTCCTGCTTACTAATCCGCGCTTGACTTTCTTAGAAATTGGGACGGAAGCGCAAGAGCAGGAGCAGGGGATGGCAGCCTCGGCACGAAGGTGCGGAGCAGGGAGGCACCCACCTCGCCCGCGGCCAATCCAGGATGGGGCAGTGAGATCCAGAAGGAAA
The DNA here is from genome assembly GCF_032444005.1 of Ranitomeya imitator. NCBI lineage: Eukaryota > Metazoa > Chordata > Amphibia > Anura > Dendrobatidae > Ranitomeya > Ranitomeya imitator. The sequence continues at coordinate 637,812,786 of NC_091285.1, forward strand.
TACAGGAAGTGGTCTGGCCTCAGAAGAGCCCCTCCTGTAGCTCCAAATCCATCCAGAGACAGGACTGACCTTGAGTCTCACTTACCCACTGCGCCTCGCCAGGAAATGGGGCAATCCCGAGCAGAGAGACAACTGACCTGTTTCAAGTGTGGGGACATTGGACACTATGCCCGAGGGTGCGCAAGACAGGGGGCGGCCTCTTACCCAGCATTTGATAAACTAGTGGGCTGTGTCGCCGGGGGACAACGCCCGGAGCCTGAGCAGCCAAGGAGAGAAGGCAGTCACAAAAGTTAAATTTCCCTGAGCCCCTTCGTATAGGCTGAAATGGTTGGTCCAGCCATCCGCTGTCTAGTTGATACTGGTTCCCAAGTCACCACCATGCCAGAAACGTATTTTAGATGTCATTTTCCTGAGGCGACATGGCCCGAATGGGGCCCAGTGATCAAGGTAACGGCGGCCAATCAGTTGCCCATCCCGGTCGCAGGAGTGGTATGGATGCTGTGATGCAGTGACCACTGTGGCAGCTAGGGGGCGCTGTGCATGGAGGCATATCCGTTGTTATAATAGTGGTGAAACAGTGATTGGCAGAATTGTGAGTGGCCGATATGTGTCGCAGAGGGAGTCTGCGTGGTAAGTCTGATGCAATGTTGTTGTTCTGGGACCTGTAGTCCCTCAAGAGTGTGTATATGCATGGTGTAGTTGTAAGGGAGACTTACTAGGCTAGTTATGTGAGATGGGGGGGACAAACTAGCCACACATCCACACTCCCATCCAGGGGAGTGGTCAAGAGTATATAATGTGACCAGGGTGTGGGTCACATGTTCCTGTGTGGTTCCTGTGTTGGATTTCCTGGGAGTAGGAATCCTGAAGAGCACATGCTGGTGTGTTGGGAGGTCCTGGAACTAGGACCGGATCCCTGAATAGCGCACAGAAAGACTATGGTTCTGGATGGTCTGTGTTGAGGAAGCTACTGTCCTTCGGTGGGTCTGGACTGACTAAGGTATGCCGCCAGGCAAGTTGGGTATCCCTGTGAGGCAGCTTTCCCGGAGGAGTGGACTGACAAGGAGTCAGCAGGTGGAGCAGGAGCTCCCGTCAGGTACCTATACAGACTGTTGGTGCTTGTGATGTTCTATGAACTGTGTGGTCTCCCACGGTGACTGAATGGTGTGAGGTTCGGCGTGTTTAGAGACCGCGATCCAGTGTCATATGCGCTGTATGTGACTTGGGACATTGGTGAAGTGTACGGCGTACAGACACCCATGGTAACTGGGCGAAGTGAGAGGTCCAGCATGTTTAGTGTCTGTGAGACAAAGCCGTAAGTGAGGTATTTAAGATAAAGCTGCAAGTTAATATCACCAGTTGGTGCTTGTTGTGTTATGAAATGTAAATGTGAACTGTGCATAACCCGGTTTATGACACTTTAATAAACCGTATAGACTGTGTTTAAGCGAAAAATCGTGCCTGGCTATGTTAATCCCATGCCAAGCAAGTGTCCCCCAATACACTCAGTGAGAGCAATCTTACAATGCACATTTGCACATTACAGTGTGCGGCAGTGTTGACCGCCGGAGACCCTGGCAATGGCCCTGCAGTGACTTTGGGGATGAATGTGCTGAAAGAATTTGGGACTCTCTTGATCAGCGAGTCACCAGACGCTTTCTTGGACCAATGGAGCCCACGAACTCCCCAGAGGAAAGCATTTTAACAATTGATATGGGTTGCCAGGCCCAAGAAATGTCGAGTGAAGCGAAAGTCTTATGAAAAGTGATAGTCCCTGCTGCTGCTAATCTCGTTCTACCACCTGGTCATGCTCATGCTGCCCATACGAGCTTGTACACCCTTCGAAGGGGTGGAAGCCAGATAGAGCCAACCTTAATGCACCAAATACCCTCGGGACTCCTCATTGCTCAGACATTAGCCATCATCCATGACAGTAATGTGGTGGTGCGGTGTGTCAACCTGGGGAAAGACAATCTTACTCTCTCGCACAAGAGTGAAGTGGTACAGGTGCTGGGCATGCCGGAAGAATTGATGCAGCCAGAGGCCGTCCAGTTGGCCGTAAAACAAGGAGATCCATGAACTGTAGCCGTTACCATGACCCCAGAGCACCTGCCTGGAAGGATGAAGGCAGTGCGAATCCTGGAACAGATGAAGGCTGAATTGACAGGACTCTCACCGCAACAGCTGCAACAGGTGGAAGCTGTACTGGAGCGTTACCAGGATGTCTTCGCCCATCACGAAGATGACTTGGGGTGCACTACAACTATAACCCACGAGATACCCACAGGAAGTGCCGCACCAATCCGGGAGAGATATCAGCAGATCCCGCCCCAGATGTACAAGGAGGTGAAAAAAATATTGGCACACATGCTGCAGAGTGGAGTCATACGGGAGAGTCAGAGCCCGTGGGCAGCTCCTATCGTTCTAATTTGAAAGAAGGATGGGACCCTGTGTTTCTATGTCGAATATCAGAGACTGAATGCCTGCACGGTGCGGGACTCCTACCCCCTACCTAGTATTGAGGAGTCGCTGTCCGCTTTGGGGAAGGCGAAGTATTTCTCAATTTCTCATCTCTGGATCTGGCCATTGGCTATTGGCAGGTGTCCATGGCTGAAAACGATCATCCAAAGACAGCATTCATATTGCCCATGGGATTGTTTGAATTCAGTCGGATGCCCAAAAAGTGTCACCTTTTCTTTCCGTAAGCATATCAAGTACCTGGGACACATCGTATCCGCTGAAGGGGTGAGACCTGCATGTGAGAAAGTAGCGGCTGTACAGGGCTGGCCCACTCCGAAGACTATGAAGGACATTCGGGCCTTTCTGGGGCTTACTGGGTACTACTGAAGGCTCGTAAAGAATTTCACTCGCATCGCTAATCCGCTGCTGGAACTATTAAAAGGAGTGCCCTCTGGTGTAAAGAATCGGACCATTCAGTGGGGAGTTAGCCAGGAGGAAGCTTTCTGAGCCCTGAAGATGGCCTTGACCGAGGCCCCAATACTTGCCTATGCAGACTTTTCCCAGCCCTTCATTCTATATACTAATGGAAGTCTACATGGTCTGGAGGCCGTGCTATCACAAATGCAAAAAGGGAAGGAACAAGTGATTGCCTACGCGAGTCAGTCTCTCCACGACTCGGACCGGGACTCCGATACACTCCGTATACCCTACTGTTTGGGCAAAAAGGACTGGAGATTACGGAGCTGGAATTGGATTCAGAAGAAGACTACCTACAGACGGGTATGTCTTCCTGGGTCTGCAAACATCGACATCGGCTGCAGACTCTCCACCGGCTGGTGCAGACTAAGTTCCGGGAACTTGAACATCATGAAGCGGCATCCATTTGAGCGACAGCTGTTAAGGCCAGAGACCGAGTGTTAGTTCGAGACAAGCGACCTCTGGGCAAGTTATAACAGTGATGGGAAAAGACTCCGCATCGAGTGAAACGCCGAGTTGGATCCTATTGGTCAGTGTATGAAGTTCAATCCGAGGCAGAAGAGGGGGAGCCCACCCGAGTAGTCCACCATAGCATGTTGCGTCATTGCATGTCACGAGATCCTGAGGAAGAGGAGAGAGAGCCAGGTGCCACCAAAACACTCACTCCCACGATTCTTGACTGTGATGAGGAAGAGCCACTGGCCTCGTTCTCAGACTTGGATAGTCCACGTCCCGCCAGTCCAAGGGAAATACGTCGGCCCGAAACTCCAGAGATGACTGCTCCATTGGAACTGGACGTGCTCCTGTCTTCTACTACCCAACTCGACTCCGCCATTCAATCTGAACTACACCGTACAGAGCGGACGACCGCTGGAATACCTCCCACTCGTTATGAACAAGACCAATTTATTTGGCACCGGATTGTTCAAGAAATGGAATGGAGTGTCAACATCTACTGAAGGAACTCTCGCCCGTGGAATGGCGAGCTAAAGGAGAGGGGGAGTCTAAGGAGGAAGACCGGGCTGCGGGTACCAGTATTGAGCCGTTTCCGGAACTGCCGAGGCTGCATCCCATGTTGCCCGGGGGAAGGAATAGGAGACTGGACAGGCCCCATGACACAGGAAGAGGGGGCGTGTCTAGACAGAATACAGAGCAGAAAGCACATGAAGGTGCAGACAGTTTCCTGCCATCAGGGAGAGTGCAGCAGAGGTGAGCAGCACACTCCGCACCCAGAGAAGCAGTGCCGCAACGCATTGCGGCTGAGACCTCCTGGACATTTCAGCGGGGTATAGAGAGTGGGAAGTGCCGTGCTCCCGGACAAGGGTCAGGCCGCGCTTGTGCAAGAGAACGTGAGCCGGTTACAGGACATTATGTTGCGGTCCCCTCTGCTGGACAACGCGCATCAGCCCACATTTGATACTGGGATCTCTGCAGCTCTCTTTACTTTAGCTGCACAGGCTTATGGACTAGGGGCTCAACGGGTAAAGCCAGAGACCACCTGTTGCCTCCAGAAGTTGGACCGTTAGTTTTGGGACCCCATCTGAGGACACTACGACGGCCGTTGCCGGTACTACAACCCCCAATGGTTCATCTTCTGCTGAGGAACCTAAGGACACAATAAGTTTGATAACTGGACTGTTGCTACAGTATAACTATCTCTTTCAATTTAACTATTATCTCCCTGCGAGGAGCCTCTTAATTGCACCAAAATTAAATTGTTAATCTGTTAACCCTTGCTCTGCCTCCATTGCGTCACTGCATCCCGCAACCTGCTTACACATACAAACTCCCTGCAGATGTTGTCCTTGGTGCATTTTGAACCCAAGAAAACCCCGCTGCAAGGCTGTAATGCAAACCACTGAGCCACCATAAGCGAAGGGTTTGTTTATCTATAAAAGCGTCCCTAAGACCTATTTTGCATGATAATATATGTAAGCCCAAAGAAAAGTGTCCCCCTGGGTGAAGAAAGGGGACGGAAAAAGGATAATAACATATTAATAAGGGTCTGTTGTAAGTCTCTAAATATAATGGAAGTGGAGAAAAATACCCTAATGAAGCAAATAGATGAGTCAGCAAATCAGGGAGAAGTCATTATTATGGGGGGACTTCATCTACCCTAATATAAACTGGGGAGCAGAAACCTGCAGGTCCAGCCATGGAAACAGATTTTTACTAATAATGAAGGACAATCACCTTTCAGGACTGGTTCAGGATCCAAGGGTGAAAAGTGTGTGTGTGGGGGCACTTTGAGACTTAATTTCAACCAGTAGGCTACAAAGGATATCACATATAGAGGTTGGGCACACTTGGGTAAGAGTGATCACAAAATAATAATGTTTCATGTATCCTTTGATAAGATGTATAGTAGAGGGACTACAACAGTGTTTCTCAACTCCAGTCCTCAAGACCAACCAACAGGTCAACTTTTCAGGATTTCCTTAGTATTGCATAGGTGATAATTTCATTACCTGCTCAAGTATTAATTCCATCACCTATGCAATTCTAAGGAAATCCTGAAAACTTGACCTGTTGGTGGGTCTTGAGGACTGAAGTTGAGAAACACTGGGCCATAAGGGCACTAAACTTCAGAAAGGCAAATTTCCAGCATCTGAGAGATGATCTTAGTGCCATAAACTGGGACCATGTCCTGAGATATAAAAGTACACAAAGCAATTGGGACACTTTTATAAGCCTCCCGAATAGGACCTGTGCACGCTATAGACCCTATGGGAATAAACAGGCTAGAAATAGGAGGAAACCACTATGGCTAAATGAAGCTGTAAGGGGCGCAAAAATTACAAAAAGAAAGCATTTATAGAATAAAAGCTAGAGCGTAGTGACTAGGCATTAAATAATTATAGAGAAAAAAATGTGAAAAAATTGTGAAAAAAACCCAAATCAAGGCAGCAAAGATTGAGACAGAGAGGCTCATTGCCAAAGGAAGTAATGCAAACATATTCTTCAACTACATAAACAGAAAGAAACTCAAAAATTATAGTGTTGGCCTCCTCAAAATAATCTGGGAGAAATGGAGAAAAGGGTGATGGAAAGGCCAATGTACTAAACACTTTTTTTCTATAGTATTTACATCAATCTTATGACAGACGACAATTCTCTATCAAATATCAACTGGTTTACCCACCAGGAAGTATGGCGGCACTTTAAAAACACTGAAGTAGACAAATCACCGGGCCTGGATGGCATGCACCCCTGAGTACTCCAGGAATTAAGTACCGTGAAGGACAGATCATCATTTCTAATATTCACAGATTCCATAGTAACAGGGTCTGTACTACAAGACTGACACATAGCAAATGTGGTTCCAATATTCAAAAAGGGGCTAAAATCTGAGCCTGAAAATTATAGGCTGGTAAATTTAACCTCTACTGTGGGTAAAATCCTTGAGGGTTTTCTAAGAGACGCTATCTCACTAAGAATAATCTCATGACCAAACATCAACATGGGCCAAACTAATCTGATCAGCTTCTATGAGGAGGTAAGTTCCCGAATGGACCAGGGTAATGTTGCGGATGTTGTCTATTGATACGGTGCTACATAAAAGCTTGATACATAAAATTATAGTAATGGGACTAGGGGAAAATATGTGTAACTGGGTTTATAACTGTCTCAATGATAGTAAATAGTATTAATGGAACACGCATGGATTGTGCAACAGTTAACAGAGGGCACAGTGGTCAGTATTGGGCCATCTTCTTTTTAATTTATTTATTAAGGTCTTGTAGAGGGCATACAAAGTAGAATTTCAATATTTGCAGGTGATACTAAACTCTGCAAGGTAATCAACACAGAGGAGGATACTTAAAGTCACAGAGAGATTTATGTAAGCTGGAGGCTTTGGCTGAGAAATGGCAATTGAAGTTTAATGTAGATAAATGTAAAGCAATGCAACTGAGCAGAGGAAATGACATTTATAATTTTGTTCTAAAAGGTAAAACACTGGGTTAAGCTGTCACTGAGAAAGACTTGGGCAAATAGGTGGATGCAGTAGCGTAGCTACCAGGGGTGGCAGAAGGTGCAGCAGCCCCGGGCACGCACTCTGAGGGGCGCATCCGTAGCTACTCTACTTTTTACTGTATCAGTGTCTGCTATGGGGTCTGTGAACTAGAGGGCCCGGTGCCAACGCCGGCACCGTCCCCTTCTCCTGCAAGCTCTACTGTATCGTCATCTGCCGATACAGTTGAAAGCAAATATGGAGTAGGGAGCGTCAGTTGACATTTCCTCCCTCATCATTCTTCCTTGGCGTCTGACGTCTCCGCGCGCTAACGTCATTACATAGCGTTCTCTATGCTGAGATGTGCAAAATTTCAGAAGACAAGCTGCAGAGACCGAAGCAGCGGAGGAACAAGGAGGAGAGGTGAGTATTGTATTTTATTTTTTTTGAACATTGTGGTGGCCATAAAACTATATTGAGGACTATGAGGTGCATTATACTGTATGGCTAACTATGGGGTGCATTATACTGTATGGACCATGTGCTGCATTATACTGTATAGACTATGTAGACTATGGGGTGCATTATACTGTATAGACCAGAGGTCTCAAGCTGCATTCCTCAAGGGCTGCAAACAGATCATGTTTTCAGGATTTCCTTGTATTGCACAGGTGATAATTTAATCACCTGATCAGATAATGATTCTAGCACCTAGTGCAATACTAAGGAAATCTTGAACACAGGCACAGTTTGCAGCCCTCGAGGAATGCAGTTTGAGACCCCTGGTATAGACTATATAGTCTATGATGTGTATTGTACTGTATGGTCTTCGGGGTGCATTATACTGTATGGACTATGGGGTGCATTATACTGTATGGACTGTATAGACTATGGGGTGCATTATACTGAATGAACTATGGGGTACATTATACTGTATGGGCTATCGCCGGGGTCTCATACTGCATTCCTCGAGGGCTGCAAACTGCATGTTTTCAAGATTTCCTTATCATTGCACTAGGTGCTAGAATCATTATTTGTGCAGGTGATTAAATTATCACCTGTGCAATACAAGGAAATGCTGAAAACATGACCTGTTTGCAGCCCTTGAGGAATGCAGCTTGAGACCTCTGGGCTATCGGGTGCATTATACTGTACGGGCTATAGAGTGCATTATGCTTTATGGACTATGGGATGCATTTTGCTGTGAGGACTATGGGGTGTATTATGCTGTATGGACTATGAGCTGCGTTTAACTGCATGAGAAACAGGGTGCATTATACTGTATGGGCTATGGGGTGCAGTATGCTGTATGGACTATGAGGTGCATGATACTGTATGAGCTATAGGGTGCATTATACTGTGTGGGCTATGGGGTGCGTTATGCTGTATAGAGGACTATGTGGGGTTTATTATATTATATTTGGAGGACTACGTGGGAGCCTTTAAACTGCATGCAAGCAATTATACACTGTGAAAGTTTGTGTGAGGTCCATCATACTGTGTAGAGGGCTGTGTGGGGCCATTATACAGTGTGTGGGATATTATATTGTAGATAGACCCATTATACTGCATAGAGGGCTGTGCATAGGTCACAGTTTGGGGATCATACTATGTTGGGGTCACTATACTTTTCTGGGGCAGTTGAAGGGTGGGGTACAGTAGGGTAATTGGAGCGCCCCCAAGGGCTAGGGGGTACTCGGAGCCAAGCCCTTCGGTTCTCAAGGGAGATGTCACGGTGGCTGACCCAGTCCGTGGCCCTAGGGGTGTCCGTTGATAAAAGGGGGAAAGGTCTTTAAAGGGCAAATGTTTGTGACGCTACCTGTGGTAGTCGGTCAGGGTGACCGACGCTGCTTAGGGGTCCGCTGGAATGATGTGATGGCAGCTAGATGGTATACCTTCCCACAGGTGAAGTATGTCCCCAGGGCTTCCCAGAGTGTAGATGGTGGATGGTGTGAGGCGCAGTGAAGAACGAGGACACAAGGGTGCAGTCTCTTAACCTTTTTACTGAAGGTTCAGCATCCACAGTCCAGAGCACCAGATCACAGGGCAGGCAGAGTCTGGCCGGTCTGAAGGCAACTCCAGAGTCCCCTTATCCAGGTGGAAATCAGTAGCCTTCCTCTAGCGCCTGGATGTTGTAGTACCTCCCTGCTGAGCTTCTCGGTGAGGTCCTCACAACTGTTGTAGATGTTCTAGATGTTATGTCTCTTTCTCTCTCTATCCCCATGATGGTAAGGATAGGACAAACCCATATGACTGATGGCCTGAAGCTTTTTACAGGGACACTATAACGCCCCAGCCCCCACAGTTGCCACCGTGCCTCATGGGTATAAGGTCGGGCAGCTAATATGGAACTAGCTGTCCTGCCAGTCTCTGGAGACAGGCTTGGAGACGATAACTCCCTCGGTGTTCCAGCTACCAGCTTCTGCGCCTCAGAAGGAGTCAGCCTTTGCAGGGCAGAACTCCTTCTGGTTTCCTCTCCTTTTGCTATGACTTTGTTTCTCACTCTCAGCAACGCAATTCCCTTCAATGTCTCTTTCTTTTGGATGCTGCCGCATTGGTAAGCAGGCGCAGCTCCGTGTCCTTCTATCTAGGCCTCTGACAGGATCCCACCCCTGTCAGGGACCCTCCTGTCTGCAGCTGCTAGATGTTCCTCCTTTCCTCTGTCTGCCTGACAGGTGCTGCCTGGGTGAAGCTCAGTCAGCTTCTGCCTAACTTCCTGTCCAAACCACCAGTTTTACCTAATTGTGAGGAGTGCCCTAATAAATAGGAGCATGGCTCCCCCTGGTGGACTGGAGTGTGAAGTGTGTTGTGTGGTTTGTGATACCTGGTAAAGTGATCTCTTTATTGCCATCAGACGTAACATCACTCCCCCTGGTGGGAGAATGACATTACTGCAACGACCAGGACCTTGGGGCGCTGCATAATCATAGTGTGTGTGGAGGGTACTGCGGAAGAATTCACTGTAGGGGTATGTTAGTGTTTGTGGGGCACTTTTGTTGACATCATGATATATGAGTGCAATGAAAGGGGAATCTAGAGATTTAGTCAGAAGAAGATTAGAGGGCACACAGTACCACACAGTAGGTGCAGTAAGGCTACGTTCACATTTGCGTTGTTGTGTGCTGCGTCGGTGACGCAACACACAATGCATGCAAAAACGCATGCAAAACGCAGCAAAACGCTGCGTTTTGTGATGCATGTGTTCATTTTTATAGCGCAAAAAAATGCAACAAGCAGCGTCCTCTGCGCCCTGACGCTTGCACCCAAAAAACGCATGCGTCACAAAACGCAACAAAACGCATGTCCATGCACCCCCCATGTTAAATATAGGGGCGCATGGCGCATGCGTCGCCGCGGTTGCGCCCGACGCACCGCAAATGTGAACGTAGCCTAATAGGGACACATACGGCAGCAGGGACTCAAGCATTGGGGTATCATCAGGATAAGGCGTTTGTGCAGGTTGGGGATAGATGGAGACAGTGTCTGAAATGTGAGAAATCAAATGTGTCTTTGTTGTAATCTCTGCAGACGAGTCCTAGCTGGGAAAAATTTCTATGTCGTTCTTGGCCAGATGGAAAAGATGGGAAAAGTGAATGACTCCACCAGAAAGAACCTCAGCCATAAGTTACTATCTGTATTTCTCATACATGTTCTGCAAGACTGATATCTACCACTATATGGTCACCATATGGCATTAATATCAGTGTTGGTCTTCCTATAGAGATTATTTCAGTAACAGCGCAGTCATTTGCTGAGGTTCTCCTACATCCACTCTTAGGTTGCGCTACCCAGTTGAAATCAAGGTTATCTGGTTAGGTGCACACTCAGAAGTTTTGCCTCTCTGAGCAAAAACCCATTAGCTAGGTCTCTGTGTGGATGGCAAAGTCAATTTTAGTGACCAGAGCCAGGCAGCTGCAAAGGCAAATAAAATAATGGAATGCATTAAAAGAGACAGAGATGCTTATGACAAGAACATAGTTTTGCCTTTATGTATACAGTTATGCTCAAAAGTTTACATACCACGGCAGAATTTTTACTTTCTTGGTGTTTTTTCAGAGAATATGAATTACTATATGGTGGCCCGATTCTAACGCATCGGGTATTCTAGAATCTGTATGTAGTTTATTTATGAAGTTTTCAGAATAATGCAATTTACACACAGGATTCGGCTGGCCGGCCGCGACCAATTAACGAAGCGTGGTTCAAATTGTCACGTAGTATATTGCCCAGCCACGTAGTATATCGCCCAGCCACGTAGTATTATTGCTCAGCCACGTAGTATATTGCCCAGCCACGTAGTATATTGCCCAGACACGTAGTATATAACACAGGCCACGTAGTATATAGCACAGACACGTAGTATATTGCCAAGCCACGTAATATATTGCCCAGCCATGTAGTATATAGCACAGACACGTAGTATATAGCACAGACACGTGGTATATTGCCCAGCCACGTAATATATTGCACAGCCACGTAATATATTGCACAGCCACGTAGTATATAGCACAGCCATGTAGTATATAGCACAGAGATGTAGTATATAACACTGCCCATGCAGTATATAACACGGGCCACGTAGTATATAGCACAGCGATGTAGTATATTGCCCAGCCACGTAATATATACCACAGCCACGTAGTATAAAGCACAGTCATGTAATATATTGCACAGCCACGTAGTATATAGCACAGAGACGTAGTATATAACAGCCCATGCAGTATATAACACAGGCCACGTAGTATATAGCACAGACACGTAGTATATAGCACAGACACGTAGTATATTGCCCAGCCACGTAATATATTGCACAGCCACGTAGCATATAGCGCAGCCACGTAGTATATAGCACAGAGACGTAGTATATAACACAGCCCATGCAGTATATAACCTAGGCCACATAGTATAGAGCACAGCAATATAGTATATTGCCCAGCCATGTAATATATACCACAGCCACGTAGTATATAGCACAGCCCACATAGTATATAGCACAGAGATGTAGTATATACCACAGCCCACGCAGTATCTAACACAGCCCATGTAGTATATAGCAATGTGGGCACCATATCCCTGTTAAAAATAGAATTAAAATGAAAAATAGTTATATACTCACCCTCCGTCGCTCCCCCCCGCCCCCTCCCCGGATCCAGCCGAGGCGTTTACCGATGCTCCTCGTGATGCTCCGGTCCCAAGAGTGCATTGCGGTCTCACGAGATGATGACGTATCATCATCTCGCGAGACCGCGATGCATGGACCGGTCACCGGAGTGTCGCGAGGAGCGGGAAAGGCCTCGGCTGGATCCGGCGGGCCAATGGAGGGTGAGTATATAATAATTTTTTTTTATTATTATTTTTAACATTAGATCTTTTTACTATTGATGCTGCATAGGCAGCATCAATAGTAAACAGTTGGTCACACAGGGTTAATAGCAGCGTTAACGGACTGCGTTACACCATGGCATAACAAGGTCCATTAACGCTGCCATTAACCCTTTGTGAGCGCTGACTGGAGGGGATTATGGTCTAAACATCAGAAGGTAGCTGACAGCACGACAGAAACAGGAATGCAAGTCCTAATTCCACTGGACCCGGTGGAAAAAATACATACCAAGAAAAAAAATGAAGAACAGCATCCAATCCACGTGAAAGTATCAAATTTTCCTTTATTGTGCCAAGTGCAACGTTTCAACCACAAAGGTCTTTTTCAAGCATTATGGAGGGGATTATGGAGCGGGCACTGACTGCGGGGAGTAAGAAGCGGCCATTTTGCCGCCGGACTCTGCCCGTCGCTGATTGGTCATGGCCGTTTTGGCACGACCAATCAGCGACTTGGGATTTCCGTTACAGACAGACAGAAAGATAGACAGACAGAAAGACAGACTGACAGAAAGACGGAAGTGACCCTTAGACAATTATATAGTAGATAACACCAACACTTTTTCTCCACTCATGGTTAGTGGTTGGGTGAAACCATTTATTGTCAAACCACTGTGTTTTCTCTTTTTAAATCATAATGACAACCCAAAACATCCAAATGACCCTGATCAAAAGTTCACATACCCCATTTCTTAATACCATGTATTGCCCTCTCTAACATCAATGACAGCTTGAAGACTTTTGTGGTAGTTAAGGATGAGGTTCTTTATTTTCTCAGATGGTAAAGCCAACCACTCTTCTTGGCAAAAAGCCTCCAGTTCCTGTAAATTCCTGGGCTGTCTAGCATGAACTGCACGCTTGAGATCTCCCCAGAGTGGTTCAATCATATAGAGGTCAGGAGACTGAGATGGCCATTCCAGAACCTTCACTTTGCTCTGTTGTAGCCAATGACAGATCGACTATGCCTTGTGTTTTGGATCGTTGTCATGTTGGAATGTCCAAGTATGTCCCATGGGCAGCTTCCAGGCTCATTAGTGCAAATTTGCCTCCAGTATTTGCTGGCTTCATCTTTCCTTCAACTATGACCAAATTTCCTGTGCCTTTGTAGCTCACACATCCCCAAAACATCAGCAATCCACCTCCGTGTTTTACAGTAGGGATGGTGTTCCTTTTGTCATAGGCCTTGATGACCTCTCTCCAAATGTAACATTTATGGTTGTGGCCAAAAAGTTCATGTCACACTGCAGCACTTCAGGTAAATGCAAACTCTACTAGATGGTAGCAAAGTGGAAAGAGGGCTGAAAGACCTGCTCAGAGCAGACCAGCAGAACTGCAGCAAGGCTACCACCAGGTGGCAGCAGAAAAGTCAGACAAGTCGGGTCGATATCAGGCAGTAGCGTAGTACCAAGGGAAATCCCAAACACAGTGTCAGAGGAGTGCTAAAGGTCAGTAACGGTCTGTAGCAGAAGTACTGGAGGGAAGAGACAGAATCAGGTCAGAGCCAAAGCAGAGTCGAGTACCGTGAAATCCAAACACACAGGAACACACAGAGTCGGGGTGGGAAAAGAGGAATGAACAGACACGGGCGAAGAAGGCTAAACGAAGCAGGACAATTCAGGGTCTCACCAGAGTCAGCTACACACGCCGTAGGCAGGAAATATAACTGGCACTGAATACAGGGAGCAGCACAGATATATAGCAGACCTGACATGGGAACGAGGCTGTGAAAGTTAACCCCTGACATGAACAGACCGGGAAAAGAGAGAAAAGACCCAAAACACGGTCTGGATCAAGACAGTTCAATTTTGGTCTCATCACTGCAAATTACCTTGTTCCAGAGTTTTGAGGTTCGTCTCTGTGCTGTTTTGAGTATTGTAGGTGAGATACTTTGTGGCATTTGCACAGTAATGGCTTTCTTCTGCCGACTTGACCATGCAACCCATTTTTCTTCCAATGCCTCCTTATTGTGCATCTTGAAACAGCCACACCGCTAGTTTTCAGAGTCCTGTATTTCAGCTGATGTTCTACTACCTTTTCCCGTATGTCCGTAGACAATTTTTTTGCTTTCCCCATGACTCACAATCCAGAAACATCAGTAGCTGGATGAAAGATGCAAGAGTCTGTCTGAATCCCAGAAACTCACTCAACTTTTATGCACACACACTGATTACAAGCAAACAGGTCACAGGTGAGGATGTTACCTTTAGTAGCCATTCTAACCCATTTGTGTCAACTTCTGTGCATGTTATCAGGCCATAGGTTGCTAGATAAAAACCCTGCAGTATAGGGTTTTTGTGTGCCAGGGTCAGAGTCAATGTCAATCTGGTATTTGCTAGAGGGCAGAGCTGTTGGCTCTGATTAGCTCCATCTGTGTGAGGCAACACAGGCCAGAGGAGCCAAACAGCCAGGGAAGCTGAGACACCTGGCACCCACAGCATACACAGCAGTGCAGTCGCCCATGGCAACTGGTCGGACATGGATTGGCGTGTTTAGTGACCTTAATCTGGAATATATGGTTTCCGTCTGCGATCCGGAGGATATAGTCTACTGTGTAATGCTGTGAGTATAACATTAACACGGCAGTGCAGTCGTCCACGGCAACCGGTCAGAGGTGGACTGGCATGTTTAATGGCTGTAATCCAAAGGATATGTGCCCGGCTGCAAACCGGAGGTGGACTGTCTTGTTCCCGGCTGTGATCTGGAGGTGGACTGTCCTGTTTCCCGGCTGCAATCTGGAGGATATTGTGTGCTGTGTTTTTTTTTAGTTGAACATTAAAGAGACGTTTTGCTTTGACTTTGCTTGGTCACTGCCTCATCACTGCACAGGGTGCTATCGCTGCACTACCAAGGACATAGCTGAACTAGCGGATGCAGAGAACAGCAACAAAGGATGTTAAGGGAATGAGTGAACTGCGATACTAATACAGGTTATCAAACTTGAGGTTATTCCGTTTGGAAAAATGAAGATTTAGGGGCGACCTTATTACAATGTGCAAATATATGAAGGGACGGTACAGAGATCTTTATGATGATCTTTTTACACCTAGGCTTGCGACGGGGGCATCCTTTGCATCCATAGGGAATAAGGTTCAATCATATTCACAGAAGGTGATTCTTTACTGTAAGAGTAGTGAGACTATGGATTCGTTATTGTAAGAGCAGTGAGATTATGTAATTCTCTGTGCACATCATGTTGTAATGGTTGGTTCACTACAAAAGTTCAAGGAGGATCTGGATGCCTTTCTTGAAAAATATAATATTACAGGTTATGGGTAGGGTTGAGCGACCTTTACTTGTATAGGATCGGGTCGGGTTTCACGAAACCCGACTTTTTCAAATGTCGGGTCGAGTGAAATTGGCCGATCCTATAAAAAAGTCGGGGTCGGGGTCGGCCGAAACTCGAAACCCAATGCAGTGCATTGGGTTTCCATGGTTCCCAGGGTCTGAAGGAGAGGAAACTCTCCTTCAGGCCCTGCGATCCATATTTTAGTGTAAAATAAAGAATTAAAATAAAAAATATCGCGCCCTGGTACTAACCGGGAACCTTCCTCCTTCGAATCAGCGCTTCAAGGACCTTGCGGTGACGTCGCGGTGACGTCGCGGCTTGTAATTGGTTGCGCGACCGCCCATGTGACCGCTCACGCGACCAATCAGAAGCCGTGACGTCACCGAAGGTCCTTCAAGCGCTGATTCTTAGGAAGGAAGGCTGTTGGAAAGAAGCAGGGCGCGTCTGAGGGTGAGTATATTCCTATTAGGTATATACTCACCCTCGGACGCGCCCTGCTTCTTTCCGACAGCCTTCCTTCCTAAGAATCAGCGCTTGAAGGACCTTCGGTGACGTCACGACTTCTGATTGGTCGCGCGAGCGGTCACATGGGCGGTCGCGCGACCAATCACAAGCCGCGACGTCACCGCAAGGTCCTGGAAGCGCTGATTCGAAGGAGGAAGGTTCCCGGTTAGTACCAGGGCGCGTCAGAGGGTAAGTATAGCGATATTTTTTATTTTAATTCTTTATTTTACACTTAAATCTGAATTCCGATACCAATTCCCGATATCTTAAACATATCGGGAATCGGTATCGGAATTCCGATTCCAGATTCAGAAGATCGCCGACTTCATGGCCGACCCCACACTGGGGTCGGGTCGGGTTTCATGAAACCCGACCTTGCCAAAAGTCGGCGACTTCTGAATATTACCGACCCGTTTCGCTCAACCCTAGTTATGAGCACTAGATTCTATGATAGGACGTTGGTTTATCCAGGGAACTATTAACAGTTGAGAAAAGCCTGGGATGGGCTGAAACATCTTGTGAGGATTTCCTTGTCTTGGAATAAATGAGCATTATTCAACACGTGAGTGTTAGATCTAGATCTAGGGAACCAGTTTGATTATTGTATGTGTAGTCAGGAAAGAATGTTTTCCCTATTATGGTGTTAGTAGCGTCAGCCCATGGTTTTTTCCTTCTTCTGGATGAACATGTTGGGTTATAGGTTGAACTCGATGGACTTATGTCTACCTTAAAAACTATGAAACAGTAAAAAGATGGACATATAGCTTGCGTTTACCCCTTGAAGACCAAGTATAATGTTATGTTGGGGAGGAGAGGAGGGGGTTGTAGTTGGGAGCTCACCACAATGAAGTCTGGATCTTCCGAGGTAGGAGTTTCCATGATGGATGCCGATCCCACTGGTGAACGCAGCCAGTTCATAGGAAAAAAAATAATGAGGATCTGTATCCAGCACAACCATCCAAATGAAACGTGAAATTAATTGAAAAAAAGATTTAAAAACAGGAATAATAAACAAAATCCTGACACGTTTGTGGCGCAGAAGAAGCGCAATTAGTCATGGGATGTCATATTGAATCTCATGGACACTATATATATATATATATATATATATATATATAGGAACCAATCACAATAAAGCATGCACTAATTGCATTGCAAAGGCAAAAGCTGAAACAGAGTCTCACTGACCAAAATTACAAGGTAATAGTAAATGGAAACAAAATGAGAAAAAGGAAAAAAAACTGTAAAAAGGAAAAAGACATGCGTAAATTGCTGCCAAGTGCCAACGGTATCAAATGCAGAGAGAGAATGTAGAAATTCAAATGTGTTTATATTCAATGCATATCGAAGCACACCTGCTTCTACCTCAGGACAAATCACAATTTATATGTCATCCTATGACTAAGGGTGCTTTTGCTGTGCCAGAAATGCATCAGGCTTTCATTTTTTATTCCTGTTTTTACATGTTTTTTTCAATACATTTCACGTTTTATTTGGATGGTTGTTCCAGATACAGATCTTCATTCTTTTTTTCCTATAATGTTATGTTGTGTAATGTGAACTATGATGTATGTTAATGATGTTGACAATGTGAATTGCTTGACAGTAGGGACAGCAAGAGTTAATGTTTGGGGCTAGTCCAGAGTGGGAGGGGCTAAGCTGAAGGGAAAGTGAAAGTTTCCTGTTAGAACGGTAGATAGGGCTTGAAGTGCATAGAGAAGAGACTTAATGGGAACCTGTCACCCCCAAAATCGAGGGTGAGCTAAGCCCACTGGCATCAGGGGTTTATCTACAGCATTCTGTAATGCTGTAGATAAGCCCCCAATGTATCCTAAAAGATGAGAAAAAGATGTTAGATTATACTCACTGGGGCGGGCGGTCCGATCCGGTGGGCGTCGCGGTCCATGGCCTCCCATCTTCAAAGGATGACGTCCTCTTCTTGTCTTCGCACTGCAGCTCCGGCACTGGCGTACTTTGTCTGCCCTGTTGAGGGCGGAGCAAAGTACTGCAGTGCACAGGCGCCGGAAAGGTCAGAGAGGCCCAGCGCCTGCGCACTGCAGTACTTTGCTCTGCCCTCAACAAGGCAGACAAAGTACACCTACGCCAGAGCCACAGCGTGAAGACCAGAAGAGGACGTCATCTGATGAAGATGGGAGGTGCCGGACCGCGACACCCATCGGACCGGACCGGGACCGCCCCTGGGTGAGTATAATCTAACCTCTTTTTCTTATCTTTTAGGATACATCGGGGGCTTATCTACAGCATTCCAGAATGCTGTAGATAAGCCCCTGATGCTGGTGGGCTTAGCTCACCCTCGATTTTGGGGGTGACAGGTTCCCTTTAAGAGTCGTCTAGTGTGAGCAGTGCCACATTTCTTGGGTGTCCCTAGAAGTGAGAGGAAACCAGGAGAAAGAGAAAGCATGATCAGGAGCAGAAACGAGGGAGAGTGACTACGAAACTTACGCCCAGCAGTAAGGCCCAGAGTTTATAACTCCTAAAGGTAATGGGCCTAGACAGAACACAGTACACAAGGCTAAGAGAGTGCCCAGGGTGGAAGTTCTAGAGCATGTGTAAGGCCCCTTTCACACATCAGTTATTTGCCATCAGTCGCAATCCTTTGAATTTTGAAAAAAACGGATCCGGTGACTGATGCCGCCGGATATGTTTTTCTCTCATAGACTTGTATTAGCGACGGATTGCGATGGATGGTTACACGTTTCATCTGTCATTCGCCAAAAATTGTTTGTCCGGCCACCGGAGACAACGGACATAGTAATGTTTTTTGTATCCGTCGAAAAACGAAAAACAAATCTGTCACCGTCCGTCGTTTGCTAGAATGGAAGCCTATGGCGCCGGATGTGTCAAATGACGGAATCCGGCAACGGATTCCGTTTTTTTTAACTGAGCATGCTCCGATTTTTTTAGAATCCAATTAGTCAGATTAGCTAGTCGGATCCGGCAAAAAAAACGGATCCGTCGCATCAGTTTTTCACAATCTGCCCGGATCCGTTTTTTCAAAATTCAACGGATTGCAACTGATGGCAAAAACTTATGTGTGAAAGGGGCCTAAAAGAGAAGGAAAATAACATCCAAACTGACACCATAGCTCACCTAAGGAGAAAAAAACAAGTAGAACCGTGGGTTGAGTAAAGCACTCTAGCTGAACTTTAGTGTCGAGCTGGGTTGTGGTGAAGTAGTGATGAATAGTGAAGACAGAGGACTATTAAAGTGAGAGAAGAGGAAGGGATGGAATTTGTATGAGGAAAATATTACAAATTATTAAGGAAACGTTTGAGGACATATGTACACACTATCTACTGTACATTATACTGCCCAAGGTAATATTCAGTAAAGAGTTTAATTTTAACTGTCAGTTTCCCTTCTTGAACTGTCAAACAACTGGTCCTGGCGAACCAGCAACATTAATTACATGCGGTCTGTCTCCTCCAAACATCTGTGACAAGGTCTCCTGGTACTTTCCTGCACACAACCTCCGATCCTCACAAGATCTCATTCTCTACTCCCCTCTTATCTCTTCTTCCCACAATCGCATACAAGACTTCTCCTGTGCGTCCCCCATACTCTGGAAATCTCTACCCGAACACATCAGACTCTCGCCTACCATCGAAACATTCAAAAAGAACCTAAAGACCCACTTCTTCCGACAAGCCTACAACCTGCAAATATCCTTAGTCTGCTGATCTGCCGCACGACCAGCTCTACCCTCTCCCATCCCCTGCAGACTGTGAGCCCTCGCGGGCAGCGTCCTCTCTCCTTCTGTACTTGTGTGTGCCTTGTTTTGCTCTTGTTTATTATGCTTATCTATATTTGCCTCTTTTTACATGTAAAGCGCCATGGAATAAATGGCACTATATTAATGTATAATAGTAATCAAAAACAGGCATTCAAAAGAGCACTGATCTGAAAAAGCTTACCAATTGGCAGTCATATTGTGCCACCAGTCAGTGTGTAAATGGACCCCTTAGCTCACTAGGAGTTGAAATGCATTTGTGGGATGCAGTGTTCCTACTGCTGGGTGACTGCCTTCAACACGTAGTGGTCCTAGCATTTTTCAGCAGGGATTCTTAAATTGTTTGTTTGTTTTTCTCTATGGGACAAGAGCAGATGAAATAACTTTTCACATGAGTGCTTTTTTCCACTCATGCCAGACAAAGCTGGCAGCTGCTCTACAAGTTTTGTCACAGTGCGCTTGTTTCCCTCCCTCTACAACTTCTCACTAATGACAGCCTAACACTAACATACAAAAAAGTGTGGCCTAAATAACAAGAAATAACAAGGGAAGGTAAATATGGGGATGGAAAAGGGACAAAAGAATAGCAATGTAGATAGCAGAAAGTTGATTGGGAGTAATAAGCTAGTGACAGAACGTGAAGAAAAACTCAGGCAGTTAATGTTCTCCTGGCATTCACCAAACTTAGACTCGTCCATCATTAGCTGGTCAATATCATAGTTTGGAAAAATACGATCTAAAAAAAGTAATTATTTCACAAAGGTGTAGACCAGAGATGTCAAACTCAAATACACAAAAGGACAAAATCAAAAACTTCTACAAAGTCTCGGGCCAAACTTCATATTTATTAAAAAAAAAAGTCTACAATTAAAGATTTTTTCCTTATCTAATAAACAAACTTAATGGAGCTCTCCCACAGAAAAAGTACATCTCAATTAATTGATCTTAGTATAAAAAAAACATGTAATCACAAATGGGGCATACTGGAATAATATATGATATGTAACAGCGGTAAACACATATGGCCCAAAGGCCCAATTTATATATATATATATATATATCACACCAAAGCAAAGAAAGGAGCGCACTACCTGGACGTCCAATGCAGGTAACCTTTATTCCAACGGTATAAAAGACATCTTCACGACCGGGGGTGCTATGAAAGAGGTGCGGCAAGACTAGACGACGGCCATTTCGCGCCCGACTGGCGCTTCAACGGGTCAGTAAGGATGTAATCAGTAACGTCGGGAGAAATAGGAACAGGTGAGACACAAGCTCCACCCTCCCACTTCCTCCCGCAATACACCGAGCACATCCCACTGCGTGACGAGTCACTTAAAACATATGTAAAAACATTAAAAGAAACACCAAATAGATAACAGAAGATACTGGACCTGGAAACAAACAAAACAATTTAAACATCAGGCAAAAGAACCAAGATATCAAAGATACAAAACAGTAACTATAATGCAAAGTATATACTAATGACTAACATATTGAAGATACTATGATTCACATTATTGTACCCGGATAACCAGAGGACATGATCACAAAAAAATAGACATATCAACCCTATCGTTGAAACCTAGGGGGCCCATCGCGTTGGTGCACATAATCCATCTCGCCTCAGCTCTCAATAGTAAATTATGTAGGTCACCCCCCCTACTGGGTAAGGTAACTTTTTCTATACCTGCAAATGTCAGAACACTAGGATCACTATGGTGCGTCTCGCGAACGTGAGCTATTAAACGCGGTACCCCTTTACCCGTACTGATAGTACTGCAATGTTCGCGAAACCGCATATGCAAACATCTAATGGTTTTCCCGATGTAAAAACGTCCACAAGGGCAATATAATACATACACGACGTATTTGGTTTTGCAGGATATAAACGTATTGACCTCATGTCTAATCGGGCCTATGTTCAAAAACCGCCCCGTCAAATGAAATTTACATTGAGGACAATGGCCGCAACGGTAATTCCCCTTCGGAGCGCTGGAAACCAGCCAATTATTATTCTCCCTAGGTAGTCTGTTGTGCACCAAAATATCCCTTAGGTTTTTACTTCGTTTGTTTGATATCAACGGGCCTTTTTTGACAATTTCCGTTAAGTCTTTATCTCTTTCAAGAATGTGCCAATTTTTCCTTATAGCACTCCTTATAAGACCATCTACTGGACTAAATTGGAAGCTAAAGGTAAACCGTTTTCCTGTTGGTCTATGGAATACTGACCTATTTATATGAGTTTTCTCTCTAGCCGCGTGTAACAATTTTTCTGGATACCCTCTATTTCTGAACCTCTGACATAATTCGTTGGTCTGGAGGGTGACCCCCTCTTGTGTACTATTGGCCCTCCCCACCCGCAACAACTGACTATATGGTAAAGATCGTTTAACATGTGAAGGGTGATAACTGTTATAGTGAAGGACCGAATTAGTCGCGACCGGTTTGCGATAAAGTGTTGTCGTTAGCGTCCCATTTTTCCCATTTTTTGTAGTGCAGCAACATCCACGCTGTGCAGTGATGATGCAGTGACCCAGTAAAGTTCAAAGCAAAATGTATATTTAATGTTCAACTCACAGCAATACACAGCACACGATATCCTTCAGATCGCAGCCGGGAAACATATCCTCCAGATTGCAGCCAATAAACACATCAGTCCACCTCCAAGACCGGTTGCCGTGGGCGACTACACCGCCGTGTACGCTGTCTGCTCTGCACTCCTGCAAACACCAGACTGACACTGACCCTGACACACCCAAACCCTTTACTGCAGGGTTTTTAACCAGAATCTGTGGCCATGGGCCACATGGAAAACCCAAGCCAGAAAGGAAACGGACTGCCCCACTACCATCCTGCAGTCCGTTTCAAAAATAAAATCCCAGCAAGTTTTCTTAAATCTGCCCTGGACAAATAGCTTGTCCTAGACCTATACTCACTTTTAGAATAATATCAAAATAATCCGGCACTCAAAGAAGTAAACAGCAAATTTGAATTTATTTGTGGATATACAATCCCAAATATAAGCGTAACGTTTTGGTCTTTTCTTAGACCTTCTTCAGACGCATTATGTTAATGCTAAGTTCATATAGGTGTCATAGATAGTGGGTCCTGGTGATCAGCGCTGCAAAGTAACAGGTGAGAGCTGGTGGTATACCACCTGTTACAGCGCTGATCACCGGGACCCACTGTCTATGACACTTATATGAACTTATAATGGTTACCTTGCACACCTTGGATGGTCCCATAGCATTAACATAATGCGTCTGAAGAAGGTCTAAGAAAAGACCAAAACGTTACGCTTATATTTGGGATTATAGAATGTATGGAGGACAGAGCAGCCTAATGGAAATCCACTACGATAAATAGGGACAAAATATACCACATGTCACAGGCAGCAACAGACCAGGATATAATGGATAACACATAGTAACCTGGCCGTGTTATCATAAAACTAGCAGTGCAGTGCCAAAAATGCATGAAGATAGAATTGTAGGCATGGACGCCTACAATTACCCATGGACGCCGTAACCAGCTGCGCAGATACCCCAACGCGCGTTTCGCTGCTGCTTTTTCAAGGGGCAATGTGACAATGTGCCGAAACAGAGCCTTAAATAATCCCATGTGCGATACCAAGCGATGTAAGCCGCAGAACACAGCGGGGCAAGGTAAAAGGAAGGAGAACAAATGTGAGTGGGGACCCACTCACATTTATCCTCCTTCCTTTTACTTTGCCCCACTGCGTTATGCGGCTTACATCGCTATGGTATTACAGGGAATTCTCTGTTACCACCTTCGTACCTGTGATCCGTCGCGGGTAACGCATGCGCGCTGGTACTTCCTCCCCCTCTCATCCATGGCGGCGTCTGTATGATGCGGTGAGTGTATAGTTTCCATGGGAACCTTCCCAGCACTCCCCGCTTCTTGACGCCGGTCTGTATGATTGGGTGATGTAGGCTCCGCCCACATGCGCTCGTCAGACGCGGCGGGGGGGCCTTTTCCGGCTCCACACAGGTGCTTGGCTTGGTATCGCACATGGGATTATTTAAGGCTCTGTTTCGGCACATTGTCACATTGCCCCTTGAAAAAGCAGCAGCGAAACGCGCGTTGGGGTATTTGCTCAGCTGGTTACGGCGTCCATGGGTAAGATATGCCTACAATTCTATCTTCATGCATTTTTGGCACTGCACTGCTAGTTTTATGATAACACGGCCAGGTTACTATGTGGTCTGTTGCTGCCTGTGACATGTGGTATATTTTGTCCCTATTTATCGTAGTGGATTTCCATTAGGCTGCTCTGTCCTCCATACATACCATGTGACATGACATTTAGTTGTATATTCATTATGTATTCGGTATGTAGGTTTGTCACACATTTGTGAGCGCCTTTTTTGTATTGGATCGCCGGCCCCTGCCAGTTTGTATCATCATCCTGTAGACCTGTCCAGTTTTGTTCTCTTGTTTTTATGTTTCGTATTTGTGTGTTTGACTTACATATTTGTACATTAATAAAGTTATACATTTCTTTATACTTTTTTGCCTCACACTAGTTTATTTTTCCGTATCATTTTGGTTATGTTTTGGAACTTAAAGGCTCTTGTTTTCTCATATGTTTTCTATAGTTCTAGTGGAGTTTTCCTCTAAATATGGTCACATTATTATATCAGTTCTGGTATGTTATCTTATATTTGGGATTGTATATCCACGAATAAATTCAAATTTGCTGTTTACTTCTTTGAGTGCCGGATTATTTTGATATTATTCTGATACATGGGCTGGTAACCCTTATCTGAGCACCAAAAACTGAATAGGAGTGAGGTGTCATACTATTGAATATAGTTCTATACTCACTTTTATTCTGCATTGCAATCACAGCTACGCTGTGACTACAAATGCATTCTCATGGCCTCAATACACCTCCATGTGCATCCTGGGGGGAACACACGGTGACCCTCACAGGTGACACCAGTCACTGCCTCATAATACAGTTTATACATACTGCATATATGATATATATATACAGTACAGACCAAAAGTTTGGACACACCTTCTCATTTAAAGATTTCTCTGTATTTTAATGACTATGAAAATTGTACATTCACACTGAAGACATCAAAACTATGAATTAACACATGTGGAATTATATACTTAACAAAAAAGTGTGAAACAACTGAAATTATGTCTTATATTCTAGGTTCTTCAAAGTAGCCCCCTTTTGCTTTGATGACTGCTTTGCACACTCTTGGCATTCTCTTGATGAGCTTCAAGAGGTAGAAGGAGAGTGATGGGGTGCTACGCCAGATGACCTGGCCTCCACAGTCACCAGAGCTGAACCCAATCGAGATGGTTTGGGGTGAGCTGGACCGCAGAGTGAAGGCAAAAGGGCCAACAAGTGCTAAGCATCTCTGGGAACTCCTTCAAGATTGTTGGAAGACCATTCTCAGTGACTACCTCTTGAAGCTCATCAAGAGAATGCCAAGAGTGTGCAAAGCAGTCATCAAAGCAAAAGGTGGCTACTTTGAAGAACCTAGAATATAAGACATATTTTCAGTTGTTTCACACTTTTTTGATAAGTTTATAATTCCACATGTGTTAATTCATAGTTTTGATGCCTTCAGTGTAAATGTACAATTTTAAATAGATGGTGTGTCCAAACTTTTGGTCTGTACTGTATATATACAGTATATATATATAATGCAAATACAGACAATAAAGTATGATGCCAACAAAAGGGCTCACCAAACACAGTAAGATACACCACAGTGAATTCCTCCACTGTACCCTCCACACGCACGGTAGGACGTATGATGATTCTACTGTACTCCACCCCTCAACCCTCCTGGCAAAGTATGGTAACCCCATCACAGTATGACAACCCAACTGTGACCCCCACACAGTATAATGGACCCTACATAGTCCTCAATACAGCATAATGGGCATCACATAGTCCTCCATACAGTATAATGGGCCCTGCATTGCCTTCTATGCAATAAAAGCAGCCCAAAATGGAAAATATATACACAGATCTCACACGCATGCTCATAACCAAGTGGAAGAGCTTGTAGAAGAGAGACCATAAGAAAATACTTTTAGGAAACTCCCAAAACCTAGATCCATATACCAAAAACGATGGAGTACATGTCCATATTCATTAAAAGTTGTAGATTTTATTGTACAATAATTCACAAAGAATATATACAAAAATTGAAATAAAAAAATCAGAGAATAACAATTCATTTCAGCAAGGGGAACTAAAGTAGCACAGACAGAACAATGTGAACTACTAATGATACCATAGCCGAGTAACAATAAAGTGCATAGTGCATGTTTGGGCAGACTCACATAGGGGCAGAGTATTCCATATAAGTAGTAACTTAGCCCTGACGAAGCCGACGCGAAACGCGCGTTGGGGCTACGGCGTGGACCCTTTTGATGCCATGCAATGGGTAAGAGCCTGGGGGTGGGAATAATTGGTATGCTATGACCTTAGAGCCTCAGAGAAGGGCTAAGTTACTACTTATATGGAATACTCTGCCCCTATGTGTGTCTGCCCAAACATAGTAACATAGTAACATAGTTAGTAAGGCCGAAAAAAGACATTTGTCCATCCAGTTCAGCCTATATTCCATCATAATAAATCCCCAGATCTACGTCCTTCTACAGAACCTAATAATTGTATGATACAATATTGTTCTGCTCCAGGAAGACATCCAGGCCTCTCTTGAACCCCTCGACTGAGTTCGCCATCACCACCTCCTCAGGCAAGCAATTCCAGATTCTCACTGCCCTAACAGTAAAGAATCCTCTTCTATGTTGGTGGAAAAACCTTCTCTCCTCCGGACGCAAAGAATGCCCCCTTGTGCCCGTCACCTTCCTTGGTATAAACAGATCCTCAGCGAGATATTTGTATTGTCCCCTTATATACTTATACATGGTTATTAGATCGCCCCTCAGTCGTCTTTTTTCTAGACTAAATAATCCTAATTTCGCTAATCTATCTGGGTATTGTAGTTCTCCCATCCCCTTTATTAATTTTGTTGCCCTCCTTTGTACTCTCTCTAGTTCCATTATATCCTTCCTGAGCACCGGTGCCCAAAACTGGACACAGTACTCCATGTGCGGTCTAACTAGGGATTTGTACAGAGGCAGTATAATGCTCTCATCATGTGTATCCAGACCTCTTTTAATGCACCCCATGATCCTGTTTGCCTTGGCAGCTGCTGCCTGGCACTGGCTGCTCCAGGTAAGTTTATCATTAACTAGGATCCCCAAGTCCTTCTCCCTGTCAGATTTACCCAGTGGTTTCCCGTTCAGTGTGTAATGGTGATATTGATTCCCTCTTCCCATGTGTATAACCTTACATTTATCATTGTTAAACCTCATCTGCCACCTTTCAGCCCAAGTTTCCAACTTATCCAGATCCATCTGTAGCAGAATACTATCTTCTCTTGTATTAACTGCTTTACATAGTTTTGTATCATCTGCAAATATCGATATTTTACTGTGTAAACCTTCTACCAGATCATTAATGAATATGTTGAAGAGAACAGGTCCCAATACTGACCCCTGCGGTACCCCACTGGTCACAGCGACCCAGTTAGAGACTATACCATTTATAACCACCCTCTGCTTTCTATCACTAAGCCAGTTACTAACCCATTTACACACATTTTCCCCCAGACCAAGCATTCTCATTTTGTGTACCAACCTCTTGTGCGGCACGGTATCAAACGCTTTGGAAAAATCGAGATATACCACGTCCAATGACTCACCGTGGTCCAGTCTATAGCTTACCTCTTCATAAAAACTGATTAGATTGGTTTGACAGGAGCGATTTCTCATAAACCCATGCTGATATGGAGTTAAACAGTTATTCTCATTGAGATAATCCAGAATAACATCCCTCAGAAACCCTTCAAATATTTT
This sequence comes from Ranitomeya imitator, assembly GCF_032444005.1. Classification (NCBI taxonomy): domain Eukaryota; kingdom Metazoa; phylum Chordata; class Amphibia; order Anura; family Dendrobatidae; genus Ranitomeya; species Ranitomeya imitator. The sequence goes on from NC_091285.1 coordinate 637,840,521, forward strand.
ACCAACAATAGAGGTTAGACTTACTGGCCTATAATTTCCAGGTTCACTTTTAGAGCCCTTTTTGAATATTGGCACCACATTTGCTATGCGCCAGTTCTGCGGAACAGACCCTGTCGCTATAGAGTCACTAAAAATAAGAAATAATGGTTTATCTATTACATTACTTAGTTCTCTTAGTACTCGTGGGTGTATGCCATCCGGACCCGGAGATTTATCTATTTTAATCTTATTTAGCCGGTTTCGCACCTCTTCTTGGGTTAGATTGGTGACCCTTAATATAGGGTTTTCATTGTTTCTTGGGATTTCACCTAGCATTTCATTTTGCACCGTGAATACCGTGGAGAAGAAGGTGTTTAATATGTTAGCTTTTTCCTCGTCATCTACAACCATTCTTTCCTCACTATTTTTTAAGGGGCCTACATTTTCAGTTTTTATTCTTTTACTATTGATATAGTTGAAGAACAGTTTGGGATTAGTTTTACTCTCCTTAGCAATGTGCTTCTCTGTTTCCTTTTTGGCAGCTTTAATTAGTTTTTTAGATAAAGTATTTTTCTCCCTATAGTTTTTTAGAGCTTCAATGGTGCCATCCTGCTTTAGTAGTGCAAATGCTTTCTTTTTACTGTTAATTGCCTGTCTTACTTCTTTGTTTAGCCACATTGGGTTTTTCCTATTTCTAGTCCTTTTATTCCCACAAGGTATAAACCGCTTACACTGCCTATTTAGGATGTTCTTAAACATTTCCCATTTATTATCTGTATTCTCATTTCTGAGGATATTGTCCCAGTCTACCAGATTAAGGGCATCTCTAAGCTGTTCAAACTTTGCCTTCCTAAAGTTCAATGTTTTTGTGACTCCCTGACAAGTCCCCCTAGTGAAAGACAGGTGAAACTGCACAATATTGTGGTCGCTATTTCCTAAATGCCCAACCACCTGCAGATTTGTTATTCTGTCAGGTCTATTAGATAGTATTAGGTCTAAAAGTGCTGCTCCTCTGGTTGGATTCTGCACCAATTGTGAAAGATAATTTTTCTTGGTTATTAGCAGAAACCTGTTGCCTTTATGGGTTTCACAGATTTCTGTTTCCCAGTTAATATCCGGGTAGTTAAAGTCCCCCATAACCAGGACCTCATTATGGGTTGCAGCTTCATCTATCTGCTTTAGAAGTAGACTTTCCATGCTTTCTGTTATATTTGGGGGTTTGTAACAGACCCCAATGAGAATTTTGTTACCATTTTTCCCCCCCCCGAATTTCAACCCATATGGACTCGACATCCTCATTCCCTTCGCTAATATCCTCCCTTAAAGTGGACTTTAGACAAGACTTTACATAGAGACAAACCCCTCCTCCTCTCTGATTTTTACGATCCTTTCTAAACAGACTGTAACCCTGTAAGTTAACTGCCCAGTCATAGCTTTCATCTAACCATGTCTCGGTTATTCCCACTATGTCAAAGTTACCTGTAGATATTTCTGCTTCTAGTTCTTCCATCTTGTTTGTCAGGCTTCTGGCGTTTGCGAGCATGCAGTTTAGAGGATTTTGTTTTGTTCCAATCTCCTCGCTGTGGATTGTTTTAGAAATGTTCTTACCTCCCTTCTGAGTATGTTTTCCTGGGTCGTCTTTGTTCGAGTCTAATGTTTTTCTTCCCGTCCCCTCTTCTTCTAGTTTAACGCCCTCCTGATGAGTGTAGCGAGTCTTCTGGCGAATGTGTGTTTCCCAGGTTTGTTGAGGTGTAGTCCGTCTCTGGCGAGGAGTCCATCATACCAGTAATTCACACCGTGGTCCAGGAATCCAACATGCACTATGCACTTTATTGATACTCGGCTATGGTATCATGAGTAGTTCACATTGTTCTGTCTGTGCTACTTTAGTTCCCCTTGCTGAAATGAATTGTTATTCTCTGATTTTTTTATTTCAGTTTTTGTATATATGCTTTGTGAATTATTGTACAATAAAATCTACAACTTTTAAATGAATTTGGCCGTGTACTCCATCGTTTTTGTTATATGGATATTGCCTTCCATACAGTATAATGTCCCTACATAGTCCAATATACAGTATAATTGGCCCTACATTGCCTTCCATACAGTATAATGGCACCACATAGTCCTCCATACAGTATAATGAGCCCTGCATTGCCTTCTATACACTATAATGAGATCAAGGTTGAACCTATTGGCCATATTTCCAAAATGTATATTTGTCACTAAGCCTATACTGTGTATCAACAAAAAAACATCATACCTACAGTGAAGAATGGTGGAGGCAGCGTTATGCTTTGGGGTTGTTTTTCAGCAGCTGGAACTGGGTCTTTAGTCAAGGGGAAGGGAATTATGAGCAGCTTGAAATATCATTTAATTTTACAACTAAACCTTCAGGTCTCTGCTAAAAATCAGGAGATAAAGAGAAATGCCAACAACTATAACCATACCTCCAAATCAACAAAAGAACAGCTTCACATGTGAAGACGTGAAACCAATTGAGAATATGTGTGTGACCTGAAGTGGGCACTGTATATAGGAGACAAGAGAATTCTGACAGATTTGGGGTGCTGCAGCAAGGAAGAATGCCCATGCATTGCTTATTCTAAATGTGCCATGCTGATAAACTGCTCCCCAAAAAGACTGAATGCTGTCATAAATTCAAAGGGTACATCAACAAAGTATGAGTTTAAGGAAGCGCAGATTTATGCAATCACATTATTTTAGTTCTTTATTTTTATTTTTCCATCTGAAAAGTTTTCTGCATTTGTCAATTGAATGGTACAGACTGTAGGTAATATTAAATGTGAATAAAGTTCTGAAATGATTTTCCCTGTATGATTTTTTTACATGAGAAAAACCTGACTTTTTAACAAGGCTGTGTAGACTTTTTATTTCCACTACACGTCTGGGTCAGAAAAAAAATCCAATGAGTTTTATTTTGATTATAGAGCCACTTCTTTATAGTTATCGGCAGGGTTCACTGCAGTCGGACGTTCACCAATGGATATTGATGGCATTTATGGTGGGAAACCCCCATTGACCGTGCAGAATTGAAAAACAAACAAAGATACTGAGAAAAGCAACCGGCGACCTCACAGGACACAAGGGCTGAGGTTGTCAATACCACAATGGTGACCTTGTCAAGAGTAAAACTGTCAATAGACAAATCTTCAAAATCTCACCCTGTCACTGAAAATTACCATCAGTTTGCAACAGTGGACCCATAGAGGTCATTATTCGGCCTGGAGAAGACCACCCCTCATTTACAAGTGGCTTGACTCAATTTGAATGTCGAAAACAGAACAAAAGCAACAGGGGGATGGGGAGAAACAAGACAGAAATGTAAATCTAAACTTCTCAGCTTAAGTACAATAGGACCTTAATTATCCCTATTTCCCACTAATGACAGGACCAAAAAGCTGAGTGGCCAAAAACAATGGTAATTGGATGACATCAATTATAGGAAAAACACTTTGCATTGCCTGGATTGTTGGGGAAGGTTTACACTGTATTTTATGTAAGTATAAGGTTACGTGCAGGGTAGAAGTTCTGAGAGAAATACTGTACATTTTGTTCTTCTGATGCCATACACAAAAAGTACACAATTAAAATAAAGTCCACATCTAAGAGGCTACAAAAACTTTTACTCTAAGTCATGTTTTACTCAATCATCATCAGGGCTTATGTCTGAAGTCATGAAAACCGGGATTCGGATGTTTTCGTAGATGGGACCATTGACTTTAATGAAGCAGACAGTCATTGTGTGCTGTGTAGGTCAACATTTTCGGCAAAACACAGTTTAGCCCGTCTTAACGCCCACCTCAAACAGACGGATACTGCAGAAAATGTTGTTCAACAGCGCAGAAAGTGAGTCCATCTGCATCATTAAAGTCATTGGTCTCATCAGCCCAAATATCCAAATCCTGTTTTCCAAAGTCTCAGACAAACCTCAATGCAGCCACTGACGAGTAGATAAAACCTCACGTGAACGTGGTCTTGAACTTATGTGGGTTGGAATCCATCCATAAACTCCTCTCATTATATTCATGTGTTGCATTACACATTAAACCGATGTGTTCTGTGTGTTCGGCCGACAGTCTAATGTGTATGGGAGCTCTCTACTCTCCCTCAACAGATGATGTCGGGGAGATAAGGATCCTGCATATCCGATTTTGGTCTGCTGGTCCTTTCGTCCGCTAAGAGATAAGCCACCATCAGAGATGTTTGGTAACGGCTCACTATAAGCGCCAGAGAAAGTACTCCTGTATAAGGGAGAGTTGGGCGAGATAGGCCGAATTCGGCCCTGCAGGCCGAATATTTAGCCCAGACCATTATTTGGCCAACAGCTATCTGAAATGTATGGGAGGCTTAGGTAAACCCCATTTAGACAAACCAATAACCAGGAAAGATTGTCCGTCAACTATGAGCTCATGTACACATGTCGGAAATCACAAGCTGAATGAGCTAGTTCATCAGGTGATTGGATCATTGATGACATCATTAAAATCATTGTTACCAGCAGCACATCGTCCTGTATACACAGGTGTCATAACTATTCAGACCCTTTGCTCAGTATTGAGTAGAAGCCCCCTTTTGAGCTAGTACAGCCATGAGTCTTCTTGGGAATGATGGAACAAGTTTTTTACACCTGGATTTGGGGATCCTCTGCCATTCTTCCTTGCAGATCCTCTCCAGTTCCGTCAGGTTGAATGGTGAACGTTGGTGGACATCCATTTTCAGGTCTCTCCAGAGATGCTCAGTTGGGTTTAGGTCAGGGGTCTGGCTGGGCCAGTCAAGAATGGTCACAGAGTTGTTCTGAAGCCACTCCTTTGTTATTTTAGCTGTGTGCTTAGGGTCATTGTCTTGTTGAAAGGTGAACCTTCGGCCAAGTCTGAGGTCCAGAGAACTCTGGAAGAGGTTTTCATCCAGGATATCTCTGTACTTGGCCGCATTCATGTTTCCTTCAATGGCAACCAGTCGTCCGGTCCCTGCAGCTGAAAAACACCCCCACAGCATGATGCTGCCACCAACATGTTTCACTGCATGGATTGTATTGGGCAGGTGATGAGCAGTTCCTGGTTTTCTCCACATATACCGCTTAGAATTATCATCAAAAACTTCTATCTTTGTTTCATTAGACCAGAGAATCTTATTTTTCATAGTCTGGGAGTCCTTCATGTGTTATTTAGCAAACTCTATGCAGGCTTTCATGTCTTGCACTGAGGAGAGGCTTCCGTCGGGCCACTCTGCCATAAAGGGCCGACTGGTGGAGGGCTGTAGTGATAGTTGACTTTGTGGAAGTTTCTCCCATCTCCCTACTGCATCTCTGGAGCTCAGCCACAGTGATCTGGGGTTCTTCTTTACCTCTCTCACCAAGGCTCTTCTCCCGCGATTGCTCAGTTTGGCTGGACAGCCAGGTCTAGGAAGACTTCTGGTGGTCCCAAACTTCTTCCATTTAAGGATTATGGAGGCCACTGTGTTCTTAGGAGCTTAGAGTACTGCAGAAATTCTTTTGTAACCTTGGCGAAATCTGTGCCTTGCCACAGTTCTGTCTCTGAGCTCCCTGACGCCAATGAAGGAGTAGAACCATCTCAAGGAGCATCACAAGGAAATGGACAGTGTGTGACTTAAGTATGAGTTTTTGAGCAAAGGGTCTGGATACTTATGACCATCTGATATTTCAGTTTTTCTTTTTTAATAAATTTGCAAAAATTTCTACTGGTTTTTTTGTTTCAGTCAAGATGGGGTGCAGAGTGTACATTAATGAGAAAAAAATTAACTTTTTTGAACTTACCAAATGGCTGCAATGAAACAAAGATTGAAAAATTAAAGGGGTCTGAATTTTTTCCTTGCCCACTGTATATGCACAGAATGATCATGTACTGTATAGCTTTTATATAGCCCATTGTCTTGCACATAGCCGATTGGTGGTCGTTTTACAGCCGTGGTCGACAAGTGTAAATTAGTCTTTACAGAGTCTTTATAGTTAGAAGAATGTCTCTACTATCGGGTCCCCACAATAAGACTTTCTTCCCATTACTAATATCAGTATTGTCAATGAAATACAAGGTCTAAAGACCTATTTAGACAAGCTGATCCAGGTCATTAAATGACCAACAAATGGCTACAGACAAGTGAATTAATGGTATCTTACTGGGAGAAGGACACCAGGGTTTGAATAGAAGAAACAAGACGAAGAGGAAGACCAGCAACCCAATGGATTGATACTATCAATAACGGCAGAGAAGACCCTGGTGGACCTATCTAGGCTTGCACAAGATCAATCTTCCTACAGATCGTTCATCCATCAAGTCACCGTGGCTTGAGATTGAGCCAAGAATTAGGTTTTAAAGCCAACAATAAAAATCATGGCACAGGACAAACCAGCATTTTGTACTTTTGCCGAACGCTTGTTCTTCTGTTATTGGCTCATCTACATGGACCATAAAAGTCACCATTCTTATGAAATTGATATTGGCCTACAACTCAAATTTTGGGAAGATTGGCTGACCATCTAATGTATTTTGGTCTGCCCTGACATCAAATCTTAAAAGAGAAACAAATTCCCCTGCTGGATTTCAACATGCCATATCCCGTTTGTTGTTCAGGGGAATAAAGCCGCTACTAGTCTTACTTTCCTCTCCCTATGAAGAACACTTGCAAGCTCAGCTGAGCCGACCATGCATGTGTGTGAGGGAGTCAGCTACTGTCTAATGTGTATGACAAGCTTAAAGGTTGGACTAGCCCTCCAAAACACCAGGGAATCCTCTGGTGTGTATACGATAATGAGCTCCAAAAGTGCTGTTCTGTGCAAACGTTTAAGGCAGATGTGAAAAAAATGCTGCAAATGAAAAATGCTTTTAAAAACAGAAGTGTTAGTTTATTTTTTATCAATTAGCAAAATGAAAGAACAAAAGAGAAATCTAAATAAAATTTTTGATGTGACTGCACTTTGCCATCAATTCTTCTTGTCACTTGCACCTAGTTTTTGAAGGAATTTGGCATGGAGGGTGTTCCGAACATCTGGGAGAATTAACCACAGATCTTCTGTGGATGTAGGCTTGCCCAAATCATTTTGCATAGTGCAAGACATCATTAGAGAACCTTATTTAGTGGTGACTTCGAAGGCAACAAATGATTTATTTTCTAACCACAGCTTACACATTACAAAATATGAAAAATTCCTTTAAGTAGTGACAAATGACCTGGGAATGCTTATATTTATGGTTTTCACATTGAATACTTTTATGGAATGGAATTTTCAAGGTGACAAGTCGTTAGTGACTAATGATCTGTAGTGCCTACAATCACTTCAGGAAAATGAAAGTAACAAGATTGATGTAGCATGTGATAGGCCTCAGGCCTTGTTCCAGTCTCGGCCAGACTTTAACTTCTACATTTCCTAGCGTGAGGTGTTTTCTGACTCTCTACCAAATCAGACAGATATTGTAAGTGTTCCGCTCATATCTAATATCAGCATCTTCAGATTTACCTTAGCAAAATCTGAACAAAGCGCAGAATGTGAGGAGGAAACCCAAACACAGGGGTGCAAGAGGTAAGGGCAGTAGTGTAGCTACCGCGGGTGGGGGGGGGGGGGGGGGACACAGGGGCAGTCGCCCAGAGCCGCGCACTCTGAGGGAGCCCAAGCATGCCGATACAGTTACATTCTGCGGCAGAGCAGGAAGAATCGATCTCCCTGCTCTGCCGCCCAGCCGCTATGGGGCCCCTGAGCAGGCGGGGGGGCCCGATGCCAGCAGTGGACCCCCGCCCAACATCGGAAGGTCAGCTGTACGCTCCTTCTCCCATCATCCCCCGACACAGACTCTGACAGGGGGCGCGATGACATCACAAGCCGGCGCCCGCTGTCAGGAGCGGGCGCCCAGAGCTGAGGAAGAAGAGAGGTGAGTATTCACTTATTTATTTTTTATGGGTGCTGCCGTATACTACAGGATCTGCCTATGGGGGTGCTGTCTTATATTACAGGGTCTGCCTATGGGGGTGCTGACTTATATTACAGGGTCTGCCTATAGGGGTGCTGCCTTATACTACAGGATCTGCCTATGGGGGTGCTGTCTTATATTACAGGGTCTGCCTATGGGGGTGCTGTCTTATATTACAGGGTCTGCCTATAGGGGTGCTGCCTTATATTACAATGTCTGCCTATAGGGGTGCTGCTTTATAATACAGGGTCTGCCTATAGGGGTGCTGCCTTATACTACAGGATCTGCCTATGGGGGGTACTGTCTTATATTACAGGGTCTTCCTATGGGGGTGCTGCTTTATATTACAGGGTCTGCCTATAAGGGTGCTGCCTTATACTACAGGGTCTGCCCATAGGGGTGCTGCCTTAAAATACAGGGTATGCCTATAGGGGTGCTGCCTTATACTACAGGGTCTGCCTATAGGGGTGCTGCCTTATACTAGAGGGTCTGCCTATAGGGGTGCAGCCTTATATTACAGGGTCTGCCTATGGGGTGCTGCCTTATACTACAGGGTCTGCCTATAGGGGTGCTGCCTTATACTACAGGGTCTGCCTATGGGTGCTGCCTTGTGCTATAGAGTCTGCCTATGGGTGCTGCCTTGTGCAATAGAGTCTGCCTATAGGGGATGCATTATACAGTATAGAATTTGGCTATGGGGGCTGCCTTATGCTAGAGTCTGCCTATGGGGGTGCATTATACAATATATAGTAGGCCTATGGGGAGTGCATTATACTATATGGAGGCTTATGGGGAGTGCATAATACTATATGGAGGCTTATGGGGAGTGCATTATACTATATTGCAGACTATCTGGTGCATTATACTATATGGAGGCTATCTAGGGGGCCATCATACAGTGTGGAGATTACAGTGAGGGGGCCATTGTACACTGTGGGGATTACAGTGAAGGGGCCATCATACTGTGTTGGAGCCATAAAACAGTTTGCAGCCTACTAAGGGGTCAGTATACTGTGTGGGTGGTACTATACAGTGAGGCATTATACTGTGTATAAGAGAGCATCATACTGTGTATAGGGGAGCTGTACAGGGGGGAGACTCGGAACATTATTAAATGTAAAGTGGGCACTTATTGTTATAGGGGAATTCAGGTTACTGTGACTATCAAAGGGGCACACAAGGCATTATTACTTTCTAGGGGGCAAAATATGGGCACTGTTTTCTAGGGCACTTGCACCCGGCATTACTATATTATAGAGGGGTGCTTTAGAATTTAGAAGGCAGAGAGAACCACACAGCAGGTGCAGTAATAGGGACACATACGGCAGCAGCGGCTCAGTATTGGGGTATCAGGGGTAGTAATAGGGACACATATGGCAGCAGCGGCTCAGTATTGGGGTATCAGGTGCAGTAATAGGGACACATACAGCAGCAGCGGCTCAGTATTGGGGTATCAGGTGTAGTAATAGGGACACATACGGCAGCAGCTGCTCAGTATTGGGGTATCAGGTGCAGTAATAGGGACACATACGGCAGCAGCGGCTCAGTATTGGGGTATCAGGTGCAGTAATAGGGTCACATACAGCAGCAGCGGCTCAGTATTGGGGTATCAGGTGCAGTAATAGGGACACATACGGCAGCAGCGGCTCAGTATTGGGGTATCAGGTGTAGTAATAGGGACACATACGGCAGCAGCGGCTCAGTATTGGGGTATCAGGTGCAGTAATAGGGACACATACGGCAGCAGCGGCTCAGTATTGGTGTATCAGGTGCAGTAATAGGGACACATACGGCAGCAGCGGCTCAGTATTGGGGTATCAGGTGCAGTAATAGGGACACATACGGCAGCAGCGGCTCAGTATTGGGGTATCAGGTGTAGTAATAGGGACACATACGGCAGCAGCGGCTCAGTATTGGGGTATCAGGGGCAGTAATAGGGACACATACGGCAGCAGCGGCTCAGTATTGGGGTATCAGGTGCAGTAATAGGGACACATACAGCAGCAGCGGCTCAGTATTGGGGTATCAGGGGCAGTAATAGGGACACATACGGCAGCAGCAACTCAGTATTGGGGTATCAGGTGCAGTAATAGGGACACATACGGCAGCAGCGGCTCAGTATTGGGGTATCAGGGGCAGTAATAGGGACACATACGGCAGCAGCAACTCAGTATTGGGGTATCAGGGGCAGTAATAGGGACACATACGGCAGCAGCGGCTCAGTATTGGGGTATCTGGTGCAGTAATAGGGACACATACGGCAGCAGCAGCTCAGTATTGGGGTATCAGGTGCAGTAATAGGGACACATACGGCAGCAGTGGCTCAGTATTGGGGTATCAGGTGCAGTAATAGGGTCACATACGGCAGCAGCGGCTCAGTATTGGGGTATCAGGTGCAGTAATAGGGACACATACGGCAGCAGCGGCTCAGTATTGGGGTATCAGGTGCAGTAATAGGGACACATACGGCAGCAGCGGCTCAGTATTGGGGTATCAGGTGCAGTAATAGGGACACATACGGCAGCAGCGGCTCAGTATTGGGGTATCAGGTGCAGTAATAGGGACACATACGGCAGCAGCGGCTCAGTATTGGGGTATCAGGTGCAGTAATAGGGACACATATGGCAGCAGCGGCTCAGAATTGGGGTATCAGGGGCAGTAATAGGGACACATACGGCAGCAGCGGCTCAGTATTGGGGTATCAGGGGCAGTAATAGGGACACATACGGCAGCAGCGGCTCAGTATTGGGGTATCAGGGGCAGTAATAGGGACACATACGGCAGCAGCGGTTCAGAATTGGGGTATCAGGTGCAGTAATAGGGACACATACGGCAGCAGCGGCTCAGTATTGGGGTATCAGGTGCAGTAACAGGGACACATACGGCAGCAGCGGCTCAGTATTGGGGTATCAGGTGCAGTAATAGGGACACATACGGCAGCAGAGGCTCAGTATTGGGGTATCATCAGGATGAGGGGTTTGTGCAGGTTGGGAATAGATGGTGATGGGGCTGGAATGTGAGAAGTGAAATGTGTCTTTGTTGTATTCTCTGCATGTGAGTCGCTGCTGACAGAAGTTGTCATGTCGGTCTGGGCCAGATGGAAAAGACGGGAAAAATGAACGATTCCATCAGAAAGGACGTCAGCAGTAAGACATTATCTGTAACTGTGCTGTGATCTCTTATATGTTCTGTAGGGCTGGTATCTACCACTGACCATATGGCGGTAATAACCATGTTGGTCTTTATATAGAGATTATTTTCAGTAACAGCGCGGTCATCTGCTGTGGTTCTCCTCCACTATTAGCGTGCGTCACCCAGTTGTAATCAAGGCCCACTCAGAAGCTTTGCCCCCCCCTGAACCAAAACCCTAGCTACGCCTCTGGGTAAGGGGTCCATTTCCACCTACAAAGCAGGTGACATTTTGCATTATGATGAGCTATTGGACTGGAAAGGGCCCATATATTGTTCATGCACAGGGGTTTCTTCTGTCTGTGTCCACCAGTGGTCAAACATACCTGGCATGTGCAGTCAGTTCTGCTAACTGGCTAATCTTAGGGCCCAGCGAGGCAGGGTGTACCAATATTTACAGGTCCTTCTCAAAAAATTAGCATATAGTGTTAAATTTCATTATTAACCATAATGTAATGATTACAATTAAACTTTCATATATTATAGATTCATTATCCACCAACTGAAATTTGTCAGGTCTTTTATTGTTTTAATACTGATGATTTTGGCATACAACTCCTGATAACCCAAAAAACCTGTCTCAATAAATTAGCATATCAAGAAAAGGTTCTCTAAACGACCTATTACCCTAATCTTCTGAATCAACTAATTAACTCTAAACACATGCAAAAGATACCTGAGGCTTTTATAAACTCCCTGCCTGGTTCATTACTCAAAACCCCCATCATGGGTAAGACTAGCGACCTGACAGATGTCAAGAAGGCCATCATTGACACCCTCAAGCAAGAGGGTAAGACCCAGAAAGAAATTTCTCAACAAATAGGCTGTTCCCAGAGTGCTGTATCAAGGCACCTCAATGGTAAGTCTGTTGGAAGGAAACAATGTGGCAGAAAACGCTGTACAACGAGAAGAGGAGACCGGACCCTGAGGAAGATTGTGGAGAAGGACCGATTCCAGACCTTGGGGAACCTGAGGAAGCAGTGGACTGAGTCTGGTGTGGAAACATCCAGAGCCACCGTGCACAGGCGTGTGCAGGAAATGGGCTACAGGTGCCGCATTCCCCAGGTAAAGCCACTTTTGAACCATAAACAGCGGCAGAGGCGCCTGACCTGGGCTACAGAGAAGCAGCACTGGACTGTTGCTAAGTGGTCCCAAGTACTTTTTTCTGATGAAAGCAAATGTTGCATGTCATTCGGAAATCAAGGTGCCAGAGTCTGGAGGAAGACTGGGGAGAAGGAAATGCCAAAATGCCTGAAGTCCAGTGTCAAGTACCCACACTCAGTGATGGTGTGGGGTGCCATGTCAGCTGCTGGTGTTGGTCCACTGTGTTTCATCAAGGGCAGGGTCAATGCAGCTAGCTATCAGGAGATTTTGGAGCACTTCATGCTTCCATCGGCTGAAATGCTTTATGGAGATGAAGATTTCATTTTTCAGCATGACCTGCCACCTGCTCACAGTGCCAAAACCACTGGTAAATGGTTTACTGACCATGGTATTACTGTGCTCAATTGGCCTGCCAACTCTCCTGACCTGAACCCCATAGAGAATCTGTGGGATATTGTGAAGAGAAAGTTGAGAGACGCAAGACCCAACACTCTGGATGAGCTTAAGGCCGCTATTGAAGCATCCTGGGCCTCCATAACATCTCAGCAGTGTCACAGGCTGATTGCCTCCATGCCACGCCGCATTGAAGCAGTCATTTCTGCAAAAGGATTCCCGACCAAGTATTGAGTGCATAACTGAACATTATTATTTGATGGTTTTTTTGTTTGTTATTAAAAAACACTTTTATTTGATTGGATGGGTGAAATATGCTAATTTATTGAGACAGGTTTTTTGGGTTATCAGGAGTTGTATGCCAAAATCATCAGTATTAAAACAATAAAAGACGTGACAAATTTCAGTTGGTGGATAATGAATCTATAATATATGAAAGTTTAATTGTAATCATTACATTATAGTAAATAATGAAATTTAACACTATATGCTAATTTTTTGAGAAGGACCTGTATGTTAGTTTATGCAGTCGATGCCTGTGTAAAGATCCTCATACACATTAGTTAATTGTTAGCCAAACAATTGTTCAATCGACAGCTCTCTCCTGACTCCCCATACACAGAAACACTCAACTGAGCTCTTCTGTATTCTCTATGAAAAAAATGCTGATACAATCCAAGGCAGTTTAAAATCCAACAGATAGAAAGTAGGGCTTCTATATATTCATATATATTCATCTCCCCTTTAGGCCACGTTCACACGTTCAGTATTTGGTCAGAATTTTACATCAGTTATTTGTAAGACAAAACCAGGAGTGGGTGAAAAATGCAAAACATGTGTTTCTATGATACTTTTCCTCTGATTGTTCCACTCCTGATTGTGACTTGCAAATACTGAGCGTGGCTTTCGGCAAGATCTACTACTGGCATCTGAATATGTTCAGCAGATGCTAACAAAGATTTAATTAATTTGATAGTAGCTGGAATTACCTGAGATTCAAACTCCGAAAACTCTAGCGTAGCAGACAGAAACATTAACAGTGAGCCACAGGCTACATTCATAAGGTGCAAGATTATTTTCTCTGCCTAAAGATCTAACTGGTATTTTTCTTCTTCGCGGGCATAATGTACTGGTACATAGAGATACATATCTATATACCACTATATTTGGGTGTTAAAAAATATGAAAAAATAATGAACAATTAAAATCGCATTTTTGTAATAGACCTTTTAAATATAAATGTCACAAACTAGGTAATAATATTGTGTTTTCTGAAATCACTGTTATTGTAACAAGCCATACAATACAGTCAATATATTATTTATGGGGATTAGTACATGGTGAACATGAAAATGGTGCAATTGTTATTTTTTTGTTATTTAACTGATAATAAAAGATAATATAAATGTGGAAATTTAACTCTTTTATATATGTGTATGGTAGAAAGGAACCGAAAAACAAGGAATCACATGATACAGTTATTAAGGTATAAGTGCTGATATTTAGCATTTTTATTTTATTATTTATTTATTGACGGATCATACGGTGAGATTAACATATTTTACGTGATGTTCACAAGGGTTTGGAAATGTATAAAATTAGATAATTAAATGTTTTGTCCAGGCTTGGTGTTCAAGTCTAAAGTCACTCTATGTGACTGCAAATTCGTAAATCCTAGCAGCACACACACTGCACGCCGTCAGGATTCTCCAGCGCTGGCGCCAAGAGCAAGATGGGCATGTGACAGCAAGTAAGTGATTTCCATACATGTGGTCACATGCCAACTAGATGTTCAGGGCCTCACTCAATACAAGTGAATCGAGCGAGGCAGGACACGTCTAGTCGGAATGTGACAAGAAGTATGCAAATCACATGCTTGAAGTCACAAGTCAACTCACAATTCCAGCACCAGCGCTGAAGAATCCGGCAGTGTGCACTGTGCACTCACAAGTCTGCAGTCACATCGAATGACTGCAGACTTGAGCTTCAAGCCTAGAAAACACCTTTAAGGAACTTTCTTTGATATATCTATGGGATCTTTTCAGTATGATTATGATGTATATGTAAATACACCGAGAATCCTGTATTTAGATGCATGCACTTTATATCTATATTTTGCACTGTGACTTTGGGATTACTGTATGTTATGTCTTTTGATTGCTGTAAATTGATGCATTGTCTACTTGACCTTTGTATATCCCCACTTGACACACTTTCTTCTGGATTATTTTGAGTGCTGCCTGCTATTTTCTATTTTACTGAGTGGACTTTAGGTCGGTGTCCTATATTTCACGATGCTGGTGTTAGGCCGGGGTCACAGTTGCGAGTGTGATGCGAGAAATTCGGGCGAAGCTCTCGCATCAATACCCGTCACTGCCGCCGGCACTCGGGACCGGAGCATGCGGCTGCATGTATTTCTGTGAAGCCGCAGGTGTGACCTTGGCCTTATTCAAACTATCGGTCTATCAACATACAAAAGTGCACCAGCACACTGTCTGTGCCAAAATATATGCAAACATTAATTATATGAAATTTAATTGGAATTACATTCAGGCTATAATTATAAAATTGAGGTACTTAGCGCACTAATTGGCCAAATCGTATGTGCCCACCAGCCATAACAAAGTGACCTGTCCTTGATGGAGCCATAACTCTAACAGACAATCCTCTCCCCGGGCCAAAGCCTACAAGTTTGAAGAGCAGGTAGAATCCAGCACTACTTAAAATCTGCCTAAGGGTACATTTGAACATATTTTCAGACTGTGTTCTGTCATTGTGGAAAAAGGACAGCACACCGATCCAATGTTAACAACGCCAGAAAACATATTGAAAAATGAGAACTCTAACACTAAATAGTGTAAAGAAACCCAAAGCCAAAGGCAAAAGGAACAAACCACTCCATAGCTATCCCAGGTAGCAAAAGAAAAAAGCAGGATGCACTCACCAATCTTCAAAGTAGCAAATTTTATTGAGTCTTCACAATTAAAACTTCATGGCCGGGGGAGAAGAAAAGGAGCTACTTTGAAGATTGGTGAGTGCATCCTACTTTTTTCTTTTGCTACCTGGGACACATATGTTATTTCATGGTTTTGCACCCGATATCTTTTTTGCCATGGCTGTTGCTGACATGATATAATAATAATAATAATAATTTTTATTTATATAGCGCCAACATATTCCGCAGCGCTTTACAAATTATAGAGGGGACTTGTACAGACAATAGACATTACAGCATAACAGAAATACAGTTCAAAACAGATACCAGGAGGAATGAGGGCCCTGCTCGCAAGCTTACAAACTATGAGGAAAAGGGGAGACACGAGAGGTGGATGGCAACAATTGCTTTAGTTATTCGGACCGGCCATAGTGTAAGGCTCGGGTGTTCATGTAAAGCTGCATGAACCAGTATGTAGCAGTACAGACACAGAGGGCTAATACTGCATAAAGTGTATGAGAACATGATGCGAGGAACCTTTTTTTTTTTTTTTATTATTATAAATAGGCCACACAGGGATCGTTAGGTTAATGCATTGAGGCGGTAGGCCAGTCTGAACAAGTAGCTTTCTAGTACCGGCTTTCCTGAAGATTATGGATTTAGTTGGGGAAGTGCCGTCCATATGCTATTTTCTCTCTTTTATTCACTCCATAGCTATGCTGCACAAGGAGAACACAGGACTATATGGGTTAAAACTAGTAATTTTTATTTCATATACAAAAAGTCAATAGATCATGCATAAATGCACACAAAAAAGTTTAAGGTGCATAAGGATGGTTGAAAGAGACAGACATCCCCCGTATGCGTAAAGGCAGTGAGCAGCTGATAATATATCACCAAAACCCCAATGGTATGTGACGTATAACAGCAGCACTTACCAATATGGAGGGAAACAGGACACCGGACTGGACCCAAAGAAGGAGACCTCCGACGCGCGTTTCGCTTCTTGTGTGGTGCTTTCTCAGGAGACAGATGTCTGTCTCTTTCAACCATCCTTATGCACCTTAAACTTTTTTGTATGTATTTATGCATGATCTATTGACTTTTTGTATATGAAATAAAAATTACTAGTTTTAACCCATATGCTCCTGTGTTCTCCTTGTTTTTTCCATCTTTTTACTAGCACTTGCTGTCCACTGTGATTTTTTTGCAACAGTGTGTTTTTGGTTTTACTGTGCTTTTTTGTGTTTTCAAGTCTCTTGGTGGTGTGAACATGTCTCTACGGGCTTGTTCACTGTGCGCGCAGCTCATGTGTTCTGGTTTCATATAATTGTGTTCTCCTTGTGCAGCACCGATCCAATGTTAGCCTAGGTCCTACTTCCATGAGCTACTTTTTCACATGGACCTTTTTCACATGTCTCTAGACAGAAAAAGTCACAGCATGATTTGGGTTTGGAGATTAGACTATGCAAATAGTGGGCAGCTCCTGCTCCCGAAGCTGAATATGGAGCCAGTCACATCTCCAATTTGCGGACATGAGCGGTCCAATAATTTCAGTGGTCCATGTTAACTTAGCTTTATACTTATGAGAAGTGCTCAGCCAATTATGAAGGCAGTCGCTACTTCCAAATCTATGCAACAAAAAAAACTAACTCCTAACAGAATGAGGCAAATGTGAATAGGTGCAAACTGATATGACTCAAACACTGTACGGTATAATTACCAAGGAGAGCGGCAGTACACTATATGCGCCAATATGTATGCAAACATTGGGCCTAACCATCAATTTTCTCGCCAGTCTTGATGAGGAAGTGTGTAGAAGTTAAAAGTTTCTGATTCATTAAGAGGCACATGCCCCAGTAGGGCCATCATATTGTATAGTTAGGGGATTGGGGCCATCTTACTGTGCATAAGGGGCTGTATGAGGCAACGTACTGTATGGGGAATCTTGATGGTATTATTCTGTGCGTGGGGGCATCATACTGTATGGAGATGAGTGAGCTGTCAGGGAATCATAGTGTGGGAGGGGCTCACCATAGGGTCATCTTACTGTAAGGAGGTGGACTGCTGCTGGCATAATCTTTTCCCTGAATACACCGATCACGTTATTGTGATGTAATGTGAACTGTGTTGTGTAATGTTTTAATGACATGTGTAGTTTGACCGTAGTAACAATTAGAGTTGTAGGACTAGTCCAGAGTGGGAGGGGCTAAGCTGCAGGGAAAGTCACAAGTTATTTTTAGAGAGCCAGTGAGCCTGGAGTGCATAATGAGTCCAAGGTAAGCAGTGCCACATTCTGGGGTGACTCAGAGAGAGACGAGAGGAGACCGAAGAGAAGGGATAGTGAGATCCAGATTACAAGTGACTAAGAGAGAGAGTGTCCTTCTAGAGATGGGTTGAAAAATGGTTGCAACCTGAATCTTCCTCCCCAGCATAGATGGTGGAGAGGGTTGTCATGGACAGATTCATATACTCCCTTCCGAGGCCAGTGCAATCCTGGGTTGCCCAGAAAGATTCCTGGAATGCCGATGACCTTTTGGTTCTGGTGGAAAGGTACCAGGCAATTGAGAGTTCCTTGGGGAAGCAAGGGGTTAGCATGTCCGTACTGGGATTTCCAAAGGGGGGGCAGAAACCAAAAAGAGGAGAACTAAACAACATATTGGGGAGACGCCCAAGAGCCCAGGAGGTATCTGAGTTGTTGCTAAAGGCCGCATCCAATAATGTAATTTATTGGGGATGTCACACCCCAGGTCTCATAGCTACCCATTGATCCATGACCACTGAGACAATGGACGGCAGCATAGAATGGCGCTGCTCGTATTTTGCATATCCTGCCTGCAGTGCTGTCCCTCAACCAGGCTGAGGTGCCGTAGGCATGTCCCATATCAGTGAACAGAGTGCAATTGACTGGTTTGTTGGACTTGGGTAACTTGGTAACCTTAGTAAGGGCCACAATTCCTCATAGGCTGATTCCTGGCAAGATTGTGGGCGTCCGCTGTATCCATGGAGACGCTAAAGACTACCCTGTGGCTGGATCGGTCATAGACACAAATTGTGTCACATGAGGTAAGCGTTGACAAGGACTTATTGCACCCTGTTGTAATAGGGCAGGACTTTGCATTGTTTTGGGACTTGTAAGGGAGAGGGAGGATGCTTGGTTGCCCTGACAACAGCCAGGTTGCTCCTAAAGAAATCTTGTCGCGGGCTGCAGCTTTTGTGTGCTTGTTGAGGATGAGGCAGCATCCCGGACGACAACATCCCTGAGGTGGAGGTGTCCGGGGGAAGCTTTGGAATCGCCCAGCTCACATAATTAACCCTAAAAGGGTGTTTGATAATGTAACTGCACTTAATTTTGTTGCTCAAGAGCTGGGGCTGACACCCATTACCTGTACTTAGCCGTAAAATGGGAGCTACAATACCGAGTCACCAAGCTGAAAGGGGAGGTAATCTGTTGTGAGTTCGTCTTTTGGGCTCCCTACGGTGGTTGTAGAGGGTAATGCAGTTGTGCCTGGACTGCAGGATTGGACAGGTGTATCTACTAGTTGCAAAACTGACTGGGGCATATAGCTTTGCAGGACTCTTTAGTCCCTGCCAGTTGTCCATTGTTTTTGGAGGATTCACTTCCCTGCTGGTCTCTCCAGTTTGCTGTGCTTTTCTACAAAGATAAGTCCTGGCTTTGTTTTTCCTGTCCACCTGCTGTGGACCTTATAGTTCTGTGCATATTCATGTTTTTGTCTTGTCCAGCTTTGTCTGTGAAGGATTTTTTGCAGCCAAGCTGTGTCTCTGGAGATGCAGATATACCCCCATGTCTTTAGTCAGATGTGGTGATTTGCATTTTCTGTGGTGGATATTTTCTAGTGTTTTAATACTGACCGCACAGTACTCTGTTCTATTCTCTCTTTTTAGCTAGTATGGCCTCCTATGCTAAAATCTGATTTCATATCTGCGTATGTTATTTCCCTCTCCTCTCACAGTTAATATTTGTGGGGGGCTATCTATCCTTTGGGGATTTTCTCTGAGGCAAGATAGGTTTCCTGTTTCTGTCTTTAGGGGAAGTTAGATCTTAGGCTGTGCCGAGGGGTTTAGGGAGTGTTAGGTACCCCCCACGGCTACTTCTAGTTGCGCTGCTAGGTTCAGGGTTTGCGGTCAGTACAGGGACCACCTTCTCCAGAGTCCGTCTCATGCTGCTCCTAGGCCACCAGATCATAACAGTAATCGAGCAGCTACTAGTACCAGGGCCATACAGGCGAAAGGTGTTAGACATGGCCCATACATATGTGTTAGCTGCTCATCTAGGGGTAGAAGAACACATCCTACAGAGGTCCTATTGGCCTGATTGTCACAAAGTAATCGTAAAATGATTCTAGGTCATGTCCCACCTGCCAGCTGACCTCCCCAGTGGCTAACTTCTGTATCCCATTATTATTATTATTATTATTTATTTATATCGCACCATTGATTCCATGGTGCTGTACATGAGAAGGAGTTACATACAAATTACAGATATTACTTACAGTAAACAAACTAACAGTGACAGACTGATACAGTGGGGAGAGGGCCCTGCCCTTGCATGCTTACATTCTACAGGATGGTGGGGAAGGAGACAGGAAGTTGGGGGGTTGAAACAACGACGGTGTTGGTGAGGCGGTAGCTCCAGTCGTGGTGAGGAGGCAGCGGGGTCATTGCAGGCTGTAAGGTTTCTTGATGAGGTGGGTTTTCAGGTTCCGTCAGTTCCCTCAATGCCGTTGCCTATCATTGAGGTGCCATTTGATTGCATAGACGTGGATCTATTGACCCCTGGTCAAGTCCGCCAGAGAACATCAGTATATCTTGGTGGTAATGTACTATGCTACACGGTACCCGCAGGCCGTACTATTATGAAACTCCTTTGCTAAGTGTATAGTCCGGGAGTTGGCCCACATGCTTTCTACAACGGGGTTGCCTGAAGAGAATTTAATGGACCAAGGGATCACATTTTTGGAAAAGTTGATGAAGGAGTTGTGCAGAACCCTGCAAATCACAAAGCTCCAGACCTCAGTCTACCATCCACAGACGGACAGCTTGGTGGAAAGGATAAATAAAACCTTGAAGGCCATATTGAAGAAGGTCGTAGAGAAGGATGGCTGAGACTGGGACTGTCTACCGCCATACCTTTTGTTCTCCATCAGATAAGTACCACAGGCCTCTACTGGATTTTCCCCTCTTGAACTCTTGTATGGCCGACACCCCCATGGACTCATGGACATAGCAAAGGAGACATGGGAAGCGGAGTCTACACCCTACCGGAGTGTAATTGAACATGTGGCCCAGATGCAAGAGAGAATTGCCGAGGTAATGCTCATTATGAAAGAACACCTCCTCAAAGCACAAGAGGCACAGTCAAGGGTGTACAATAGATTGGCGAGGGTGAGACACTTCAACCCTGGTGCTGGTACCTACTGTGGAGAGCAAATTCCAGGCCAAGTAGAAGGACCCCTATGAAGTAGTTGAAAAGGTTGTCGATGTCAACTACAAAGTCCACCAAACAGGAAGAAGGAAGCCCTACCATATCGTACCATGCCAAACTGATTAAGCCATAACGAGATAGGGAGCCCATGGAAGCTTAGCGTTTCGTGTCTAAGTCTGTAGCTGAAATTGAAGAGGTCAAGATGGCTGAGTCATTGTCCTGTGCCCAAAAGCAACCGTGCCGAGAGTTGCTACATGGGAACTGAGACCGGTTCTCAGAACTACCAGGTTTTACTCAGATCATAGAGCATGAGGTTCTTATGGAACCTCATGTCCAGGTAAACTTGAAGAGAGATGATCTCGAAAGAGGTGAAGCGGATGCTGAGCACGGGAGTAATTGAAGAGTCCAAGAGTGGCTGGTCCAGTCCCATAGTCTTAGTGCCGAAACCAGATGGAGAATGTTGGTTTTGCAATTACTATAGGAAGCTGAATGAGGTCTCTAAGCTCGATATGTACCCAGTGTCGATTAATTTATTGAAAGGCTAGGGCCACCCCGCTACATTAGCAACCTTGACCTCACAAAAGGGTGTTGGTAAATTCCAATGTCCCAAGACGCCGAGGAAAAGACTGCATTTTCAATGCCAGATGGATACTTCCAGTACATAAGAATGCTGTTTGTGTTACAAGGAGCGCCAGCCACCTTCCAGGGAGCCATGGACTGGATCCTAACTCCCCACAAGTGGTACGCAGTGACCTATCTGGATGACATTGCTCAGATGGTTTCGCTAATCCTGGCTGAAGATTACAAAGTCCAGGCGATACTGGATGTTCTATGGAAGATGAGGTTTTCCATAAACTCGAAGAAATGTGTCAAGGGAATAGAGGAATATGTAGCAGGCAGAGGAGAAATAAAGCCCCAAATAAATAAAGTTGACGTGATCCAGAGTTGGCCACAACCCCTTTCAAAGAAGAAGGTCAGAGCATTCCTGGGCATTGTGGACTATTACCGCCAGTTTATCCCTTACTTCTCCATGAAAGCCGCCCCTTTGACGGACCTCCTTAAAGGGACAAAGTTGGCTATTGCTAAGTGGTCTCGAGAAGCTGAGACGGCCTTCCAGAAACTGAAGCTAGCCCTTTGTAAACTGCCAGTGTTGGTGGCACCAGATTTCTCTCAGGAGTTTGTGGTCCACGAGCTAGGCACTGTCCTATCACAAAACGAGAAGAGCACCCCATATTTTATTTAAGTCGGAATCCGACATCCAGAGAGAAGAATTACTCCATAGTAGAGAAGGAATGTTTAGCCATCAAGTGGGCATTGGACACTATAAGGTACTACCTCTTAAGCAGGAATTTCAGGCTAGTGTCAGACCATGCTCCGCAGAGGTGGATGAGGGGGAAGAAGGGAAACAATAACAGTGTGACCAGGTGGTTCCTGTCATTT
This sequence comes from Ranitomeya imitator, assembly GCF_032444005.1. Taxonomy (NCBI): domain Eukaryota; kingdom Metazoa; phylum Chordata; class Amphibia; order Anura; family Dendrobatidae; genus Ranitomeya; species Ranitomeya imitator. The sequence goes on from NC_091285.1 coordinate 637,862,950, forward strand.
AAGGATTTTAGCTTCCATGAAGAGCAAAGCTGACTTACTGTCGAGGGTCCACTGTTTGATGGAGGAAGGTGCCAAGTCCCCCAGCTTTTAGCAGAGGTGGGGGTATGTAAGATGGCCGCTGGACAGGTCCTTGAGGGGAGATATGTGTCATCGAGGTTGGTAACTTCTGTGACGTAAGCACGGGAAAGCAGGCACATAAGTGTTGAGAGAGTTAATAGGGCATATCAAAGCCGGGTATAACAAGCAGTCAAAGAGATTTGTGGGACTAACTGCTCACATACTGTATCCCACCTCGGGGACGTGGTATGGTAGATAAAATGGGGACCAAGTGTTTTATTCAGAGTCTGTGACTGGAGGAGTGGAGACATCCAGTGTGTTTGTTAAAAGACACTGACCTGAGAGGACGGACCCACACTACTAAATAAACTGTTTATTTTCATTTTTTTCACTCTGTGCCGGAAAAGGCAGTCTTGTTTTTTGTTTGCTTACGCTATGCAGGTTATGAAGTTTAATAAATTTGCCTGGACGTTTTACTGAAACCACTTCCTATGCCTACCTCAACCACAGTGAGTGAAACCCCTACAGTACACTTCAACTGTGAGAGACTGAACCTACAAATTTAAAACAAAAACAAAAAAAAACAGAAAATCAGACTGTATGATTTTTAAATAATTAAATTGCATTTTATTACATAAAATAAGTATTGGATCACCTACAAAGCAGCAGGAATTCTGGCTCTCACAGACCTGCTATTTTTTCTTTAAGAAGCCCTTGTATTCTGCACACATTACCTGTATTAATTGTGCAGCGCCCCAGAGTCCTGGTCATTGCAGTGATGTTGCTCTCCCACCAGGGGGAGTGATGTTACGTCTGATGGCATCAAAGGAGTTAAACCCTGCCAGGTATCATAGCCACACACACATTTCACACTCCAGTCCACCAGGGGGAGCTAAGGGTTCTATCTACTAGGCCACTCCTCACATTAGGGTAAAACTGGTGGGTTGGTTAGGAAGTGAAGCAGAACGAGGAGAGAGGAGTTCCTGGCTGGAGACTAGTGAGAAAGGTCTCCAGGCTGAGCTGGCTGGTGCAAGGCCCAGTCAGATCCAGACTACGGTCTGAGGAGGAGGACAGAAGGCACAAGGAGCTGCGCCTGCACCTGATTGCGGAAGTCTCCTAGGAAAGGACAAGAAGGGAAACGTGTCGTAGTGAGTGAGAAACGAAGTCGTAGCACAGGAGTAACAAATCAGTGGGAGACCAGCTAGAAGCAGGCTGCCTCCCCCTGAAGCGCAGTGCCGGTGGCCGCAGCACCGAGGGAGTAATAGACTCTATGCTTTACTTCAGAGACCGGCAGGGCAGTCGGTTCCAAGCTGGCTGTCCGACCTAAGAGCCTAAGCAGACAAGGTGGCAACGCGGAGGAGGGGCGACACTAGGGTCCTTATAAAATAGCCTCAGGCCACCACCATCATACGGGTTCTGTCCTATCCATCTGGGGGACAGGTGAAGAGTAACAAGAGTGAGGACCCTATTAGGAGCTAATGCAAGTAGGGACCTACTACATTATTGTGCGCAAAGGGAAGGCTACTGATTTCCACCTGGCTCAGGGGACTCTGGAAGTGCAATCAGACCGGCCGGACTCTGCCGACCCTGTAACCTGGTACCCCGGACTGTGGATGCTGAAGCCTCCAGTAAAGGTAAAGAGACGGCACCCACTGTGTCCTCGTTATTCACCGCGTCTCGCATCGCCCAACATCAACATCTACACTACTGGGAAGCCCTGGGGAAACACTTCACCTGTGGTAAGGTATTCCATCTAGCTGCCATAACATCACCCCAGTGGACCCCTAAGCAGCGTCGGTCACCCTGACCGAATACCACAGGTGGCGTCACGAACACTTGACAAACTTACATCACCTTAAATTGGGCGCCCCTTAGCAGGGCCACGGACCGGGTTGGGCCACCGTGACATCCCCAGACAGAAGGGACTGAAGGACCCGGTACCGAGTACCCCATTGCCCTGCGCCTGGGGGCAATCCAATTGCACCTGTTTGAACTCATTACCTGTATAAAAGACACCTGTCCAGTGTCCACACAGTCAATCACACTCCAACCTCTCCACCATGGCGAAGACCAAAGAGCTGTCTTAGGACACCAAGGACAAAATTGTAGACCTTCACGAGGCTGGGATGGGCTACAGGGCAATAGACAAGCAGTTTCATGAAAAGACAACTATTGGCTCATTTATTAGGAAATGGAAGAAACACAAGATGACTGTCAATATTCCTTGGTCTGAGGCGCCATGCAAGATCTCACCTCGTCGGGTAAGGATGATTCTGAGAAACATCAAGAATCAGCCCAGGACTACATGGGAGGTTCTGATCAATGACCTGAAGAGAGCTAGGACCACAATTTCAAACATTACCATCAGAAACACCGTCATTAATTAAAATCCTTCAGGGCACGCAAGGTTCCCCTGCTCACGTCAGCACATGTCCAGGCCTGTTTGAAGTATGCCAATGACTATCTGTATGATCCAGAGGAGGCATGGGAGAAGGTCACGTGGTCATATGAAACCAAAATTTAACTTTTTGGTATCAACTCCACTCGCTGTATTTGGAGGAAGAAAAAGGATGAGTACAGCCTCAAGAACACCATCCCAACCATGAAGAATGGTGGGGGAAACATTATACTTTGGTGATACTTTTCTGCAAAGGGGAAAAGGCGATTGCACTATATTGAAGGGAGGAGGGATGGGGTCATGCATCTCAAAATTTTGGCCAACAACCCTCTTCCCGAAGTAAGAGCATTTAAGGTAAGTCGTGGCTGGGTCTTCCAGCATGACAACGACCTGAAACACACAATCACGAGTGACTCCGTAAGAAGCATTTCCGAGTCCATCAGTGTCCTTGCCAGTCTAGTGTCCAACCCAATAGAAAATCTTTGGACGGAGCTAAAACTTAATGTTGCCCAGCAACAGCCCTGAAACCTGAAAGAATTGGAGAAGAGCTGTATGAAGGAGTGGGCCAAAATCCTTTCTGCAGCGTGTTCAAACTTGGTCAAAAAGTACAGGAAACGTCTGACCTTTGTAATTGGAAACAAAGGTTTCTGTACCAAATATTACGCTATGTTTTCTATTGTATAAAATACTTTTTTCATGCAATAAAATGCAAATTAATTATGTAAAAATCATACAATGTGATTTTCTGAAATTTTTTTTTTAAGATTCTGTCTCTCACAGTTGAAAGGTACCTACAATAAAAATTACAGACCACTCCATTCTTTATAGGTGGGAAAACGTTTCCCCATTGTGAGCCCTGAATGCCACATCAAATGTGATGTGGTCCCTAAAAAAATTGGTTTTGTGAATTTTGGTATAAAAACGAGAAATTTTTGATCAATTTTTAACCTATCTAACTTTCCAACCCCAAAATTTATATTTCAAAAATTATTATTCTGATGTAAAGCAGACATGTGGTAAATGTTATAATATTAAATATTAAAAATTTGAAAATTCCAAAATTTATCAAAAGTTTCCCCCAAACCTCTGATATTTTCACAAATAAGCACAAAAAATATTGACCTAAATTTACCAGTAATATAAAGTACATTGTGTCACAAAAAAACAATCTCAGAATCACAAAACCACATAAAGTGACACAGGTGAAAACAGACTAGGGGATGAATGGGTTACTTATGTAACTATGTAAGTATGAGTATTCTATTGACATTTTTTCATCATACAAGTATTACTTCCAAAACATGAACATATGAACATTTCTGTATGGTAAATCTCGGTGATAAACAGTATGTATGTCCTCTCCCCCACCCCATGAGACAGGCATGGGACAGAACTGAAAGGTAAACTATGCCTGGAGCTGGGACCCTAACTATCCCTGTCCCAGTGGTACTCCTAAAGGTAGAGAGGCCCGAGTCTCCGTCCTTATTCTGTTCCTGTAAAAACCCTAAGCTGTCCCCTTCCCCACTCCATGAGGCATGGGACAGAAATGAAAGGTAAATCAGACACAAAGACAAAACAGGGATAACATTAGCCTCTATCATACAAAAGCACTAACCAACAATAGGGAGGATACGGACGGGGAGGAATAAACTAAATGGGAAATGGGAACAGGAGATAAACACACACGTACAACATCACCCTACAGTACACCACAACTCCAAACTTCAACTACTTAGCTTTAGCACACAGTACAGGAAGACAAATCTCCAATAGCACCAATGAACTTCTATTCAGCACAGCATCCTAAGAGCAAGGAAGCAGAGCTTTCACGGGCAGGACAGAGAGGGTCTGGACAGATTTTATAGGAAGAGTTAACAACCAAATCAGAAGTAGCCAAAATGGAGCTGCATGTTTCTGACCAGCATAGAAAGGGTTGTTAACCTCTTCAGCACCAAAGGAAACCAAATTATTTTACTAAGTGATCCAAATACACCGGCTAAATGTAAGATTTGCGATTTACAATATGCAGTGATCTTCTACCACCTGATCTCCCAAGTTGGCGTGACACACTCATTACAGTACCCTCCTTCTACGAGGGGCCCCATTAACCCCAGATACTGACACCCACATCCTTTCCTCCGAACGATATCCTTTTCAATGTATCAGGTACTGTGCAGAGCGGCAAACCATACGTAAATCAATAATTTTCCCTACCTACTGTTCTCCGTGTGCATGTGTGCGGGACATATTGCGGTACGTGCTGCCGGAGAAAAGCGGACATGTCTCCGTGTTTTGCACACGGACACACGGTCCGTGAAAACACGGAGACATGTGCATAGACCCATTCATTTGAATGGGTCTACGTGTGTCAGTGTCTCCGGTACGTGAGAAAACTGTCAGTACACATACCGGAGACACTGATGTGTGAAAGAGGTCTAACTGAAGGTACAGAATTGTAGATGGTAAACATATGCGCCAAAAAATGACGACTTGCCAGTGGATTGTTTGTAAACGATTAAACGATTGTTTAATGCAAACTCAGCCAGTGGTAGAAAAGAAGACCAATACTCCTGGTTATCTGACACAAAACATCTGACATAAGTTTCCAAACTTTGGTTTAGGTGTTAAAGGGAAGGTTCCGTGATTTTAGATTTTGTATTAATAATTATTGATTATATAATCAATTATTTTTAATACAAAATTAAATTAACTACTTTTATATTTTTGTATTTATTCCCTTTTATTTTTGCCACTGGAGGCTGCCATTTTCGCTACTGTGGGCGTAAGTGTCTGGGCACGACACTTGCACACCTCACTTACGGCAGCCATGGGCATAAGAGACTGCAGTCGGACTTCGACCGCATCCCTTACACGCCCAGTAGGCTGCTAGGTCACAGCTGTGGGAGGAGATTGCGGCCATTTTGTTGCTTTATTTTCCTCTGTCATCGCAGACACAGCTCAGTGCATGCGATGGCAGGAGCTGCCGGGGAGAAGCTGCTGCTGGGAAGCGAGGGTCCGGGGTAAGTATCTGCAGCCAGGAGCGGTGATTGCAGTCTGTACTTAGTATTACAGTATACGCTGCAATCTCTGCTCACTGCCGACCTGTTCAGAGCACAGCAGGGAGATCGTCACACTGCTCTGCCCTGAATAGGATTCAGCACTTCCTGGAGAGGAGGGAAGGTAAGTACAGGGTTTTTTTTGTTTTTGTTTTTATTATGCACCTACCACTGCTACCTGCCCCTATATATACCACCTACTACTGCTACCTGCCCCTATATACCACCTACCACTGCTACCTGCCCCTAAATATACCACCTACCACTGCTACCTGCCTCTATATATATATGACCTACCACTGCTACCTGCCCCTATATACCACCTACCACTTCTACCTGCCCCTATATATACCACCTACCACTGCTACCTGCTCCTATATACCACCTACCACTACCTGCCCCTATATATACCACCTACCACTGCTACCTGCCTCTATATATGCCACCTACCACTGCTACCTGCCTCTATATACCACCTACCACTGCTACCTGCCCCTATATATACCACCTACCACTGCTACCTGCTCCTATATACCACCTACCACTGCTACCTGCCCCTATATATACCACCTACCACTGCTACCTGCATCTATATACCACCTACCTCTGCTAACTGGCCCTATATATACCCCTACCACTGCTACCTGCCCCTATATATACCACCTACCACTGCTACCTGCCTCTATATACCACCTATCACAGCTACCTGCCCCTATATATACCACCTACCACTGCTACCTGCCCCTATATATACCACCTACCACTGCTACCTGCCCCTATATACCACCTACCACTGCTACCTGCACCTATATATACCACCTACCACTGCTACCTGCCCCTATATATACCACCTACCACTGCTACCTGCCTCTATATACCACCTACCACAGCTACCTGCCCCTATATATACCACCTACCACTGCTACCTGCCCCTATATACTACCTACCACAGCTACCTGCCCCTATATATACCACCTACCACTGCTACTTGCCCCTATATATACCACCTACCTGTTGTGAATTCTGTTGTCGGGCTCCCTCCTGTGGTCATGAATGGTACTTCGGCTGGTTCTGTCCATGGACTTTCTCTGGTGGCTGTGGGTGTTTCTGAGTTTCCTTCCACAGGTGACGAGGTTAATTCGTTAGCGGGCTGCTCTATTTAACTCCACTTAGATCTTTGCTCCATGCCACCTGTCAATGTTCCAGTATTGGTCTTGTTCACTCCTGGATCGTTCTTGTGACCTGTCTTCCCAGCAGAAGCTAAGTGACTGCTTGTTTTTCTCTGGTTTGCTATTATTCTGTCCAGCTTGCTATTCTGATTGTTGTCTTGCTTGCTGGAAGCTCTGGGACGCAGAGGGAGCGCCTCCGCACCGTGAGTCGGTGCGGAGGGTCTTTTTGCGCCCTCTGTGTGGTCTTTTTGTAGGTTTTTGTGCTGACCGCAAAGCTACCTTTCCTATCCTCAGTCTGTTCAGTAAGTCGGGCCTCACTTTGCTTAATCTATTTCATCTCTGTGTTTGTTTTTTCATCTTTACTCACAGTCATTATATGTGGGGGGCTGCCTTTTCCTTTGGGGAATTTCTCTGAGGCAAGGTAGGCTGTGCCGAGTTGCATAGGGAGCGATAGGCGCAATCCACGGCTATTTCTAGTGTGGTTGATAGGATTAGGGATTGCGGTCAGCAGAGTTCCCACGTCCCAGAGGTCGTCCTATATTATCAGTAACTATCTGGTCATTCCGTGTGCTCTTAACCACCAGGTCCATTATTGTCCTGACCACCAGGTCATAACACCTACCACTGCTACCTGCCCCTATATACCACCTACCACTGCTACCTGCCCTTATATATACCACCTACCACTGCTACTTGCCTCTATATACCACCTACCACTGCTACCTGCCCCTATATATACCACCTACCGCAGCTACCTGCCTCTATGTACCACCTACCACTGCTACCTGCCTCTATATATACCACCTACCACTGCTAACTGCTTCTATATACCACCTACCACTGCTAACTCCTTCTATATATACCACATACCACTGCTAACTGCCCCTATACTAAGTGGGCTTGATGTCACCGGACAATACAAAGGTGACATCAACCCCCCAAATATGAACCCCACTTGCTACCGCTACAGGGCAAATGGGAATTACCAGGCAAAGCGCCAAAAAAGGCGCATCTAATAGGCGGCTGAGAGCTGATGTTTTTAGCCTGTGGGGGGACCATATCCATGGCCCCTTCCTAAGATCAGTATTGTGGAATGATGTGAAAACTATATGACGGTATTATATGAGAACTATATTGTGGGATTATGTGTGATTATGTGGCAGTAGTATGTGAGAATTATATGGTCGTTTTATGTATGATCTACATGGTGGTATTGTGTGTGATCTATATGACGGCATGTGAGAAGTATATGGCGGTATTGTGTGAGAAGTATATGGTGGTATGTGAGAAGTATATGGCGGTATTATGGGTGATCTATATTGCGGCATTATGGGTGATCTATATGGCGGTATTATGTGTGATCTATATGACTGTGAGAAGTATATTGCGGTATTGTGTGTGATGTATATGGCGGTATTATGTGTGATCTATATGGCGGTATTATCTTCAGAAAGGGGACCCGTTCTAGGGTGGTTCTGGCTGAGCACCTGCATGTGGGTCTGGCGTAATAGAGGGGGCAGCATGACCTCCAGTTAGGTGCAGTCAGGGAAGGGCAGGTGAGGCAGCTGAATAGAAGGGTCTCATTTTTATCTTTAGTATATAGCTACATTTCACCCCAACCTGCTTCCCAGCGTCACCCCGTACTGCGCCTGTCGCCTCGCAAGTTAGAAACAGGCTCTGGCATTGGCACTCCAGAGCGGAGCGTGTGGCTCCATGTATTGCTATGCGGCCGCACGCTCCGCTCTGGAGTGCCGGTGCCAGAGCTTGGTTTTAACCAGCGAGACTTGGCCGTATCTCGCTGTGTGTGATCCTGGCCTTAATCTCATCCTCTCTTATCCCTTAGCAAACACCCAGAAGGGGAGGAGAGGAGACATCACACACGTCAGCAGACTCCGCCCATAATTACTGCAGTGCAGTAATGTGAGCTAGTTGTACACTAGATTTTTGTCCAATTTCAGTAGCTGCTCCCTCTAGTGTTTAAAAGTGGAAATGCCAAACCTTTTAAAATTATTTTTCATATTTTACTAAATTATAAACAAATGATGATATTTTTTAACAAAATATAAACATTAATTCTTTACATTTTTTCATTTGCTGGAAAAAATTTTTTTTATGGCACCTTCCCTTTAAGTCAGGCCATTGTCATGCTGCTGCAATGCAGGTAGGTGCAGGCTTCACTAGATGGCAGTAGAGAGGAAGCAGGTTTGCACCTAACAGAGCTAACCTGCAGTGTAACAGTGAGGCTACTACAGGTGACACCAGAAAGTCAAAACAAGCTGGGTCAAATCCTAGACAGTAGCGCAGTACCAAAGGAAAAAGCAAACTCTAGGTCAGAGACAAGCCAGGGGGTCCGTAACAGTCAGGAGCAGATAAGCCAAAACACAAATGACAGAAACAGGTCAGGATACACATCACATCAAGTCAAACCGGGGAGTCTGCACACTAAAGGGAAACACTGAGTCAAGACGGGAACAGGGGAAAACAGAGACACAGGTTCAGAAAGCAAACACAGCAGGACAAATCAGAGCAATTAGTGTCAGCTTACAGCAGCACTAGGCAGAAAAGATAACTGACATGATCTGCAGGACACAGCTGGGCTAAATAGCAAACCTGAGACCAGACTGAGGCTGAGAAAAGTTAACCCTTCTGACATGATCAGATCGGGAAAAGGGAAGACAGGACTCAAAACCTGGTCTGGATCATTACAGCCATTAGTTTGAGGATGGAACGCAGAAGAAAAGGATAGATGCATCCCTAAAGGAGCACAAAACGCCCTCCAAAATTTAGATACAAATTGGGTCCCCTGATATGACATCGAGGGAACCCCATGAAGCTTCATGATCTCAGTGATAAACACCATTGTCTTGGCATTAGGGAGAGCAGGTATAGCAATAAAGTGTGCAATTTTAGTAAACCTATCCTCCACAACTAAGATAACAGTTTTACCAGAGGGCGAAGGAAGATCCATAATGAAATCCATGGATAAATGAGTACATGATTGGTCAGGAATGGTTAATGGCAAAAAAAAAGCTACAGACGGATAAGTATGTGGGGTCTTGGAACGTGCACAGACACAACATGAAGACACAAAGTTAACTACATCCATAGGCAACCTTGGCCACCAGAAACAAGGAGAAAGGAGGTCCAAGGTTACCTTACCACCTGGGGTGACCAGCCAGAGCTGAGGCATGATGTGCATTCAAAATTTTAAGACTCAGATGAACAGGTACAAACAATTTCCCTGAAGGACCTGCAGAGGCGTCCCCCTGAGCCTTCAATTCCTCACCCTCAAATTCAGAAGACACTGCGGAGACGACCCCACCCTTTCTTGCAAAATAAGGACCGCATCGTCAGTGCTAACACCCACAGGAAACTCCAAGACAAAGTATCCGCTTTGACGTACCCTTTCCAGAGAACATTTCCTCAAAATCGGACAGGCAAGATGGTGTGATTTTAGTGAAGACACTAGAGATAGTAGGTAGAGGAGCTGCGGAGACACCATCACGTGTTTCTCAACGCAGGCAGTGAATAGCCAGGCCTTTCACCGGGAAGGAACAACCAAGGGAAGGGCAGCATCCAATAAAGGAAAACATCCAATAAAGGAAAACCACCTATGCCAAGCATGGTATCCATCCACAGACAGCTGTTTCGGGGTTTTTGCCCCTCATCAGTGTGGAGTAGGAAACTGGCTATCAGGAGCAGTGCCTAGTAGAAAGTCTATAAAGGCACGGATGATTGACCTCGTGGAGACCAAAACATCCAACACCGCGGAGACACCATCACGTGTTTCTCAACGCAGTGATCCAGAACACTGCCCCCAAATATGCAAATGCAAGTAGAGGAGCTGCGGAGACACCATCACGTGTTTCTCAACGCAGGCAGTGAATAGCCAGGCCTTTCACCGGGAAGGAACAACCAAGGGAAGGGCAGCATCCAATAAAGGAAAACATCCAATAAAGGAAAACCACCTATGCCAAGCATGGTATCCATCCACAGACAGCTGTTTCGGGGTTTTTGCCCCTCATCAGTGTGGAGTAGGAAACTGGCTATCAGGAGCAGTGCCTAGTAGAAAGTCTATAAAGGCACGGATGATTGACCTCGTGGAGACCAAAACATCCAACACCGCGGAGACACCATCACGTGTTTCTCAACGCAGTGATCCAGAACACTGCCCCCAAATATGCAAATGCAAGTAGAGGAGCTGCGGAGACACCATCACGTGTTTCTCAACGCAGGCAGTGAATAGCCAGGCCTTTCACCGGGAAGGAACAACCAAGGGAAGGGCAGCATCCAATAAAGGAAAACATCCAATAAAGGAAAACCACCTATGCCAAGCATGGTATCCATCCACAGACAGCTGTTTCGGGGTTTTTGCCCCTCATCAGTGTGGAGTAGGAAACTGGCTATCAGGAGCAGTGCCTAGTAGAAAGTCTATAAAGGCACGGATGATTGACCTCGTGGAGACCAAAACATCCAACACCGCGGAGACACCATCACGTGTTTCTCAACGCAGTGATCCAGAACACTGCCCCCAAATATGCAAATGCAAGTAGAGGAGCTGCGGAGACACCATCACGTGTTTCTCAACGCAGGCAGTGAATAGCCAGGCCTTTCACCGGGAAGGAACAACCAAGGGAAGGGCAGCATCCAATAAAGGAAAACATCCAATAAAGGAAAACCACCTATGCCAAGCATGGTATCCATCCACAGACAGCTGTTTCGGGGTTTTTGCCCCTCATCAGTGTGGAGTAGGAAACTGGCTATCAGGAGCAGTGCCTAGTAGAAAGTCTATAAAGGCACGGATGATTGACCTCGTGGAGACCAAAACATCCAACACCGCGGAGACACCATCACGTGTTTCTCAACGCAGTGATCCAGAACACTGCCCCCAAATATGCAAATGCAAGTAGAGGAGCTGCGGAGACACCATCACGTGTTTCTCAACGCAGGCAGTGAATAGCCAGGCCTTTCACCGGGAAGGAACAACCAAGGGAAGGGCAGCATCCAATAAAGGAAAACATCCAATAAAGGAAAACCACCTATGCCAAGCATGGTATCCATCCACAGACAGCTGTTTCGGGGTTTTTGCCCCTCATCAGTGTGGAGTAGGAAACTGGCTATCAGGAGCAGTGCCTAGTAGAAAGTCTATAAAGGCACGGATGATTGACCTCGTGGAGACCAAAACATCCAACACCGCGGAGACACCATCACGTGTTTCTCAACGCAGTGATCCAGAACACTGCCCCCAAATATGCAAATGCAAGTAGAGGAGCTGCGGAGACACCATCACGTGTTTCTCAACGCAGGCAGTGAATAGCCAGGCCTTTCACCGGGAAGGAACAACCAAGGGAAGGGCAGCATCCAATAAAGGAAAACATCCAATAAAGGAAAACCACCTATGCCAAGCATGGTATCCATCCACAGACAGCTGTTTCGGGGTTTTTGCCCCTCATCAGTGTGGAGTAGGAAACTGGCTATCAGGAGCAGTGCCTAGTAGAAAGTCTATAAAGGCACGGATGATTGACCTCGTGGAGACCAAAACATCCAACACCGCGGAGACACCATCACGTGTTTCTCAACGCAGTGATCCAGAACACTGCCCCCAAATATGCAAATGCAAGTAGAGGAGCTGCGGAGACACCATCACGTGTTTCTCAACGCAGGCAGTGAATAGCCAGGCCTTTCACCGGGAAGGAACAACCAAGGGAAGGGCAGCATCCAATAAAGGAAAACATCCAATAAAGGAAAACCACCTATGCCAAGCATGGTATCCATCCACAGACAGCTGTTTCGGGGTTTTTGCCCCTCATCAGTGTGGAGTAGGAAACTGGCTATCAGGAGCAGTGCCTAGTAGAAAGTCTATAAAGGCACGGATGATTGACCTCGTGGAGACCAAAACATCCAACACCGCGGAGACACCATCACGTGTTTCTCAACGCAGTGATCCAGAACACTGCCCCCAAATATGCAAATGCAAGTAGAGGAGCTGCGGAGACACCATCACGTGTTTCTCAACGCAGGCAGTGAATAGCCAGGCCTTTCACCGGGAAGGAACAACCAAGGGAAGGGCAGCATCCAATAAAGGAAAACATCCAATAAAGGAAAACCACCTATGCCAAGCATGGTATCCATCCACAGACAGCTGTTTCGGGGTTTTTGCCCCTCATCAGTGTGGAGTAGGAAACTGGCTATCAGGAGCAGTGCCTAGTAGAAAGTCTATAAAGGCACGGATGATTGACCTCGTGGAGACCAAAACATCCAACACCGCGGAGACACCATCACGTGTTTCTCAACGCAGTGATCCAGAACACTGCCCCCAAATATGCAAATGCAAGTAGAGGAGCTGCGGAGACACCATCACGTGTTTCTCAACGCAGGCAGTGAATAGCCAGGCCTTTCACCGGGAAGGAACAACCAAGGGAAGGGCAGCATCCAATAAAGGAAAACATCCAATAAAGGAAAACCACCTATGCCAAGCATGGTATCCATCCACAGACAGCTGTTTCGGGGTTTTTGCCCCTCATCAGTGTGGAGTAGGAAACTGGCTATCAGGAGCAGTGCCTAGTAGAAAGTCTATAAAGGCACGGATGATTGACCTCGTGGAGACCAAAACATCCAACACCGCGGAGACACCATCACGTGTTTCTCAACGCAGTGATCCAGAACACTGCCCCCAAATATGCAAATGCAAGTAGAGGAGCTGCGGAGACACCATCACGTGTTTCTCAACGCAGGCAGTGAATAGCCAGGCCTTTCACCGGGAAGAAACAACCAAGGGAAGGGCAGCATCCAATAAAGGAAAACATCCAATAAAGGAAAACCACCTATGCCAAGCATGGTATCCATCCACAGACAGCTGTTTCGGGGTTTTTGCCCCTCATCAGTGTGGAGTAGGAAACTGGCTATCAGGAGCAGTGCCTAGTAGAAAGTCTATAAAGGCACGGATGATTGACCTCGTGGAGACCAAAACATCCAACACCGCGGAGACACCATCACGTGTTTCTCAACGCAGTGATCCAGAACACTGCCCCCAAATATGCAAATGCAAGTAGAGGAGCTGCGGAGACACCATCACGTGTTTCTCAACGCAGGCAGTGAATAGCCAGGCCTTTCACCGGGAAGGAACAACCAAGGGAAGGGCAGCATCCAATAAAGGAAAACATCCAATAAAGGAAAACCACCTATGCCAAGCATGGTATCCATCCACAGACAGCTGTTTCGGGGTTTTTGCCCCTCATCAGTGTGGAGTAGGAAACTGGCTATCAGGAGCAGTGCCTAGTAGAAAGTCTATAAAGGCACGGATGATTGACCTCGTGGAGACCAAAACATCCAACACCGCGGAGACACCATCACGTGTTTCTCAACGCAGTGATCCAGAACACTGCCCCCAAATATGCAAATGCAAGTAGAGGAGCTGCGGAGACACCATCACGTGTTTCTCAACGCAGGCAGTGAATAGCCAGGCCTTTCACCGGGAAGGAACAACCAAGGGAAGGGCAGCATCCAATAAAGGAAAACATCCAATAAAGGAAAACCACCTATGCCAAGCATGGTATCCATCCACAGACAGCTGTTTCGGGGTTTTTGCCCCTCATCAGTGTGGAGTAGGAAACTGGCTATCAGGAGCAGTGCCTAGTAGAAAGTCTATAAAGGCACGGATGATTGACCTCGTGGAGACCAAAACATCCAACACCGCGGAGACACCATCACGTGTTTCTCAACGCAGTGATCCAGAACACTGCCCCCAAATATGCAAATGCAAGTAGAGGAGCTGCGGAGACACCATCACGTGTTTCTCAACGCAGGCAGTGAATAGCCAGGCCTTTCACCGGGAAGGAACAACCAAGGGAAGGGCAGCATCCAATAAAGGAAAACATCCAATAAGGGAAAACCACCTATGCCAAGCATGGTATCCATCCACAGACAGCTGTTTCGGGGTTTTTGCCCCTCATCAGTGTGGAGTAGGAAACTGGCTATCAGGAGCAGTGCCTAGTAGAAAGTCTATAAAGGCACGGATGATTGACCTCGTGGAGACCAAAACATCCAACACCGCGGAGACACCATCACGTGTTTCTCAACGCAGTGATCCAGAACACTGCCCCCAAATATGCAAATGCAAGTAGAGGAGCTGCGGAGACACCATCACGTGTTTCTCAACGCAGGCAGTGAATAGCCAGGCCTTTCACCGGGAAGGAACAACCAAGGGAAGGGCAGCATCCAATAAAGGAAAACATCCAATAAAGGAAAACCACCTATGCCAAGCATGGTATCCATCCACAGACAGCTGTTTCGGGGTTTTTGCCCCTCATCAGTGTGGAGTAGGAAACTGGCTATCAGGAGCAGTGCCTAGTAGAAAGTCTATAAAGGCACGGATGATTGACCTCGTGGAGACCAAAACATCCAACACCGCGGAGACACCATCACGTGTTTCTCAACGCAGTGATCCAGAACACTGCCCCCAAATATGCAAATGCAAGTAGAGGAGCTGCGGAGACACCATCACGTGTTTCTCAATGCAGGCAGTGAATAGCCAGGCCTTTCACCGGGAAGGAACAACCAAGGGAAGGGCAGCATCCAATAAAGGAAAACATCCAATAAAGGAAAACCACCTATGCCAAGCATGGTATCCATCCACAGACAGCTGTTTCGGGGTTTTTGCCCCTCATCAGTGTGGAGTAGGAAACTGGCTATCAGGAGCAGTGCCTAGTAGAAAGTCTATAAAGGCACGGATGATTGACCTCGTGGAGACCAAAACATCCAACACCGCGGAGACACCATCACGTGTTTCTCAACGCAGTGATCCAGAACACTGCCCCCAAATATGCAAATGCAAGTAGAGGAGCTGCGGAGACACCATCACGTGTTTCTCAACGCAGGCAGTGAATAGCCAGGCCTTTCACCGGGAAGGAACAACCAAGGGAAGGGCAGCATCCAATAAAGGAAAACATCCAATAAAGGAAAACCACCTATGCCAAGCATGGTATCCATCCACAGACAGCTGTTTCGGGGTTTTTGCCCCTCATCAGTGTGGAGTAGGAAACTGGCTATCAGGAGCAGTGCCTAGTAGAAAGTCTATAAAGGCACGGATGATTGACCTCGTGGAGACCAAAACATCCAACACCGCGGAGACACCATCACGTGTTTCTCAACGCAGTGATCCAGAACACTGCCCCCAAATATGCAAATGCAAGTAGAGGAGCTGCGGAGACACCATCACGTGTTTCTCAACGCAGGCAGTGAATAGCCAGGCCTTTCACCGGGAAGGAACAACCAAGGGAAGGGCAGCATCCAATAAAGGAAAACATCCAATAAAGGAAAACCACCTATGCCAAGCATGGTATCCATCCACAGACAGCTGTTTCGGGGTTTTTGCCCCTCATCAGTGTGGAGTAGGAAACTGGCTATCAGGAGCAGTGCCTAGTAGAAAGTCTATAAAGGCACGGATGATTGACCTCGTGGAGACCAAAACATCCAACACCGCGGAGACACCATCACGTGTTTCTCAACGCAGTGATCCAGAACACTGCCCCCAAATATGCAAATGCAAGTAGAGGAGCTGCGGAGACACCATCACGTGTTTCTCAACGCAGGCAGTGAATAGCCAGGCCTTTCACCGGGAAGGAACAACCAAGGGAAGGGCAGCATCCAATAAAGGAAAACATCCAATAAAGGAAAACCACCTATGCCAAGCATGGTATCCATCCACAGACAGCTGTTTCGGGGTTTTGATGAGGGGCAAAAACCCCGAAACAGCTGTCTGTGGATGGATACCATGCTTGGCATAGGTGGTTTTCCTTTATTGGATGTTTTCCTTTATTGGATGCTGCCCTTCCCTTGGTTGTTCCTTCCCGGTGAAAGGCCTGGCTATTCACTGCCTGCGTTGAGAAACACGTGATGGTGTCTCCGCAGCTCCTCTACTTGCATTTGCATATTTGGGGGCAGTGTTCTGGATCACTGCGTTGAGAAACACGTGATGGTGTCTCCGCGGTGTTGGATGTTTTGGTCTCCACGAGGTCAATCATCCGTGCCTTTATAGACTTTCTACTAGGCACTGCTCCTGATAGCCAGTTTCCTACTCCACACTGATGAGGGGCAAAAACCCCGAAACAGCTGTCTGTGGATGGATACCATGCTTGGCATAGGTGGTTTTCCTTTATTGGATGTTTTCCTTTATTGGATGCTGCCCTTCTCTTGGTTGTTCCTTCCCGGTGAAAGGCCTGGCTATTCACTGCCTGCGTTGAGAAACACGTGATGGTGTCTCCGCAGCTCCTCTACTTGCATTTGCATATTTGGGGGCAGTGTTCTGGATCACTGCGTTGAGAAACACGTGATGGTGTCTCCGCGGTGTTGGATGTTTTGGTCTCCACGAGGTCAATCATCCGTGCCTTTATAGACTTTCTACTAGGCACTGCTCCTGATAGCCAGTTTCCTACTCCACACTGATGAGGGGCAAAAACCCCGAAACAGCTGTCTGTGGATGGATACCATGCTTGGCATAGGTGGTTTTCCTTTATTGGATGTTTTCCTTTATTGGATGCTGCCCTTCCCTTGGTTGTTCCTTCCCGGTGAAAGGCCTGGCTATTCACTGCCTGCGTTGAGAAACACGTGATGGTGTCTCCGCAGCTCCTCTACTTGCATTTGCATATTTGGGGGCAGTGTTCTGGATCACTGCGTTGAGAAACACGTGATGGTGTCTCCGCGGTGTTGGATGTTTTGGTCTCCACGAGGTCAATCATCCGTGCCTTTATAGACTTTCTACTAGGCACTGCTCCTGATAGCCAGTTTCCTACTCCACACTGATGAGGGGCAAAAACCCCGAAACAGCTGTCTGTGGATGGATACCATGCTTGGCATAGGTGGTTTTCCTTTATTGGATGTTTTCCTTTATTGGATGCTGCCCTTCCCTTGGTTGTTCCTTCCCGGTGAAAGGCCTGGCTATTCACTGCCTGCGTTGAGAAACACGTGATGGTGTCTCCGCAGCTCCTCTACTTGCATTTGCATATTTGGGGGCAGTGTTCTGGATCACTGCGTTGAGAAACACGTGATGGTGTCTCCGCGGTGTTGGATGTTTTGGTCTCCACGAGGTCAATCATCCGTGCCTTTATAGACTTTCTACTAGGCACTGCTCCTGATAGCCAGTTTCCTACTCCACACTGATGAGGGGCAAAAACCCCGAAACAGCTGTCTGTGGATGGATACCATGCTTGGCATAGGTGGTTTTCCTTTATTGGATGTTTTCCTTTATTGGATGCTGCCCTTCCCTTGGTTGTTCCTTCCCGGTGAAAGGCCTGGCTATTCACTGCCTGCGTTGAGAAACACGTGATGGTGTCTCCGCAGCTCCTCTACTTGCATTTGCATATTTGGGGGCAGTGTTCTGGATCACTGCGTTGAGAAACACGTGATGGTGTCTCCGCGGTGTTGGATGTTTTGGTCTCCACGAGGTCAATCATCCGTGCCTTTATAGACTTTCTACTAGGCACTGCTCCTGATAGCCAGTTTCCTACTCCACACTGATGAGGGGCAAAAACCCCGAAACAGCTGTCTGTGGATGGATACCATGCTTGGCATAGGTGGTTTTCCTTTATTGGATGTTTTCCTTTATTGGATGCTGCCCTTCCCTTGGTTGTTCCTTCCCGGTGAAAGGCCTGGCTATTCACTGCCTGCGTTGAGAAACACGTGATGGTGTCTCCGCAGCTCCTCTACTTGCATTTGCATATTTGGGGGCAGTGTTCTGGATCACTGCGTTGAGAAACACGTGATGGTGTCTCCGCGGTGTTGGATGTTTTGGTCTCCACGAGGTCAATCATCCGTGCCTTTATAGACTTTCTACTAGGCACTGCTCCTGATAGCCAGTTTCCTACTCCACACTGATGAGGGGCAAAAACCCCGAAACAGCTGTCTGTGGATGGATACCATGCTTGGCATAGGTGGTTTTCCTTTATTGGATGTTTTCCTTTATTGGATGCTGCCCTTCCCTTGGTTGTTCCTTCCCGGTGAAAGGCCTGGCTATTCACTGCCTGCGTTGAGAAACACGTGATGGTGTCTCCGCAGCTCCTCTACTTGCATTTGCATATTTGGGGGCAGTGTTCTGGATCACTGCGTTGAGAAACACGTGATGGTGTCTCCGCGGTGTTGGATGTTTTGGTCTCCACGAGGTCAATCATCCGTGCCTTTATAGACTTTCTACTAGGCACTGCTCCTGATAGCCAGTTTCCTACTCCACACTGATGAGGGGCAAAAACCCCGAAACAGCTGTCTGTGGATGGATACCATGCTTGGCATAGGTGGTTTTCCTTTATTGGATGTTTTCCTTTATTGGATGCTGCCCTTCCCTTGGTTGTTCCTTCCCGGTGAAAGGCCTGGCTATTCACTGCCTGCGTTGAGAAACACGTGATGGTGTCTCCGCAGCTCCTCTACTTGCATTTGCATATTTGGGGGCAGTGTTCTGGATCACTGCGTTGAGAAACACGTGATGGTGTCTCCGCGGTGTTGGATGTTTTGGTCTCCACGAGGTCAATCATCCGTGCCTTTATAGACTTTCTACTAGGCACTGCTCCTGATAGCCAGTTTCCTACTCCACACTGATGAGGGGCAAAAACCCCGAAACAGCTGTCTGTGGATGGATACCATGCTTGGCATAGGTGGTTTTCCTTTATTGGATGTTTTCCTTTATTGGATGCTGCCCTTCCCTTGGTTGTTCCTTCCCGGTGAAAGGCCTGGCTATTCACTGCCTGCGTTGAGAAACACGTGATGGTGTCTCCGCAGCTCCTCTACTTGCATTTGCATATTTGGGGGCAGTGTTCTGGATCACTGCGTTGAGAAACACGTGATGGTGTCTCCGCGGTGTTGGATGTTTTGGTCTCCACGAGGTCAATCATCCGTGCCTTTATAGACTTTCTACTAGGCACTGCTCCTGATAGCCAGTTTCCTACTCCACACTGATGAGGGGCAAAAACCCCGAAACAGCTGTCTGTGGATGGATACCATGCTTGGCATAGGTGGTTTTCCTTTATTGGATGTTTTCCTTTATTGGATGCTGCCCTTCCCTTGGTTGTTCCTTCCCGGTGAAAGGCCTGGCTATTCACTGCCTGCGTTGAGAAACACGTGATGGTGTCTCCGCAGCTCCTCTACTTGCATTTGCATATTTGGGGGCAGTGTTCTGGATCACTGCGTTGAGAAACACGTGATGGTGTCTCCACTAGAGATAGTAGCACCTAGTCAATTATTTTTGCAAAATCACTTCACTTAATCTCTCTGACCTACCAGTCTATGACCGGATTATGTTTAGTCAATCAGGGAAGACCTAGCACAATATGAGTAGGTAGACTTTCCAAGATATAACAAGAGAGAAACTCCCCGTGAAGAGCCCATATGCGTAGGTCCACACCATGCACTACTTGCGTAAAAGTTCCCTGACCAAGAGGCGCAGAGTCAATTGCAAGTTTGAGGACCGGCTTCTCCAGAGTACTACAGTAAAGGCAGCTTTTGTGTTTTAGGTAAAGAAGGAAAGAAATGCCACTTTTGGTCACAGAAAAAACACAACCCCGTTTTGCAGCAAACTGTAAGAGACACATAAAGAGGGGAGCTAGCTAACTGTATTGGTTTTTCAGAGGAGAACCTCAGTTTTAGGGAGTACTATTGGGATATCAACACATAAAGGACTAAAATATAACTTTTACTAAATATAATTAAAATAGTATACAAAAAGGTGCAAGGTGCAGACCAAAAACAAACAAACAAATGTGGATAGCGCTATGGATCTATTGCTACTTTTAGCACCTCCAAGATACAGCGCAACAACCACTGAAGCACCACTCACAATCTAGGCATCTGTAGATACAAACTATAAAGAAACCTAGTGGGTATGGTTAACTTCTAACAACGGACCTATGATCCCCATCCGTGTAAGAACTCTAAAGGGTTATCATACCCCTGAGTGACATCAAAGACCCCTATCTTGGGTACTCAGGACTGGGGGTTAAATCAATGAATTCTCTGCTACAGCATATACCGGCATGTGAACCATAAAAATTGCGTATTGCTTAGCATATGTGCAAATCCATAAATCTGACTGGAACAAATAAAGAACGGTCTCACCCGCCCGGAACCGTGTAGCGCACTATCATTCAGTTCCCCTCATGGCAGTGGACCTATTCCCCTCCTCTCCCGACGCGTTTCGGTATTCCTCATCAGGGGATAGCGTTGGGGGTTATCTCATGACTGCTGTCCAGCCGACGCTGACATCCATGTGCGTAGTGCTATTGGGAGCAAAGTTACAACAGGCCTACCCCTGAGGCGTCTATCAATTTAAATGGCTAGAGCCATGGCGACCTCCAACGACTTAGGAGTCTCGAAAAGCGCTAGTGTGTCTTTTAGTCTTTTCAGACAGGCCCTGACAAAACAGATTCCTAAGAGCAGGATCATTCCATCTGGTGTCAGTGGCCCATTTACGGAACTCAGGGCAAAATTCCTCTGCTGGCCGGTCTTCCTGCTGGAGCTTACATAACTTAGACAGTTCGGATCATCATACACAAGACCTAGAGCCTCAAAAAAAACATCAACTGACCAGAGAGACAGTAAGTCCGCTGGAAGTGAAAAGGCCCAGTATTGAGGATCTCCTTGAAGGAGAGAAATAACAATCCCAACCCGTTGCTCCTCACTCGCAAATGAATGAGGACAAAGCCTTAAATACACCTTGCATGCTTCACGGAACACAATAAATTTATCCCGTCCCCCAGAAAACTTATCCGGGAGGGCCATCTTAGGTTCCTGTTCAGCTTGACAGCCCGCCAGACCAATAGTCTGCTGCTAAGAGACCCTAGATGTCATGGAGTTGCCCTGACAGAGCAGTCTGATGGCTCCTGCTTCGCTGCTGAGAAGAAGCACTTCTGCAGTGTATTAAATGTATTTGTTTTCTTTTAGCAGGACAGGGGTTAATCGGCCATGTGGAAATCCCTGCATCCAGCAGTGCTCAGTTAGCCAGTCCTCTATCCTATAAAAGCTAGGTCTTCTGGACAGGTCCTTGTCTGAGTTAGCACTTGCTAGATAGACCTGTAGAGTGAGGAACTGGTGTCTGGAGAACTGGAGGAGTTAATTGTGCGACTGTTGCTTGGTTTGTGCGCTTGGAAATTCCTCATCCTTACCTGCCTTATTTTCTTCCCCCCTTCCTACACACCCTGGTGAATACCTCTGTTATTTGTGAGAGTATATTTGTGTGAGTGAAATTTTCTTTTACCCTTGTCTTTGTTCCCCTGTCTGTCGGGTTTGTGTACTGCGGTAGATAAGCCTCTGATGCCGGTGGCCGCAGCTCATATACGATTTTGGGGGTGACAGACTCCCTTTAATATAGAACCCAAATACACAGGCTAAGTAGAAGATCTGTGATTCACAATACACAGAGATCTTCTACCCCCAGGTCTCCCAGATTGATGTGACACACACACTCGTGACAATAATTATTTTTTTTTTATCTTCCCCATATCGCAAATATCATCTCCCAAAGGATGCCCCTCTAGGGTCTGTTTATTCTTCAGTTGTCATTGGAGCAGTTCTGGTGTAACTCAGTGGCCCTGGTCAGTTATGCAAGATATAGTCTCAGCTGGCTTCCTGCCAGCATAGCTCTGCTCTGGATCGGTCTAGAATGGAGCTTCTACTGTGAGGGTGAAGTCATGAAAAGGGGCAGAGCTTCGTTCATTACAGTGTTGGAGTTCATAGCAAGAAGCTGCAGTGTGCCTGTGTGCTGGTAACTAAGAGGTGATATATTGAAGGATAGGGCTGTACATAGAGAGGCTGAGAGGAGTGATATAGTACAGGATGGAGTTGTATACAGGCAGGGGCGGACTGGGCCGGGTGGCAGGAATGCATATGCCCCCCGGGCCGGTGCCTGAGCAGCTGGACAGGGCCGCTGGAGGACCGGCAGCGATTTTAATACGTAGCGCATTCCGCCAGCCGGCCCTTTAAATCTTGTAAAGTCAGGTCCTGTGTGTGCACGCGCATTGCCGGCGCTGAGAAGCGCCGCGGCGGCCGTGCTAGTGCACGAGCACGGCCGCATTCCTAGGTCCTGCGCGCGCTCGTCTGCTGCCTGTGCCAGCGCGGGCACGCAGGAGATCAGACCACGCGCGCGCATTGAAAGATTTGAAATGTCCGGCGCCTCCACCTGACTGTGTGTGTGTCTGACGCTGGCCGGCCTGCACCAGCGTCAGAGAAAACTGCTCACCAATGCCTGGGATCCTCTTCACCGCCGACGCTGTCACGCTGGACAGGACCCGTCCCACCTCAGCCCTTCATCCTCCCGACCTCACCAGGGACCTGGGTGAGTCCCAAGATGAATTTTTTTTATGTATATACAGCAGTTGCACCTATATAATGTGTATAGACTGCTACATATACATTATATAGGTGATACTGCTGTGTATAATCACTATACTACCTATATAATGTATATATAGCAATCTATATCTTATATAGGTGACAGCTACTGATGCATATATACCTTATATAGGTGACACTGTGGGGTGTGTTTATGTGTGTGTATATATATATATATATATATGTACATGTATACACAACAGCAGTATCATCTATATAACATATACATCAGTAGCAGTATTGCCTATATAACATATAGACTGCTATACGTAAATTATATAGGTGGTACAGTGATTATATACAGCAGTTGCACCTATATAATGTGTATAGACTGCTATATATACATTATATAGGTGATACTGCTGTATATAATCACTATACCACCTATGTAATGTACGTATAGCAGTCTATATGTTATATAGGTGACACTCTGCTACTGATGCGTATATACCTTATATAGGTGACACTGGGGTGTGTGTGTGTGTATATATCACACCACTGTATACACAGCAGTATCACCTATATAACGTATATACACATCAGTAGCAGTATTGCCCACATATATAAGATACAGACTGCTATATATACATTATATAGGTGATACTGGCTGCTACTGCTGTATATAATCACAATATCACCTATATAATGTATATACAGCAGTCTATATATAGGCAATACTGCTACTGATGTGTATATACATTATATAGGTGATACTGCTGTGTATATACTGTATATCGTTATATAGGCGATACTGGTGTGTGTGTGTGTGTGTGTGTGTGTGTATATATACACACACGTACATATATACACAGCAGTATCACCTATATATAATGTATATACACACCAGTAGCAGTATTGCCTATATAATGTATATAGACTGCTGTATATACACTATATAGGTGATACTATCATATACAGCAGTAGCAGTATCGCCTATATAATGTGTATCCAACATTTGCAGTATCACCTGTATAATATGTAGACTACTGCATATACGTTATATAGGCGACACTGCTGTGTATAGTCGCAGTATATATCTATGTATATACACACACACACACACACACACACACACTAGATGGTGGCCCGATTCTAACTCATCGGGTATTCTAGAATATGCATGTCCACGTAGTATATTGCCCAGCCACATAGTATACAGCACAGAGCCGCGTAGTATATTGCCCAGCTACGTAGTATATTGCCCATCCACATATGTCACAGGTTAAAAAATAAACATATACTCACCTTTCCGAGGGCCCCTTGTAGTCCACGGCAGCTTCCGGTCCCAGGGTTGGTATGAGCGCAGGACCTGTGATGACGTCGCGGTCACATGACCGTGACGTCATGGCAGGTCCTTCTCCCATACCATCTTTGCCACCGGAACCTGCAACGGAAGAAGGCGGCCGGCGCGAGCGACTACGGAGGGTGAGTATAGCAGGTTTTTTTTATTATTATTTTTAACATTACATTTTTTACTATTAATGCCGCATAGGCAGCGTCAATAGTAAAAAGTTGGGGACACACAGGGTTAATAGCGGCGGTAACGGAGTGCGTTACCCGCGGCATAACGCCATCCGTTACTGCCGGCATTAACCCTGTGTTAGCGGTGACCGGAGGGGATTATGCGGGCGACAGGCACTGACTGCGGGGAGTAAGGACTGTGCCCGTCGCTGATTGGTCGCGGCAGCCATGACGGGCAGCTGGCGAGACCAATCAGCGAATGAATAACCGTGACAGACAAACAGACGGAAGTGACCCTTAGACAACAATTATATAGTGTATATATATATATATCAGTTTCACCTATATAATGTATGTACAGCAGTCACAGTATCACATACAATATATAGGTGATACTACAACTATACACATCAGTCGCAGTATCAACTATATATTGTATATACAGTAGTTTCAATGTGATATATATTCAGCAGTCACAGTCTCTCTTATGTGATGTATGCATCATAACATAGTATAATGCTGTCTTAAATATATATATATATATATATATATATATATATAATTGTCTACGGGTCACTTCCGTCTGTCCTTCTTTCTTTCTGTCACGGTTATTCATTCGCTGATTGGTCTCGCCAGCTGCCTGTCATAGCTGCCGCGACCAATCAGCGACGGCCACAGTCCGGAAGAAAATGGCCGCTCCTTACTCCCCGCAGTCAGTGCTTGGCGTCCGCATACTCCCCTCTGGTCAGCGCTCACACAGGGTTAATGGCAGCATTGACCGCGGTGTAACGCACTCGGTTAACGCTGCTATCAACCCTGTGTGACCACATTTTTACTATTCATGCTGCCTATGCAGCATGAATAGTAAAAATATCTAATGTTAAAAATATTAAAAAAAAAAAAAATAGTTACATACTCATCCTCCGGTGGCCCCCCCGGATCAGGAACCAGCCTTTTCCGCTCCGCGCGACGTCCCGGTGACCGCTGCATGCATTGCGGTCTCGCGAGATGATGACGTACGTTCTCGCGAGACCGCAATGCAATCTTCAGACCGGACCGCGCGCCAAGCATCGGGGAACGGACGCTTCGATCCGGAGGCTCCAGGAGGTGAGTATGTAACTATTTTTTATTTTAATTATTTTTTTTTTAACAGGGATATGGTGCATACTACGTGACTGGCCAATATACTACGTGATTGTGCTGTATACTACCTAACTGGGCATACTGCCCAGCCACGTAGTATATTGCCCAGCCACGTAGTATATTGCCCAGCCACGTAGTATACAGCACAGAGCCACGTAGTATACTGCCCAGTCACGTAGTATATTGCCCAGCCACGTAGTATACAGCACAGAGCCACGTAGTATACTGCCCAGTTACGTGGCTGGGCAGTATACTATGTGGCTCTGTGCTGTATACTATGTGGCTCTGTGCTGTATACTACGTGGCTCTGTGCTGTATACTACGTGGCTCTGTGCTGTATACTACGTGGCTCTGTGCTGTATACTACGTGGCTCTGTGCGTAGCTGGGCAATATACTACATGAACTACGTGGCTGGGCAATATGCTACGTGGCTAAAGAGCACCATGTAAATGGACCTGTGGTCGATCATGCGCACTTCGGCGCCATTCACATGTGGCTCTTCAAATAACGCCTTTAAGAGGAGTGTTGAAGGGCAAGACAAAGTATAGTAAAATTCACTGATTGGGGGTGGGGAGTGTTTGAGTATGTGGACTGGTGGGGTTTTTTGTGGCAGGGCTGCTTTTTTGTCCCTGTCCGGCCCTGTGTGTGTGTGTGTGTGTGTGTGTGATTATACAGTGGGATTGTGCGTGTGTGCACTATATATACAGTGGGGCTGTGCGTGTGTCAATTATACATTGGGACTGTGCGTGTGTGTTATATATATATCTCTCGCATGTTTGCCGTCACAGGACAACCTGTTCCCGGCGCAGGCACCGGAGAATCCTCACAGAGCATAGTGCGCACGATGTGAGGATTCACACATAGTGACTGTAGACATGTAGCTTAAAGGGAACCTGTCACCCCGAAATTCGCGGGTGAGGTAAGCCCACCGGCATCAGGGGCTTATCTACAGCATTCTGTAATGCTGTAGATAAGCCCCTGATGTTACCTGAAAAAGGAGAAAAAGACGTTAGATTATACTTACCCAGGGGCGGTCCCGCTGCTGGTCAGGTCGGATGGGCGT
This sequence comes from Ranitomeya imitator, assembly GCF_032444005.1. Taxonomy (NCBI): domain Eukaryota; kingdom Metazoa; phylum Chordata; class Amphibia; order Anura; family Dendrobatidae; genus Ranitomeya; species Ranitomeya imitator. The sequence continues at coordinate 637,889,666 of NC_091285.1, forward strand.
CTCCGGTCCGCTGCGGCGCCTCCCATCTTCTTTCCATGACGTCCTCTTCTGATCTTCAGCCACGGCTCCGGCGCAGGCGTACTTTGCTCTGCCCTGTTGAGGGCAGACAAAGTACTGCAGTGCGCAGGCGCCGGAAAGGTCAGAGGCTCGGCGCCTGCGCACTGCAGTACTTTGTCTGCCCTCAACAGGGCAGAGCAAAGTACGCCTGCGCCGGAGCCGTGGCTGAAGATCAGAAGAGGACGTCATGGAAAGAAGATAGGAGGCGCCGCAGCGGACCGGAGACGCCCATCCGACCTGACCAGCAGCGGGACCGCCCCTGGGTGAGTATAATATAACGTCTTTTTCTCCTTTTTCAGGTAACATCGGGGGCTTATCTACAGCATTACAGAATGCTGTAGATAAGCCCCTGATGCCGGTGGGCTTACCTCACCCGCGATTTTCGGGGTGACAGGTGCCCTTTAAGATCCGACAACCCCTTTAAGGATGGGCCGCTACTCATGGGCCACTGCTGTGTACTTGCCCCCCAGGCTAAAATTTGCCAGTCAGCCCCTGTATACAGGGACTGAAAGAAGTGATACATTGCAGGTTGGGGCTCTGTATACAGGGGCTGAGATTAGCTACACATCGTTTGTTGCTTGCTGCTGAGAGACCAGTGATATGAAACTTCAAAAGCAGCTCTGTTCATGCATATGGCAGAGAATTATCTTCTGCCATATGCATCAATACAGTAGCATTTGCAGTATCACAAAACTGATCTCTCAAAAGCATGCAGCAAAAAACAGCTCTGTACTCCCATTGTGGAGGAGAGTAGAGTTCAACTATAAGAAGTTAACAGTGGTATAAAACCATCCTGTAGCCAAACGTCTGTAGATGGCAAAAGATAAGGAAATAAAATCAGCCAGGCAGGGGATTGTAAAGGAGCAGAGACTGCACAGAAGCAAAAGGTGAATTCTGCGCTTAGATTAGTTTGATGATGATGCAAAATGAGGCCAGTCCGGAGCACACTAGAAATGGGAAGGGGAATATGTAACACTGAGGAAAAGCAAGCTGCTGCCAGGAAATGTAGTTTTAGCAGATAAAAATATGACCACTCATTCATGTGTATGAGGCTGGATACCCAGAGAGGCAGATACAGATGAAGAAACACAAGAATGAAAAGTTAATTTGAACTTAGTTTGCATATTAACACTATGCATTTACTATGCTTTGTGAAAATAATTCTGGAAGTAACCCTTTAAGACTCCTGGGCATACAAGTGTGTCAGCCCTGCCACCCTAACACTTAAATCTTCATCCAAGCTTCCAGCAGAGCAAACAATGCAATGTACACCCCGGTATTAATTTCCTTGTCAATGTATTTAAATACTAGTAACCTCAAACATCCTGGAAGTTCTCCAAAGAGCAGGAACTTGAAATAAAGGTGTGACAAGGTAAATTACACAGACCTGTAAGTAACATGCACCTGTACTGAAGCCGTGGATTATATTATAGCAGAGGTGTTCATGGGTCCCAATGCAGAATCTCCAACAGAACCTGCAACCATAGCGGGGCCTTAATAGTATGGTTTCTCGTGTGGGCCAAAGGGATCTTTTTCACCAACAAAGGCGATAGGGCACGACAGCAACTCTTGGACCCATTAGTGTATGTACTGTATATGTAGAGGGCTTTGAATTAATATAGCCCCCATTAAAAGGATTGTGTCATTAGAAAATTACCTATTGTTAAAATCATGATTTTGCGCTGCATGTATTTAAAAAAAAAATGAATGTACACTACCGTTCAAAAGTTTAGGGTCACCCAGACAATTTTGTGTTTTCCATGAAAACTCATACTTTTTATGAATCAAATGAGTTGCCAAATGAATTGAAAATCTAGTCCAGACACTGACAAGGTTCGAAAAAAAGATTTTTATTTGAAATAATAATTTTCTCCTTCAAACTTTGCTTTTGTCACAGAATACTCCCTTTGCAGCAATTACAGCGTTGCAGACCTTTGGCATTCTAATAGTTAATTTGCTGAGGTAATCTGGAGAAATTTCCCCCCCCGTGCTTTCAGAAGCCCCTCACACAAGTTGGTTTGGCTTGATGGGCAATTTTTTTGCACCATACGGTCAAGCTGCTCCTACAACAGCTCAATGGGGTTGAGATCTGGTGACTGCGCTGGCCACTCCATTACAGAATACCAGCTGCCTGCTTCTTCCCTAAATAGTTCTTGCATAATTTGGAGGTGTGCTTTGGGCCATTGTCCTGTTGTAGGATGAAATTGGATCCAACCAAGCGCTGTCCACAGGGTATGGCATGGCGATGCAAAATGGAGTGATAGCCTTCCTTATTCAATATCCCTTTTACCTTGTACAAATCTCCCACTTTACCAGCACCAAAGCAACCCCAGACTATCACATTACCTCCACCATGCTTGACAGATGGCGTCAGGCATTCTTCCAGCATCTTTTCAGTTCTGCATCTCACAAATGTTCTTCTGTGTGATCCAAACACCTCAAACTTGGATTCGTCTGTCCATAACACTTTTTTCCAATCTTCCTCTGTCCAATGTCTGGGTTCTTTTGCCCATATTAATGTTTTCCTTTTATTAGCCAGTCTCAGATATGGCTTTTTCTGTGCCACTCTGCCCTGAAGGCCAGCATCCGGGAGTCGCCTCTTCACTGTAGACGTTGACACTGGCGTTTTGTGTGTACTATTTAATGAAGCTGCCAGTTGAGGACCTGTGAGGCGTCGATTTCTCAAACTACAGACTCTTATGTACTTGTCTTGTTGCTCAGTTGTGCAGCGGGGCCTCCTACCTCTCTTTCTACTCTGGTTAGAGCCTGTTTGTGATCTCCTCTTAAGGGAGTAGTACACACCGTTGTAGGAAATCTTCAGTTTCTTGGCAATTTCTAGCATGGAACAGCCTTCATTTCTAAGAACAAGAATAGACTGTCGAGTTTCACATGAAAGTTCTTTTTTTTTCTGTCAATTTTGAGTTTAATGGAACCAACAAATGTAATGCTCCAGATTCTCAACTAGCTCAAAGGAAGGTCAGGTTTATAGGTTCTCTAATCAGCCAAACTGTTTTCAGCTGTGCTAACATACTTGCACAAGGTTTTTCAAGGATATTCTAACCATCCATTAGCTTTCTTACACAGCTAGCAAACACAAAGTACCATAACAACACTGGAGTGATGGTTGATGGAAATGGGGCTCTATACACCTATGAAGATATTGCATTACAAACCAGACGTCTGCAGCTAGAATAGTCATTTACCGCATTAACAATGTATAGAGTGTATTTCTGAATCATTTAATGTTAGCGTCATTAGAAAAAACTGTGCTTTTCTTTCAAAAATAAGGAAATTTCTAAGTGACCCTAAACTTTTGAACGGTAGTTATATCAAAATCTTTATTAAAAAATAAAATAATAATTATTTTTTTTGCAGTTTTCACACTGGCCACTGGCTTTTTGTTTAGACTTACAGGTTTGTTAGACTTGTCACCAATGACGGGTAACACCTCCATACATTGCTGATAGGACAGGAACCACCAATCACAATAACAAATATCACAGCTGACTCGGCACCCCTTGCTATCAATCAGGCTATTAATGGTTGTCTGAGGAATGCTTGCACACATAAATCATCAAGAGCTGCTGCTGCCAGAGCCCTTTGCAGTTGCCAATCGCTGGCATCCCAGATGTGAGATGTCTGGATACAATTTCAGATACACTAACAGCTCTGTGTTACATTAATTTGGTGTTGAAACCAGTTACATTGGTTGAAAAAAGACCTGGGTCCATCAAGTTCAACCTTTCTCCACCAATTATAATTTTTTTGTCACTAAATATAGAGGTGTGGCTATTTCTTCAAAGTGTCCCTGTAAGCAGGTCACTGGATGCCACACGCAGATATGGACAAGTAGCCAGCTTAAGTATTTATTTTCCGAATAAGGGTACAGGAAGGGGGTGGTTTTGAACAGAAAGTAAATCGTGTGGGAAGAGGGTATTTACAGAGTATAATATTCAATATACCATAGTGGCAAAGTTGTTATCAATGGACTATAACTCTTCAGCAGGAATTCTCTATGTTATATAACTGGTTTTGAATAAGCATAATGCCCCGTCTGCTGCCCCACCCCAGATTGACCCCTTACCGTACATCAATGTCGGAAGTAAGGGCCCAGTTCAATTGCGCCTCCTGGTTACTGCCGCAGACATTCACTTCCAGATTAGGGTCCTCATCAGATCTTTGGGGCTTGACCAGCGACGGTCGTCCGCCCGGACAGACGAGAGCTGGACCTTGGGTCTTACCCAGCTTGGTCTGGTCTCCAGATCATGACTGGTGCAGTCTGCATCTCACTCTTGGGCGCACAGCAGCCTGCTGGTCTGGGTCCCTGAGTGCTTCCCAGTGTCTCATTTGTGTTGTCCCTCTGAGCACAGCCCTGCTACTCTCTCTTGTTGGCGCCAAAACACTCCCGCATTGTCATTCCAGCCTTTTATCTTGGGGAACTGCATCACAAATGTCACCTGACCTGGCGCTCCATCTACACTCACCCTTCTTGAAACACTCCTACCTCTTATTGGTTCCACAGTGTTCCTTTTGGGCAGTAGGTGACAGTCTCCGGTCGCAAATGCCACACAACTCTGGAGGACGTCATCTTCCATGGCACACCCTCTTACATCCCATGAGCTGTTTTTTCAGTACAACATCGCCAGGCTGCAAGGTGCTGGTGCTACCATGAGCAGCCTGCGTGGCCTAAACGTTCTACCATGGCCTGCAGCTTCTCCAGACTGGTCTCCCATTGAGCACATCTGGGATGTCATTGGTCGGCAATTACAAAGGAAGCTGCCAGCAGCGGATCTTGATGATTTACCCAAGAGCATTCAGCAGAAGAACATTATTCAGACAACCATTAATAACCTCATTGCCAAGGTGTGTAAGTGCAGAATTCAGGAAAGACTGTCAGCCACTGACTAGGATGGCTCATTGGACTCATATACATACAAACACCACGGATGAATAATGAATAAAATGCAAGATTTTCCCACAAAATGTATTTCAGTCTGTCAGCTTCTGTTGCTCTAAAACATCTTGGCGGCAGATCAGATACCATTTTCAGTATGTCAGTTTCCCTTTAAAAATGTAAGGGATTCCAAACAACAGAAAAATGTAGAGTTTTTCATTATATGATGATTAACCTTTAGCTATATAAAACAAAAGCAAATTGAAAACTATAGTAATAATAACATGTAATATCATAGTAAAATTGGGGGATGGGAGGAGGGGGGCAAATATTTTTTTTATAGATATCAGAATTGCAGTGGGAACGTCTTGCACAATGGGCAGGAAACCAAAGAGCGGCACTTGGAGTATGTTTTGGGAATGGAAAATTCTGTTTTGGGAAAATGAGCATCAGATGTCTGGGAACTGAATCTGCTAATGTGAGAACAGTGTGTGAACCGGGCAGGGAGCAATAAGGCACTGGCATCGTGATGTCAGAGCTTACAGGGGAATCGGATCTTGTGAGCGGGAAGTCAATGGCAATAGTATTTTTATCTCTATCATTCGGATTTTTCCACAACATCACTGCAGTTCTGTCTCATAACACAAAGCCCTATGACTTCCATGTCTGCAATCCCATAAAAAACAAACATTTATCGCCTATTCACAAGATATGTGATAAGCTCGGACCACCATTGATAAATGTTCTTCTTGAGATTACCCCTTTAAATGTGGAATTAATCGTCAATATATGATTAGAGGAAGAACAACCACTCAGTTCTATTTATAATGCTGATAATGGGAACCTCCATTTATAGAACGTATGTGTCGTTTGGTGCCATTAATGGGACTAGGAGTTAAAGGGGATGTCCATTATTTTACAATTTACATCTAGAATTATTTTACATAAGAAGTTGAGTACTTTTCTAAATATGTTACATTACTCATCTTGCATTTACTCAAAGTTACAATCTGTATTATCCTCTATGGCTGCTTTTACCATTCTGTATGTATCAGAGCTGAAATCTCCCAGGATTCATTACTGACTTAAAAAGACTTGTCCGCAGTCTGCAGTCACTCTATGTGTGGATTCTCCGGTGATGGCTCTCGGAGCGTTGGACACGTGAACACACGTATGTGATGATTTGCCTTTATGCAGTCACATGCTGACTAGACTTGCGAGACATCACTCAATGCACGACTAGTCGTAATGTCTCAGGGAATACGTAAATCATATAGTTGTGGTCACATAACCACCAGCATAGGAGAATCTTCACTGTGGACGATGTGAAAGTTCGTAAGTCTCCAGTCATAGAGAGTGACTGCAGAATTGTAGCCTTCGGCCGGACAACCCCTTTAACGTGTGTACAGAACATATTATGGTGATTTGCCATCTGGGTTTTGACTCCAAAAACTTTATATTAATGTGATGGAAGAGGAACTTAGGCTAAGTGCACACTGTGTTCAGGGCACATCTGTCAGACGGAGGCCAAAAGGACATACGTCTGGTAAATGATGGTCCATGGGAATATTAAAGTATACGCCTGAAGCTTTTCCTGGGGTACATGTTCAGATAAATGCACGGATGCAGTGTGCACTTAGCCAAATGCACCATTAGGTAAATGTGTGTCAGGATTGCTGCCTCCAATGTCAAATAGCAGAATTCTGAATGCAGCTTGAATGCAATGAAGCAAATGGTCCAAAAGAGAATAAGGCTATGTGCACACGTAGAATGGTCCACTGCAAATTTTTCCGCAGCGGATTTGATAAATCCGCAGGGCAAAAGCACCGCGTTTTTCCTGCGGATTTATAGCGGATTTACCGTGGTTTTTGTGCGGATTCCACTGCGGTTTTACAATTTCGGTTTTCTATTATGGAGCAGGTATAAAACCTCTGCGGAATTGTCACGGGGGTAATGGGTAGACTAAGGCTGGTTACCCGGGCCCCTGCATTATCCCTCAGACTAGGGGAAACCCTGTCTGTCCCTCTCCCAGAATTTACACTGATGGTGTGCTTGTCTGGGCCGCCAGGCCTGGCCCTAACTCCTGTTTCAGCCCTATGCTGAAACCACCACCCGCCACCCAGTGAAGAGACCACACACCAATCCCCCACAGAAAGCACAGACAGCGAAAACTAAAAATGCACCACGCCGCAAGCACATAGGAAAATACGATAATGTGCACAGGGCAAAACAAATACAAATATAGGAAGGAGAAATATAACAACGGATCATACACCACCAGATACAATAATACTTCTCCAAGACCACCACTCCAGACCGGAATCACTAGGCACGAGGCACAAGCTATAATCAACGATGCCCAAAGTCCAGCAAGACTATTTAAACGCCATGGGCGTAACCCAACCTCCAACCCGATTACCAACTAAATTAACCCCGAGAAACCTGGATAAAGTCTAGCCGGCGCCACTGAGCGTATAGTGGACGTAAATGGAATTACCGCTGTCTGTCAGACGCCCTAGTGTGAATAGCATCTGACATGACAGTACCCCGCCTTCTACGAGTGACCCCAGGGCCCTCACGACTTATAGGACCAGGCTTGTCCGGATGACGGCGGTGAAACATACTGACTAGCCGGTCCGCATGTATGTCCGAGGCTGGTACCCAGGACCTCTCCTCCGGCCCATAACCATGCCAGTGTACCAGATACTATAATGTGCGACGCACTACTCGAGAGTTAACCACCTTGGAGACTTCAAATTCCAAATTGCCATCCACCAAGATTGGAGGTGGCATCGGCGCCGTGTCCACGGAACCCACCACCTTTTTTAATAAAGATCTGTGAAACACGTTGTGTATTTTATATACCGTAGGAAGCTCCAATCGGTAGGCTACCGGGTTGATGATGGCGGCGACCCTAAATGGACCAATAAACCTTGGACCCAATTTCAAAGATGGTATTTTGAGTTTTATGTTTTTTGTGGACAACCACACGCAGTCACCCACACTCAGGTCCGGACCTGGCACACGTCTGCTGTCAGCCACACGTTTGTACCTTGCACTCATGCTTAGCAAGCGCTGTTTCACTCTCCTCCGGATGGATGACAGTTGTGCTCCTAGCTGGTCCTCTTCCGGAACTCCAGCAGAGCGCCCCTGACATAGAGTACAAAATTGAGGATGGCGCCCGTAAACACATAAGAACGGGGACACCCCAGACGATTCCTGGCGGTGATTATTTATGGCAAACTCAGCCAAAGGAAGGAACTTCGACCACTCCTCCTGGTTGTGAGAAACAAAGCAACGTAAATACTGCTCCAAATATTGGTTCATACGCTCGGTCTGACCATTTGACTGAGGATAAAACGCCAAAGAATGCAACAACTTGTTCCCCAACCATAAGCAAAATGCCTTCCAAAATTTTGCCACAAACTGAGTACCCCTATCAGACACGATGTCAGACGGGACCCCGTAAAGTCTGACCACCTCCTGCACAAATACCTGAGCTAGAGTCTTAGCATTAGGCAACGAAGGCAAGGACACAAAGTGCGACATCTTTGAGAACCGATCAACAACCACCAAAATGACCATGTTCCCAGCTGAGGAGGGCAAATCTGTGATAAAATCCATGGAGATCTCCATCCATGGTCTACTGGGTACCCCAAGAGGATGAAGTGTGCCAGCAGGATGGGAAAGGGGCGTTTTAGCCCTAGCGCACGTGGTGCATGCTGACACATACAACACCATGTCCTGTCGGATTTTAGGCCACCAAAACAGACGTGACACCAACTCCAAGGTACCCCTCACCCCCGGATGGCCGGCCAGAACAGCATCATGATGCTCACCCAACACCTTTAGGCAAAAATGGAGCGGTACAAATGATTTGTTAATGGAAAGCCCTGGTGGTACCTCCTCCTGAGCCTCGGCAATCTCAGCCTCAACCTCGGTCGTGAGAGCCGAGACCACTACACCCTTTTGGAGGATAGGTACCGGATCTTCCCGAGGTTCTCCCCCTGGAAAACACCTGGATAAGGCGTCCGCCTTAGTGTTTTTAGATCCAGGACGGTAAGTAACAACAAAGTTGAAACGTGTGAAAAACAATGCCCAATGAGCCTGCCTGGGGGACAGACGCTTGGCTGACTCCAAATAAAGTAGATTTTTATGGTCAGTGAAAACTGTAACCTGGTGGACCGATCCCTCCAAGAAGTGACGCCATTCCTCAAAAGCTAACTTGATAGCCAACAACTCCCTGTTGCCGATATCATAATTACGTTCGGCGGACGACAGCTTCTTGGAGAAGTAGGCGCATGGACGCAACTCGCCCAAGGATAAGCCTTGTGACAGCACTGCCCCCACTCCAACCTCAGACGCATCGACTTCCACGATAAACGGTTTCGATACGTCCGGTTGCACCAGAATGAGGGCCGAAGCAAAACTGTTCGTCAGAATTTCGAATGCTCGCCCAGCAGCCTCCGGCCAGGCGGAGAAATTGGTACCCATTGTCGTCATGTCAGTAAGTGGTTTAGCAATGGTAGAAAAATCTTTGATAAATTTTCTATAATAATTAGAAAATCCAAGGAACCGCTGGAGTGCTTTTAGGTTATCAGGCCGTTCCCAATGCAGCACCGCTTGCACCTTAGCGGCGTCCATGTTAAACCCTGAAGCAGACACAATATAATCCAAGAAAGGCAACTCCTGAACCGAAAAAAAACACATTTCTCAAGTTTTGCATAGAGCTTATTTTCTCTGAGTAGCTGTAACACCTGCCTCACATGCTCTAAATGAGTATCACGGTCGTATGAATAATTGAGAATGTCATCTAGGTACACAATAACGAATTTCCCCAGTACATGCGAGAACACATCATTAATGAAATGTTGAAATACTGCAGGCGCGTTTGTCAACCCAAATGGCATCACCAAATTTTCAAAATGACCCTCAGGAGTATTAAAAGCCATCTTCCACTCATCACCTTGACGGACTCTTATGAGGTTTTACGCCCCCCTGAGCTCAAACTTGGAAAACCACTTAGCACCAGCCACCTGGTTGAACAAATCAGTGGCGTAGGGTATGGATCACGAACCGTAATCTGGTTAAACTCCCTAAAATCCAGACACGGGCGTAGTCCGCCATCTTTCTTCTTAACGAAGAAGAACCCCGCTGCCACCGGCGAGGATGAAGGCCTGATGTGCCCTTTGCTCAGACTCTCAGCAATGTAGTCCTTTAGGGCTTGCCTCTCAGGACCAGAGATGTTAAACATCCTAGCTTTTGGCAATTTGGCCCCTGGTTTAAAACTAATAGTACAGTCGTAGGGTCAATGTGGTGGCAATTCAGAGCAACCCTTCTCAGAGAACACATCTGCGAAATACAGCAGTGACTCAGGAATGCTGGAAGTCACAGCAGACACACATGTGGCCAGGCAATTCTCCTGGCAGAATCCACTCCACTGAATTATATCCTGAGTTTTGCAGTCAATCACCGGGTTGTGCATAGACAACCGTGGAAAACCCAGAACCATTTGTGCAGGAAGATTACTGAGCACCCTACATGTAACTTGCTCAGAATGTAGGACCCCAATGTGGAGTTTAACCTCAGCCACAAACTCAGTAATCTCCCCCTGTGGGAGTGGAGTAGCATTGATGGTGACCACCCGGATAGGATGAGGCAGTTTATCGACCGTGAACCCGGCCGTGCGCGCAAACTCCGCATCAATGAAATTAGTGGCCGACCCACTATCCACAAAAACAGTGACTGGCAGCTCTCTGCCAGCGACCATTACTCTGGCAGGGAGCATACATTGAGAGACCCCCATGGAGGATATGCATAAGCTCAGATTGGCCTCCTCCACACCCTCTGAGCTTAGAAGTTTTCCGCCGTTGCGCTTTTCTTAGAAAACAGAGGACAAGCATTTACATAATGCCCTTTTTTACCACAGCAAAAACAGGCTCCCTGCTTCCTGAGTGAGGAGGCAAGATGATGTGACACCTCTGCGATTTGCATAGGCTCCATGGGCTCACCTACAGCAACCACACGTGCACCTACGCCCTCCCCCATAGGCGGGGTCTCTTGCGCTCCCTGACGCAAACGGCGATCAATGCGGACAACAAGACTCATGGCAGACTCTAGAGAAGCAGGAGTCTCATACATAAGGAGGGCTTGTTTAACCCTTCTCGAAACCCCATGTACAAATTGACTCCGCAGCGCAGGGTCATTCCATTGTGTGTCCACCGCCCAGCGGCGAAATTTAGAACAGTAATCCTCCGCCATTCGCTCCCCCTGGCGGAGAACGCGTGTTTTAGATTCTGCTAGAGCCAGTCTGTCAGGATCATCATAAATGAGTCCAAGAGCAGAAAAAAAAATCTCTACTGCGTTAAATGCAGCTGAATCAGATGGTAGTGAAAACGCCCATGCTTGGGGGTCTCCGTTCAGTGATGACAATACCAGGCCCACACGCTGAGCCTCATTACCTGAGGAGATCGGGCGCATACGAAAATACAATTTGCAAGCTTCATGAAAAACAACAAATTTACTGCGTTCCCCAGCAAACCTCTCAGGTAAAGGGATCTTTGGCTCTGCGACTCTACCTGTAGTTTCAGCTTGCACATTAGATACTACAAGCCCTTGTTGCTGAACTGCCCCCTTCAACTCAGTGACCTGTAAGGACAGCGCCTCCAACTGGCGGGTTATGGAAGTCATGGGATCCATGGCTGTTATGACCTGGTGGTCAGGACAATAATGGACCTGGTGGTTAAGAGCACACGGAATTACCTGATAGTTACTGATAATAAAGGACGAGCTCTGGGACGTGGGAACTCTGCTGACCGCAATCCTTAATCCTATCAAACACACTAGAAATAGCCGTGGATTGCGCCTAACGCTCCCTATGCAACTCGGCACAGCCTAAGGAACTAGCTAGCCCTGAAGATAGAAAAATAAAGCCTACCTTGCCTCAGAGAAATTCCCCAAAGGAAAAGGCAGCCCCCCCACATATAATGACTGTGAGTAAAGATGAAAATACAAACACAGAGATGAAATAGATTTAGCAAAGTGAGGCCCGACTTACTGAACAGACCGAGGATAGGAAAGGTTACTTTGCGGTCAGCACAAAAACCTACAAAAAGACCACGCAGAGGGCGCAAAAAGACCCTCCGCACCGACTCACGGTGCGGAGGCGCTCCCTCTGCGTCCCAGAGCTTCCAGCAAGCAAGACAACAATAAAAATAGCAAGCTGGACAGAAAAATAGTAAACCAAATAAATACAAGCTGGAACTTAGCTTCTGCTGGGAAGACAGGTCACAAGAACGATCCAGGAGTGAACTAGACCAATACTGGAACATTGACAGGTGGCATGGAGCAAAGATCTAAGTGGAGTTAAATAGAGCAGCCAGCTAACGAATTAACCTCGTCACCTGTGAAACTCAGAATCACCCACCAGAGGAAGTCCATGGACAGAACCAGCCGAAGTACCCTTCATGACCACAGGAGGGAGCCCGACAACAGAATTCACAACAAATCCCCCACAGAAAGCACAGACAGGGAAAACTAAAAACGCACCACGCCGTAAGCACACAGGAAAATACGATAATGTGCACAGGGCAAAACAAATACAAATATAGGAAGGAGAAATATAACAACGGATCATACACCACCAGATACGATCATACTTCTCCAAGACCACCACTCCAGACCGGAATCACTAGGCATGAGGCACAAGCTATAATCGGCGACGCCCAAAGTCCAGCAAGACTATTTAAAGACCATGGGCGTAACCCAACCTCCAACCCGATTACCAACTAAATTAACCCCAAGAAACCTGGATAAAGTCTAGCCGGCACCACTGAGCGTATAGTGGACTTAAATGGAATTACCGCTGTCTGTCGGACGCCCTAGTGTGAATAGCGTCCGACATGAAAGGAATCCGCACAAAGAATTGACATGCTGCAGAATGTAAACCGCTGCGTTTCCGCGCGTTTTTTCCACAGCATGTGCACAGCGTTTTCAGTTTCCCATAGGTTTACATTGTATTTTAAACTCATGGGAAACTGCTGCGGACCCGCAGCAAAATCCGCATCGTATGCACATAGACTTAAATGCACCTTGACAGATAAGAACCCTTTACAGGCTGCGACTCAAGTCCCATCATGTATTTCTTAAGATAGTCAATGTGTTCTGGCTATTTGTTTCCATGTCTGTCTGTCCATCTTCTCATGTTTGTTGTTTTTAACAGTAGGACATTCTGGAATGAGGAGAACAGTGAAAAGAATGTGTCCACATACTCAGGATTGAGAAACCCTGTTTAGTTAGCACTAAGGACGGGAAACGGAAAACACAATCTGACACAAGAGTATCCGTCAATAAGCAGACGCCGAGATAAAATGAAGAACGTATAATAACTAATGGGAAACATAAAGAAAGTCTCGAAAAACACCGAAGGTTCAAAGGAGATATGAGAATAAAGCGAGGACATAACACCATCAAATAGACAAAGCAATAACAGCAAGTAACACATTTTATGTGAAGCCGTATTTCCTAAATGTTTATGTCTCAAAAGTATAGCAAATTGCGATTCATCATGACGAACATGGCAAACATTTCTCTTGTGGCCAATGATATTTTGATATGTAACGATTTTTAAAGCAAGAACAGGGAAATTGTGAAAGGGATATTCAATTCTACATACAGTAAATGTTAAAAGTTAGATCAGTGTATGTCAGCGTCATTGACTTTGGTGCAAATTAAAATGACAAAAGGAGCCCTGGAGAGGAACAACGAGACAACCCCAAAAAGGGAATGGTTGCACAATTATCTCTCCGCAACTTGTCTGACTCATTATTCCTTAGCTTTGCGTTTGTCCAGTTTCCATGTCACTATTGATAAAGTATCTCATAATATCCTTATTGAAAAAAATGATTAAGTATGGGATTGACAAGGCTAAGGCAAGGTGGATTCATAACTGGCTCAGTGATCATACTCAAAGAGTGGTCATAAATGGTTGCTCATTCAATTGGAAGAGTACTTCAAGTGGAGACCATAAGGCTCTGTCCTGGCCCCACTGTTGTTCAACTGTTTTTTTTAAATGATCTAGATAAGGAAACTGAAGGTAAACTAATCAAATTTGCAGATGATGCAAAGCTAGAAGGGATAGCTAACACTACAGAAGACAGAGAAAGAATTCAAAAGGATCTAGATACGCTTGAACAATGGGCAGCAACTAAAATAATGGTATTTAACAGGGAGAAATGCAAGATTCTATATCTGGGCAACAAAAAGGAAATTACATCAACAGAATGGGAGGAATAGAACAAAGCAACAGCATGTGTGATAAAGACTTGGGTATAAATAGAGCAGAAAAGATATACATATACATATACAGGGGTGCATTCATGCACAATTATTTGTGTATTTTTATTCAAAGTACTTTTTTTCTAAGTACTCGGCAGTTATAACATGGCAGAATATAATCAAGCATCTCTTCTCTCTTCATACAGGTAAACATATCATTCATTCTCTGAGCTGAAATATCCTGCATGTCTATTGCTCCAGTCCCTGACAGCAAGCAGCTTGGATGGTAAACATATCATTCATTCTCTGAGCTGAAATATCCTGCATGTCTATTGCTCCAGTCCCTGACAGCAAGCAGCTTGGATGGTATCTGAGTCATTCTATTTTTGGCATTGAATCCTGCATGTATCTATATATGTTAGTCATCCTATTATGCATTTGTTTGTGTTTATAGATATTTAACTCACTTTTGCATGTCCTTACTCAGAGAGATCACATAACTGTTTCAAAGCGGTTTATGATCCATGTAGACCTGGACATTTGTTTATCTGATCACTACATTTATTGTGTCCTGTTGTCTCAACTGAGTTAGATTGATTGCTAACGAGCTTTAACCCAAAAAAAAAAAAAGAGATCTAAGGGCTAGCCTTCTATAAATGTAGATTTAGCTTGGGGATGCATTCGTGCAGGGGTGCATTTGTGCACAATTATTTGTGTATTTTTATTCAAAGTACTTTTTTTCTAAGTACTCGGCAGTTATAACATGGCAGAATATAATCAAGCATCTCTTCTCTCTTCATACAGGTAAACATATCATTCATTCTCTGAGCTGAAATATCCTGCATGTCTATTGCTCCAGTTCCTGACAGCAAGCAGCTTGGATGGTAAACATATCATTCATTCTCTGAGCTGAAATATCCTGCATGTCTATTGCTCCAGTCCCTGACAGCAAGCAGCTTGGATGGTATCTGAGTCATTCTATTTTTGGCATTGAATCCTGCATGTATCTATATATGTTAGTCATCCTATTATGCATTTGTTTGTGTTTATAGATATGTAACTCACTTTTGCATGTCCTTACTCAGAGAGATCACATAACTGTTTCAAAGCGGTTTATGATCCATGTAGACCTGGACATTTGTTTATCTGATCACTACATTTATTGTGTCCTGTTGTCTCAACTGAGTTAGATTGATTGCTAACGAGCTTTAACCCAAAAAAAAAAAAAAAAAGAGAGATCTAAGGGCTAGCCTTCTATAAATGTAGATTTAGCTTGGGGATGCATTCGTGCACAATTATTCGTGTATTTTTATTCAAAGTACTTTTTTTCTAAGTACTCGGCAGTTATAACATGGCAGTTAGACAGGGCAGGAGACAGGTAAGACAATCTAAATCTAATCCATATTCACTTGAAACTGCACAAATACTCACCATATTTATTTGTATAATCTATATTCTGGCTGCTGCATTCACTCACATTCACCGCCCTCGCATTAACTCTCTACACTCCATCCATATCGGCCCCTCTGTCCTTGCCTCTCCTATGTATAGCACTCATGCTCTATTCACATTGCTTAACAGCACAGATCCATTCAGTCCCACCATCCAACACAAGAGACGCTCTCACAAATCACTTAACCATCTGCTCTCTCTTTCGATCCTCCTTCTCCTAGTCGCTGGAGACATATCTCCAAACCCCGGCCCCCCATGTTATAGCCAGTCAAACCTCCCAATTGCTACACCCAGAAACCCCTCTAACCTTATTAATATTCCCTGCATGCCTTCTGTCTCTTTCAATTGTGCCCTTTGGAATTCTCGCTCTGTGTGTAATAAACTCTCCTTCATTCATGACTTCTTCCTTTCTAATTCTCTTAATCTCCTGGCTCTTACTGAAACCTGGATCCAGCAGTCAGACACCACCGCTGCTGCTGCTCTTTCATATGGTGGACTACACTTTTCTCATACCCCAAGATCAGACAACAGAGCAGGTGGAGGCGTTGGTCTGCTCCTTTCACCCAAATGTACCTTCCAAGTTATTCCCCAAGTACCCTCACTTGTCTTCCCTTCCTTTGAGGTCCATGTGGTCAGACTCTATGTCCCCTTCTCCTTGCGAGTGGCGGTGGTGTATCGTCCTCCCGGCCCCTCTCATCAGTTCCTTGATCACTTTGCCACCTGGCTTCCACACTTTCTCTCCTGTGACACCCCCACCCTTATCATGGGTGATTTCAACATCCCCATTGCCTCTCCCCTCTCCCCATCTGCTTCTCACCTTTTATCGCTATCCTCCTCTTTCGGCCTCTCGCAGCATACTAACTCTCCAACACATGAAGATGGAAACTCCCTTGACTTGGTCTTCTCCCGGCTTTGCTCAGTGGATGATTTCACAAACTCCCCTCTCCCGCTCTCTGACCACAACATTCTTTCATTCTCTATCAAGAACTGCCATCACGCTCAGGTCACCCCCACTTTCCACACTTATAGAAACATACAGGCCATTAACACCCAGAAACTTATGAAGAACTTGCAGTCCTCATTGGCCCCAATCTCCTCCATCTCATGTCCTGACTCTGCTCTGAAGCATTACAATGAAACCCTGCAAAGTGCTCTGGATGAAGCTGCTCCTCCTATACATAAAACAACTCGGCACAGACGGCAACAACCGTGGCACACGCTGCAAACACGTTTCCTGCAGCGGTGCTCCAGGTGCGCAGAACGTCTGTGGAGAAAATCTAATCTACCCGAAGATTTCATCCATTATAAGTTCATGCTAAAGACATACAATTCAGCCCTTCACCTCTACAAACAAACCTACTTCAACACCCTCATCACCTCCCTGTCCAATAACCCTAAACGTCTCTTTGACACGTTCCAGTCCCTACTCAACCCAAGAGAGCAGGCCCCAACCACGGATCTCCGTGCTGACGATCTGGCCAATTACTTCAAAGAAAAAATTGACCACATTTGACAGGAAATCATCTCCCAATCTCTTCATACCATGCACTGTCCTCCCTCCCCCACTGCATCTAGTTCACTCTCTGACTTTGAAGCAGTTACAGAAGAAGAAGTAAGCAGGCTCCTTGCATCTTCTCGCCCGACCACTTGCACCAGTGACCCCATTCCGTCACATCTCCTCCAGTCCCTTTCCCCGGCTGTCACCTCTCACCTAACAAAAATATTCAACCTTTCCCTCACTTCCGGTATTTTTCCCTCCTCATTTAAGCATGCCATCATACATCCATTACTTAAAAAACCATCCCTCGATCAAAACTGTGCCGCTAATTATAGACCTGTTTCTAATCTTCCCTTCATCTCTAAACTCCTCGAACGCCTGGTCCACTCCCGTCTTACCCGCTATCTCTCAGATAACTCTCTTCTCGACCCTCTTAAATCTGGCTTCCGCTCTTTACACTCTACTGAAACTGCCCTCACTAAAGTCTCTAATGACCTACTAACAGCTAAATCTAATGGTCACTACTCCATGCTAATTCTCTTGGATCTCTCCGCAGCTTTCGATACTGTGGATCATCAGCTCCTCCTCACTATGCTCCGCTCCATCGGCCTCAAGGACACCGTTCTCTCCTGGTTCTCCTCCTATCTCTCTGACCGATCCTTCACTGTATGTTTTGCTGGTTCCTCCTCCTCTCACCTTCCCCTTACTGTTGGGGTTCCTCAAGGATCAGTCCTAGGCCCCCTCCTCTTCTCGTTGTATACTGCCCCTATTGGACAAACAATCAGTAGATTTGGTTTCCAGTACCATCTCTATGCTGATGACACCCAATTATACACTTCTTCTCCTGATATCACACCAACCTTTTTAGAAAACACCAGTGATTGTCTTACCGCTGTCTCTAACATCATGTCCTCCCTCTATCTGAAACTTAACCTGTCAAAAACTGAACTCCTCGTGTTCTCTCCCTCTACTAACCTACCTTTGCCTGACATTGCCATCTCCGTGTGCGGTTCCACCATTACTCCAAAGCAACATGCCTGCTGCCTTGGGGTCATCCTTGATTCTGACCTTTCATTCACCCCCCACATCCGATCACTGGCTCGCTCTTCTTACCTGCATCTCAAAAACATTTCTAGAATTCGCCCTTTTCTTACTTTCGACTCTGCAAAAACTCTTACTGTTTCACTTATTCATTCTCGTCTGGACTATTGTAACTCTCTACTAATCGGCCTCCCTCTTACCAAACTTTCCCCGCTCCAATCTGTCCTGAATGCTGCTGCCAGGATCATATTCCTCACCAACCGTTACACCGATGCCTCTACCTTGTGCCAGTCATTACACTGGCTACCCATCCACTCCAGAATCCAGTACAAAACTACTACCCTCATCCACAAAGCACTCCATGGCTCAGCACCACCCTACATCTCCTCCCTGGTATCAGTCTACCACCCTACCCGTGCCCTCCGCTCCGCTAATGACCTCAGGTTAGCATCCTCAATAATCAGAACCTCCCACTCCCGTCTCCAAGACTTTACACGTGCTGCGCCGATTCTTTGGAATGCACTACCTAGGTTAATACGATTAATCCCCAATCCCCACAGTTTTAAGCGTACCCTGAAAACTCATTTGTTCAGACTGGCCTACCGCCTCAATGCATTAACCTAACTATCCCTGTGTGGCCTATTTATAAAAAAAAAAAAACTATCAGGTTCCTCGCATCATGTTCTCATTCACTTTATGCAGTTAATAGCCCACTGTGTCTGTACTGCTACATACTTAGGCAGTTAACTGGTTCATGCAGCTTTACATGAACACCCGAGCCTTACACTATGGCCGGTCCGAATAACTAAAGCAATTGTTACCATCCACCTCTTGTGTCTCCCCTTTTCCTCATAGTTTGTAAGCTTGCGAGCAGGGCCCTCATTCCTCCTGGTATCTGTTTTGAACTGTATTTCTGTTATGCTGTAATGTCTATTGTCTGTACAAGTCCCCTCTATAATTTGTAAAGCGCTGCGGAATATGTTGGCGCTATATACAGTGGGGCAAAAAAGTATTTAGTCAGTCAGCAATAGTGCAAGTTCCACCACTTAAAAAGATGAGAGGTGTCTGTATTTTACATCATAGGTAGACCTCAACTATGGGAGACAAACTAAGAAAAAAAAATCCAGAAAATCACATTGTCTGTTTTTTTTATCATTTTATTTGCATATTATGGTGGAAAATAAGTATTTGGTCAGAAACAAACAATCAAGATTTCTGGCTCTCACAGACCTGTAACTTCTTCTTTAACCCCTTAATCCCATATGACGTACTATCCCGTCCAGGTGACCTGGGACTTAATTCCCATGGACGGGATAGTACGTCATATGCGATCGGCCGCGCTCACGGGGGGAGCGCGGCCGATCGCGGCCGGGTGTCAGCTGCCTATCGCAGCTGACATCCGGCACTATGTGCCAGGAGCGGTCACGGACCGCTCCCGGCACATTAACCCCCGGCACACCGCGATCAAAGATGATCGCGGTGTGCCAGCGGTGCAGGGAAGCATCGCGCAGGGAGGGGGCTCCCTGCGGGCTTCCCTGAGACGATCGGTACACGGTGATGTGCTCACCGTGTACCGAGCGTCTTCTCCCTGCAGTCCCCGGATCCAAAATGGCCGCCGGGCTGCATCCGGGTCCTGCAGGGAGCACTTCCGGGTCAGGATCAGGCTGCAGCTGCAGCTCTAATCCTGCCCGGCTGTATGTCAGATCACCGATCTAACAGAGTGCTGTGCACACTGTCAGATCGGTGATCTGTGATGTCCCCCCATGGGACAAAGTGAAAAAGTAAAAAAAAAAATTTCCACACTTGTAAAAAAAAATAAAAAAAAAATTCCTAAATAAAGCAGAAAAAAAAAAATATTATTCCCATAAATACATTTCTTTACATAAAAAAAAAACAAAAAAAACAATAAAAGTACACATATTTAGTATCGCCGCGTCCGTAACGACCCGACCTATAAAACTGGCCCACTAGTTAACCCCTTCAGTGAACACCGTAAGAAAAAAAAAAAAAAACGAGCCAAAAAACAACGCTTTATTATCATAACGCTGAACAAAAAGTGGAATAGCACGCGATCAAAAAGACGGATATAAATAACCATGGTACCTCTGAAAACGTCATCTTGTCCCGCAAAAAACGAGCCGCCATATAGCATCATAACCAAAAAAATAAAAAAGTTATAGTCCTCTGAATAAAGCGATGCCAAAATAATTATTTTTTCTATAAAATAGCTTTTATCGTATAAAAGCGCCAAAACATAAAAAAAATGATATAAATGAGGTATCGCTGTAATCGTACTGACCCGAAGAATAAAACTGCTTCATCAATTTTACCAAACGCGGAACGGTATAAACGCCTCCCCCAAAAGAAATTCATGAATAGCTGGTTTTTGGTCATTCTGCCTCACAAAAAATCGGAATAAAAAGCGATCAAAAACTGTCACATGTCCGAAAATGTAACCGATAAAAACGTCAACTCGTCCCGCAAAAAACAAGACCTCACATGACTCTGTGGACCAAAATATGGAAAAATTATAGGTCTCAAAATGTGGAGACGCAAAAACTTTTTTGCTATAAAAAGCGTCTTTTAGTGTGTGACGGCTGCCAATCATAAAAATCCGATATAAAAAACTCGCTATAAAAGTAAATCAAACCCCCCTTCATCACCCCCTTAGTTAGGCTAGGTTCACATTGCGTTAATGGGTTAACGCTAACGGACAGCGTTGCACGGCGAAAATGTCACAATTAACGCCGTGCAACGGGTCCGTTAGCACAACCATTGACAGCAATGTGATTTTCGGGTGTAGCGCATCGCTAGAGCGTGCCATTTTCAGCTCGCGCTAGCAAGGTGCCGTTCTTTTGTGGCGCGCCTCAGACGCTGCTTGCAGCGTCCGCGGCGCGCCCGAGGTCCGATCCCCGATCTTCCAGAGCGGGGACGTTAACGCGACCACTAAACACGACACCTAAAAAGACATTGCGTTAGCGCAATCCGCTAGTGCTAAACGGATTTCCCTAATGCAATGTGAACCTAGCCTTAGGGAAAAATAATAAAATTAAAAAAAATGTATTTATTTCCATTTTCCCATTAGGGTTAGGGTTAGGGCTAGGGTTAGGGCTAGGGTTAGGGTTAGGGTTTGTATTACATTTACGGTTGGGATTAGGGTTGGGATTAGAATTAGGGGTGTGTCAGGGTTAGGTGTGTGGTTAGGGTTACAGTTGGGATTAGGGTTAGGGGTGCGTTTGGATTAGGGTTTCAGTTATAATTGGGGGTTTCCACTGTTTAGACACATCAGGGGCTCTCCAAACGCGACATGGCGTCCGATCTCAATTCCAGCCAATTCTGCATTGAAAAAGTAAAACAGTGCTCCTTCACTTCCGAGCTCTCCCGTGCGCCCAAACAGGGGTTTACCCCAACATATGGGGTATCATCGTACTCGAGACAAATTGGACAACAACTTTTTGGGTCCAAGTTCTCTTGTTATCCTTGGGAAAATAAAAATTTGGGGGGCTAAAAATCATTTTTGTGGGAAAAAAAAGGATTTTTTATTTTCACGGCTCTGCGTTGTAAACTGTAGTGAAACACTTGGGGGTTCAAAGTTTTCACAACACATCTAGATAAGTTCCATGGGAGGTCTAGTTTCAATATGGGGTCACTTGTGGGTGGTTTCTACTGTTTGGGTACATCAGGGGCTCTGCAAATGCAACGTGACGCCTGCAGACCAATCCATCTAAGTCTGCATTCCAAATGGCGCTCCTTCCCTTCCGAGCTCTGCCATGCGCCCAAACAGTGGTTCCCCCCCACATACGGGGTATCAGCGTACTCAGGACAAATTGAACAACAACTTTTGGGGTCCAATTTATTCTGTTACCCTTGTAAAAATACAAAGCTGGGGGCTAAAAAATCATTTTTGTGAAAAAAAAAAAGAATTTTTATTTTCACGGCTCTGCGTTATAAACTGTAGTGAAACACTTAGGGGTTCAAAGTTCTCACAACACATCTAGATAAGTTCCTTGGGAGGTCTAGTTTCTAATATGGGGTCACTTGTGGGGGGTTTGTACTGTTTGGGTACATCAGGGGCTCTGCAAATGCAACGTGACTCCTGCAGACCAATCCATCTAAGTCTGCATTCCAAATGGCGCTCCTTCCCTTCCGAGCTCTGCCATGCGCCCAAACAGTGGTTCCTCCCCACATATGGGGTATCAGCGTACTCAGGACAAATTGGACAACAACTTTTGGGGTCCAATTTATTATGTTACCCTTGTGAAAATACAAAACTGGGGGCTAAAAAATAATTTTTGCGAAAAAAAAAAAAAATTATTTTAACGGCTCTGCGTTATAAACTGTAGTGAAACATTTGGGGGTTCAAAGCTCTCAAAACACATCTAGATAAGTTCCTTATGGGGTCTAGTTTCCAAAATGGTGTCACTTGTGGGGGGTTTTAATGTTTAGGCACATCAGGGGCTCTCCAAACCAACATGGCGTCCCAACTTAATTCCAGTCAATTTTGCATTGAAAAGTCAAATGGCGCTCCTTCCCTTCCGAGCTCTGCTATGCACCCAAAAAGTGGTTTACCCCCACATATGGGGTATCGTCGCACTCAGGACAAATTGCACAACAACTTTTGTGGTCTAATTTCTTCTCTTACCCTTGGGAAAATAAAAAATTGGGGGCGAAAAGATCATTTTTGTGAAAAAATAAGATTTTTTATTTTTACGGCTCTGCATTATAAACTTCTGTGAAGCACTTGTTGGGTCAAAGTGCTCACCACACATCTAGATAAGTTCCTTAAGGGGTCTACTTTTCAAAATGGTGTCACTTGTGAGGGGTTCCAATGTTTAGGCACATCAGGGGCTCTCCAAACGCAACATGGCGTCCCATCTCAATTCCAGTCAATTTTGCATTGAAAAGTCAAATGGCGCTCCTTCCCTTCCGAGCTCTGCCATACGCCCAAACAATGGTTTACACCCATATATGGGGTATCAGCGTACTCAGGACAAATTGGCCAACAATTTTTGAGGTCCAATTTCTTCTCTTACTCTTGGGAAAATAAAAAATTGGGGGCGAAAAGATCATTTTTGTGAAAAAATATGATTTTTTATTTTTACGGCTCTGCATTATAAACTTCTGTGAAGCAATTGGTGGGTCAAAGTGGTCACCACACATCTAGATAAGTTCCTTAGGGTGTCTACTTTCCAAAATGGTGTCACTTGTGGGGGGGTTTCAATGTTTAGGCACATCAGTGGCTCTCCAAACGCAACATGGTGTCCCATCTCAATTCCTGTCAATTTTGCATTTAAAAGTCAAATGGCGCTCCTTCCCTTCCGAGCTCTGCCATGCGCCCAAACAGTGGTTTACTCCCACATATGGGCTATCAGCGTACTCAGTACAGATTGTACAACAATGTTTGGCATCCATTTTATCCTGTTACCCTTGGTAAAATAAAACAAATTGGAGCTGAAATAAATTTTGTGTGAAAAAAAGTTAAATATTCATTCTTATTTAAACATTCCAAAAATTCCTGTGAAACCCCTGAAGGGTTAATAAACTTCTTGAATGTGGTTTTGAGCACCTTGAGGGGTGCAGTTTTTAGAATGGTCTCACACTTGGGTATTTTCTATCATATAGACCCCTCAAAATGACATCAAATGAGATGTGGTCCCTAAAAAAAAATGGTGTTGTAAAAATGAGAAATTGCTGGTCAACTTTTAACCCTTATAACTCCCTAACAAAAAAAAATTTTGGTTCCAAAATTGTGCTGATGTAAAGTAGACATGTGGGAAATGTTACTTATTAAGTATTTTGCGTGAGATATCTCTGTGATTTAAGGGCATAAAAATTTAAAGTTGGAAAATTGCGAAACTTTCTAAATTTTCGCCAAATTTCCGTTTTTTTCACAAATAAATGCAAGTTATATCGAATAAATGTTACTACTAAAATGAAGTACAATATGTCACGAGAAAACAATGTCAGAATCGCCAAGATCCGTTGAAGCGTTCCAGAGCTATAACCTCATAAAGGGACAGTGGTCAGAATTGTAAAAATTGGCCCGGTCATTAACGTGCAAACCACCCTCGGGGCTTAAGGGGTTAAGAGTCTCCTCTTTCCTCCACTCATTACCTGTAGTAATGGCACCTGTTTAAACTTGTTATCAGTATAAAAAGACACCTGTGCACACCCTCAAACAGTCTGACTCCAAACTCCACTATGGTGAAGACCAAAGAGCTGTCAAAGGACACCAGAAACAAAATTGTAGCCCTGCACCAGGCTGGGAAGACTGAATCTGCAATAGCCAACCAGCTTGGAGTGAAGAAATCAACAGTGGGAGCAATAATTATAAAATGGAAGACATACAAGACCACTGATAATCTCCCTCGATCTGGGGCTCCACGCAAAATCCCACCCCGTGGGGTCAGAATGATCACAAGAACGGTGAGCAAAAATCCCAGAACCACGCGGGGGGACCTAGTGAATGAACTGCAGAGAGCTGGGACCAATGTAACAAGGCCTACCATAAGTAACACACTACGCCACCATGGACTCAGATCCTGCAGTGCCAGACGTGTCCCACTGCTTAAGCCAGTACATGTCCGGGCCCGTCTGAAGTTTGCTAGAGAGCATTTGGATGATCCAGAGGAGTTTTGGGAGAATGTCCTATGGTCTGATGAAACCCAACTGGAACTGTTTGGTAGAAACACAACTTGTCGTGTTTGGAGGAAAAAGAATACTGAGTTGCATCCATCAAACACCATACCTACTGTAAAGCATGGTGGTGGAAACATCATGCTTTGGGGCTGTTTCTCTGCAAAGGGGCCAGGACGACTGATCCGGGTACATGAAAGAATGAATGGGGCCATGTATCGTGAGATTTTGAGTGCAAACCTCCTTCCATCAGCAAGGGCATTGAAGATGAAACGTGGCTGGGTCTTTCAACATGACAATGATCCAAAGCACACCGCCAGGGCAATGAAGGAGTGGCTTCGTAAGAAGCATTTCAAGGACCTGGAGTGGCCTAGCCAGTCTCCAGATCTCAACCCTATAGAAAACCTTTGGAGGGAGTTGAAAGTCCGTGTTGCCAAGCGAAAAGCCAAAAACATCACTGCTCTAGAGGAGATCTGCATGGAGGAATGGGCCAACATACCAACAACAGTGTGTGGCAACCTTGTGAAGACTTACAGAAAACGTTTGACCTCTGTCATTGCCAACAAAGGATATATTACAAAGTATTGAGATGAAATTTTGTTTCTGACCAAATACTTATTTTCCACCATAATATGCAAATAAAATGATAAAAAAACAGACAATGTGATTTTCTGGATTTTTTTTTCTCAGTTTGTCTCCCATAGTTGAGGTCTACCTATGATGTAAATTACAGACGCCTCTCATCTTTTTAAGTGGTGGAACTTGCACTATTGCTGACTGACTAAATACTTTTTTGCCCCACTGTAAATAAAAATTATTTTTATTATTATTATTATTACATACAACTGGGATCAACCTCCAAAAATATATTTGTTTATTATTGATACCAATACAAAAAGCACAACAAGGCAAGACATACTATGTTAAAAACATTTAAAACCAAGAAAAATGGCTGGTGGGCCATACATCCCCCCCAGGCAGATAGAAAAATACAAGAGCACATAGTATTGAATAGATTATCCAGACAATAGATATAAATTATAAGCAACCCAAGTTCCCTACCGATCTGCTGCCAGCTATACCGAGTAACACCTAGATACAATAGCTGTAACCCAGGTGTTGAATACAGATTCGTCAATATAGGCATATTCACCAGACAGGCTGCGCAGAAATCAAGACCAAAAAGTAGCAAAGGACACCTCAAGGGAATCTGTACAGTAGCCATTGCTAAAGCTATTGGTCTAAAGCACTAGGAATCTGGATTGTCAAATGAGAATACAGTAACCGATGCTCAAGTGCTAGCCATGGGGGGAAAAGAAAACCAAAGCCCCACGCGTATTGACGCTGTTAAAGCGTCTTCATCAGGGGAGCATTTAATAAAGTATCTCATACTATTCTTATTGAAAAAATGACCAAGTATGGAGTTGACAAGGCTACGGTTAGGTAGATTCATAACTGGCTCAGTGATAGTACACAATGAGTGGTAATAAATGGTTGCACATCCAATTGGAAAAGTGTTTCAAGTGGGGTACCACAGGGCTCTGTCCTGGTTCCAGTGTTGTTCAAACTTTTTATAAATGATCTAGATAAGGGAACCGAAGGTAAACTAATCAAATTTGCAGATGATGAAAAGCTAGGAGGGATAGCTTAAGGTACCGTCACACTTAGCGACGCTGCAGCGATACCGACAACGATCCGGATCGCTGCAGCGTCGCTGTTTGGTCGCTGGAGAGCTGTCACACAGACCGCTCTCCAGCGACCAACGATGCCGGTAACCAGGGTAAACATCGGGTAACTAAGCGCAGGGCCGCGCTTAGTAACCCGATGTTTACCCTGGTTACCATCCTAAAAGTAAAAAAAACAAACACTACATACTTACCTACAGCCGTCTGTCCTCCAGCGCTGTGCTCTGCACTCCTCCTGTACTGTCTGTGTGAGCACAGCGGCCGGAAAGCAGAGCGGTGACGTCACCGCTCTGCTTTCCGGCTGACCGACGCTCACAGACAGTACAGGAGGAGAGCAGAGCACAGCGCTGGAGGACAGACAGCGGTAGGTAAGTATGTAGTGTTTGTTTTTTTTACTTTTAGGATGGTAACCAGGGTAAACATCGGGTTACTAAGCGCGGCCCTGGTTACCAGTGAAGACATCGCTGAATCGGTGTCACACACGCCGATTCAGCGATGTCTGCGGGGAGTCCAGCGACGAAATAAAGTTCTGGACTTTCTTCCCCGACCAGCGACAGCACAGCAGGGGCCTGATCGCTGCCTGTCACACTGGACGATATCGCTAGCGAGGACGCTGCAACGTCACGGATCGCTAGCGATATCGTCTAGTGTGACGGTACCTTAACACTAGAGAAGACAAAGGATTCAGAAGGATGTAGATAAGCTGGAACAATGGGCAGCGACTAATAGAATGGTATTTACCAGGGAGAAATGCAAGATTCTACATCTCGGCAAGAAAAATGAAAATTACATCTATACAATATGAGGAATAGAACTAAGCAACAGCATGTGTGAAAAAAGACTTGGGTATACTAATAGATCACAGACTGCACATGAGTCAAAAGTGTGATGCAGCAGCAAAAAAGGCAAACACAGATCTAAGATGTATTAAAGGTACCGTCACATTTAGCGACGCTGCAGCGATCTAGACAACGATCCCGATCGCTGCAGCGTCGCTGTGTGGTCGATGGAGAGCTGTCACACAGACAGCTCTCCAGCGACCAGCTATGCGAAGTCCCCTGGTAACCAGGGTAAACATCAGGTTACTAAGCGCAGGGCCGCGCTTAGTAATCCGATGTTTACCCTGGTTACCAGCGTAAACGTAAAAAAAAAAAACACTACATACTTACATTCCGGTGTCTGTCCCCCAGCGCTGTGCTTTCCTGCACTGACTGTGAGCGCCAGCTGGAAAGCACAGCGGTGACGTCACCGCTGTGCTCTGCTTTCCGGCCGGCGCTTACGCAGTGCAGAGAAGCACAGCGCCGGGAGACAGACACCGGAATGTAAGTATGTAGTTTTTTTTTTTATTTACGCTGGTAACCAGGGTAAACATCGGGTTACTAAGCGCGGCCCTGTGCTTAGTAACCCGATGTTTACCCTGGTTACCTGTGAAGACATCGCCGATTCAGCGATGTCTGCGGGAGTCCAGCGACAAAATAAAGTTCTGGACTTTCTGCTCTGACCAACGATGTCACAGCAGGATCCAGATCGCTGCTGCGTGTCAAACACAACGATATCGCTAGCCAGGACGCTGCAACGTCACGGATCGCTAGCGATATCGTTCAGTGTGAAGGTACCTTAACAGAAGCATAGAGTCTTAGAGTCTAGATCACGTGAAGTAATTATCCCCCACCCCCCCCCCACTCCTCCTTGGTCAGGCCTCATCTGGAACACTGTGTCCAGTTCTGGGCACCACATTTAAAAAAAGACATTGAAAAACTGGAACAAGTTCAGAGAAGAGCAACCAGGATTGTGGGCAGACTGCAAAGTATGTCCTACGAGGAACGGTTAAAGGATCTGGGAATATTTAGCTTGTAAAAAAGGCTAAAAAAAGAGGAGACGTAAGAGCTGTCTACAAATATCTGAAGGGATGTCACAGTGTAGGAGGATCATCATCAGTCTCATTTGCATATGGAAACAAAAGAAACAATGGAATGAAACCGAAAGGGAGTAGATACCGATTAGATATTCGAAAAAACTTTTTGACAGTGAGGGTGATCAATGAGTGGAACAGGCTGCCACGAGAGGTGGTGAGTTCTCCTACGATGGATGTCTTCAAACAGAGGCTGCAGGGCTGCCACTAGAAATTTCAGGGCCCCATACTGGCAAAATTTCCGGGGCCCCTTGAGACTCCGCCCAGGCTCCACCCCAGCCCCGCCTCCACGCTCCACCCCTCAAACTGTCCACAGTCCCACCACTCTTTCTTGGAAAAACTCCACTTCACACCTATCACACATTAACAGTTCCCATCACCAGATCACACATATAGCCGGCAGCTTTTGTTTTGGCCAAAAGATTTTTTAAGCCACCAAAATGACAAGGTAGACACTTTTGGCCAGCCCCTACTCTAACCTTTTAAATATTTGTTAAAATATGCAATACAATTTAGGTATATTTTATTTATTTTTCAATTTTTAAAATGACCTATAATACCACATACAAGGAACAAATACCACAGCACCATGACCAGACACCATATCACCACAGTGACCTATAATACTATCTACAAGGCACAAATACTGCCACACCATGACCAGATGACATATTACCACCACAGTGATCGAATATCAAATACAAGGAACAAATACCACAACATCATGACCAGACCACATATTACCACCACATAGTGACTGAATACTACAATACTGATCAATAATAAAAAAAAACCCACAATACTATCACCATCAGTGCCATTATACACAGGAGATCTGTACTTAATATGCAGTGTCTGTGTACAGGTAATACAGTGATCACCAGTGACATTATACACAGGACCTCTGTATATAGTATACAGTGTACAGTGTCAGTGTATAGGTAACACACTGACTCACCAGTGACGTCTCTAGGTGAAGTCCTTCATCTTTCATCCAGCACAGACCGCCATCACTTCATCCAGCCAGGACTCGTCTATGCAGGAAATAACACCGTTATCTCAAGTTCCACTTGCAGAATACATTACTTAATTTTCCCAACTTCTACATTGCACCACATGAAGAAGGCGACATAGTATCACTCTACACAGTAATAGGACCGCCCCCCCCCCCATTTAGAACAGTATACTCAAAAAATAAAATAAATACATCACTGCAGTAATAATATCCCTTAATTAGCCCCTATGGTAATAATATTCGCCATCCTAGCCCCCGTGTGTCTCATTCCTGGCGTCAGCCATATGTTCTCCCATCCTGCCCTAATGAGTATCCATCCTGCCACATATGATCTCCCCATCCTGCCCCATCTGTCTCCATTGTATCCATCCTGCCCCATGATCCTTTCCCATCTGTCTCCAATCCTGCCTCCAGTGTCTCCAATCATGCCTGTATCACCATTCTGCCCCGTCTCCAATCATGCCCCCTGTGTCTCAATTCTGCCCCATCTGTCTCCAGTCATGCCCCAGTGTCTCCAGTCATGCCGCCATGTCTGTCATCCTGCCCCCTGTGTCTCCAATCATGCCCCGTTTCTCCATTCTGCCCCTGTGTCCAGCAATCTGCCCCTGTGTCCAGCAATCTGCCCCTGTGCCCAGCTTTCTGCCCGTGTCCAGCTTTCTGCCCCTGTGTGCAGCTTTCTGCCCGTGTCCAGTGTTCTGCCCCTGTGCGCAGCATTCTGTCCCTGTGCCCAGCTTTCTTCCCCTGTGCCCAGCTCTCTGCCCCTGTGCCCAGCTTTCTGTCCCTGTGCCCAGCTTTCTGCCCCCCATGTCCAGCTTTCTGCCCCCCGTGTCCAGCTTTCTGCCCCCCCTGTGTCCAGCTTACTGCCCCCCCTGTGTCCAGCTTTCTGCCCCCCCTGTATCCAGCTTTCTGCCC
The DNA here is from genome assembly GCF_032444005.1 of Ranitomeya imitator. Lineage (NCBI taxonomy): Eukaryota > Metazoa > Chordata > Amphibia > Anura > Dendrobatidae > Ranitomeya > Ranitomeya imitator. The sequence goes on from NC_091285.1 coordinate 637,920,044, forward strand.
CCCCCCGTGTCCAGCTGTCTGCCCCCCCTTTATCCAGCTTTCTGCCCCCCCTGTATCCAGCTTTCTGCCCCCCCTCCTGTATCCAGCTCTCTGCCCCCCCTGTGTCCAGCTTTCTGGCCCCCCCTGTATCCAGCTTTCTGCCTCCCCCCCCCGTGTCCAGCTTTCTGCCCCCCCTGTGTCCAGCTTTCTCCCCCCCTGTATCCAGCTTTCTGCCCCCCCCGTGTCCAGCTTTCTGCCCCCCCTTTATCCAGCTTTCTGCCCCCCCTGTATCCAGCTTTCTGCCCCCCCCTGTATCCAGCTCTCTGCCCCCCCCCCCCCTGTATCCAGCTCTCTGCCCCCCCCTGTGTCCAGCTTTCTGGCCCCCCTGTATCCAGCTTTCTGCCCCCCCCCGTGTCCAGCTTTCTGCCCCCACTGTGTCCAGCTTTCTGCCCCCCCCCCCCTGTATCCAGCTTTCTGCCCTCACTGTGTCCAGCTTTACTGCCCTGGGCCCCCCCAAATCGCCGCTCTCAATGAAAAAAAAAACAAAAAACAAGTTCTGCTTACCTGCCGCGCTCCTGCTCTCTCCACGCAGCTGCAGCGTGCACTCGCCGGCGACTGACAATGACGTCAGACGCCGGCGACCTGCATGCTGCGGCTGATGTCAGCTGCCAGCCTCAGATTGGCTGGCGGCTGTTAACTATTGACGTGCGGGCGCGGGCCCGCACGTTAATAGCGTTAAACAGCTGCAGCGCCGGCCGCCGCTAAGGGCCCGGTTCAGCCTGCGGCTGCCAGTAGGGGCCCGATGACCAGATAAGACGGGGCCCGATGCGGGCCCCCTCTGCTCACCGGACCCCATTCGCCAGTCACGGCTGTAATGCCCTGATGGCGGCCCTGAGAGGCTGGACAGACATCTGACTGAGATGGTTTAGTCAATCCTGCATTGAGCAGGGGGTTGGACCAAATGACCCTGGAGGTCCCTTCCAACTCTACCATTCTACGATTCTATTAGTCTATGATTCTATTGGTAGCATGAACCAGTACCTACAGCCCATTTTAGTTGAACAGGTCATCTGGCTCCTTCAGGATTGCACAAGAAGGTTTGCTGTTTCTACCAGCACAGTATAAAAATCCCGAAGAACATACTAGGACATTGGCAATTACACGATGTAAGCTCGACAAAGATGTCGAAGGGCACAAACCCAACACCAAGACCAGAATGTGTCAGGAGGTACAAGAGGCACACTGCCAGAGACATTGAAAATTACTACCGGTGTGCATGATTCTCACCAAATGAAGGTCTGATGTTCTGTATTGGGACATGTGCTCATACGTTCCTCAGCACCATCCAATTAAATTAACATTAGCTAGAAAACATCATAATTAACAGATCTGCCATTACTTGCTAATAATTATCACAGCGTTTTACTTACATTATCATCACTGTCCCTATTGGGGCTCACAATTTAAATTACCTTTGATGTCTTTGGAGTGTGGGAGGAAACCAGTGTACCCAGAGGAAGCCCACGCAAACACGAGGAGAACATACAAACTCCTTGCTGATGCAGTCCTTGGTGCTATTTGAACCCAGGACCCCAGTTCCACAAGACTACAGAGCAAACCACTGAGCCACCATTTAGCTTCATACTGAGAACATATGACAGACCTAAAAGAGTAGAGACGCGATGGTGAATGTTATACTGCATGGAACTTCATCTAGCAGGATCACTTTGGCAGTCAGTGATGGTCTGGGGTGGTGTATCCTTGGAGGGTTGCACAAACCTCCATGTGATAGAAAACAGTACCCTGCCTGCTGATATGTACCAGAATTAAATGCTCAGAGTCATTGTCAACTTTACACTGGTACAGTTGACTCTGGGATCCTCCTGGTGCAGGACAATGCCCGTCCTCCTGTGGCCAGAGATTGTAGGCAGTCCCTGTATGATGAAGTTATTAACAGGTCCTCACATTCCTCAAGCCTGAATCACACGGAGAATCTCTGGGACATTATGTACAAGAGCATCCAACAACGTCTAGTATCACCACAGACTGTCCAGGAGCCAATGATGCCCAGATCTAGGTCTGGGAGGAGATCACCAAGGAGACCATTCACCATCTTATTAGGAGCATGCCCAGATGTTTTGGGAGGGCACTCGGGCATATAGCACTGAGTCAGAGATGTTTTGAGCCCACAGTTGCTTAATGATTTTGGTTTCCATTCTCCGCTGATAAGTCATTTTGCTCTCAACGAATTACACAATGTATATCAGTAAAGAAATTGATCTTGAATGTTGTGTCCATTGTGTGATTTATGTGTCCTCTTAATTTTTTTCAGCAATGTATTTATAATAAAACAAGTGAAAAACAATGACAAAAGATTTAGGTGTGATGAGTCTTTCAAGGTTTATGATTATCTACTATATAATTGTCTAAGGGTCACTTCCGTCTGTCTGTCTGTCTTTCTGTCTGTCTGTCACGGATATTCATTGGTTGCGGCCTCTGTCTGTCATGGAAATCCAAGTCGCTGATTGGTCGCGGCAAAATAGCCACGACCAATCAGCGACAGGCACAGTCCGGAAGAAAATGGCCGCTCCTTACTCCCCGCAGTCAGTGCCCGGCGCCCGCATACTCCCCTCCGGTCACCGCTCACACAGGGTTGATGCCGGCAGTAACGCACTCCGTAACCGCTGCTATTAACCCTGTGTGTCCCCAACTTTTTACTATTGATGCTGCCTATGCCGCATCAATAGTAAAAGATCTAATGTTAAAAATAATAAAAAAAATAAAAAATCGTTATATACTCACCGTCCGTCGATGCGCTCGCTCCTGCCGCCATCTTCCGTTCCCGGCGATGCATTGCGAAATTACCCAGAAGACTTAGCGGTCTCACAAGACTGCTAAGTCATCTGGGTAATTTCGCAATGCATCCTGGGAACGGAAGATGGCGGCAGCCACGTGTGTATCGCCGAAGCTTCGGTGGATCCCAGGGGGTGAGCATATAACTATTTTTTATTTTAATTATTTTTTTTTTTAACAGGGATATGGTGCCCACACTGCTGCATACTACGTGGGCAGTGTTATATACCGCGTGGCTGCTATATACTACATAGGCAGTGTTATATACTATGTGGGCTATGTTCTATACTGCGTGCTATATATTATGTGACCACTGTTATACACTGCGTGGGCAGTGTTATATACTACGTGGCTGCTATATACTGCATGGGCTGTGCTATATATTACGTGGCCTGTGTTATATACTACGTCGCCTGTGTTATATACTGCGTGGCTGCTATATACTGCGTGGGCTGTGTTATATAGTACGTGGCTGTGTTATATACTGCGTGGCCACTGTTATATATTGTGGCCTGTATTAACGCATCGGGTATTCTACAATATGTATGTATATAGCAGCCACATAGTATAAAGCACAGGCCACGTAGTAATTGTCTGCTATATACTACATGGCTCCTATATACTACGTGGCCTGTGCTATATACTACGTGGCTGCTATATAGATACATAAATAGATATTCTAGAGTACCCGATGCGTTAGAATCGGGCCACCATCTAGTACAGTATAATCTCCTTTATGTTCTAGTTATACTGGTAGAAGTGCTTTGTCTCTTCAAGAATGCTTTTATGTTTTCATTGGAGGGAATTTGTCAGCTCCCCTACCTTTATATCAGTCTATTGCTGTATCACAACAAACTTCTTCATGTGCCATAAGGTTATTTTTCTGTGAAAAAAATGTTATAAGCCTCACTTGCATTATGCAAAGTACCGTAGCTATGTGTAGTCCAGGGGCAGAGATTACCCCAGATTAGATCATCCTTGCATCTTGTAAGCATGCCACCAAGGCATGATTAACACCCAGCACAGTAGCAATAGCATTAATACGAGGTCACTGCAAATCTTGGCATATGAATGTGACAATTCACCTGACTGGTCATTGGTCATGTGCAAAGAAGCCTGGTGTACGCTCCCCAGCTTCATGGGTTCTCTGTGAATGCCTGGTGAGAGAAAACGTCAAGTCCATGAGTGTGAAACATTTGCCAAGACCTGATGTTGGGTGATCCACACTGCGGGCTATCGGCGTGGCTGAGCTGCTGCCCTGAATTGTGTGTAACGTGGTGAAGGGTGGTAGCCAGGGGTGAGATGCTCCACGCCCTGGCACACTACCTGAAGATGGGGATCCTGGCCGGGTGTATAGGCTTCGTCTATGGGGGCGTTACACCCTTGTAGGCTGCATGATGCCAGTGACTTCAGCTGGCCAGGACTGGATGTTCAGTGAGGGAGACCACAAGTCCAAAATAAGCAGCCTTCTGCTTAACATTAACTTAGTGGAAACTATGTACAACAGATATCAGGTGCATAACTTCACGAATGTTCCCTTTACAACCAGAAGCATCTTTACACACGGTCTCTCTACTTCTTCCAAACTTACTTGCTTCTACCTCAAGTTACTCTGTCTTCACTACACCCAGCACAGTACTACAGTCCAGTAAGTGAGAGTCCAGCACTTCAACCTGCAATTCTGCATCCTCTTTTCCCTTAGGGGAGCTAGTTTGACACAATGGCCGATACTAGGCTTGTCTGCTTGTTGATGACTTGGAACTCCCGCCTGGGGCACTCTCTTTGTCTCATGTTCCCTGTTCCATCATGGCCTGTTACCTCTCTGAGTTGTAAACTTGGGGCCGTACTACTAGGTGTACTGTCCCAGGACCCATCTTTTGTATTGAAGAACTGAAATAAATTAACTTTTTGATGATATTCCAATTTTGTGAGAAGCACAAATAGGTCCACCAGGGACTTCTCCACAATTATTTTGATAATGTAAAGCCATGGGGTTGCTGGTCTTCCTCTTTGCCTTGTTCCTTCTATTCCTCCAACCATGATGTCCTTCTCCAGTGAGTGCTCTATTTATATGATGTATGATGAAAGTAGGCAAGTAGTAGCTTGAGGATACTTGATACGAGTGAAACGTCTGGCTTGATGTATTCCAAAATTGATTTATTTATTCTTCTTGCCATCCGTGGTATTGATAACATCCTTCTCCAGGACCACATTTCGAAGGCTTCGATTCTTTCCTAATATTGATAGACTTTGTCCACCAACATTGGAGTCAACAAATATGCTACTGTAAACTGCCATGCTTATTGTGCCAAGCATTTCGCCAACCAAACCGCCTGCATCTCTGCATTTTTACACACACTGTATTTCTCTCCCTTATGGGGCTATATATGTCTGCTGAAAAGTGACAGCTGAGCTGGGAGCCATAAATGTGATCTTCATAGCGGTGGTGAAACCGTAATGGGGTAAAAAGTGAGCATTTGCTCTGCATACCATATGCAGGAATGTGAAAAAATGTCAAATCCAAAAGCGTGTATGGTGCCAGTTTATTACCATCAATGTGTTGTATGCGCCCCGCGGTCCCCTAGTCCTCCGGGCTCTAAACACAACATATGGCCCTCCACAATAAGGACAGTACATCAGATTGCAGCCATGCAACAAAGTTTCAATTGCGGAACCACTCAATTATAAAACTGTCAGAAAACTGGCCACCATCCTGTGTGGTCAGAATCCCGATCCCCAAATGTTGATTTCTCGAACTCCGAAGATTCAATTTTCTTTTTAATCTCACCTTTTGAAAGAAAAGTTTGCACCATCACGAACTCTAGAATGAACCAATTGAAATGTGAAAGTAACACTGTAGAAGTATTCCCGGTATAAGAACGTACAGTGAGGAAATAAGTATTTGATCCCTTGCTGATTTTGTAAGTTTGCCCACTGACAACGACACGAACAGTCTATAATTTTAAGGATAGGTTAGTTTTAACATTGAGAGATAGAATATCAAAAATAAAATCTAGAAAATCACATTGTATTAATTCTATACATTTATTTGCATTTGGAATGAGTATTTGATCCCCTACCAACCATTAAGAGTTCTGGCTCCTACAGACCAGTTAGATGCTCCTTATTAACTCGTTACCTGCATTAAAGACAGCGGTCTTACATAGTCACCTTTATAAAAGACTCCTGTCCACAGACTCAATTAATCGGTCAGACTCTATCCGCTACAACATGGGCAAGACGAAAGAGCTTTATAATGAGACAAGTGGAGCACTTGCCAGGGCCATGGGGATACTCGGTACCAGGCCGGTTCTTAAAGGGATGTGTCACGGCAGCAGTGACCTGGTCCGTGGCCCTGGGTGTCCAACAAAAAATGATGATTAAAGGGGAATAAAGTTTATAGGGGATCAGTTTGTGACGCCACCCGTGGTGTTCAGCAAGGAGTGACCGACGCTGCTTAAGGGGACTGCTGGGGCTGATGGTGATGCAGCAGAGTTGTTACTGCTCTCCAAGGGTAGAGCTGGGCCCCAAGGCAAGCATGGTGTTAAAGTCAATGATGGTGATGGTGAATGTTGTGGTGCAGGACAGGTGGCGCAGCAAATAATTCAGAGGACACAACAGGGTGCAGATTCCACACCTTTACTCACAGTTTGTAGATGTAGTCCCCAGCCGGGGTGCTGTGTACTCTGGGTCTGTGGTCCAGCCAGCTCTCAGGTAATTCGGGGTACACTTTGCCAGAACCCCCTTCTTAAGTTCCTTTCCTTGCCGCAGTGGCGTAGGAAGCAGGTGCGGGGGGGGGCGGGCCGCCCCGGGCGGCACACTGCGGGGGGCGGGTCACCGGGCCGCGGCCGGCGCTGCAGGAGGAGGGAAAAAAAAAAGATGTGTGCCCTTTAAATCTTCGGGCGCCCCCCCCCCCCCGTGCCAGCGCTAATACTCACCTCTCCTGGTTCCTGCGGTAGCTGCAGCGTCTTCAGCGCCCTCTGACTTGCGACGTCTCAGGGCAGAGGGTGCGATGACGTCATCACTGCACGCTCAGCCTCTGTCCTGAGCGTTGCAGAGCCGGAGAAACGCTGACTGCACTGGACCTGCGCTGGGAACGGGAGAGGTGAGGATTTTACTTTTTTTTTTTTTTTCTTTGTCTGACTCTGTCTGTCTGGGGGCAATGCTGGAGACCCTGGGGCAGATTTCTGGACAGACTGGGGCAGATTTCTGGACAGACTGGGGCAGATTTCTGGACAGACTGGGGCAGATTTCTGGACAGACTGGGGCAATGCTGGAGACCCTGGGGCAGATTTCTGGACACTGGGGCAATGCTGGACACTGGGGCAGATTGCTGGACACGCTGGGGCAATGCTGGACACTGGGGCAGATTGCTGGACACACTGGGGGCAATGCTGGACACACTGGGGGCAATGCTGGACACACTGGGGCAATGCTGGAGACCCTGGGGCAGATTGCTGGGCACACTGGGGCAGATTGCTGGACACACTGGGGCAGATTGCTGGACACACTGGGTGCAATGCTGGACACACTGGGGCAGATTGCTGGACACACTGGGGCAATGCTGGACACTGGGGCAGATCGCTGGACACACTGGGGGCAATGCTGGACACACTGGGGCAATGCTGGAGACCCTGGGGCAGATTTCTGGACACACTGGGGGCAATGCTGGACACACTGGGGCAATGCTGGATACACTGGGGCAGATTGCTGGACATACTGGGGCAGATTGCTGGACACACTAGGGGTAATATGCTGGACACACTGGGGCAGATTGCTGGACAACCTGGGGGTAATATGCTGGACACACTGGGGGTAATATGCTGGACACACTGGGGCAGCTTGCTGGACACACTGGGGCAGATTGCTGGACACACTGTCTGGGGGCAATGCTGGACAAACTGGGACAGATTGCTGGACACTGGGGCAATATGCTGGACATACTGGGGCAGGTTGCTGGAAACACTGGGGGTAATATGCTGGACACACTGGGGGTAATATGCTGGACACACTGGGGCAGATTGCTGAACACACTGGGGGCAATGCTGGACACACTGGGGCAATGCTGGACACTGGGGCAGATTGCTGGACACACTGTGGGCAATGCTGGACAATTGGACATACTGGGGCAGATTGCTGGACATACTGGGGCAGATTGCTGGACATACTGGGGCAGATTGCTGAACACACTGGGGGTAATATGTTGGACACACTGGGGCAGATTGCTGGACACACTGTCTGGGGGCAATGCTGGACACACTGGGGCAGATTGATGGACACTGGGGCAATATGCTGGACATACTGGGGCAGGTTGCTGGACATACTGGGGCAGGTTGCTGGACACACTGGGGGTAATATGCTGGACACACTGGGGGTAATATGCTGGACACACTAGGGGTAATATGCTGGACACACTGGGGCAGATTGCTGGACACACTGGGGGCAGGACTGGAGGCATGGGCAGAATGTAGATACGGGGCATGATTGGAGACACGGGGCAGAATTAAAGACATGGGGCAGGATTGGATCATAGGGCAGGATTGATACGATGGAGACAGATGGGGCAGGATGGGGAGATCATATGGTGTAGAATGGATACTCATGAGGGCAGGATGCGAGAACATATGGCTGGAGCCATGAATGAGATAAACGGGGCCAGGGTGGGGAATATTATTACCATAGGGGCTAATTAAGGGATGTTATTACTGCAGTGATGTATTTATTTTATTTTTTGAGGACACTGTTTTAAATGGGGGGGCGGTCCTGTTAGTGTGCAGAGTGACACTATATCACCTTTTTTTCTTCATGTGGTGTAATGTAGAAGTTGTTAAAAATTAAGTAATGTGTTCTGCAAGCGGAGCTCGAGATAACTGTGTTATTTCCTGCAGAAACGAGTGCTGGCTGGGAGAAATGATGGCGGTCTGTGCTGGATGAAAGATGAATGAAGGACTTCATCTAGAGACGTCACTGGTGAGTCAGTGTTACCTATACACTGACACTATACACTATATACTATATACAGCGGTCCTGTGTACAATGTCACCAGTGATCACTGTATTACCTATACATTATATACAGAGCTCCTGTGTATAATACCACCAGCGATCTCTGTATTACCTCTACACAGACACTGCATACAAAGTACAGATCTCCTGTGAATACTGGCACTTATGGTGATAGTATTGTGTTTTTTTTTTCTTTATTACTGATCAGTATTGTAGTATTCAGTCACTATGTGGTGGTAATATGTGGTCTGGAAATGGTGTTGTGGTATTTGTCCCTTTATGTGCTATTTGGTCACCAAGTGGTGGTAATATGTGATCTGGTCATGGTGAGGCGGTGTTTGTCCCTTGTATATAGTATTATTCGGTCACTATGTGGTCTGGTCATGGTGTGGTGGTGTTTCTTCCTGTATGTGATATTATTGGTCTTGGTATAGTGGATTCTGTTGTGTATGGCGGTCATTTGTTCTCTCTGATATTAATTAATTAAAAGTCACAGGTTTGGCATGTGGGGGTGACACCATTAGGCCCAGTTTAAGTTCTACAAAACAGGAAAACTATTTTTGGTAAACTTTGTGTGTATTGAGCGGGGGGATGGGGGGGCGCCAAACTCGGGAGCAGCCCCGGGCGGCAAAAGCTCTAGCTACACCTCTGCCTTGCCGTCTCGCTGCGCTGGCTCTCTCCTCTCCTGCCCTGCGCCTTCACACACAGTGTCCCAAGCCAGCAGCCTCGGAATTTGTTGGGCGACGTGCTCTAAGTCTCCTTGATGCTATCCGGCTGCCTTTTCAGCCAATGTGTTGGATGTGGCTGCAGCACATGCAGATACTGCAACCTCAGGTTGGTTAGCTGAGCCTTGTAGTTCTCCACTAGTCTTGGGGGCCAGTTCCCCCACTGCGACCTGGTCCCTCCACCCAACTACGGTCGGCGTGGATGCGGGCCCCACCGGTGGATTCCTCACTACCCATGGCCCTAGGACCCCTTCTTTCTCTTTAAGTCTTTCTCTCTCCTCCTTTCTGTAGTTTCACCTTTCTCTAGCTCCCTCTCCCTGGGAGCTCCTTTCTGCACATCTCACTCCATCTAATTCTTCTCACCGACTCACTACTTTCCCTCCAACTGGCACTACTCTTCCTGCCTGAGTGAGATTCCACCCCTTTCACTAGGGTCTGCCCATCTTTCCAGGCTAAAGTAATATGATGTTGGATACAAGTGTGTTGGTCCTGGGTAGTGCCACCTCCTTACCTGAGAGCGGTGTCCCACACCTCTGGATGAGGTGCAGTACCTCTGTGGCGACCAGACCTCAAGGGCGCCACACAAGATCACACACCTGTACAAAGCTGGAATGGGCTACAAAACCATAAATAAGAAGCTGGGTGAGAAGGAGACAACTAGTGATGAGCGAATGTACTCATTACTCGAGATTTCCCAAGTGCGCTCGGGTGTCCTCCGAGTATTTTTTAGTGCTCGGAAATTTAGTTTTTATTGCTGCAGCTGAATAATTTACATCTGTTAGCCAGCTTAAATACATGTGGGGGTTGCCTGGTTGCTAGGGAATCCCCACATGTACTTATGCTGGCTAACAGATGTAAATCATTCAGCTGCGGCAATAAAAACTACATTTCTGAGCACTAAAAAATACTCGGAGGACACCCGAGCGCACTTGGGAAGTCTCGAGTAACGAGTATATTCGCTCATCACTAGAGACAACTGTTGGTGCAATAGTAAGAAAATGGAAGAAATACAAAATGATTGTCAATCGACATCAATCTGGGGCACCATGCAAAATCTCACCTCGTGGGGCATACTTGATCATGAGGAAGGTGAGAGATCAGCCGAAAACGACATGGTGGAACTTGTTAATGATTTCAAGGCAGCTGGGACCACAGTCACCAAGAAAACTATTGGTAACACATTACAGTGCCCAAAAGGTCCCCTTGCTCAAGAAGGCACATGTGCAGACCTGTCTGAAGTTTGCCAATGAACATCTGGATGATTGTGTGAGTGATTGGGAGAAGGTGCTGTGGTCAGATGAGACAAAAATTGAGGTTTTTGGCATTAACTCAACTCACCGTGTTTGGAGGAAGAGAAATGCTGCCTATGACCGAAAGAACACCATCCCCACTGTCAAGCAAGGATGTGGATACATTTGTTTTTGGGGGTGTTTCTCTGCTAAGGGCACAGGACTACTTCACCGCAGCAATGGGGGTATGGTTGGAGCCAAGGCAACAAAGAAGTGGCTCAAAAAGAAGCACATTAAGGTCATCTAGTGGCCTAGCCAGTCTCCAGACCTTAAAGGGAACCTGTCACCCCCCAAAATCGAAGATGAGCTAAGCCCACCAGCATCACTGGCTTATCTACAGCATTCTGTAATGCTGTAGATAAGCCCCCGATGTAACCTGAAAGATGAGAAAAAGTGAAATGCATGCTCAATTGGGTTGAAATCAGGTGACTGACTCGGCCATTCAAGAATATTCAAGAATATTGCACTTCTTTGCTTTAATAAACTCCTGGGTTGCTTTGGCTTTATGTTTTGGGTCATTGTCCATCTGTAGTATGAAACGGCTACCAATCAGTTTGGCTGCATTTGGCTGGATCTGAGCACACAGTATGTCTCTGAATACCTCAGAATTCATCCAGCTGCTTCTGTCCTGTGTCACATCATCAATAAATACTAGTGACCCAGTGCCACTGGCAGCCATGCATGCCCAAGCCATCACACTGCCGCCGCCGTGTTTTACAGATGAGGTGGTATGCTTTTGATCATGAGCTGTACCATGCCTTCGCCATACTTTTCTCTTTCCATCATTCTGGTAGAGGTTGATCTTGGCTTCATCTGTCCAAAGAATGTTCTTCCAGAACTGTGCTGGCTTTTTTAGATGCTTTTTAGCAAAGTCCAGTCTAGCCTTTTTATTCTTCATGCTTATGAGTTGCTTGCACCGTGCAGTGAACCCTCTGTATTTACTTTCATGCAGTCTTCTCTTTATGGTAGATTTGGATATTGATACGCCGACCTCCTGGAGAGTGTTGTTCACTTGGTTGGCTGTTGTGAAGGGGTTTCTCTTCACCATGGAGATTATTCTGCGATCATCCACCACTGTTGTCTTCCGTGGGCGCCCAAGTCTTTTTGCATTGATGAGTTCACCAGTGCTTTCTTTCTTTCTCAGCATGTACCAAACTGTAGATTTTGCCACTCCTAATATTGTAGCAATTTCTCGGAAGGGTTTTTTCTGCTTTCGCAGCGTAAGGATGGCTTGTTTCACCTGCATGGAGAGCTCTTTTGACCGCATGTGTTATGCTGAGATAATTCAGTACCACAATGGACATAAAAGTCAGAGCACATACAGTGATCTAACAATAACCCAAAAAACATAGAACGAGCTCTGAGATGTGGGAACTCTGCTGACCGCAATCCCTAATCCTCTCAAACCACAATAGAGGCAGCCGTGGATTGCGCCTAACGCTCCCTATGCAACTCGGCACAGCCTGAGAAACTAGCTAGCCTGAAGATAGAAAATAAGCCTACCTTGCCTCAGAGAAATACCCCAAAGGAAAAGGCAGCCCCCACATATAATGACTGTGAGTTAGATGAAAAGACAAACGTAGAGATGAAATAGATTTAGCAAAGTGAGGCCTGACTTACTAAACAGAGCGAGGATAGGAAAGGTAACTTTGCGGTCAACACAAAACCCTACAAACAACCACGCAAAGGGGGCAAAAAGACCCTCCGTACCGAACTAACGGCACGGAGGTACACCCTCTGCGTCCCAGAGCTTCCAGCTAGCAAGGAAAAACAAATAGACAAGCTGGACAGAAAAAAACAGCAAACAAAATAGCAAAGCAGAACTTAGCTATGCAGAGCAGCAGGCCACAGGAACGATCCAGGAGGAAACAGGTCCAATACTAGAACACTGACTGGAGGCCAGGATCAAAGCACCAGGTGGAGTTAAACAGAGCAGCACCTAACGACTTCACCACATCACCTGAGGAAGGAAACTCAGAAGCCGCAGTACCACTCTCCTCCACTAACGGAAGCTCACAGAGAGAATCAGCCGAAGTACCACTTGTGACCACAGGAGGGAGCTCTGCCACAGAATTCACAACACGCATGTTTACTTCACAGCAAAACCTTCCAAATGCAAGCATCGCACCTCAAATCAACTCCAGGCCTTTTATCTGCTTAATTGAGAATGACATAGCGAAGGGATTGCCCACACCTGTCCATGAAATAGCCTTGGAGTCAATTGTCCAATTACTTTTGGTCCCTTTAAAAACAGGGTGGCACATGTTAAGGAGCTGAAACTCCTAAACCCTTCATCCAATTTTAATGTGGATACCCTCAAATGAAAGCTGAAAGTCTGATCTTCAACTGCATCTGAATTGTTTTGTTTAAAAATCATTGTGGTAATGACTATAACCAAAATTAGAAAAATGTTGTCTCTGTCCAAATATATATGGACCTAACTGTATGTGATTTGCATACTTCTGGTCACATTCCGACTAGACATGTCTGGCTTCGCTCAATTCAGTTGTATTGAGTGAAGCTAGGCACGTCTAGTCGGTATGTGACCGCATGTATGTAAATCACTTACTTGCGGTCACACGCCTGCCCACTCCCAGCTCTGACAGCGAAGAATTGTGACAGCACGTACTGTGCACGCTGTGAGGATTCAAAAACTTGCAGTAACATAAAGTGACCCTAATTGCGGACAACCCCTTTAAACAGCATTGCTAAGGTGAGCCTGTACCTGCTTCTACCACCACACTCACCCACATTCGTGAAAGTACATGTGTACAATGCAAAAGTGGTATCAGAACCTGCATAAATGACAAGAAAAGGGACAAGGTCCCCCTGACAATGTAGTTTACGCCACCTTTGCTAAAGGGAACCTGCCAGTCCATTCATACTGCCCAAACGCAGCGTGAACCAGAGCCCAGCTGCAAGCTTGAAGCCAGGTCTAGTTTTCCATCAAAAGTAGTTTAAAGATAATAAGGGGTACTAGAAAAACAAAAGAAAATGGACGCCAGAGCTGAATAAAAATTTACAATCTTTATTAAAAAGTGATTTTTAGTTTAAAAAACATGAAGATAAGTAAATATTAATGACACAAAAATTAAAATGGTCTAACAAGAAGCAAGTTTAACACGCCCCCCCGAAGAAGCATTGAGCGAAACGCACATTGGGGTCTTCCTCTTCCACGTCTGCTGCAGGTTGGTTTACATGTTTGGTTCACTTTCTTGCTCCCATTAGGGGTATCCATTTCACATCACCCAATATGGGATTTTTTTTATGGAACCATATGTTAATCTTGGAAGTATAGGCTTTTTTTCATCCTTTAAGTGCACTTTATATGTCTTCCCACTAATGGGGTACCATATGGCACTTGCCAACTATGGTTATATCATGTTATAAACTGCACAATGCACTATGCACTTTATTATATCTCTTCTGCCTACTTATCTTGATGTGATCTGATTACCTTGTGGAGTTTCAGCCATATTTATTCACGTGCATGTCTCATATATTATAGAGGGGGTTATGTGCATTCAATCATTTTTCTGGATTACCAATGGGTATCTAAGTGCTCATATTGCATATAACCGAAATTATTAGAACGTTATTCCCGTATTTATATGACTATACTATTTCTCGTTAGACTGGCTGCTGTGCTCATTATTTTCATTTAGTCCTTCTCAGGCATGTACGTGGCACTTGTGTGTCGTCCATTTTCTTTTGGTTTTCTTGTACTCCTTATGGCGGAGCTTATATTTACACCCCTCTTTTTGGTTTAATAATAAACGATACTAGTCCAGCGTCACTCGTGGCAAACGTCTTCCCGTAAGACGCTCTCAAACTAGCTCTGGTTCATGCTGCCCATGGTTTGGGCAGCATGAACCAACAGACAGGTTCCATTAAAAAGCAGTAAGGAGAATGGATAGGAATGTAGAAGGGAGAAAACTAGGGGTGCAGTGACACTGGATAATGGATAGCAGTGTAGAAGGGAGAAAACTAGGGGTGCAGAGATACTGGATAATGGATAGCAGTGTAGAAGGGAGAAAACTAGGGGTGCAGAGATACTGGATAATGGATAGCAGTGTAGAAGGGAGAAAACTAGGGGTGCAGTGACACTGGATAAAGTACAGCAATGTAGAAGGGAGCAAACTAGGAGTGCAGTGACACTGGATAATGGATAGCAGTGTAGAAGGGAGAAAACTAGGAGTGCAGTGATACTGGATAATGGACAACAATGTAAAAGGGAGAAAACTAGGAGTGCAGAGATACTGGATAATGGATAGAAGTGTAGAAGGGGGAAAACTAGGAGTGCAGAGATACTGGATAATGGATAGAAGTGTAGTAGGGATAAAACTAGGAGTGCAGTGACACTGGATATGGACGACAATGTAAAAGGGAGAAAACTAGGAGTGCAGTGACTCTGGATAATGGATAGCAGTGTAGAAGGGAGATCTAGGAGTGCAGTGACACTGGATAATGGACAACAATGTAGAAGGGAGAAAACTAGGAGTGCAGAGATACTGGATAATGGATGGAAGTGTAGAAGGGGAAAACTAGGAGTGCAGAGATACTGGATAATGGATAGAAGTGTAGTAGGGATAAAACTAGGAGTGCAGTGACACTGGATATGGACGACAATGTAAAAGGGAGAAAACTAGGAGTGCAGTGACACTGGATAATGGATGGCAATGTAGAAGGGATAAAACTAGGAGTGCAGAGACGCTGAATAATGGATAGGAATGGTGCAGAGACGCTGAATAATGGATAGCAATGTAGAAGGGAGTAATCTAGGTGTGCAGTGACACTGGTAATGGATAATAACGTAAAAGGGAGAAGATGAGTGGAAATGCAGTGACACCGGCTAATGGATATCATTGGAGAAGGAAAGATCTGATTTTGGAAGACTGATGCAGTGCAGTGAGGCACTAATGCGGTGCCCCAGGGTCCTGGTCATCGCAGCAGTATTGCTTTCCTCTCGGGGAGAGTAACACTGCGTTTGGAGGCAAAGAAGGATAACTGCATCCAGGTATCACAAACATGCAACACATTTCACACTCTAGGCCAACAGGGGGAGCTCTTGCTCCTATTTATTAGGTCACTCCCCACATAGGTAAAACTGGTCGCCTGTAGGGAAAGTTAGTCAGTTGCTGGCGGAGCTCAGCTCAGTTAGTTGGTCTCTGACAGGGGTGGAATCCTATCAGTGAACGAAGGAGAAAGGACACGGAGCTGTGCATGCCCTCAGAGCTGCAGCTCCCAGAGACACACAGAAGCAGAACTGTATTGCAGCGAGCGTGAAGGAAGTCGCAGCAAAGGAGAGGATATCAGAAGGGGACCAGCCCTACACAGGGCAGAAGCCCGGTAGCTGGAACACCGAGGGAGTAACGACCTTTATGCTTTACTCCAGAGACTGGCAGGACAGCTAATTGCAAGTTACCTGTCCACCCTACACCCAGGAGGCACGGTGGCAACTCATGGAGGCTGGGGCGTGCTAGAGTACCTATAAGCAGCCTCAAGCCACCAGTCATACGGGTTTGTCCTATCCTATATGGGGGACAGACAGAAAGACATTACAACTGTGAGGACCTTATGTAAAGCCTTAGGCAGTAAGGAACTACAACACTGCAGCGCAAGGGAAGGCTACTGATTTCCACCTGGACAAGGGGACTTTGGACTGCACAATGACCCAGAAGAAGGGGAGCAGGGCAGTTTGTATGGAGGAGAGGACAGGTGTGCAGTGATCCTGGAAGTGGATATCAATGTACTATGAAGGGGCAGGAAGGACACACATGCAGTGACTGCAGTGTAGCACCATAACAAGGTGCAGTGGAGCAGGAGAATGAATATGAAGGGCAGGAATGCAGGTGCACTGGAGAACTGACAACAGTAAAACAGTGAAGTGTATAGTTTCTATGAAGAATGGAAAGGACAGAGGGGCAGAGGGTAAGGAGAAGCAGCGGCTCATGGAAGGGTAGAAAATGCTGCACAAAGCAGGTAGAATAATCCAGGATGTGAGCAGGAAGGAGGAAAGGCCATAAACTAATGAACGGAGAATAGGTCAAGGTCTCGCTGGAGAATAATGACGCCATTATTATGTTTTTTTTTCAGAGGGGAAGAAAACTTTGCAGTATGTCTACGAGACAGAGGACAGACTGGAGCAGGATGGGTAGAGTAGTGTTAATGGAGGAAAGTACCAAAGGGTCACAAAATAAATGTATAACATCAACTATTAACAGAAAATGTCCTATACCAGCGGGCACAGCACCAGGCCATGTGCACACGGTCAGTATTCGGTCAGTATTTTACATCAGTATTTGTAAGACAAAACCAAGAGTGGAACAATCAGAGGCAAAGTAGAAGTGCTTCTTACTCAATTAGAATATCATAAAAAGTTAATTTATTTCAGTTCTTCAATACAGAAAGTGAAATTCATATTATATAGAGTCATTACACACAGAGTGATCTATTTCAAGTGTTTATTTCTGTTAATGTCGATGATTATGGCTTACAGCCAATGAAACCCCAAAAGTCATTATCTCAGTAAATTAGAATACTTTATAACACCAGCTTGAAAAATCAATTTAAAATCTGAAATGTTGGCCTATTGAAATGTATGATCAGTAAATGCACAAAATGCTTGGTCGGGGCTCCTCTTGCAATCTTTTTAGTGAATACAAATATTCCCATAAAAAACTCTTTTATTATAATTTAATTAAAAAACACCTTCCCAGTGTGAGAAATTAAACACAAACTAAAACAACCTGTCCAATTAGCCCTACAATTGCCTGCTTTCCCTTCCTAACAGTGGAGGTTGGCACCCTAACATGCAATTGCTTTGGCGCCCCCACTCAAAGATAGCTGTCCCAAAAATAGGCCCTGGTAGCCCCCAGATTTCTAAAGGCGGGATTACAATAGGCACAGTAAAGAAATGAATGGATTGAAAAAATATATAAATATAAAATATCTGACAGGTTATATACCAATCCACTCCTGACTTGATGTCATTCAAAATTCTTAACTTGCATTTTGATGTATCCTATATACACAAGCGATATCACCTAAAAAAAAATCTCCAGATAAATATTTATAATCATCTATTTTCTGTGTGATAGAAGGGGGCCAATTTAGCTACAAAGCCATATCACATAATATTTTCACCCTAAAAAGAAAGGCAGATGGCCTATAAACAAGAGTGGATCACATACTATATACACACATTGCGGTCAGGAACAACCAGATTGGTCTATAATATCTTCTGACCATGAAACAAAAAAACACAATTGGGAATTTTAACCCCTACTTAGCTCCAGCCTCAACGCGTTTCCCCATCTTAGCGGTTCATCAGGAGGCCCAATAAGGAACCTAGCAGTGCCACGGATGTGAGGTGTCCGGATGAGTATGCCTTTTCATCCGGACACCTCACATCCGTGGCTGTGCTGAGTTGGCGGCATCAATGTATAGCAGAGGCACCCACCACCAGGGCTGGTGTTAGCGGCAGGCAGACCAGGCAGCTGCCTAGGGCCCCCGCTCCCCCAGCCGTCACGCTGTGCTTGGCTATGTCTGAAAACCTGGTGTCACGGGCAGGAGATTTAGAGAAGAGGATCCTGACCAGGAATGTGTGTTAGACCGGAGACAAGTCGCACAACAGGTGAGCACTATGTCCCTGGCTGCTCCAATCAAAGCATGTAAAAGCATCCGCAATGTGTTTATATGTATCTTTTTTATTAAATTTGCAAAAATTTCTACATTTCTGTTTTTTATCAGTCAAGATGGGGTGCAGAGTGTACATTAATGAGAAAAAAATGAACTTTTTTGAATTTATCAAATGGCTGCAATAAAACAAAGAGTGAAACGTGTACAGGGGTCTGAATACTTTCCGTACCCACTGCATATGCCAGAATGAGGGGGACCTTCGTCCAAATCTTGCACCGTGGCTCATCGGACTCTAGATAAGCCACTGGGCACATTTAACCCCTTATCGACAGATAGGTACGGACTGGGGCTGAAATTCAGCCCTGGCATTTGAAATCACACAGGCCCATGTTGTCCCCGTCCCCATGAACCAGATGGGATATATTACTAATATTACCCTGGATGGAGGAAAGCAAGATTTTGTACAGGACCAATATGTCTAATGATATCCATGGCCTGCTGGGGTAGGTGATGGAGTCAGCGACTTTGTGCTCCATCACAACTCTTAACAGTATGGGTGTCTTGAGAACACAGATTATGATAACAACGTAGCAGACAAGGCGGCCCATGACCAGACAGGCCATTCTGGCATTTGCCAGAATTGCCAGATGGCCAGTCCGGCCCTGTCGACATATGACATTCAGGATACATCATATGCCATCTCCATGCCTTCGATGGAGACTCGCAAGCTGAGCCCGCCTCTTTGCCGGCTGTAATATTCAGCCATCATCTGGCTCTAACAGGAGCGTGTGGAGCAGAGGTTCACCCTCGGTTTTTGACCTGTCAAATGCCGTTGTCAAACTATGACAGCGACATTTACATACGTACTATTCTTTGCGCCCATCAGCATACCCATGACATGATCATAGGATGTCAGTGGGTTGCCATCAGGGTCAGCTCCAAGTTTTCGTGGACCCCGGGCGAAAAAGTCTCAGTGGGCCCCTCTAACACATGATGCACAGATACGGCAGAGAAATATACGTAGGTATAGTACAATGCCAAAGAGTTCACTTACTTCTTACATTACATGAGTGATATATATTGTAAATTCTTCAATGCCATACAGTAAAGGGGATAGATAAATGTACCCTACCAGTGGAAACTGTCATCAGCAGTGTACCCTTTACAAAATAAAATTTCCTTCTATATAGTCCTCCATACAGTATAATAGGCCCCATTTATTGCTCCATCTACTATATAATTGTCTAAGGGTCACTTCCATCTGTTGGTCTGTCCTTCTGTCGCGGTTATCCATTCGCTGATTGGTCTTGGCAGCTGCCTGTCATGGCTGCCACGACCAATCAGCGACGGGCACAGTCCGATTAGTCTCTCCCTACTCCCCTGCACTCACTGCCCGGCGCCCGCTCCGTAATCCCCTCCACTCACCGCTCACACAGGGTTAATGGCAGCGGTAACGGCCCGCGGTGTAACGCACTCCGTTACCGCTGCTATTAACCCTGTGTGTCCCCAACTGTTTACTATTGATGCTTCCTATGCAGCATCAATAGTAAAAATATGTCATGTTAAAAATAATAAAAAAAAAAAAACCTGCTATACTCACCATCCGCCGCCTTTCCCGCTCTTCACCACACTCCCGGGACCGCTCAATTGCAAGTGGCAGCTTCCGGTTCCAGGGCTGGTGTGCGACAAGGACCTGTCGTGACGTCACGTCATCCTGCTCACACCAGCCCTGGGACAGGACCGGAAGCTGCCGCTTGCAATGGAGTGGTCCCGGGAGCGTGGCGAGGAGCGGGAAAGGCGGCGGATGGTGAGTATAGCAGGACTTCAACGGGCCTTCGGAAGATGAGTATGTTTATTTTTTTTTTAAGTCTTTATACTACGTGGCTCTGTGCTGGGCAATATACTACGTGACTGGGCAATATACTACGTGACTGGGCAATATACTACGTGGCTGGGCAATATACTACGTGGCTGGGCAATATACTACGTGGCTGGACAATATACTACGTGGACATACATATTCTAGAATACCCGATGCGTTAGAATCGGGCCACCATCTAGTCTACTATATAATTGTCTAAGGGGTACTTCCATCTGTCCTTCTGTCTTTCTGTAATGGTTATTCCTTCGCTGATTGGTGTCGGCAGCTGCCTGTCATGGCTGCCGCGACCAATCAGCGACGCGCACAGTCCGGAAGAAAATGGCCGCTCCTTACTCCCCACACTCACTGCCCAATGCCTGCATACACCCCTCCAGTCTGCCCTCACACAGGGTTAATGGCAGCGGTAACGGACCGCATTATGCCGCGGTGTAATGCAGTCCGTTACCGCTGCTATTAACCCTGTGTGACCAAGTTTTTTTTACTATTGACGCAGCCTATGCAGTGCCAATAGTAAAAACATTGAATGTTAAAAATAATAAAAAAAATAAAAAATGATTATATACTCACCTACGCCGCCTTTCCCGCTCCTCGCGATGCAACCGGCACGTTCCAGTCACACGGATGGTCTGGCAGAAGGACCTGCCATGACATCACGGTCATGTGACCGCGACGTCATCACAAGTCCTGCGCGCCTGCGTGGAAAGGACCTGCCGTGACGTCACGGTCATGTGACCGCTACACGGTCATGTGACCGCGACATCAGCACACCCTGGGACTGGAAGATGCCGCCTGCACCCCACAGAGGCGACAGTGCTACAACGCGCCTGCGGAAGGTGAGTATATGTTTATTTTTTATTTTTTTAACCTGTGTCATACGTGGCTGGGCAATATACTATGTGGCTCTGTGCTGTATACTACGTCACTGGGCAATATACTACGTCACTGGGCAATATACTACGTCACTGGGCAATATACTACGTAACTGGGCAATATACTATGTGGCTCTGCTGTATACTACGTGGCTGGGCAATATACTATGTGGCTGGGCAATATACTACGTGGCTGGACAATATACTACGTGGCTGGGCAATATACTACGTGACTGGGCAATATACTATGTGGCTGGGCAATATACTACGTGGACATGCATATTCTAGAATACCCGATGCGTTAGAATCGGGCAGCCATCTAGTACAGTATAATGAGCCACATATAATGCACCATACAGAATAATGGCCCTCATATAATGCTCCAAATAGAATAATGGGCCCCCTATAATGGTCAATACAGTATAATGGTACCCAATGCCGCATATAATACTCTATACAGTATGGGCCCCATATAATGCTTCATACAGAATGAGCCCCATATATTGCTCCATGCAGAATTGGCCCCATATAATGTTCCATACAGAATGGGCCCCATATATTGCTCCACACAGAATGGGCCTAATATAATGCTCCAAACAGAATAATGGGCCCCAATGCCTCATATAAGACTCTATACAGAATGGGCCCCTATAATGCTCCATACAGAATGGGCCCCATATTTTGCTCCATACAAAATGGGCCACATATAATGCTCCATACAGAATGGGCCCCATATAATACTCCATACAGATTGGGCCCCATATAATGTTCCATACAGAATGAACCCCATATATTGCTCCATACAGAATTGGCCCCATATAATGTTCCATACAGAATGGGCCCCATATAATGTTCCATACAGAATGGGCCTAATATAATGCTCCAAACAGAATAATGGGCCCCATTTAATGGTCCATGCAGTATAATGGGCCCTAATGCCTCATATAATACTCTATACAGAATGGACCCCTATAATGCTCCATACAGAATGGGCCCCATATTTTTCTCCATACAGAATGGGCCACATATAATGCTCCATACAGAGAATGGGCCTCATATAATGCTCCATACAGAATGGGTCCCATATAATACTCCATACAGATTGGGTCCCATATAATGCTCCATACAGAATGGGCCCCATATAATACTCCATACAGATTGGGCCCCATATAATGTTCCATACAGAATGGGCCCCATATAATACTCCATACAGAATGGGCCCCATATAATACTCCATACAGATTGGGTCCCATATAATACTCCATACAGATTGGGCCCCATATATTGCTCCATACAGATTGGGCCCCATATAATACTCCATACAGAATGGGCCCCATATAATACTCCATACAGAATGGACCCCATATAATACTCCATATAGATTGGGCCCCATATATTGCTCCATACAGAATGGGCCCCATATAATACTCCATACAGAATGGGCCCCATATAATGCTCCATACAGAATGGGCCCCATATAATACTCCATACAGATTGGGCCCCATATATTGCTCCATATAGAATGGGCCCCATATATTGCTCCATACAGAATGGGCCCCATATAATACTCCATACAGATTGGGCCCCATATAATACTCCATACAGAATGGGCCCCATATAATACTCCATACAGATTGGGTCCCATATAATACTCCATACAGAATGGGCCCCATATAATACTCCATACAGAATGGGCCCCATATAATACTCCATACAGATTGGGCCCCATATAATGCTCCATACAGATTGGGCCCCATATAATGCTCCATACAGAATGGGCCCCATATAATGCTCCATACAGAATGAGCCCCATATAATACTCCATACAGATTGGGCCCCATATATTGCTCTATACAGAATGGGCCTCATATAATGTACCATACAGAATGGGCCCCATATAATACTCCATACAGATTGGGCCCCATATATTGCTCCATACAGAATGAGCCCCATATAATACTCCATACAGAATGGGCCCCATATAATACTCCATACAGATTGGGCCCCATATATTGCTCCATACAGAATGGGCCCTATATAATGTTCCATAGAGAATAGAATAGGGCCCCATATATTGCTCCATACAGAATGGGCCCCATATAATACTCCATACGGATTGGGGCCCATATAATACTCCATACAGAATGGGCCCCATATAATACTCCATACAGATTGGGTCCCATATAATACTCCATACAGAATGGGCCTCATATAATGTTCCATACAGAATGGGCCCCATATAATACTCCATACAGATTGGGCCCCATATATTGCTCCATACAGAATGAGCCCCATATAATACTCCATACAGAATGGGCCCCATATAATACTCCATACAGATTGGGCCCCATATATTGCTCCATACAGAATGGGCCCTATATAATGTTCCATAGAGAATGGGCCCCATATAATACTCCATACAGATTGGGCCCCATATATTGCTCCATACAGAATGGGCCCTATATAATGTTCCATAGAGAATGGGCCCCATATAATACTCCATACAGAATGCGCCCCATATAATACTCCATACAGATTGAGCCCCATATATTGCTCCAAACAGAAAGGGCCCCATATAATACTCCATACAGAATGGGCCCCATATAATATTCCATACAGATTGGGCCCCATATATTGCTCTATATAGAATGGGCCCCATATATTGCTCCATACAGGATGGGCCCCATATAATGCTCCACACAGATTGGGCCCCATATATTGCTCCAAACAGAAAGGGCCCCATATAATACTCCATACAGAATGGGCCCCATATATTGCTCCATACAGATTGGGCCCCATATAATACTCCATACAGATTGGGCCCCATATATTGCTCCATATAGAATGGGCCCCATATATTGCTCCATACAGAATGGGCCCCATATAATGCTCCACACAGATTGGGCCCCATATATTGCTCCATACAGAATGGGCCCCATATAATACTCCATACAGATTGGGCCCCATATATTGCTCCATATAGAATGGGCCCCATACATTGCTCCATACAGAATGGGCTCCATATAATACTCCATACAGATTGGGCCCCATATATTGCTCCAAACAGAAAGGGCCCCATATAATACTCCATTCAGAATGGGCCCCATATAATACTCCATACAGAATGGGCCCCATATAATACTCCATACAGATTGGGCCCCATATAATACTCCATACAGAATGGGCCCCATATAATACTCCATACAGATTGGGCCCCATATAATACTCCATACAGAATGGGCCCCATATAATACTCCATACAGATTGGGCCCCATATATTGCTCCATACAGATTGAGCCCCATATATTGCTCCATACAGATTGAGCCCCATATAATACTCCATACAGAATGGGCCCCATATAATACTCCATACAGATTGGGCCCCATATAATACTCCATACAGAATGGGCCCCATATAATACTCCATACAGATTGAGCCCCATATATTGCTCCATACAGATTGGGCCCCATATAATACTCCATACAGATTGGGCCCCATATATTGCTCCATACAGATTGAGCCCCATATATTGCACCATACAGAATGGGCCCCATATAATGTTTCATACAGAATGGGCCCCATACAGTTAGGTCCATATATATTTGGACAAAGACAACATTTTTCTAATTTCGGTTACAGACATTACCACAATGAATTTTAAACAAAACAATTCAGATGCAGTTGAAGTTCAGACTTTCAGCTTTCATTTGAGGGTATCCACATTAAAATTGGATGAAGGGTTTAGGATTTTCAGCTCCTTAACATGTGCCACCCTGTTTTTAAAGGGACCATAAGTAATTGGACAATTGATTCCAAGGATATTTCATGGACACGTGTGGGCAATCCCTTCATTATATCATTCTCAATTAAGCAGATAAAAGGCCTGGAGTTGATTTGAGGTGTGGTGTTTGCATTTGGAAGGTTTTGCCGTGAAGTAAACATGCGGTCAAAGGAGCTTTCCATGCAGGTGAAACAAGCCATCCTTATGCTGCAAAAACAGAAAAAAAAACATCCGAGAAATTGCTACTATATTAGGAGTGGCAAAATCTACAGTTTGGTACATCCTGAGAAAGAAAGAAAGCACTGGTGAACTCATCAATGCAAAAAGACCTGGGTGCCCACAGAAGACAACAGTGGTGGATGATCACAAGAATAATCTCCATGGTCAAGAGAACCCCCTTCACAACAGCCAACTAAGTGAACAACACTCTCCAGGAGGTCGGCGTATCAATATCCAAATCTACCATAAAGGGAAGACTGCATGAAAGTAAATACAGAGGGTTCACTGCACTGTGCAAGCCACTCATAAGCATCAAGAATAAAAAGGCTAGACTGGACTTTGCTAAAAAACATCTAAAAAAGCCAGCCCAGTTCTGGAAGAACATTCTTTGGACAGATGTAACCAAGATCAACCTCTACCAGAATGATGGAAAGAGAAAAGTATGGCGAAGTCGTGGTACAGCTCATGATCCAAAGCATACCACATCATCTGTAAAACATGGCGGAGGCAGTGTGATGGCTTGGGCATGCATGGCTGCCAGTGGCACTGGGTCACTAGTGTTTATTGATGATGTGACACAGGACAGAAGCAGCCGAATGAATTCTGAGGTATTCAGAGACATACTGTGTGCTCAGATCCAGCCAAATGCAGCCAAACTGATTGGTCGTCGTTTCATACTACAGATGGAAAATGGCCCAAAACATAAAGCCAAAGCAACCCAGGAGTTTATTAAAGCAAAGAAGTGTAATATTCTTGAATGGCCAAGTCAGTCACCTGATCTCAACCCAATTGAGCAGCATTTCACTTGTTAAAGACTAAACTTCAGACAGAAAGGCCCACAAACAAACAGCAACTGAAAACCACAGTAGTGAAGGCCTGGCAGAGCATCAAAAAGGA
This sequence comes from Ranitomeya imitator, assembly GCF_032444005.1. Lineage (NCBI taxonomy): Eukaryota > Metazoa > Chordata > Amphibia > Anura > Dendrobatidae > Ranitomeya > Ranitomeya imitator. The sequence continues at coordinate 637,946,185 of NC_091285.1, forward strand.
GGAAACACAGCGTCTGGTGATGTCCATGAGTTCAAGACTTCAGACAGTCATTGCCAACAAAGGGTTTTCAACCAAGTACTAAAAATGAACATTTTAGTTAAAATTATTGAATCTGTCCAATTACTTTTGGTCCCTTTAAAAACAGGGTGGCACATGTTAAGGAGCTGAAACTCCTAATCCCTTCATCCAATTTTAATGTGGATACCCTCAAATGAAAGCTGAAAGACTGAACTTCAACTGTATCTGAATTGTTTTGTCTAAAATTCATTGTGGTAATATCTATAACCAAAATTAGAAAAATGTTGTCTCTGTCCAAATATATATGGACCTAACTGTATATTGCACCATACATAAAAAAAAATCAAATACTCACCTCTCCGCGCTGGCCACATGTCCGGACTCCTCAGTGGCGCTGTCTTCCGGCTCTCTGCACTGTGACTGCTCAGAGCAGAGGGTGCACACTAGTGACGTCATTGCGCCATTTGCCCTGAGACATCACCGAGTCAGGAAACGCGAAAGACACCGAAGCTGCACAGGAACAGAGATTGGTAAGTATTTACAAGTGCCGGGGCCCTAAGCAAGCGGAGGGCCCACGCGCAGGCTCTGGCACAGGTTCCCCCGACTCACGGGCCCCTCAGGATGCCAGTGTCTCAGATTGAAAGTGTGCCCCCCGCTTGCTCAGGGACCCGGCACTTGCCTAGATGTGCCAGGTTTTGACGTTGGCCCTGGTTGCCATGACAGCCAGGGGTTTACTGAAGACCCCCATGCTTGTCATGACGGTACTCCTGTGAAAACCAGTCCGTTGCTGGCGTTCATAGGTGACCATGATTTTTGTTATATTCATCAAAACTGTAGCATTACTGTATAAAGCACAAGCGATCAGCTGATCACAGATTAAAGGGACTAACAAATACAGTTAAAATTAAAATATATATTTTTAAATATAAAAGAATATAAAATATAAAAGTTCAAATAATCCTCTTTTTCCCCATTAAAAATTAGAAATAAAAAAACACCTATTTGGTATCGCTGCATTTGTAAAATTCCAATTTATCAAAATATATTGCTCTCGCAAAATGGTGTCACAAGGGAATTTTTTCACACTATACATGTTTGGTATCTCAGTAATCGTACTGACCTGCATAACCATATTGCCAGGTCATTTTTACCAGTAAATGAGCGCTGTAAATAAAAAAAACAATTGCGTAATTGAGTTTTTTTGCTATTTCGTACACTTGGAAGTTTTTTCCCTGCTTTCCAGTACATTACATTATAAAATGGATGGTGTTATCCAAATGTACAATTTGTCCTGCAAAAAACAAGCTCTCACACAGCTACATGGATGGAAAAATTGGAAAATTTTTTTATCAATCTTGAAATAAGGCGCCCCAAAAAAAAGTTCAAAAATTAAAAATTGCCCAATCCTTAAGGGGTTAATAAATCTGTAATGGGTCTTTCCCATCTTTGTTAGGGAATTCTATTTGACTTTCTGGTTTTAGGAACAGACAAGTGATATGAACCCATTAGTGCACAATGGGGTAACTGTACATCACAGTCAGAGTATGTACGGAGCGGGTTCAGGAGCTGAACCCACCGATGCCCTGCAGGTGCTGGCTGTGATCAGCAGCGATCAGAGCTTACCTAACTATTTAACTGCCACTGTCAATCGCCCACACCCATGATAGCCTCCCAGGTTGGTGAAGTGTTGCTCCATTTCTGCCATGTTGGTCCTTCCATGAAGCCTTGACTGAGGTTCAGGCTCCTAGAAACACGTCTATTTCACTATGTAGTGTAATACTTTGGTGTTGCAATATATTCTAAAATCGGTAATACGATCACAGGTTTTTTTTTCTAATAAAAGAATTAAATTCCCTAGGGCTGTTTCCCGAATCTATGTACTAAGCACTGTTCTGTTTCAGTATCTATGTAGTTAGCTTGGTTCTGCTCCCGTATCTATGTAGCAAGCTCGGTTCTGCTCCCTTATTTATGTAATAAGCTCTGTTCTGTTCCGATATCTATGTACCAGTGACCCTAATTTTTAAAGCCTGCTATCTCTGCAGCTTTATTGCAGCAGCCAGAGATAAGCAGGCTACAGATAGGCCTCCACAAGTTGGGGACCAGTGCTTTCTAATTGCCCCCTAGGCTTAAATTTGCCAGCCAGCCCCTCACACCAACACAGCTCAATCCCCTCATAGAGCAGTGAGACGCAAGCTCTCTGCTCTTTTACTGTCTGTCTCCTAAACTGCAGACCGCTATAAACCTACAGGTTACGAGGCTTCAGCGTACCCATGCAGGTGGCGCGATGACATAATTGTATCACGCCACCTCTGCATGCCCGCCATAGAAGTCAAAAGATGAGACGAAGGCTGCGGTACCGGGAAACACCGGGGCCACCATACTATATATTAGGAGCAGTGAGGTCCATAATAAAGTATATAAGAGGTTGTGGGGGCCATCATACTATATATAGGAGCTGTATGAGCCATAATAATGTGAATAAAGGGCTGTGAGGTAATAAAGTAAATAGGAATTTGTGGGGGCATAATACAGGCTATATGGTGCTGTGGGGGCCATAATACAGGCTATAGAGAGCTGTGGGGGCCATCATACAGTATCTAGGGAGTTGTGAGGGATATCGTACAGTATATAAGGGGCTGTGCAAGCCATCATAAAGTATATAAGGGGTTGTGGAGTCCATTATACAGTATATAAGGAGATGTGGAGGCCATCATGCTATAAAGAGCTGTGAGAGGCATAATTCAGTGTATAAAGGGAATTAGGGCCATAATACAGTATATAAGAGGCTGTTGGAGCCATAATACAGTATAATTGGGGCTGTTGGCGGTCATAATATGATATATAAGGGGCTGTAAGAGACATAACACAGTACATATGGCGCTGTGTGGGCCATAACACAGTATATATGGGGCAGTCTGGTCATAATACACTATAAATGGGGTTGTGGGGACCATAACACAGTATATAATGGGCTCTGGGGGCCATACTATAGAATTTATGGGACTGTGAGGGTCATAATACAGTACATAAGGGTCTGTGGGGGCCATAACAGTATATATTGAGCTGTGGGGCAATAGCACATTATAAATGGGGTCGTGGGGCCATAGCATAGTATATAAGGGGCAGTGGGGGCCATAACACAGTATATATGGGGTTGTGGGGGCATTATACAGTATATAAGGGTCTGAGGGGGCCATAGCACAGTAAATATGGGGTTGTGGGGACATGATACAGTATATAAGGGTCTGTGGGGCCATAGCACAGTATATATGGAGCTGTAGGGCCATAATAGAGTAGGAATGGGGTTGTGGGGACCATAATGCAGTATATAAGGGGCTGTAAGGGCCATAATACAGTACATAAGAGTCTGTGGGGGCCATTATAAAGTATATATGTGGGGCCATCATTCAGTATATAGGGAGCTCTGGGGGCTATCATGCAGAGTATAGGGAGTGGGGGGGCCAGCATAGTGTGTATGGGGAGATGTGGGGCCATCATACAGTATATATGGACCTGTGGGGGCATCATACAGTGTATAGGAAGCTTTGGGGGTTATCATACAGTGTATAGGGAGCTGTGGGGCCCATCACAGAGTGTACAGGGAGCTGTGGGGCCATCATAGTGTGTACAGGGAGATGTGGGGGCCATTATACAGTGTATAGGGAGCTGTGAGGCCATCATACAGTGTATAGGGAGCTGTTAGGCCATCATACAGTGTATAGGGAGCTGTGGGGGCATCATACAGTGTATAGGGAGCTGTGGGGGCCATCATAAAGTGTATAGGTAGCTGTGAGGCCATCATACGTGTACAGGGTGCTGTGGGGCCATCATACAGTGTATAGTGAGCTGTGGGGCCATCATACAGTGTATAGTGAGCTGTGGGGCCATCATACAGTGTATAGTGAGCTGTGGGGCCATCATACAGTGTATAGGGAGCTGTGGGGCCATCATACAGTGTATAGGGAGCTGTAGGGGCCATCATACAGTGTATAGGGAGCTGTAGGGGCCATCATACAGTGTATAGGGAGCTGTGGGGCATTCATACAGTGTATAGGGAGCTGTGGGGGCCATCATACAGTGTATAGGGAGCTGTGGGGCCATCATACAGTGTATAGGGAGCTGTTAGGCCATCATACAGTGCATACGGAGCTGTGAGGCCATCATACAGTGTATAGGGAGCTTTGGGGCCATCATTCAGAGTACCGGGAGCTGTGAGGCCATCATATAGTGTATCGGGAGCTGTGGGGGCCATCATACAGTGTATAGGGGTATAGGGAGCTGTGGGGGCCATCATACAGTGCATAGGGAGCTGTGGAGGCCATCATACATTGTATAGGGAGCTGTGGGGGCCATCATACAGTGTATAGGGAGCTGTGGGGGCCATCATACAGTGTATAGGGTGCTGTGGGGCCATCATACAGTGTATAGAGAGCTGTGGGGCCATCATACAGTGTATAGGGTGCTGTGGGCCCATCATACAGTGTATAGGGAGCTGTGGAGGTCATCATACAGTGTATAGGGAGCTGTGGAGGCCATCATACAGTGTATAGGGAGCTGTGGGGGCCATCATACAGTGCATAGGGAGCTGTGGAGGCCATCATACAGTGTATAGGGAGCTGTGGGGCCATCACACAGTGTATAGGGAGCTGTGGGGGCCATCATACAGTGTATAGGGAGCTGTGGGGGCATCATACAGTGTATAGGGAGCTGTGGGGCCATCATACAGTGTATAGGGAGCTGTGGGGCCATCATACAGTGTATAGGGTGCTGTGGGGCCATCATACAGTGTAAAGGGAGCTGTGGGGCCATCATACAGTGTATAGGGAGCTGTGCAGGCCATCATACAGTGTATAGGGAGCTGTGGGGCCATCATACAGTGTATAGGGAGCTGTGGAGGCCATCATACAGTGTATAGGGAGCTGTGGGGGCCATCATACAGTGTATAGGGAGCTGTGGGGCCATCATACAGTGTATAGGGGTATAGGGAGCTGTGGGGGCCATCATACAGTGCATAGGGAGCTGTGGAGGCCATCATACAGTGTATAGGGAGCTGTGGGGGCCATCATTGTTGTGAATTCTGTTGTCAAGCTCCCTCCTGTGGTCATGAATGGTACTTCGGCTGGTTCTGTCCATGGGCTTCCTCTGGTGGTTGTGAGTGGGGCTGCGGCTTCTGAGGTTCCTTCCACAGGTGACGAGGTTAATTCGTTAGCTGGCTGCTCTATTTAACTCCACCTAGATCATTGCTCCATGCCACCTGTCAATGTTCCAGTATTGGTCTAGTTCACTCCTGGATCGTTCTTGTGACCTGTCTTCCCAGCAGAAGCTAAGTTCCTGCTTGTCTTTCTCTGGTTTGCTATTTTTCTGTCCAGCTTGCTATTTTGATTGTTGTCTTGCTTGCTGGAAGCTCCGGGACGCAGAGGGAGCGCCTCCGCACCGTGAGTCGGTGCGGAGGGTCTTTTTGCGCCCTCTGCATGGTCTTTTTGTAGTTTTTTGTGCTGACCGCAAAGCTACCTTTCCTATCCTCTGTCTGTTCAGTAAGTCGGGCCTCACTTTGCTAAATCTATTTCATCTCTGTGTTTGTAATTTTCATCTTTACTCACAGTCATTATATGTGGGGGGCTGCCTTTTCCTTTGGGGAATTTCTCTGAGGCAAGGTAGGCTTTATTTTTCTATCTTTAGGGCTAGCTAGTTTCTTAGGCTGTGACGAGGCGCCTAGGGAGCGTCAGGAGCGCTCCACGGCTATTTCTAGTGTGTGTGATAGGATTACGGATTGCGGTCAGCAGAGTTTCCACGTCTCAGAGCTCGTCCTATATTATTAGTAACTATCAGGTCATTCCGTGTGCTCTTAACCACCAGGTCCATTATTGTCCTGACCACCAGGTCATGAAAGTACAGGTGGCCCAAAGTACTAATGCATCTCAATAGAGGGATAAGAGAAGTTCTGAGACCATTTTTTTTCTTTGCAGTGTGTTTTGTCTCTCTTTTCCCCTTTACCTCTGGGTGATTCAGGATACAGGTGTAGATATGGACATTCAAGGTCTGTCCTCTTGTATGGATAATCTCACTGCAGGGGTACAAAACATTCAAGATTTTTTGGTTCAGAATCCAATGTTAGAGCCTAGGATTCCTATTCCTGATTTGTTTTTTGGGGATAGATCTAAGTTTCTGAATTTCAAAAATAATTGTAAATTGTTTCTTGCTTTGAAACCTCGCTCCTCAGGTGACCCTGTTCAACAAGTGAAAATCATTATTTCTTTGTTACGTGGCGACCCTCAAGACTGGGCATTTTCCCTTGCGCCAGGAGATCCGGCATTGCGTGATGTTGATGCGTTTTTTCTGGTGCTCGGATTGCTTTATGATAAACCTAATTCAGTGGATCAGGCAGAGAAAATCTTGCTGGCTCTGTGTCAGGGTCAGGATGAGGTAGAGATATATTGTCAGAAATTTAGGAAGTGGTCTGTACTCACTCAGTGGAATGAATGTGCCCTGGCAGCAATTTTCAGAAAGGGTCTCTCTGAAGCCCTTAAGGATGTCATGGTGGGATTTCCCATGCCTGCTGGTCTGAATGAGTCTATGTCTTTGGCCATTCAGATCGATCGACGCTTGCGTGAGCGTAAAGCTGTGCACCATTTGGCGGTACTATCTGAGCATGGGCCTGAGCCTATGCAATGTGATAGGACTTTGACCAGAGCTGAACGGCAAGAACACAGATGTCGGAATGGGCTATGTTTTTACTGTGGTGATTCCACTCATGTTATCTCCGATTGTCCTAAGCGCACTAAGCGTTTCGCGAGGTCTGCCACCATTGGTGGTTACTCTGATCTGCTCTTTGTCCAAGAATAAGCCTCAGTACTGGACCCAGCTGACCATGTGCATGGCTCCTGCACATCAGGAGGATATTCGCTTTTTGGTGTTGCATAATCTGCATGATGTGGTCGTTTTGGGGTTGCCATGGCTACAGGTCCATAATCCAGTATTGGATTGGAAATCTATGTCTGTGTCCAGCTGGGGTTGTCAGGGAGTACATGGTGATGTTCCATTTGTGTCTATTTCGTCATCCACCCCTTCTGAAGTACCGGAGTTTTTGTCGGATTACCGGGATGTATTTGATGAGCCCAAATCCAGTGCCCTACCTCCTCATAGGGATTGCGATTGTGCTATCAATTTGATTCCTGGTAGTAAGTTTCCTAAGGGCCGACTGTTCAATTTATCTGTGCCAGAGCACGCCGCTATGCGGAGTTATGTAAAGGAATCCTTGGAGAAGGGTCATATTCGCCCGTCGTCGTCACCATTGGGAGCAGGGTTCTTTTTTGTGGCCAAGAAGGATGGTTCTTTGAGACCTTGTATTGATTACCGCCTTCTTAATAAGATCACAGTCAAATTTCAGTACCCTTTGCCGCTGCTGTCTGATTTATTTGCTCGGATTAAGGGGGCTAGTTGGTTCACCAAGATAGATCTTCGTGGTGCGTATAATCTTGTGCGTATTAAACAGGGCGATGAATGGAAAACAGCATTTAATACGCCCGAGGGCCATTTTGAGTACCTGGTTATGCCATTCGGGCTTTCCAATGCTCCATCAGTATTTCAGTCCTTTATGCATGACATCTTCCGAGAGTACCTGGATAAATTCCTGATTGTATATTTGGATGATATTTTGGTCTTCTCGGATGATTGGGAGTCTCACATGAAGCAGATCAGAATGGTGTTCCAGGTCCTTTGTGCAAATTCTTTGTTTGTGAAGGGGTCAAAGTGTATCTTTGGAGTTCAGAAGGTTTCATTTTTGGGCTTCATTTGTTCCCCTTCTACTATCGAGATGGACCCTGTTAAAGTCCAGGCCATTTATGATTGGACTCAGCCGACATCTGTGAAGAGTCTGCAAAAGTTCCTGGGCTTTGCTAATTTTTATCGTCGCTTCATCAGTAATTTTTCTAGTGTTGCTAAACCGTTGACTGATTTGACCAAGAAGGGTGCTGATGTGGTCAATTGGTCTTCTGCGGCTGTGGAAGCTTTTCAGGAGTTGAAGCGTCGTTTTTCTTCTGCCCCTATGTTGTGCCAGCCAGATGTTTCGCTTCTGTTTCAGGTCGAGGTTGATGCTTCTGAGATTGGAGCAGGGGCTGTTTTGTCGCAAAGAAGTACTGATGGCTCGGTGATGAAACCATGTGCCTTCTTTTCTAGAAAGTTTTCGCCTGCTGAGCGCAATTATGATGTTGGCAATCGAGAGTTGTTGGCCATGAAGTGGTCAATCGAGGAGTGGCATCATTGGCTTGAAGGAACCAAGCATCGCGTGGTGGTCTTGACGGATCACAAGAATTTGACTTATCTCGAGTCTGCCAAACGGTTGAATCCTAGACAGGCTCGTTGGTCGCTATTTTTCTCCCGTTTTGATTTTGTGGTTTCGTACCTTCCAGGCTCTAAGAATGTGAAGGCTGATGCCCTGTCAAGGAGTTTTGTGCCCGACTCTCCGGGTGTCCCTGAGCCGGCGGGTATTCTCAAAGAGGGGGTAATTTTGTCTGCCATCTCCCCTGATTTGCGGCGGGTGCTGCAAAAATTTCAGGCTGATAGACCTGACCGTTGCCCAGCGGAGAAACTGTTTGTCCCTGATAAATGGACTAGTAGAGTTATCTCTGAGATTCACTGTTCGGTGTTGGCTGGTCATCCGGGAATCTTTGGTACCAGAGATTTGGTGGCTAGATCCTTTTGGTGGCCGTCTTTGTCACGGGATGTGCGTTCTTTTGTGCAGTCCTGTGGGACTTGTGCTCGGGCTAAGCCCTGCTGTTCTCGTGCCAGTGGGTTGCTTTTGCCCTTGCCAGTCCCGAAGAGGCCCTGGACGCATATCTCTATGGATTTTATTTCGGATCTCCCTGTCTCTCAAAAGATTTCGGTCATTTGGGTGGTTTGTGATCGCTTCTCTAAGATGGTCCATTTGGTACCCTTGTCTAAATTGCCTTCCTCCTCTGATTTGGTGCCATTATTTTTCCAGCATGTGGTTCGTTTACATGGCATTCCGGAGAACATCGTTTCGGACAGAGGTTCCCAGTTTGTTTAGAGGTTTTGGCGAGCCTTTTGTGCTAGGATGGGCATTGATTTGTCTTTTTCCTCGGCTTTCCATCCTCAGACAAATGGCCAAACCGAACGAACTAATCAGACTTTGGAAACATATCTGAGATGCTTTGTTTCTGCTGATCAGGATGATTGGGTGTCCTTTTTGCCTTTGGCTGAGTTCGCCCTTAATAATCGGGCCAGCTCGGCTACTTTGGTTTCGCCGTTTTTCTGCAATTCTGGTTTCCATCCTCGTTTCTCTTCAGGGCAGGTTGAGTCTTCGGACTGTCCTGGTGTAGATACTGTGGTGGATAGGTTGCAGCAGATTTGGACTCATGTGGTGGACAATTTGACATTATCCCAGGAGAAGGCTCAGCGTTTCGCTAACCGCCGGCGCTGTGTGGGTCCCCGACTTCGCGTTGGGGATTTGGTTTGGTTGTCGTCTCGTTATGTTCCTATGAAGGTTTCCTCTCCTAAGTTTAAGCCTCGTTTCATTGGTCCGTATAAGATTTCTGAGGTTCTCAATCCTGTGTCGTTTCGTTTGACCCTTCCAGCTTCTTTTGCCATCCATAATGTATTCCATAGGTCATTGTTGCGGAGATACTGTGGTTCCATCCGTTGATCCTCCTGCCCCAGTGTTGGTTGAGGGGGAGTTGGAGTATGTGGTGGAGAAGATTTTGGATTCTCGTATTTCGAGACGGAAACTCCAGTACCTGGTCAAGTGGAAGGGTTATGGTCAGGAAGATAATTCCTGGGTCTTTGCCTCCGATGTTCATGCTGCCGATCTGGTTCGTGTCTTTCATTTGGCTCGTCCTGGTCGGCCTGGGGGCTCTGGTGAGGGTTCGGTGACCCCTCCTCAAGGGGGGGGTACTGTTGTGAATTCTGTTGTCAAGCTCCCTCCTGTGGTCATGAATGGTACTTCGGCTGGTTCTGTCCATGGGCTTCCTCTGGTGGTTGTGAGTGGGGCTGCGGCTTCTGAGGTTCCTTCCACAGGTGACGAGGTTAATTCGTTAGCTGGCTGCTCTATTTAACTCCACCTAGATCATTGCTCCTTGCCACCTGCAATGTTCCAGTATTGGTCTAGTTCACTCCTGGATCGTTCTTGTGACCTGTCTTCCCAGCAGAAGCTAAGTTCCTGCTTGTCTTTCTCTGGTTTGCTATTTTTCTGTCCAGCTTGCTATTTTGATTGTTGTCTTGCTTGCTGGAAGCTCTGGGACGCAGAGGGAGCGCCTCCGCACCGTGAGTCAGTGCGGAGGGTCTTTTTGCGCCCTCTGCGTGGTCTTTTTGTAGTTTTTTTGTGCTGACCGCAAAGCTACCTTTCCTATCCTCTGTCTGTTCAGTAAGTCGGGCCTCACTTTGCTAAATCTATTTCATCTCTGTGTTTGTAATTTTCATCTTTACTCACAGTCATTATATGTGGGGGGCTGCCTTTTTCTTTGGGGAATTTCTCTGAGGCAAGGTAGGCTTTATTTTTCTATCTTTAGGGCTAGCTAGTTCCTTAGGCTGTGACGAGGTGCCTAGGGAGCGTCAGGAGCGCTCCACGGCTATTTCTAGTGTGTGTGATAGGATTAGGGATTGCGGTCAGCAGAGTTTCCACGTCTCAGAGCTCGTCCTATATTATTAGTAACTATCAGGTAATTCCGTGTGCTCTTAACCACCAGGTCCATTATTGTCCTGACCACCAGGTCATAACACATCATACAGTGTATAGGGAGCTGTGGGGCCATCATACAGTGTATAAGGAGCTGTGGGGGCCATCATTATTATTATTATTATTATACATTTTTATAGCGCCATTTATTCCATGGCGCTTTACATGTGAATACGGGGCAAATATAGACAAATACATTAAACATGAGCAGATAACAAGGCACACGAGTACATAAGGAGGGAGGACCCTGCCCGCGAGGGCTCACAGTCTGCAGGGGGTGGGTGAGGATACACTAGGAGAGGGAAGAGCTGGCTGTGCGGCTGTTCAGTAGGTTGAGGATCACTGCAGGCTGTAGGCTTGTCGGAAGAGATGAGTCTTCAGGTTCTTTTTGAAGGTTTCTATGGTAGGCGCAAGTCTGATGTGTTGGGGTAGAGAGTTCCAGAGTATGGGGGAAGCACGGGAGAAGTCTTGGATGCGGTTATGGGAAGAAGAGATGAGAGGGGAGTAGAGAAGGAGGTCTTGGGAGGATCGGAGGTCGCGTGTAGGTAGGTACCGGGAGACCATGTCACAGATGTATGGAGGAGACAGGTTGTGGATGGCTTTGTATGTCAGTGTGAGGGTTTTGAACTGGAGTCTCTGGGCGATAGGAAGCCAGTGAAGGGCTTGACACAGGGGAGAGGCTGGGGAATAGCGGGGGGACAGGTGGATTAGTCGGGCAGCAGAGTGTAGGATGGATTGGAGTGGTGCCAGAGTGCTAGAGGGGAGTCCAGAGAGTAGGAGGTTGCAGTAGTCGAGGCGGGAGATGATAAGGGCATGCACTAGCGTTTTTGCAGTGTTGCGGTCAAGGAAAGCACGGATCCGGGAAATATTTTTGAGTTTGAGACGACAGGAGGAGGCAAGGGCTTGGATATGTGGCTTGAAAGAGAGGGCAGAGTCGAGGATCACACCGAGGCACCGGGCGAGTGGGACTGGGGATAGTGAGCAGCCATTGACATTGATGGATAGGTCTGGTGGAGGGGTAGAGTGAGATGGGGGAAAGATGATGAATTCTGTTTTGTCCATGTTCAGTTGTAGAAAGCGAGCAGAAAAGAAGGCTGAAATGGCAGACAGACAGTGTGGGATTTTGGTAAGCAAGGAGGAGAGGTCAGGTCCGGAGAGGTAGATCTGCGTGATCATACAGTGTATAGGGAGCTGTGGGGGCATCATACAGTGTATAGGGAGCTGTGGGGCCATCATACAGTGTATAGGGAGCTGTGGGGCCATCATACAGTGTATAGGGTGCTGTGGGGCCATCATACAGTGTATAGGGAGCTGTGGGGCCATTATACAGTGTATAGGGAGCTGTGGAGGCCATCATACAGTGTATAGGGAGCTGCGGGGCCATCATACAGTGTATAGGGAGCTGTGGGGCCATCATACAGTGTATAGGGAGCTTTAGGGCCATCATACAGTGTATAGGGAGCTGTGGGGCCATCATACAGTGTATAGGGAGCTGTGGGGGCCATCATACAGTGTATAGGGAGCTGTGGGGGCCATCATACAGTGTATAGGGAGCTGTGGGGCTATCATATAGTGTATAGGGAGCTGTGGGGCCATCATACAGTGTATAGGGAGCTGTTGGGCCATCATACAGTGTATAGGGAGCTGTGGGAGCCATCATACAGTGTATAGGGAGCTGTGGGGGCCATCATATAGTGTATAGGGAGCTGTGGGCCCATCATACAGTGTCTAGGGAGCTGTGGGGCCATCATACAGTGTATAGGGAGCTGTGGGGGCCATCATATAGTGTATAGGGAGCTGTGGGTCCATCATACAGTGTCTAGGGATCTGTGGGGCCATCATACAGTGTATAGGGAGCTATGGTGGCCATCATACAGTGTATAGGGAGCTGTGGTGGCCATCATACAGTGTACAGGGAGCTGTGGGGCCATCATACAGTGTACAGGGAGCTGTGGGGGCCATCATACAGTGTGTGGTGGAAAGTGGAAGAAAGCTGAACTTGATTGACCTTGGTCTTTTTTCAACCAAAGTAATTATGTAACTATATATAGGTGGCTGGTGGGGTCACTCAGGACATTATTTGTTCTAAATGGGTGCATTATTAGCTTTGATTGGGGCTTTCAGGGGCATTATTAATTTTTTGTGGGGTGGCATTGTTACTTAAAGAAGACACTGTTGCTTCAAGGGGGCACTTGGGATATTGTAACCTTCAAAGGAGCATATCTAGCATTATTACTTTCTAGGCAGAACAATGGGGGCTTTACCACTTTCTATGGGACACTTATTTTTTATAGGCCCCCACTATCTGGCACATTGTCTTTGTAGCATTAATTGGTGGAGGGGGAGTCATAGTAATGACTTAATTGATGAAGTATTGGGGTCACTGTTCCATGTTGGAAGAGCAGGTAAGATGGGGAGGTTGTGCAGGTTGGGAATAGATGGGGACGGGGCTGGAAACGTGAGAAGTCAGAAGTGTCTTTGTTGTATTCTCCGCAGACAGCGTTGGACTTGAGCACCATGGGCCCACCAGAGAAAATCATTCTTGGGGGCCACTATGTAGCTACATAGAAATAAATACAAGACCACCAATTGTGAGGTAAAATGCGCTAATGTCAGGGTATAATATAAAGTAGTAGATGTCTTAATTATGTAGCAGGGGTTGGGGTAGCCCCCTCATAGAATATAAAGTAGCCCCCTCATATAATATAATGTAGCCCCCTCACAGAATATAATGCAGCCCTCATATAGAATATAATGTAGCCCCCTCATAGCAGATAATGCAGTCCCCCATAGAATATAATGCAACCAGCTTCAGAGTATAATGCAGCTCCCCATAGAGTATAATGTAGCCCCCTTAGAGTATAGTGCAACCCCCTTATAAGGTATAATGCAGCCCCCCATAGAATATAATGTAGCCCCCTCATAGGGTTTAATGCAGCCCCCTCAAATAGTATAATATAGCCCTCCCACAGAATATAATGTAGCCCCCTCAGAGTATAATGCAGCCCCTCATAAGGTATAATCTAGTCCCTTCATGGAATATAATGCAGCCCCCCACACAACGTAATGTAGCCCCCTCATAAGGTATCATGCTGCCCCCCTCATAGGGTATCATGCTGCCCCCCATAGGGTATCATGCAGCTCCCCCCATAGGGTATCATGCAGCTCACCCCCCATAGAGTATCATGCAGCTCACCCCCTTACCCCCCCATAGGGTATCATGCAGCTCCCCACCATAGGTTATCATGCAGCTCACCCCCATAGGGTATCATGCAGCTCCCACCATAGGGTATCATGCAGCTCCCCCTATCATGCAGCTCTCCCATAGGGTATCATGCAGCTCCCCCCATAGGGTATCATGCCCCCCATAGGGTATCATGAAGCTCCCCCCATAGGGTATCATGCAGCCCCTCCATAAGGTATCATGCAGCTCACCCCCTTACCCCCCCATAGGGTATCATGCAGCTCACACCTTTACCCCCCCATAGGGTATCATACAGCTCCCACCATAGGGTATCATGCAGCTCCCCCATAGGGTATCATGCAGCTCACCCCCATAGGGTATCATGCAGCCCCCCCATAGGGTATCATGCAGCTCCCCACCATAGGGTATCATGCAGCTCCCACCATAGGGTATCATGCAGCTCACCCCCATAGGGTATCATGCAGCTCACCCCCTTACTCCCCCATAGGGTATCATGCAGCTCCCCACCATAGGGTATCATGCAGCTCCCACCATAGGGTATCATGTAGCTCCCCCCATAGGGTATCATGCAGCTCCCACCATAGGGTATCATGCAGCTCCCCCCCATAGTGTATCATGCAGCTCCCCCATAAGGTATCATGCAGCTCCCCACCATAGGGTATCATGCAGCTCCCCCCATAGGGTATCATGCAGCCCCCCTTAGGGTATCATGCAGCACCCACCCATAGGGTATCATGCAGCCCCCCCATAGGGTATCATGCAGCTCCCCCCATAGGGTATCATGCAGCCCCCCATAGGGTATCATGCAGCTCCCCCCATAGGGTATCATGCAGCCCCCCATAGGGTATCATGCAGCTCCCCCCATAGAGTATCATGCAGCTCCCCCCCATAGGGTATCATTCAGCCCCCCCATAGGGTATCATGCAGCTCCCCCCATAGGGTATCATGCAGCCCCCCATAGGGTATCATGCAGCTCCCCCCCATAGGGTATCATGCAGCCCCCCCGTAGGGTAACATGCAGCTCCCCCCATAGGGTATCATGCAGCCCCCCCATAGGGTATCATGCAGCCCCCCCATGGGGCATCATGCAGCTCCCGCCCATAGGGTATCATGCAGCCCCCCCATAGGGCATCATGCAGAATCCTCCGTAGGCCCAGTCTGACCCTGTCTGCAGATGAGTCCTGGGCTGGAGAAGTTGTGGTCTTGTTTTATATTAGTGTTTAATAAAGTATATACAGTTTTTATATTTGCCTATGCCTCTTTTTCACCTGCAATTGGTGTGGTGCTTGTTTATCAATATTGCTTTTGGAGGTGGCTAGTCCACGATTGGATTTTGGTTATGTATAAGTTGTGGTGATGGTCTGGGCCTGATGAAAAAGACGGGAAAAGTGAACATCTCCATCAGCCGGTTTCACACTAGCGTTTTGCTGATCTGCGGAGGGCTGCAGACTTCCTCCGTGAAGCCCCGCCCTCGGCCGCACCTCAGCTGCTAGCTCCGCCTACTTCTGCATGCGGCATGCATGCGGCCTGCGTACCTATCTTTAACATTAGGTACGCAGGTCGTGCCACTGTATGTGGATGCTTCTGCATGCGTCGTTTTGACGATGCGGCGACCAGCGTAGGACGCAGCTTGTAGCAATTTTTTTTTTCTCTGCATCGTCAAAACAACGCATGTGGAGGCATCCGCATACAGCGGCACGACCTGCGTACCTAATGTTAAAGACAGGTACGCAGGCCACATGCAGAAGTAGGCGGAGCTAGCGGCAGAGGGCGGGGCTTCACGGAGGAAGTCTGCAGCCCTCCACAGATCAGCAAAACGCTAGTGTGAAACTAGCCTAAGTCACTATACTGCATATACCTGTAATATGGTCGGCAGGATTGGTACTTATTACTATATGGCGGTAATAGCGGTCTTTTTAATAGCGATTTTTCTATTTATTACAGCTTAATGCAGCTCAGTCATTATGTAGTGGACGCTGTGTGGCAGTATTATTGGTCTTTGTATATTGTTATGCAGAGGTAATGGCCATGGTGTAATATTATGCGCTCGCTATGTGGTGGACGCTGTGTGGCGGTATTATTGGTCTTTGTATGTTATGGATTGTTATGCAGAGGTAATGGCCATAGTGTAATATTATGCGCTCGCTATGTAGTGGTCGGTGTACGGCGGTATTATTGGTCTTTGTATGTTATGGATTGTTATGCAGAGGTAATGGCCATGGTGTAACATTATGCGCTCGCTATGTAGTGGACGCTGTGTGGCGGTATTATTGGTCTTTGTATATTATGGATTGTTATGCAGAGGTAATGGCCATGGTGTAATATTATGCGCTCGCTATGTAGTGGTCGGTGTACGGCGGTATTATTGGTCTTTGTATGTTATGGATTGTTATGCAGAGGTAATGGCCATGGTGTAATATTATGCGCTCGCTATGTAGTGGTCGGTGTACGGCGGTATTATTGGTCTTTGTATATTGTTATGCAGAGGTAATGGCCATGGTGTAACATTATGCGCTCGCTATGTAGTGGACGCTGTGTGGCGGTATTATTGGTCTTTGTATATTGTTATGCAGAGGTAATGGCCATGGTGTAATATTATGCGCTCGCTATGTGGTGGACGCTGTGTGGCGGTATTATTGGTCTTTGTATGTTATGGATTGTTATGCAGAGGTAATGGCCATGGTGTAACATTATGCGCTCGCTATGTAGTGGACGCTGTGTGGCGGTATTATTGGTCTTTGTATGTTATGGATTGTTATGCAGAGGTAATGGCCATGGTGTAATATTATGCGCTCGCTATGTAGTGGTCGGTGTACGGCGGTATTATTGGTCTTTGTATGTTATGGATTGTTATGCAGAGGTAATGGCCATGGTGTAACATTATGCGCTCGCTATGTAGTGGACGCTGTGTGGCGGTATTATTGGTCTTTGTATGTTATGGATTGTTATGCAGAGGTAATGGCCATGGTGTAATATTATGCGCTCGCTATGTAGTGGTCGGTGTACGGCGGTATTATTGGTCTTTGTATGTTATGGATTGTTATGCAGAGGTAATGGCCATGGTGTAATATTATGCGCTCGCTATGTAGTGGTCGGTGTACGGCGGTATTATTGGTCTTTGTATATTGTTATGCAGAGGTAATGGCCATGGTGTAACATTATGCGCTCGCTATGTAGTGGACGCTGTGTGGCGGTATTATTGGTCTTTGTATATTGTTATGCAGAGGTAATGGCCATGGTGTAATATTATGCGCTCGCTATGTAGTGGTCGGTGTATGGCGGTATTATTGGTCTTTGTATATTATGGATTGTTATGCAGGGGTAATGGCCATGGTGTAATATTATGCGCTCGCTATGTAGTGGACGCTGTGTGGCGGTATTATTGGTCTTTGTATGTTATGGTGGATTGTTATGCAGAGGTAATGGCCATGGTGTAATATTATGCACTCGCTATGTAGTGGACGCTGTGTGGCGGTATTATTGGTCTTTGTATGTTATGGTGGATTGTTATCCAGAGGTAATGGCCATAGTGTAACATTATGCGCTCGCTATGTAGTGGACGCTGTGTGGTGGTATTATTGGTCTTTGTATATTGTTATGCAGAGGTAATGGCCATGGTGTAATATTATGCGCTCGCTATGTAGTGGTCGGTGTACGGCGGTATTATTGGTCTTTGTATATTATGGATTGTTATGCAGAGGTAATGGCCATAGTGTAACATTATGCGCTCGCTATGTAGTGGTCGGTGTATGACGGTATTATTGGTCTTTGTATGTTATGGATTGTTATGCAGAGGTAATGGCCATGGTGTAACTTTATGCGCTCGCTATGTGGTGGACCCTGTGTGGCGGTATTATTGGTCTTTGTATATTGTTATGCAGAGGTAATGGCCATAGTGTAATATTATGCGCTCGCTATGTAGTGGACGCTGTGTGGCGGTATTATTGGTCTTTGTATATTGTTATGCAGAGGTAATGGCCATGGTGTAATATTATGCGCTCGCTATGTAGTGGACGCTGTGTGGTGGTATTATTGGTCTTTGTATATTGTTATGCAGAGGTAATGGCCATAGTGTAACATTATGCGCTCGCTATGTAGTGGACGCTGTGTGGTGGTATTATTGGTCTTTGTATATTGTTATGCAGAGGTAATGGCCATGGTGTAATATTATGCGCTCGCTATGTAGTGGTCGGTGTACGGCGGTATTATTGGTCTTTGTATATTATGGATTGTTATGCAGAGGTAATGGCCATAGTGTAACATTATGCGCTCGCTATGTAGTGGTCGGTGTATGACGGTATTATTGGTCTTTGTATGTTATGGATTGTTATGCAGAGGTAATGGCCATGGTGTAACTTTATGCGCTCGCTATGTGGTGGACCCTGTGTGGCGGTATTATTGGTCTTTGTATATTGTTATGCAGAGGTAATGGCCATAGTGTAATATTATGCGCTCGCTATGTAGTGGACGCTGTGTGGCGGTATTATTGGTCTTTGTATATTGTTATGCAGAGGTAATGGCCATGGTGTAATATTATGCGCTCGCTATGTAGTGGACGCTGTGTGGCGGTATTATTGGTCTTTGTATATTGTTATGCAGAGGTAATGGCCATGGTGTAATATTATGCGCTCGCTATGTAGTGGACGCTGTGTGGCGGTGTTATTGGTCTTTGTATATTGTTATGCAGAGGTAATGGCCATGGTGTAATATTATGCGCTCGCTATGTAGTGGTCGGTGTACGGCGGTATTATTGGTCTTTGTATATTATGGATTGTTATGCAGAGGTAATGGCCATGGTGTAGTATTATGCGCTCACTATGTAGTGATCGGTGTACGGCGGTATTATTGGTCTTTGTATATTATGGATTGTTATGCAGAGGTAATGGCCATGGTGTAATATTATGCGCTCGCTATGTAGTGGTCGGTGTACGGCGGTATTATTGGTCTTTATATATTGTTATGCAGAGGTAATGGCCATGGTGTAATATTATGCGCTCGCTATGTGGTGGACGCTGTGTGGCGGTATTATTGGTCTTTGTATATTATGGATTGTTATGCAGAGGTAATGGCCATGGTGTAATATTATGCGCTCGCTATGTAGTGGTCGGTGTACGGCGGTATTATTGGTCTTTGTATATTATGGATTGTTATGCAGAGGTAATGGCCATGGTGTAATATTATGCGCTCACTATGTAGTGGTCGGTGTACGGCGGTATTATTGGTCTTTGTATATTATGGATTGTTATGCAGAGGTAATGGCCATGGTGTAATATTATGCGCTCACTATGTAGTGGTCGGTGTACGGCGGTATTATTGGTCTTTGTATATTATGGATTGTTATGCAGAGGTAATGGCCATGGTGTAATATTATGCGCTCGCTATGTAGCGGTCGGTGTACGGCGGTATTATTGGTCTTTGTATATTGTTATGCAGAGGTAATGGCCATCGTGTAATATTATGCGCTCGCTATGTGGTGGACGCTGTGTGGCGGTATTATTGGTCTTTGTATATTATGGATTGTTATGCAGAGGTAATGGCCATGGTGTAATATTATGCGCTCGCTATGTAGTGGTCGGTGTACGGCGGTATTATTGGTCTTTATATATTGTTATGCAGAGGTAATGGCCATGGTGTAATATTATGCGCTCGCTATGTGGTGGACGCTGTGTGGCGGTATTATTGGTCTTTGTATATTATGGATTGTTATGCAGAGGTAATGGCCATGGTGTAATATTATGCGCTCGCTATGTAGTGGTCGGTGTAAGGCGGTATTATTGGTCTTTATATATTGTTATGCAGAGGTAATGGCCATGGTGTAATATTATGCGCTCGCTATGTGGTGGACGCTGTGTGGCGGTATTATTGGTCTTTGTATATTGTTATGCAGAGGTAATGGCCATGGTGTAATATTATGCGCTCGCTATGTAGTGGTCGGTGTACGGCGGTATTATTGGTCTTTGTATATTGTTATGCAGAGGTAATGGCCATGGTGTAATATTATGCGCTCGCTATGTGGTGGACGCTGTGTGGCGGTATTATTGGTCTTTGTATATTGTTATGCAGAGGTAATGGCCATGGTGTAATATTATGCGCTCGCTATGTGGTGGACGCTGTGTGGCGGTATTATTGGTCTTTGTATATTATGGATTGTTATGCAGAGGTAATGGCGATGGTGTAATATTATGCACTCGCTATGTAGTGGTCGGTGTACGGCGGTATTATTGGTCTTTGTATATTGTTATGCAGAGGTAATGGCCATGGTGTAATATTATGCGCTCGCTATGTGGTAGACGCTGTGTGGCGGTATTATTGGTCTTTGTATATTATGGATTGTTATGCAGAGGTAATGGCCATGGTGTAATATTATGCGCTCGCTATGTAGTGGTCGGTGTACGGCGGTATTATTGGTCTTTGTATATTGTTATGCAGAGGTAATGGCCATGGTGTAATATTATGCGCTCGCTATGTGGTGGACGCCGTGTTGCGGTATTATTGGTCTTTGTATATTATGGATTGTTATGCAGAGGTAATGGCCATGGTGTAATATTATGCGCTCGCTATGTGGTGGACGCTGTGTGGCGGTATTATTGGTCTTTGTATATTATGGATTGTTATGCAGAGGTAATGGCCATGGTGTAATATTATGCGCTCGCTATGTGGTGGACGCTGTGTGGCGGTATTATTGGTCTTTGTATATTATGGATTGTTATGCAGAGGTAATGGCCATGGGGTAATATTATGCGCTCACTATGTAGTGGTCGGTGTACGGCGGTATTATTGGTCTTTATATATTGTTATGCAGAGGTAATGGCCATGGTGTAATATTATGCGCTCGCTATGTAGTGGTCGGTGTACGGCGGTATTATTGGTCTTTATATATTGTTATGCAGAGGTAATGGCCATGGTGTAATATTATGCGCTCACTATGTAGTGGTCGGTGTACGGCGGTATTATTGGTCTTTGTATATTGTTATGCAGAGGTAATGGCCATGGTGTAATATTATGCGCTCGCTATGTGGTGGACGCCGTGTTGCGGTATTATTGGTCTTTGTATATTATGGATTGTTATGCAGAGGTAATGGCCATGGTGTAATATTATGCGCTCGCTATGTGGTGGACGCTGTGTGGCGGTATTATTGGTCTTTGTATATTATGCATTGTTATGCAGAGGTAATGGCCATGGGGTAATATTATGCGCTCGCTATGTGGTGGACGCCGTGTTGCGGTATTATTATTGGTCTTTTATGGCAGTAAGTTTGGTAATACTGATCCTTATATAAAAAGCTTAAACCCTCTGTGCTGCAGACTAAACAGCCCTGCAGCTTGAACTTTAGTAATAATGGTAAATCCGGCACAGGGAGTGATGACATAAATGGTCAGGTCAATATTACACTGGAATCTGCTGGAGATTAATATTTAACCCTCACTGTGCAGAGTTGCAGAGACTACACTCCTGCACTGGCTGTAATAACGCCTCTGCTGGCATGAGCCATGGCGGGAGAGGCTGATGCCGGAGCACAGGACTGCGCGCAGCTGATAACTGCGGACAACAGCGTCCAGACTGCTCCACCACAGCGCAGACAGACCGGCCACCCCACGTGGTGCTGTGCTGGAATCTCAGCTCCCTCCTCCCCCGTTGCTAAGAGACGCTATCCCCTCCCCGTTCTCGACCGCATTCCGAAGAAGCATCAACGCTTTTATTGGACAATCGAATCTGGCAGTGATTTGAAAGCTCCGCCCCTCTAAGTGCAAGTCACTGAGAAAGAGGCGTGGACTGAACGGTGTCCTCCACCAGGCGATTGGGTAAAGGTCTTCCCTCGGCGCTCTCTGATTGGTCGAGGGCGTGGTTCTATCTCCGCTCGGCTGATTCTAGCACTCCCACACTTTAGTGTGGCTCAGTCACCGGACGAGAGAAGATCTCCGGATTAGGAGGGCTCCCCGGGGGAGGATTGCAGTATGGGGCGCCCGGGGATGTACGGATTCTTGTGGCTCTCTGCGGTGCTGCTGAGCCGAGGCGGAGGTGTCTATGGCGGAGGTGTGTATTAACCTGTTGTGTGGAGGGCCACGTAGTCGGCAGCATCATGTGGCGGTATGCCCGGCTGCTCCCCATGTTGTTGTCACATGTGATCACATTGCTAGTACGTCTCTGCTGCGCCGCTCTGCTACTTTTTTGTGTTTGTATCTCTTTAAAATTTTAGGCAACATAAAATAATAGTAATAATTATTATTATTATTAATAAATTGCGCTGAGAAGTTGCCCTGTCCGTGCTGGCTCTGCACAATGGGCGCACATCATTGCTCTGCGGATGCGTCATCGAGGGTCCCCCACAGATGACAGGGCGCAGAGGCTCCGCAGGACCCCCGGCAGGAAGTCATTAAGGGCTGTATATCCCAAGTGTCAGGGGGCGATGCCTGCGTCCCGTCACTGCCCCCATTACCATCCCTGCGATTACCCCGCTAGCAGGTGCCGAATAGTCGGAAGGGACCCGTGGTACTACAACTCCCAGCATTTAACTGTCAGGGCATGCTTGGAGTTATAGTTCCGCAACGGCAGGTTGGATCATTGTGGCCCTTCCTGATGTGTGTGTGTGTATATATATAATCTCCAAACTGATCCAGGGTAATCACCTCCAGCACCAAAGGGTTAAGAGACTATATGGAAAATAAATAATTAAAAAAAAATATATATATTTTTATTATTTATTTTCCATATAGTCTAGCTTAACCCTTTGGTGCTGGAGGTGATTACTCTGGATCAGTTTGGAGGCCGCTCGTTCCCTATGTTGCGGATCAGCGCTGTATTTTATATACTTTTATTTATTCTGCGTTTCTGTTGTTACTTTTGGACTTGTATAATGTGGGTTCCGGAGCAGATTTTGGACTTTGGCACCTAAGAGAAGTCGTGGTGCCCATAGACCGGTTACAGGAGGCGACTGTCGTCGTGGATGCGTCTGTGGTCATAATGATGGATTCCGAGGTCGGGGAATGACCCCGTGGCCATAGGTTTATGTGTCCGTGGCCACGTCTGACCCTTATGGACTAGTGTAGAGGAATTCTGGGCATATTTGAGCCCAATCTCCGTTGTTTGCAGCCGGTTGACATTTTGTATGGAGTTTACTTCTTGGCCCATCAGATAACCGCCTGCTCGGCTCTGCTGTGTCTCCGCTCCTTCTCTAGGACTTGTTGTGAATCCCTGATGGGACAGTTTTTCGGATAATCCGCTAATAAGTGCTGATACATCGGGGTGAGGAGTGGGACGGTGGGTAATAATTCCATATTTTTTTATATTTTGGCCTTTACTCTGGGCTCGGATGCAGCTGGATGTGTGTGATCCTTTGTGCTCGGTACATGAGGCAGCTCCTCACTTGGTAGTAACTTTTTTTTTTTTTTTCCCCTCTTCAATCCCATTTTCCGAATTTTCCCACCCATCCCCCCCTTCTAGTCCTCTCTCCCTCCTCTCTATGGCCCTCAGGGCAGAGGGAAGGGGAGGAGGGCAGAGCCAGTCAGGGAGAGAAGGGACTTTTCTTGTGTGATAACAATTGGGAGAAGGGGGAGGGGGCAGACGCTTCCCAAACTGCCCCCACAGATCTGTCTGCTGCCCCCTGCCGCTCTCCTCTGCGCCCCCATCTCTCACCTATTTGTTCTCTCTCAGCTGCTCCATACTTGTCTGCCCGCCTGTCTCTCTCCTCAGTCTCTGCCTCCTCTCTGACCCCATTTTTCTTTGCAGAGTTTCTGCTCTCAGGTTCCCCCTCCGTTGGCATTTTTGTCACCGTACCCCCACTTTCCCCGCTACCCAGCTGCCATCCTCTGCCGTCCTTGTGTCTTGTGCCAACTTTGTCGCAGTTTTCCCTCTCTAGACGACGACCCTCATAGATTTTGTACTCCAGGTTCCTGATGTTTTTAGCTAAATATTCAAAGAAGTTTCCACCGTTGTGGGACAATGATCATTTGGTTTCGGTTGGTGGCTCTGAGACCCCTTTGTCAGCCTGATCGGATCACCCCTCCTTCATCTACGTCCACATTTATTGTTACCGGACCCTGAAGGTGTCATCTCTCCCCAACCCCCCCATTCCACCAGGTTACTCTCTGCTGCTAACCTTAGCTATTTTGCCTCCACTGCCTTTGTGCCCTATGACCTTTTAAAGTTGCCCGCTCCCCCTGGCACACTCTTATCTTCACTACCCCTCTTCTACCAGCCCTGTCTGCATCTATCAGTATGTGCCCCCCATGGCTCCCCCTCTTGTCTCGCCCTTGCTTGCCTCCTCTTGTCTCCTCTCACACTTTGCCTTTCTCTCCTCCTCTGTGTCTCGTCTTCGGAGCTCCTCATTATTCTGAACCCTCTTGGTCTCTTCTCACTTTCTCTGACCCCCTCAGCCTGCCCTCCATCATTCTAATCTTGTCCTGCCCACTTGGCTTTATTCTTATTCTTCTTCTCCATCTCTGCCCCCTATTTCTTATTTATTTCTCCATCTCTGCCTCCCTCCTTTTCTTCTTCTCCATCTCTGCCTCCCCCCTTTTCTTCTTCTTCTTGTTCTCCATCTCTGCCTCCCCCCTTTTCTTCTTCTTCTTGTTCTCCATCTCTGCCTCCCCCCTTTTCTTCTTCTTCTTCTTCTCCATCTCTGCCTCCCCCCTTTTCTTCTTCTTCTTCTTCTCCATCTCTGCCTCCCCCCTTTTCTTCTTCTTCTTGTTCTCCATCTCTGCCTCCCCCCTTTTCTTCTTCTTCTTCTTCTTGTTCTCCATCTCTGCCTCCCCCCTTTTCTTCTTCTTCTTCTTGTTCTCCATCTCTGCCTCCCCCCTTTTCTTCTTCTTCTTCTTGTTCTCCATCTCTGCCTCCCCCCTTTTCTTCTTCTTCTTCTTGTTCTCCATCTCTGCCTCCCCCCTTTTCTTCTTCTTCTTCTTGTTCTCCATCTCTGCCTCCCCCCTTTTCTTCTTCTTCTTCTTCTTCTTCTCCATCTCTGCCCCTTTTTCTCATGTGTATGCCTATTTTGTGGAACCCACCAACTCTGCTTCATCTGTCTTAGTGTCACTTTTTTGGCCAACTTTGTTTTATGGACCCATTGTGTGATATATATATTATTGGCTGTCTATTATGATCACTCGTTAAGACCCAGTCTAGAGACTTGAGTAAGACTGGCCGGTGTCTACGTCTTCCTCATATCGACCTGATTCCTCGTCTTTGATCATAGATTAGGACCTGGTAATCAATAGTAAAATATATACTTTTTTTTTCTCCTTTTTAAATTCAAGTATTTTTTCTTATCTTTTTTGGCCTCCATCTTTAATTCCATCCTCTTTGTGCTCTCGGCTTGATGGGTGCCACCATGTCTCCGGTGGCCCTTGGTTTTGGTAGTCATGCCCTTGTCTTTCCATTGGGCTGGATTCCACACGTTATCCAAAAATGATACTTTTTGCTCATTTCCTTTCTGACTTAACTCTAACCATTCATTTACTTTTACGTCTAAAGTGAGGGAGATGGAACAATTAGAGCATTGATTGGGATGATGATTTTTGGCTTTGGTCTGGTCCTATTGCTCCGTGGCATTTCCTGCCGCTGTTTGTGCAGCCATTAGTGAGTTTCATAATAAGCTTATTAGGGCGCTGATAAATCATGGAGCAGATACTTCTTGTGCCTCTGGCTGCTGCTTTTCTTTTCCCAGAGTTTCTTATCTGGTATTTGTCTGTTTACTTAAATGACCACATACATTAACCTTATCACTCATGGTTTGCATAGGCAGACAAGGCTGAAATGGTCATTTGTAATCCTGGAAATAAAAGCAGGTTAGAACTCAGTCCCTGGTCCTCTGCTCTGTAGGAAGTCTTTCCTGGGTTCCGGTGCGCCCCCCCCTGCTCTTGCGGGTTCTGGTGCGCCCCCCCCTGCTCTTGCGGGTTCCGGTGCGCCCCCCCCCTGCTGTTGCGGGTTCCGGTGCGCCCCCCCCCCCTGCTCTTGCGGGTTCCGGTGCGCCCCCCCATGCTCTTGCGGGTTCCGGTGCGCCCCCCCCATGCTCTTGCGGGTTCCGGTGTGCGCCCCCCCCCATGCTCTTGCCGGTTCTGGTGCCCCCCCCATGCTCTTGCGGGTTCTGGTGCCCCCCCCCCCCCCATGCTCCTGCTGATTCCAGTGCGCTCCCCCCCCCCCCCATGCTCCTGTGGGTTCCGGTGCCCCCCCCCCCCCCCCCATGCTCCTGCTGGTTCCGGTGCGCTCCCCCTCCCCCCATGCTCCTGTGGGTTCCGGTGCCCCCCCTCCCCCCATGCTCCTGTGGGTTCCGGTGCCCCCCCTCCCCCCATGCTCCTGCTGGTTCCGGTGCGCTCCCCCCCCCCCCCCCCCATGCTCCTGTGGGTTCCGGTGCCGGCCCCCCCCCCCATGCTCCTGTGGGTTCCGGTGCCCCCCCCCCCATGCTCCTGCTGGTTCTGGTGCGCCCCCCCATGCTCCTGCGGGTTCGCAGGTCCGGTGCCATGCTTGACTACCCTGATTGTGAATTGTATGAAATTGGCGAAAAGTTCTTAACATCTGTTTTGTTTTTTTTTTGTTTTTTGTTGTTTTTTTTTTTAACTCATGTATGATGTGGTGCTAAAAACATTTTTTTTTTCTTATTGGGTTTCATTCCAAACTTTGCCCTATTTGGCTTTTCACCACATGTCCTAAATCTGCTCCGAAAAACCCAGATAATGACTTGTTTACACATTGTGTGTTTTGCTATGCCTGAAAAAAAAACAAACATTTTACACTGCCAGCAAAGTACCGTAAATGAGATTTTTTCTTTTTTAGAAGTTTGTAGCACATCAATTATTTTAATGGTTTTTCTCCCATGTGAATGAACGGGGTGAAAAAAAAAATGCACCCAAAAGACCACCTGTATTTTACGCAGCAGTTTGCTTGCCAACACTCTAGCATTTCCAGCAGATTTTTCTGCTGCAAAAACCAAACGTGCACATACAAGTTACTTTCCTGTCAGAGTGAGCTCACTAATGGAATCTCCGTTAACTCATTCTGCAGCCACTAATGATCAGTGCAACACGGGCAAATTGGGCAAAAATTTTAATGAAACCCTTTTCCAAAAATGATTTTTAGCCCTGATTACAAGCCCTTTTAAGGTAGCCGTATAGATTGGATAGAAGTTGAACCTTTGGTGAATGATCATCATGCTGAAGAAGCAACCCATGTTTTAGTTGATATTGGCCATCACCGTTGTACAATCTGACCGTACGTGTTCCATTGCATCGGGCGAATAACGGCCAATAAGTGGCAATAAGTGAATCTCGTTATGTCGGTACAAAAGACCTTTGACTGAGCGATCAATCGCTCCTGGCTAGCTTCTTCCAGACCATGATCTCGGCTAAAACAATAGTTCGTTGTCAGTCTTTCACCTGATAAGTATATTATGGTCGCAATTGTCCATTTTCTGGTCTTTGTATGGAGAAAGCCGATCTCGACCCACAGCAGAAAACTCCAATCAGCAAGGAAGGTCTTATTTCCTTTGCCTTGTACTGAGATTTGTTCTTATGTTCTTAGTTTTCGTAGAAGTGTGCTGGAGATCCTTAACGCCAAACTAGTCCTCCCAAGTCCAAAAATTGTGGCAATATTTATACTATGAAAACTTATCTACTAAAAAGTTTTGGACGAGAAATGTTGGGTCTTATCGAACAGTGGATACCCGACATTTGTTTTCGTGAAGATAAGATAGTTGTCCTGTATTTGGTGGTGTGGACAAACAATATGGACCTGTAGGTTCCCCTCCCCACCATGTAGAGCCTTGTCATGTGTGTAAAGGCCCCCATACACTTTGAGTGGCCAATCGTTCAGCTGATGGCTATGGCTGTTTGACCAGCATCTGTCTTGCCCAACGCTCCCATATACAGGAGGGCTCGCTTGCTCTGCCAAGTGCTTCTGGGTTCTGTATGGGAACCACTGTCGGACATCTCTCTGGTGGCGGCTTATTTCTTAAAAGAACAAAAGGATCCAACGTCCTGGATTCTTATCTTGCTCGATTGTCAACTATCAGCGGAGAGTCAGGAGCCCCATTAGACTGTTTGCCAAACACGTTGATATTGACTGGTTCGACTAACGTAAGGAGAACTTTAGAAGGGTTGTCCCAAGAACTTAGTACATTTTAATGGATGTTGGAATGCAAATAAATAAGTTCTACAATTGGATGTTTGAAAAAAAAACAAAACAAAAACTGTGTGATGACTGTGTCCAGCCACGCAGAGATGCTCCAGTTTGAGGACACAAGATTTTACAGACAGGATGGCATGGAATCGCAGTTGATTTTGTTTCTGTGAGGTAAAACGCGTTTTTAAACAGGAAAATGTATTACCTCACAGAAAAAATCTTTTTGTGATCCCATGCTGTACTGTCTGTATACTCGTTGGCTATGTGCACACGTTGCGGATTTGCCTGCGGATCCGCAGCAGATTGGCCGCTGCGGATTCACAGCTGTTTTCCATGCGGTTTACAGTACCATGTAAACCTATGGGAAAACCAAATCCGCTGTGCCCATGGTGCGGAAAATACAGCGCGGAAACGCTGCGTTGTATTTTCCTCAGCATGTCAATTCTTTGTGCGGATTCCGCAGCGTTTTACACCTGCTTCTCAATAGGAATCCGCAGGTGTAAAACCACACAAAAAACGCAGGAATTTATGTGCTTTCTACCTGTGGATTTTTCAAAAACGGTGCGGAAAAATCCGCACACGAATCCGCAACGTGGACACATAGCTTTAGCGTCCTCCACTGGGTAGGAGCTGTGTTATGTGCAGCCCATGAACTGGAGCAGCTATGCATGGTTGGACACAGCCATTACACAGTACACGTTTATAAGGTTATCTCACCACAGTAACATGTTGTTGTGTGTTTTTTTTTTGTTTTTTTTAACATATCCAGGTGTAGAAATGATTTTTATTTAAAGAGCTATTGATTAAATTGTACTTTGTTCATGGGACAATTGCTTTAAGGCTTAAGTATCTCATGACCCATGTTGGCCTTAGCCTTATTTTAGTGCAAACAAACTGATCATAGACTAGAAATGTGCGTAAATGTTGGAAAAACGTTGACTTTGGGTGGCCCAGCTAGCCATCTAGTTTGTATGGGAAATCACCAGCTTTTGCCCCGAAAACAGACGTCACTCTCTGAGCATGTTCATGTTTATGGAGAGTTGGTAGGAGAGTTTTCGTCCAACGTC